>NC_138373.1:109438073-109486253 GCF_054177405.1 Leptonychotes weddellii | reverse complement strand
TTTTTTTTTTTCCTTAACATATATTGCATTATTTGTTTCAGAGGTACAGATCTGAGATTCAACAGTCTTGCACAATTCACAGCACTTAGTGTCCTAGGAGCTTTGCTCTAATGTTTACAACCACTGGCGCCATCTATTGTCAGATGTGGGAATAAATCTCTTGGTTAGTGGAAATAAATCTCACTACCTGTTGCCTTGAATTCTTACTAAAACCACTCATTAAAATGTATTTTCCTACAAAAATCTTGTTATCTCAAGTCAATGGTAATCTCAATGGACAAATGAATGCTCTGCTTATCTTTTTTCCTATCGGACCAACCACAGAATATTTATAATTGATAAGCGTTAGTTTAATTTTATTCTAATGTTGATGTGTATTTAAGTATATGGTGATCTCCATTACACAAAATTGTTTAATATTTTACTTAATCCTTAAATATTTAATGACACATATATATTAAGAAACTGTTGGAACAGTGAAAATTATTGTTAAATTTGTTTAAATATAATGCAAAACTATCAATCCAATCTTTCATTTAAAAACAACTTCACGGTTACCTATGATAAAGCACAGTGAAATGCATGATGAATGAGAACTGTTACACAGAGCTGGTAGAGTTCTGACCTAAACCCACTTCACTACAGAGTTGTTCTCTTTTTCTACCTTTGGAAATGGGCATATATTTCCTATCTGACATCAAGAAATAAAACCCACCACAAACAATTCTTATTCCCCATGAACTGATGTAAAGCAGCTTACTTCTAATGGCTGCAATGCATCATAAATTCAAAATAAATTAGTGGCCATTAAGCCACAGGCTCCTCATCATTTGTATTACAAATGATGCTTAGACATCAGGCATTACTGGAACCACCTTTCATCTGAAGAGTGATATTGATATTCTTCAGTCAGAGCACATTAAAATGATCCAATGAAATACACTGACTTCAGGAAGGATATAACAAGTTATGCTTGTGAGGAGAATATTATTTAGGCTTCCTAGTAGCAAAATGCATTTCTTCCATTATAAAAACTATGTTTTTGAGGTAGAAATTAAATATGCCTCAAATCAAAATAACTTTTTCAGGAAACTGATAGTGGTATACTATTTATATCTTTGCTGTTTGCCACCTAAATCACAAAGCACATAGGGAGTGTTCAAAATATATTCATGAGCTATATAAAAGACAATTTTGCTTCCATTCTTGTGTCATGTTTTAAACTCTTTTCAAGATGATTTAATTATATAGGAAATGCACTGGGCTTTATTGTTGGTGTCATAGAAAAGGAAATTTCAAGCTGAATTTTAAGAAACTAGAGAGTAATGCATGAATGTATGAATTTATAGCAATATGGGAGGATTTTTTTTTAAATATGATTATAAACCTAATGAAACAACATTCTTAATCTCTTCATAATTTTTCTTTGGAATGTAACATTTGAACAGTATCTAATTACAAAAATAAAATAAATCCAAGTCCCCAAATCCACATTATCACCTATATAATCTTTTTTTTTTAAAGATTTTATTTATTTATTTGAGAGAGAGCTAGAGTGAGAGAGAGAGAGAGAGCACACAAGCAGCGGGAGGGACAGATGGAGAGGGAGAAGCAGACTCCCTGCTGATCAGAAAGCCTGATGCAGGGCTCGATGCCAAGACCTTGGGATCATGACAGAGCCAAAGGCAGACGTTTAACTGACTGAGCCAGAGGCAGACGCTTAACTGACTGAGCCACCCAGGTGCCCCTCACCTATATAATCTTGAGGAAGTTTTAGGAATATTTGTGATTCTAACCTGAATCTCCCAGATTATTCTGTGGATTCCCTCTACAGCCAGAAAGTCAGGTTTGAATTGAGACAAGCCACAGCATCTTCACATCAAGAGTATGAAGTTACCACTCAGATATGTTTGTTCACCTCCCAGAGCCCTTGTGTCTCTCCTGTGTTGGCAACTTCAGGGCTATTTTTCACATGCAGAGAATGTACTGCATACTTTTTCAATAAAGACATTTTAAAAAGTGATCTCCTATGTAAACTTTATAGAAATCAGCTCTTTAACACCCTCTCTTTTGCAAAGTTGGTGTTGGCAGAAGGGCGTGAGGAGGCCTAGAGCTGACCAGGCTGGAAGTCTAACTGGATCGGCTGGAGCATGCAGGCACTTGAAAGGAGTGGATGGGGTGTGAATCACACATGAAGGGAGACTCAGTATGGAATGTCAGTTCAACTTTTATGAAATTCTTTATAAAGCAGCAGAAAAGAGGAACCTTGGGTACTTGAGAAAATTAAGAAATAAAGGAAGAAAATGGTTGTAACCCCCAGAGAATGGCAAAAGTTAAGCCAGTTAAAAATCACCCAATAGGCTTTAGTCCTGTAAGGCCTTCTTCCCATACACAGTACCCTTTCAAAATATACTTGCTTTGGCTTTTTTCCTATAGAACCCATAAAGAGTTTGGAGCTGTTACATTGTCTGACATAAGGACTAATCCATGTAACGTTTTAAAATATACTACATATTAATGAGGCTTTTATACACATATATGTATATTTGCATAGCACGTTCTCAGTGTATGAAGACCTTCACACTTTTATTTATTCTATATGACTTCTCACATCACTGTAATGCATGACTTTCACTATAGTAGTGATGTCAATATCACTCAAAACCATCACTCTATAGTGGACAAAACAGATTTTCACATTGTTTCAAGGACTTGCTGGGAATCATATAGCTCCCAGTGGTGGAGCTGAAGTTGGACCCTATGACTTTACCTCTGGATGGAATCCTCATTACAAAATGCCCAAAGGTTACGGAATATCATGTGTTTACATTTTAGAACAGTGGCACTTAGTCATTTTCAGAACACTTTCCCTTTTGAGTGCAGGTCACGTGACCCCTGAGGGAGGAGCCAGGAGCCGCAGTATAACCACATTACATATGAAGGAGTCAGGCTCAGAGGGCTCAGGTGACTTGCAGGAGGGTCACGTGGCTAACAGTGGAATAAAGACTGGAATATGGTCTTTTTTTTATATTAAATCCAAAGTGTTTAGATAGCCAGTGAACTCAAGGATTTGAAAAAATAGAGATAAAAGTTAATGGGACTCATATCTGGGGCTCTTAATCATGCTATCATACACTTCAAAGCACTGAGCCAAGGGCTGCAAGGCTTGCTCTCCTGTAGACTAGTCCTGTGAACTTTCGCGAGTCATTTAACCTTGCAGAACTGCAGTTCAGAAGTTCTGTAATCTAGAAAATGACGAGCCTATCATTCCCCAAACTCACAAGTTGTTTAAAATTCAAAGGAGGTAATTCGTGTTAAAGAATGCTATAAACTTTAAAATGCTACACAAATACAAAATGTGACTGTCTTTTGTCACTTAAGATTTCCTGAAAAACATCTGAAGGGTAGTTTCTTACTTGATTCATGAGTTTTGAGTGTACTTAAGAATAAAATGTAAAAGACTAAACATGTTTGAGCGTGAATATTTTGCATATAATTTCACTTGTGGTATGCATTATTAACTGTTTATTACATAAAAGGAACCAAACCAAGCCAAAAAAGAAGGCACTTGGGCATAAAGATATTTAGAACCTGTCCCAGCAGATATTTAATAAACGTGTTTGCTTTAGATTACATTTTCTCATGATTATTCATTTTATGGAGTGATATATTTTCCCCCCCTTTTGTTTCTAATCTATTACAAAGCTCTCCACAGGTCTAGGGATATGCGTGGGGAGGCTGGCTGGATAAACACTATTATGGATAAGCACAGGTGGTGAGGAGACTTGAGAATTTGAAAGCTCCTGAGATCTATGAACAGAGTCATATTTTAGTGGAATAGTACTAACCATTCTATTCTAAAAAGCACGTATTTCAAGAGAGTTTCTGAACACAAAAAAATGCTACCTGGGATCTGAATACATGTCAAAATAAATTAGGAAAAGTAAAAGTAAAATAGATGGACTTTGCCCAGATACTCAGGCAAAATGTTCTCTGTGATATGGCCACCAATCTAGTCCTCCTTAGCTAATTCATTCCTTGGTTTTTTGGTGACTTCCCTTATTAAATAATACTGTTTTTGCTTTACCAATATTTTACTCAGCTGGAGCTACCTAACAGTAAGTCTATAGATACTGCTAACAGATCTAATTCTCACACTAAAAATGTATTTATATACTACTACAGGAAATAGGGGAAATTTTGGAAACACCAGGAGTTTATCATTTTAGGAGCTGCATTTTCTGGTTATTTCTAATTTTAGAGAGCCCAATCTTCTAGAGCAGACTTAAGACTATTCCTTTGGATGTGGTTAGAAGATTAAGAGTTCTTTTGGTAGACGGTGCTGACAGAGATGTGCCTAAGTAAGTGTCAGAGGAATTTTCCTTTTGTGTGAGGGATCCCCAAAGAACACTGACAACAATAAAAAAATGTGGTGGCAATAAGTGGTGTGGACACCTGCAAGATATCATGTTAATAACTCCTGGCAGATCTTGAACTAATGACTGAGGACCTCTGTCCTGAAAATTCATTCTAGATTCTCACAAGTGGTTGGGTCATAACTGACCTCTGTGCGGACACCAAAGAATCTTTTTGAAAATGTGAAAGCTGGCAGGCCACCTACTACAACAAAAGTAGATCCTCAATAATTATCAATAATTTTATTTATTTATTTATTTATTTATTTATTTAGATTGTATTTATTTATTTGACAGAGAGCTAGTGCACAAGCAGGGGGGAGCGGCAGAGGGAGAAGGAGAAGCAGGCTCTCTGATGACCAGGAGCCCGACGCGGGACTCAATCCCAGGACCCTGGGATCATGATCTGAGCTGAAGGCAGACACTTAACCGGCTGAGGCACCCAGGTGCACCAATTATCGATAATTTTAAAGAAATCTCTTCCTAGGCCTACTTTTAATTTTTCCACAGAAGCAGACAACTGGATAGCACTATCTAGGTATCAAAGTCAGCTACACTGTCAGCAAGCTTCATTGTGCTGTTTGAAAGCTGTGTTTAGTTTGTCCTGAACTGTCATTCTGTCTTCAGATGCCTACTTTTAACAGGCCAAGTTTAAGTGACAACAACTTGGTCTAGGCAAAAAAAAAAAAAAAAAAAAGATGAAGCTAATCTGTTTACAAGGTAGGAATCTATCCACTTGTTGCAAGATTATTTTAAAAAGCCACAAAAGCACATTTTAGCAAAACCTATCTTTGTTGCTAAAGTTGAACTTCTTATGGAGAATGGTGAATCATAAAAGCTTTGGATTTCACAAATAAAGAATTAAGACTATAACATTTATAATCAAAGAGAGGAATGAAAAAGTTGAACGAATAATGATATAGGAATTAGAAAGTGACATTTAATAAAGAGAGAAATAAAAGACACACAGACAGAGGACACCATTCTTCTACACAAATAACTTTTTTGTTTTCATAGAACACTTACATGAAGTAAAAAATAAGGAGATGATGAGAAAAGGAAAGAAAATACTCATCTGACCAGCCTGGTAATCAACATGGTGACATAATACCAACAGATTCCCTTACCTCCTATGGATTCTATGAAATTGTGTAGATTTTAACAGTAAGCTCGATATTAAGAAGATATGACTTTAAGAGGAAATGTGAATAATTATGAATTTAATTATCCAAACTATGCACAGACACAATTAGTGAGACTGTGTTGGATATCCAGTGACAATATATATGGGGCATGACTTTCACTCAATTTAATGGTACTACTAATAATCTGAAGTATTTTTGTAATTTTTAATTTATAAAAAATGAATTATAAAAGTTTAGACAAATTGGAAAAACAATCTCGGACAAATATCTACATAGAGCACCTATCTATTTGATATCTCCTTATTTCAGAAGCTGGTAAACTTCCAGAATTTCTAGGGTTCTATTTTCTTGTATAATAGAAAAAGAGAAGTATACCACAATATATAAAAGTGTGTGTCCCTTCCGGGGGACACATGGCTGCATATCGTACCATAGGTTTCACAGCGTGACATTCATTATCTAGAACATTGTTTGATGACAGGGTTTTAAGTCTCATAAACTCAAACACTAGTTTTGTCAGTAATGTGAGAGCACAGCCAGCTTCTCAAGGGCAAACTCAGATCGACCGTTTGCCATCCTAGTTCCAGCCACTGTCATTTACCAACAGACTGTTACATGCTGCCTCAAGAGCTGCTCAGAGCCATGAGGCTCGTACCCAGTTGTGTAGCTAAGAGGAGAATTTGCAGTTAGTGACACTGCATCACTAAAGGAAACGTCTGAGAAGAGAACCAGAACCAAGTGAGTGCCCATGCTCTTCCAGCTGGCCTGTTCCCATTATGCTTTTCTACCTTTCTCCTGTGCACCATGGAGGTGCTTTGTTTGTCTGTTTGTGTTTCATTGTTTTAACTTTTTTGAGTGTCGTAGCTTTTCCATCACAAAACTACTTCCTTTGATACCCTTTCAGTTGGGAACTCTTTTATCCCCCCACCCAGGTACTTCAGGGCCAGAGGGCGGCATAAGGGTTCCCCCTGTTCTCTATCAAATTCTAAACTCCCTCTCCATCTTTACCCTTTCTTTTATAAATCTTTGTGCTTCTTGTAAGCTATTTCCATCAAGTTACAGCATTCCCTTCAACCTTCCTGCATTATTGATTGGCACCTGGGTCTCTTACCCAATCACACTTTCAAGGCTGGCACATGGCTAGGGGTCTATCTCTACCTCACTGCCAATCTTTCTTTTTTTTTTTTTTTTTAAGATTTTATTTATTTATTTGACAGAGAGAGACATAGCGAGAGAGGGAACACAAGCAGGGGGAGGGGGAGAGGGAGAAGCAGGCTTCCCTGCGGTGCAGGGAGCCCGATGCGGAGCTCGATCCCAGGACCCTGGGATCACGACCTGAGCCGAAGGCAGATGCTTAACCACTGAGCCACCCAGGCGCCCCGCCAATCATCTTTCTTAAGGGACATCAATATACATGTGACTTCTCATTTTTGGGGGCTTCCCCCCACCCGATCTTTTACCTTTGATTCTCTTTTTGTCACATTCTATCTCAATGATACACCAAAATAGTCATAAGTTGGAATCTGTCATCAACCAATGTGATTATTACTCTTCCCCCACAATTCAAATGCAAACGTCCCCCTCACCAACTTGGGCCCTTCATTTCCCTTGCTCTATGATTTCTAATAATCTAGCTTTCCCATTGTCTGAGATTTCACACACAACTCTCTCGGTCCTCAAAGTACCAAATCTCCCTTAACTCAGACCCACCTCCCTATAGTCAGCAGGTGGTGAGACCAGAGAAGTCATCGCCAGGGACAAACTCATCTGAGTGGGACTACAACCCCGCTCTACCTAAATGTACACACTTATCCCTTCCCAATACAACATTTATAATCCATTCCATATTTTCCATGATCTTGCTAAAACAGTTGTAATATTCTGTATCAGTTAGCTAAGGTTCCTGGACAGTGTTTGGATTGATACTGACAAGTTTGGCCTCATGACCCTCCTTTTGAACAACATTCTTATTTAGCTAAGTCATTGGATTTGGTATGGTTACTACTGCAGCTTAGAGTTTCTCTCTTAATATGTAAGGTGACTTTGTATATCTTTATTCTGATACACTTATGCATTGGCCATAAAGTATAAATCAATGGACAATCTTATTTCCAAATATTGTATCACATAAAATTCCTAACTTTTTTCCAGAGATATAAGTAATGATTACTGGATGTTTGGAGGACTTGAATTGAGGGTGCTAAGGACAGGAGCTGAAGCACAGCACAGTCTGTACATCACAGCCAGCAGCCCTAAATGCCCAAAGATGGAGGATCCAAAACTAGCAGTCAGGTTTCCTAGTGCCTGGTTCTGTATCCCGTTAATTTTCTTTTTTTAATTTTATTTATTTATTTTATTATGTTATGTTAATCACCATACATTACATCATTAGTTTCTATTTTCAATGCTATTTACTAACTTGCTCACTGTTAACAGAGTCATTAAAATCTAGTGGATCAGAAATTGGTTAATAAGATCTCAGACTATATAATTTGATACCCAAGGTCCGTTAAGAATAGTGACAAGGTTGTAGGAAACAAACAAACTGCCTGTCAAAGTTCCTGAAATCTGTATCTTCCCTTCCTTGTTTCCCTTCCTACCTTTTCATTCCTTTTTTCTCTTTTCAAATGGGATGTCTAGGGGCACCTGGGTGGGCTCAGTCATTAAGCGTCTGCTTTTGGCTCAGGTCATGATCCCAGGGTCCTGGGATCGAGCCCCGCATTGGGCTCCCTGCTCAGCGGGAAGCCTGCTTCTCTCTCTCCCTCTCCCACTCCCCCAGCTTGTGTTCCCTCTCTCGCTGTGTCTGCCTCTGTCAAAGAAATAAATAAAATCTTAAAAAAAAAAAAATGGGATGTCTACTTAAAAGCTATTATACTTAAATGTCAACCAGTCTATACTTAAAAACTTTAACTATTCTGTTTTCAAAACAGTTTAAAATATTGATGAAAAAATACACAGGTTGGCTAACTGAAAATAGCCATTCTTCATATTCCAAAGACCTTTCTCAAAGGAGTTGCAAGTCACGTTAGTTTTCCATATGAATGCCACTGGTATTCAGGGCTTTCTGGTAATCCTTAGGTCTGAAGCAGCTCAACTTAGCCGCAGGTACTGACTCCTCACTATTAAGTGAGATAACTTTAAACACAGTCGGGGTGGGGAGGGAGGGAATGAGTTAGAGGCTAAAAAATGCTTCTGAGCTCTACCCACTAATTGTTTGGATCCCTTCCTCATATCCCCAACTTGATTGGGATGGTTTAGTCCACATTCCTTCTGTCTGCTGAGACCACACAAACAGCAATGTGGCAATTCAAATCACCTCTCTAAATAGAAAGATGTTATGTTTTGAATGGTGCCAAGTAAACTGTCAACACTCAACAAATAAATTACAATAATAAGAACATGTAGGAGGCAGTTCAGGGAGAAACACGTGAAATGTCTAAAAGGCTTTGGGACTGATTTATCAGGGATGATTAAGAGAACAGAAAATAAGTAGCTTGGTCAAATAATACTAAGGAGGGCGATGAAATAACTGGTCATATTTTTTGAAAGGCTTAAATGGGTTGAAAAGTAAAAGCATTTATTCTTCACCAAGTAGGATAATAATAATACTCATGATACAGCTTATGTTTCTTGAGTATAATTTTCAAAATACATCTCACATATCTCAGAGTGTAATTAAGCGGTACAGAAATTTTAAGTCCATAAAACATTTTTTTTGTGTGGTGAAAAAATTTGAGGGAAGTTATTTCTAGTGGAAGAATGTTATGTACTATTTTTAATAGGAAGGCTAGAGAATGACCTAACAAGGAGAAAGAATCCTGAAAAATGACTTCTGGACGTCAGACACCAATGCCCACATCCTCCCACTGCTATTCACTATACGGCTTTCAAAAAACTCAGAACTTTCTTGGTCTGTTTTTATCTGTAAAGTAAAGCAGCAGTAAAGTGGAGGAAACTTTCTTCCACTTTGTAAAGGTCTATGAATGCATATAATTATGAAGCGAAGTGTGAAATGTTTCTTTAAATAATATTTAAATAATATTAAATTATATGGAGTTGGAAGTGGATTCTAGCTGTTTAATAATAAACTATTCCAATAACATAAGCTAAGAACCCACCAGCAACAGTCTATTTAGTTATGAATATGAGCAAATTATTAATTTCTGGATCCCTGTGATTCAACGTGGATGAGTTCTTGAGGGAAAGGATTCGTGCGACAGTACTTCTGGAGATGTACTATTATTCTTTGGCACTGGAATATCAATAGCTATCATTTTTTTTAGGAATTGATTACATGGTGGGAAGTATACAACACTTTGTGTGATTTATCTAATTAACTGGTATTTTCATAACTAAAAGTTTTCTATTATCACCTTCATTTCACAGGTAAAAGACTTATATGGGACTCTCTGTTGTCACTATATTCTTAAATGTAGAAATGCCATGTATATCTCAAGTTTTAAAAATTATTCCTAAAATACAACAGCACCTCCATTCTTTAAGTATACTTTTAATGAAAATATTATGACATCATTAACTAGTTAACAATGCTCTGTGTAATTAAATTAGAATCACATTTATGTCTTAAATTCTAGCCCTATTCTGTTTTGTAACTTGGCAAACACCTCAGATAGAAGCATCCAACCAGTTCCAGCAAGTCTACCATAAGTTCTATCTTATAAAACACAACATGTATTTACTTGGTAAATAATGTATCAGATTAGCAAGTTCAATTATGATTCTTTTTTTATTGTCTATAAGTGGTATAAAAGCCTGAAGACTAACCTCAAGAAAAACTTGAGATGTGGTTTTTAAAGGATATTGTTAATATTGTTTTTATTTAACAACTTTATTTTTTTTTCCTTATGGATATACACACCTGAAAACTGATACCGAACTACGACAGTAAGCTCTGCTTTCAGGAGAGATACCTGATATGTTCCTTGGCTGGTGTGAAAGGTGAAACAGCAACTTGCTTTACCAAATTAACAGTACTCTTTATTCCACTGTCACCTAATCCTCAGCACTAGAATAAGAGAAGGACACAAAAGCTGTATTGCACTGAGGATCTATGAGATGCTGCCCTGCACCTGACAGTCTCTCAGACTTTTCTGCTTTAAAGTTGTCTTTGAGTGTATATGACAACTTATGGAGCTGATGAGGTATCTGATATTAAAATCATATACATATATACATATACATATGTTATGTGTAATAACATTTTTTAATCTCTACAATTAAATTTTTCATTGTCAAAAACAAATGAACAAAAGAAAAAACAAAACAAAACAAAAAAAAGAGACAAACCAAAGAGCAGACTCTTAACTATGGAGAACAAACTGCTGGTTACCAGAGGGGAGGTGGTGAGGGGGTGGGTGAAATCGGTGATTGGGATCAAGAGCACATGTATCACGATGAGCACTGAGTAATGTATAGAATTGTTGAATCACTAATTGTACACCTGAAACCAATATAACACTATGCTAAATATTTTGGAATTAAAATTTAAAACATCAGAAAAAATGAAACTATTGAAAAAGATTCTGCATAGCAGACAGAACTTGACCATAATCTTTGAAAGTAAAATAAAACATAAGTTTATCTAAAAAAAAAAATTTACTTTTCAGTCTTTATAAACTGCATGCCTGTTTAGGAATGAAAGAAGAATAATTTGTAAAATATTCACTAACTGTTAGCAAGAAAATATTTACGTACCTGAAAAGACCAATGGAAATAAAAAAGCAATGGAAACAGGAACAACAGTTAAAAACAAATAATTATTGTTTCAGAGCTTTGTAACAAAAAGTAGTTGAGGATTTCCAAATTTATGACCATATTCTCTGCGTATTTCCACTGTGACCTCATAATAGCACACAAAGTCCTATTATGCCATGCCTTGCACTCAGATATCCCATGTTTCCACATTTTATATTATAGGAAGGAACTATTTCAAAGATGATCTCTGTGGTCCTTCTACTAAAATGCTGACTTTTTCTAAACAGTTCAAATCCTCTCTACCCTCCAGGAGGCCATATCATTCTCATTTCTATTCTTTTGACCATGAAGGCTATTTTTTTAAATTTCTTTTCTCCCATAGCATTTCATATCTGTCTTTAAAATTATCACATAGATTTAAAAATTTTTACTTCTTTTTCTTCCCAAGTGGATAAAACTCCTTGTAAGGACCATATCTTTTTTGTCTTTGGACATCAATATCTACCATTGAGCTCAATATATGTTTATTAAATAAAAGAAAAAAAATCTCAATGAACGAATTTAGATTCTGAAAAAGTGACCTCTGAAAAAAATCATACCATTATAGACCCAGTTTTTCATGGCTTTTATGATTGTTACAATAATTTTGATAATGATCCATTTGTTCTTTCCTTTTAAATATTAAGCACCTATTATGTGCCAAGGCTTATCTACCCGCAGGGAACCCAAAAGTGAGCAAAACGGGAAAAAAAGTCCTTGCTCTCATGAGATTTACAGTACAGTTAGGGGCTGAAAGTTTACCTTCTGAACCTGCACTTCCCAATATGGTAGCCATTAGCCAACTGAAGCTCTTAAAATTTAAATAAAAGGAAATTTTTAAAAAAAATTTAGTTCCTTCCTCAAACTAACTTGGAAGGATTCTGCAACTCATGCATTCTCACATCAGATAGCTTTTCTCAGTCTATTGCATTGAAACTGACAAGAAGGGAGGGGAAAGAAACCTAGAAGACAGAACATAAATCTGGTCTAAAGATTAAATCATCTACTTTAGACAATATCTAGAAGAAATATAGGCAAAATGTGGTCAAAGTCATAGAAAAATAGATCTTTTTTCCCCTTATTTTTGTAATTTTTTGTAGATTGACATCTAAGGCAAAGTTGGCATTATCATATGAGACTCTCTTTTCTTCTTAATCCATTTTTCCTAGTTTCCACACCAGAGATGCTGTCCAGGTATTTGGATAATTCTGATTTTTCAAAACAGCTTAAATAAGCTCAATGCTAGAACATTACCTTAACACACGTAGGTTTAGATGATAAGATATGTTTGCCCAGATAACCACAATGTTCTTCCTTATTGTGTATAATTAGGTGAGATGAAACTCATCAACAGAGAGTTTGGAAATATACTCATGAAAAGCAGCATGGATTTTTTATTTATAAGGAACTGAAGCTGAGAAGTATTAAGTAATTGGCCAGAGCTACTCAGCTAGTAAGTTGCAGCACTGGAATCTGAACAGAGTCAAATTCAAGTCCATGCCCTAGAGCACTACTTCACTATGTTACACTACCTCTTTAAAAAAAGGCATAAAAAGACTTCTTTTGTTTAGGAATTTAGTAAAGAAAAAAATCAGTTATTCATCTTTGAAAGTTTTTGGTATGTTTTGGAACAAGAATGGATCTAGACTCTTCACTTAAAAATCAATGATTATGCACTACAAAAGAATAAGTGAAACAGACTACCAGTGGATAAAGAGTTTTTTCTCCTAGAAAAAAACATGAACAGGGTGCCTAGGTGGCTCAGTCGATTGAATTTCCAACTCTTGATTTCGGCTCAGGTCATGATCTCAGGGTCGTGAGACTGAGTTCCGCATGGGGCTCCGCGGTGGGTGTGGAGTCTGTTTAAGATTCTCTTGCTCCCCACCCCGCCCCTGCATTCTCTCTCTCTTAAAGAAAAAACATGAAGAGTTACAGTTGGAAGGTCATGAATAACTATCATTGCAGGCAAAACTAATATCCAAATTTAGATAATTTAATTTAGGCCTATTATATTCATTCAATGGTAAAGAAATATTTATGACCTAGCTAAATTAACAACAAAAATGTATTGTGGGAAACCAAACAGAAATTCAGATCCTTTGTGAGATGTGTTTTTCTGCTGCTACTGCTGACCCCTAAGGAAGAACGAATGAATGCCGAAGATAGAGAAAACAGAAAGCATTTCTGTTTTCAATTTTGATTCTCCACAAGTAGAGAGGAAAAAATACCTATATCTAATAGTTACTCAACATTAACTGATGTTTCATTCATTAAACCTAAGAGAATAAAATTAGTCAAAAAGACAAAATAAGAGGTCACAAATATGAACTTAAAATATGAAGTGAATAAAACTGTCTTCCTTTTTTCTCCCACAGACTTATTTTGGAATGTCGGTAACGTGTGGGTGGCTGGGTGGGTGGGGGCTGTTTTGTCAGGAACTGTAGTTTCGCAAGCACTTACAAATTGCCTCAAGCTTTTTAAACTAATACAGAAGCCAATTTTAAGGAGCAGAGGTTATGCTGCCATTGGAAAGTTTTATCCAATAGCTTCTAAAACACATCATGCTTGATTTAAGGAACACCTCCAAGTAATATTATTGCCACAACATAAAGGTACTTAATATCCTTTCTTGTGTGAAGGAGTGTTCATGAGAAAGGCTTATCATTCATTTTATCAGAGTTAATTCCTTAAGCTTGTTTTACTTTATCTGAAAAGGAAAAAGTAACTCTACATAAATATTTTACATATATCTGAAACTGTGAAATACTTGTCTAACCCAAGCAGTGTTTGGAAGGTTAATGACAGCCTGTATGTGTTCAAGAGCACTCTAAGTAAGGTTATTAAAATTCAACCTTTTGCATATTTCTGATAGAGGAAAAAAAAAAGTTTGTCCCAGACAACAAGGTCATAGAATACAGAGAAGCTTTGAAAAGTTTCTCAATCTCTAGATTAATATCCACTCTTTGGAAGATGATAGAAATCTGTACTATTGAGACAGACCACGCTTTCAATGTTTCTGTAGCCCTGTTCTTGCCCAAAAGTCAAATAGCCAGCCAACCGTCTGTTCTTCATGCCACATGGATTTCACAACTTTCATTTCCACAGCACATACCACGTCATCTGCCCAGTAGTATCATGACAGTTTACACCAGTTGAGAGAAAATCTCCAACATTTTTAACTTACTCTCTGAATTCTTCTCCTAATTAATAGGATGTTAATTAATATTAAAATGATACTTTAAGTGCCTTGGGTATCTAGAGGATTCTTATACTTCCTATATCAATGTAAGTCACAGTTATGAACATTGGATTACCTGGTGGAAGTTTGGAAAATCTGAAAGAAACTCCAAATCACTAACACACACATTTCTCCCTTTATTCCCCTTTGTTCATTATCAAGATTTCATTCATATTCTTGTTTACAGATTCTTTTTTAGTTATTTTCTGAAGAGAATGGATGAATCGGAAGTAGATCAGAGTTCTATTTCCTGGGCTTATTTCTTTTCAGCCTTCTAGGAGTGTATACTCATTCCTGGGGGTGCTGAGAAAATATATAGGTTGCTTCCATTTGGTCCTATGAATGAATCTCTAATCCAATCACTGACTGCATGAGTTGGTGAGGCCTAACAAGAACAATGTGAACCAAGAAAATCCTACAATCGTCAAATATACACAGAGTTTGCAGAACACATGCTTATCAGAATCATTCAAGGCTATGGAGCACCACCTTAGCATCAGTCTTCAAAAATCTACCAAAGCTTCCATAGCAGTTCTCCAAAGCTTTAGACTTAATGCCCTTCTAGTGATTATGATGATTCTAGGCGTAATTATTATTTCTTTAATAGCTTGAGAAAGTTGTATTCCTTTAGGAGAACTTTGGTAAAATCTAGAGTTATAATCAATGTATATCTACATAAATGCTAACGTAAATAAAACAACTGTAATAAAAACACTGGGTAACTACAAATCATTTTACACAGCATGGGAAACAGCAATTCTATCAGAAAAAGTCTACAGGTAGGGTGGATCCTCCTTATTTTCAGATTTCATATTTAGGTGAACTTGCCTACTCACTAAAATTTATTTGTAACTGCCAAATCAATACTTGCAGTGCTTTCATAGTCATTCACAGAGATGTGCAAAGTGGGGAAAAACTGGAACCTCCCGACCTGCAAGTTCCCAAGGTCAAGCAAGGTGACACTGCCATATTTCAGTTCTCATACTATAAGCAAGTGTTCTTTTCCTTATTTAGTGCCACGTTTTCCACATTTGTGTACTTTTTTGATGATTTTGCTGTTTAAAAATGGTCTTAACAGCCACGTGCCTTAAGTACGGGCTAGTGTTCCTCAGCACAAGAAGGCTGTGTTGTGCCTTATAGAGAAAATACATATGTTACATAAGCTTCATTCAGGCATGTGTTACAGTGCTGTTGCTGTGAATTCAATGTTAATGAATCAACTATTAGATAAGATGTCTTTGAGCAGAAACACACATAAAACAAGGTTATATATTGATCAGTTGATGAAAATATGAGCAGGGGCTCAGAGGAACCTAACCTTGTATTTTCCCTAGGAGCAAGAGTTCAATATTCACCGATTCAGTGTCCACAGCAATTTCATAAAACGTAACTAATGTGAATAATGAGAACCAACTGCGTTTTAACACATTCAGAATTATGATCCTAAAATAGAACAAAAACAGGGAGAGTGCCCAAAGTTGTGATATTGGTATCCAAATGGCCATCTTCTGATTCTCTTCTTTTGTGTCTGCAAGGACACAAAATATGTTACCTAGGATAATTTCAGTGGATTGTAGGCCATGAACTACACTTCTCTCCATCTTTTTATCATATGTCAATCACCTTCACTTCCTTTGGGCTACTAGAGCTCTCTATGACCTTTCCCCCTTTGGGGCTTTCACTCACACCATTTGCTCTGCTTCAAATACTTTCCTTCCTTTTATTAATGCTGCATCTTCATCCTTCAAGTTCAGAAAGAAACATTTCCTGATCATGCATTATGAGATCTGTTTCTTTTTTTTTTTTTTTTTAAAGATTTTATTTATTTATTTGCGAGAGTGAGAATGAGAGACAGAGAGCATGAGAGGGAGGAGGGTCTGAGGGAGAAGCAGACTCCCTGCCGAGCATGGAGCCCGATGCGGGACTCGATCCCGGGACTCCAGGATCATGACCTGAGCCGAAGGCAGTCACCTAACCAACTGAGCCACCCAGGCGCCCCAAGATCTGTTTCTTTTCTATATAGTTTCATGGCAACTACTGTGCTTCCTCACTTATATATTTGAAAACTGCAATTAAATAAATAAAATTTATTATCCTGTAAGCCCAGCCTGTGTCTGATGGCTCTGTCTGGCTTTCCTGAGCCAAGCCAGTACTTTGCACATTGTTTATGCCCAGTGTGTATCTGTAGAATAAATAAATGAATGAATGAAATTATATAGGGTTTTCTCCCCAGTTATGACACTGGATTACCCACATATCCCCACCTCTGATGATCACAAATACTTGTGAACTAACTGGGCTGAACCAGAGTCTCTGCCACAGCCAGGGGCCCCATCTTAAGGTCAGATCTATGAACCCCATATGTGCATATCTATTTCCAACCAGCTGAGCAAATACTTACACAAGAACAGCCATCTAGATTAATCATTTAAAAACCTCTCTGGAATAGTGCAATTACTCTGCCAAAGTCACTACTGCCATGAGAAGGAAGGAAGGAAGGAAGGAAGGAAGGAAGGAAGGAAGGAAGGAAGGAAGGAAGGAAGGAAGGAAGAAAGAAAGAAAGAAAGAAAGAAAGAAAGAAAGAAAGAAAGAAAGAAAGAAAGAAAAGAAAGAAAGAAAAGAAAGAAAGAAAGAAAGAAAGAAAGAGAAAGAAAAAGAGAAGTAATCAAAGGATATTCAAATTTTCTGCCATAATCCATCAAACTTAAGTCACTCACAGCATATGAAAAAATGAAATTTAATTACTATTTTTATAAGGTCCTTTTAAAATAGTTCATTGAAAAAAAAAGCTGTTGCATATTCTCAATCCTAATGCAAATGCTGTTTGAGAGGGCATAGAATGGTTCCCTGTTTTGAAATAAATATTCACAGAAATAGTCTTCAAATTAATCAGTATAGTTCAGGAAAGTAATTCATGCTACACCTCAGTAGGACCTTTCAGGAACTTCACCTCACATGTAACTATTATATACCTATACTACTTAAAGAACACATTCATGGGTGCCTGGGTGGCTCAGTCGTTAAGCAACTGCCTTCGGCTCAGGTCATGGTCCCAGGGTCCTGGGATTGAGCCCAGCATCGGGTTCCCTGCTCGGCAGGGAGCCTGCTTCTCCCTCTCTCACTCCTCCGTGCTTGTGTTCCCTCTCTCACTGTGTCTCTATCTGTCAAATAAATAAATAAAATCTTTAAAAAAAAAAAAAAAGAACACATTCAGTGAGGACTGACAGTAACTCACAGAATATTAAGGAAGATTAAGAAAAGTCCGAAGCTGCCTATATTAGCCAGCTTGTGCTACCATAACAAAATATAATAGACTGGGCATCTTAAATAACAAAAATTTATTCTCACAGTTCTGGAGGCTGGAAGTCCAAGGGCCATGGTGCCAGCCAATTTGATTCCTGGTGAGATCGGCCCCCTTCTTGCTGTGTATTCTTACTGCCTTTGCTTCAGGTATATGAAAATGAAGAGAGAGATATCTCCCTTCCTCTTCTTCTAAAGCCACCAATCCTATTGGAGTAGGACCTCATCCTATGACCTCATTTAACCTTAATTCTTCCTAAAAGCTCCATACCCAAATACAGCATATGAATTTGAGATTTGGTAGGCACATCCTACTGACTTCCAACAGTGACACCACTTTTATGCTGCTTCTGGATCATGGATTATCTGTAACCACCTCACCTGTATGTATTCCTTGAAGCATCTGTTCCTTCATGTCAGTAGTTTCTGAATCAAACCTGGCCTTCCTACACTAGGTTGATGGGGCCTGGGTGCCCTAGATGCAAGGAATTCCGAGAAAGTGATTTTCTGGCTTTTTACCCAGGTAGGCAAGACATCATGAAGCTGGAATCCCCTAACATAGGAAGGATTTCAAAGGTACATGATAGCCCAAAAGAATGACAAATGTCCACTCCACTACCTGAATAGCAGGAGGCATAGGGAAATGCTACAGCAAATATGAGTAAACACCATGGAATTTCTTTTAGAACTGAGTAGTGACCTATTTATTTCTCACATTACCCTCTGTTTAAAAATCTTCCCGGCACAGGTTGTTCTAATCAGACTTATTATCTTCCTTGTACCTACTCTGTGGTTTCATCCTATAATGGCTAATATCAAGACCAATAACAACAACAATGGGCAAAATTCCCATGAATCAAACACAAAAAATCCCTAGGCATGCAACTCCATACTTAATACACATTGTAATCATTTGTTCGTAACAATGACTCTGAGCAGTAGATATTGTATATACATACACATATATTTTTTTCTATGATTTTACAGATGGGGAAACTGAAGATCCAAGGTCAAATGGGTGGCCCAAGCCACAAAGTTGCCAAGCCCACATTTTATATCTGTTATTTTGGAGCTCATTATTTTAATGACAATGCTCTTCTGCCTCTCACTGGACTAGTAAACAATTAATAAACCCTCCTGAGATCCCAGGATTTTCCATAGTTAAGCTCCACTCAAGGGGCCAACTCTTGTAAGTGCAACTGAGTCCTCTAGAAAGTACTAAGTATCACATTTCATTACACGATCGAGTTTCTAAATATAGAATATGCATTTTGACATATATGTAACTAGCTACTTAGCTATAAAGAAACTATCTAAATCTAAAGTTACCCCTGAGTGATTAGTAAAAAAGCAATACGTGACTTTATTCTCGGGAAATCATATATTCGTCTACTTCAAAAATAGTAAAGTAGCGAGCACTGCTTGTTTCGTCTCTTCACAAACCTTCCCTCTTCTGGGAAGAATGTCATCCTTCTATTAACTGCTCCTTTCCTGTCCCAAGTATATAGTTCCACTCAGGCTGCCAATGTTAGCCCCTCATTCATCCATCACCTCCAGGGGCTGATGCAAAGTGGGCCAGATCCTAGACATCTTCCTTAGCATTTGTCAGATTATAACTTAGGGAAGAGGGGCAGTCTCATGTCAAATTTGAGACTGAGATGCTGGTAATCATCTTCCCTCTGTCAGGGGAAGTATACCAAAATATATAAACAAAGCTCCCTCACTGTAAGAAGCAGAGGAGAGAGGAGAAAGAGCAGCCTGACAGTGGAGCTGGTTGACCTGGAAGACTCTGGTACCTCTGTGCCGCTTTTGATTTGTACGCAGGAACATTTCCCTTTAGACTCAGGTTTCTGTCATTTGCAACCAAAACACATTTGCATAGAATATGTAATAATGCAATAACATATTTTAGAGGAACTTAAGTCCAAAATCAGGAAAGATATTCTTACCAGGCCATAAATTAATAAGTAGGCTCTTTGTATACATTGGTAAGTGAAACGTTCACTGTCTAAAGAACACAGATCAAAAAGGATTTAAATAAAGTTTCTTATATTTTTTTCTGCTGAAAATAAAATTTAGCAATAATCCCAAATTATTTGAATTATCAAGGACAGTATCTCCTGAATAGTCAGGACTAAGCACAGTCAAGATCTGTCCTTGATCCAGGCCTCCCTCCATTCCTGTCTTGGAAGGGACACAGAGACATTTAATCACAGAAAGCTCCACAGGCATGATTTCATCCCTATTTCTGTGCCTTGAAGTGCAAGTGCCTGCCTCTCACTTTTATACCCACGAAAACTGGCAATGCTGATTTCCACGTCCAGCTCCTTTTTCATTTGAGACACTGAAGCCTTCCTCTTCTCTACCAGAGCTCTAAACCATGTACAAACCTCCTCATGTTCTCATGACATGAGCTAAGTGACTGAAGACATCCCCTCATCTGTTCTGGTCCATGCTTACAATCTACATAATTTATATTGTAATCAAACAGCAATCTAAGCCTTTGTGTCTGTATTGATCAGGATAATATAGGTTTTTCTGTTAAAACAAACTACAGAAGCTTAATAAAAATTTCTTCTTTAATTCTTCAAACTCTACAGTGGGTCAAGGATCGTCCCTTTGCAGCCAGGTCATATGAAACAAGACTTCTGCCAGGAGAAAAGGACAAAGGAAGATGCACCCCAGCTGGAACTGTTTTGTCCAGGGGTCCAGGGATGACATATATCCTTCTACTCTTATTTCATTGGTCAGAACTAATCACTTGGTCTCCATCTGAGTGTAGGGAAGTTGGAAAATATATAGGAGCACATGAATATACAGTGAGCAAAATGATTTCTGCCACACTATACCATATTTCCTAGGAAAACATTAGCAATATCTATGTTCATGGATTAAAAAAAGTCTATCACAGTGTAGGTATAAAAGATGCACAGCCTGCTTGCTTGCATAGGACTATCCAAGTGTACTTTTGGGACTTTATAAAGCTTGGGTGAAAGCCCTAGGTAGATCTCAATCACAGGAATGAAATGAACATTTTTTTTTTTTTTGGCTGCGGCTAAGAGACAGCACCATATGAATTATTTTAGTAGGCTCCTTTGTTCAGCAATGTATTTAGAGCACAAAGCAAAATAATGTAGTGAGCTTAGACTTAGAAAAGAATAGAAAAATACACGTTCTATATTATGACCACCAACCTCCCATGCCTAAAACATTTTGCTTCTTGGCCTCCAGTAAAAAAGAAGGCTGAAGGGTCTGATGCTTAGCCCCCTGCGTAAAGTATTCCATCATCAAACCATCACCCTTACCTTAGTACATTTGGCAGTCACTGCTCACATAAAACATAAGAATATGTTACCATGGAGACAAAGCCAACTCTCTCCTCCAGAACAGCTGATTCTTCCAAGTCATAACAGATATCACCAGAAAAATAACATGAGGTACTCACAGAGATTGGCAGCCCCAAATCTGTATTCCGTAATCGTGTAGCTAAGCAGGTTCACATTATCTTTCGATAGAGTAACAAAGACAAACATTGTACCAGAAGATAATCCTATGTAATCACTGTTTATAAAATAAATCCCTATATCCATCTAAACAATGTGGAAAGTTTAATTTGTAATGTTTTCTGCCTCTACTTAGTGCTTTATTAATGGAGTGACCACTGTGTTTGACCTATTTGCTGAAATTTGCTAGAACTCCAGGAGACCATATGGATGACCAGATGGGTTGCTGTAATTTAATGTCATTATTCTAAGGATGAAGTAAGGGATAAACATAATTTGCATTCTTTTCCATCCTTCCTGCATACCTTTTATTAGTTCCATTTTTAATTCAGACATCAGAAGGGAAGATAATACCTTGCTACCAAGGCTCAGATGCCACCTAATTACTACAAGAGACTCCAGTCCTGACATCACAGGCCAGGCCTCAGAACACACTCCATCTTACCCAGTGACCCCACCGTGGTGATTAATAGGTTGAGTGCTAAGCCCTAATGAGGGTGTCAGATCTTAGATGTTCTCTAGGCTAATGTAATTAGCATTAGGTGGAACAGAGTATTTCAGTTACTCGGTAGAGAGCCTCATTAAACTTCATACTAAACTATATGCCTTTTCACCTTATGGTCTTTGAATTTATTTTATAATCATCAACCTAAAAGGCCTCTATAAATAGAGATCTTTTAAATATTAAAGGATAATTTAAATATTTTTAAATCAATTATTGATCTTCTTCTACAACAGTGAATCCCTATGTTGTACATGAAGTGTTTTTCAGAGATGCTTGCCGAAATGCAAGTTTCTGGATTCCACCAACAGAAATTCTGCTAAAAGGTGGTTTGGGAGAAGACCTGCAACTATGCATTTTTAACAAGACACACATGATTCAGAAGCAGAAAGTCTGTGGACTGCATTTGAAAAAACACTACCACTTTGGTAATAGGACTAACATCTGTGTCTTAGATTAATTGAGACTATCAGATTTTTTTTTGTTCTAAATAGCTATTATGTTTCTGAAAAAAATTATCTGCATGCACATAAGGGGGACTGTTTTCATATTGGGATTACAATTTTAAATGTACCAATTATTTCTTACTAAAAGATTAAAACCAATTATCAAGATAAGATTATCAAGATAAGACACCATGTAAAATGTAGTGAGTTCTCCATTAACCAGTGGATATGGCAGGTAATAACATTTCTTTCCTGTGGGCCATGGGCCTAGGACTGCTTTTCCACTTTCAAGGGAAAGACCACAGTGTAGCAAAATTTCTACAATTACTGACTTTTCTCCATGGCCAGAGATGATAAACAAAATGTCTCAGTTCTGATGACTAATGACGTTAAGCATTATTCCAGCAACTTAGTGGATCTCACCTAGATATTATCATCATCAATTACTACATAAGTATCTTTATGTGTCTAGCATTTGTTTTCTTGAGACAAGCAGAAAATCCTCAATGATCTTTAATTTAGACAGATTTTTTCATCTATTACCCTAAACACTTTTTTTTTAAGGTTTTATTTATTTGTCAGAGAGAGAGAGAGCACAACAGGGGGAGCAGCAGAGGTAGAGGGAGAAGCAGACTCCCTGCTGAGCAAGGAGCCCAATGTGGGACTCGATCCCAGGACACTGGGATCATGACCTGAGCTGAAGGCAGACGCTTAACTGACTGAGCCACCCAGGCGTCCCTATTACCTAAACATTTTAAGGTATTTTTTTTCTGAATTGATAACTACTTATTTAATCAAACTACTACTTTTTTTTAAGTGGGCTCCATGCCTAGCATGGAGCCCAACACAGGGCTTGAACTACGACCCTGGGATCAAGACCTGAGCTGAGATCAAAGAGTCAGATGCCTAATGAACTGAGTCACCCAGGTGCCCCCAAGCTACCATTTTTTTAATGAGCTTCAAAAGAGTTCTATTTTGTGCTTATTTACTTATTGATTTATTTGAAAGAAAGAGAGAGAGAGAGTGAGAACAGAGGGAATAGGGGGAGGGAGAGAGACAAGCAGACTCCGAGCTGAGCCTAGAGTCCAAAGCAAGGCTCCATCTTATGACCCTGACATCATAACCTGAGCTGAAATCAAGAGTCAGACACTTAACCAACTGAGCCACCCAGGCGCCCCTCTTTTGTGTTTTTTTAACATGTATAATATGTATTAAAAATAGGAAAATAAGAACACGAATAAATTGAAAAATTTATTTAATAATAAATACATATTATAGGGATTTACATATTATTTATTTAATGGTTTGAGAAAAGAAATTATGTAATTCTTCATTCTAAACTTTTCTGTAGATCCAGCCAGGGAGTGGAAGGCTATCATATGACCATGACAAGTCTATAAGTATATCCTACTTTCATTGGATGAAGAATGATTGCTGGGGTATCAAGCTCTCTCAGAGACTTACTGGATGCTATCCTACTCTATTTCTTCCTCTATGAATCCTGCATTTGCCAGCAATCCTGGCTCCTGTCTTTAGGTAGAGCAGCATAAGAATTCTGACCAGTAGAATATGTGCAGAAATGTTGTTTACCCCTTCCAGGCCTGGCCCTTAAAATATCCCACATGATCTTCCATGCTGTTTGCGTTCATTCTGTCTGGCCAAGTGGAGCAGATTTTGGAAACACCACAAAGTCTCATGCGATGGCAGAGCCACCAGATGAAACACTGCTTGAGCAATAAGTAAACTTATACTCCTTTGAGGCCCTGGGACTTTGAAGTTATTTGCTTTAAACTACTAAATTCAATTAAGACTTGACTTAACAAAAAAGTTATACAAATTTTTGTCTTGCTTATGAGTTAGTCAACTACCTGTTCAACATAAAATTATGACTGTATAGTTCAAATTCAGTAGACTTCTATGAATTCACTAGAGGAATCTGTTTCAGTTGTATTTAAAAGGCGGGGGGGACTATGTATCTTAACATCAGCATATTTTGGAGCTCAGGACAAGATGACTTGTGTGTTGTTTTCGTAAAACATTATTAAATAACACCTAACCCCTGCAATAGAGGAACAAAACCAGGTACACAGTATTTATTGTTTCTATAGTCATCAGAAATAACACAGAATCCTTAAAGCAACTGTCCAAAGGAGATACTCAGAAAGTGCGTTAGAAACAGAATTTTTCATTGATACACTCAAATAGCATTTTAAAGATACCTTCCAGTAGTGGAACAGAAATGCATCCATTTAATCTAACTAAAAAGCGTCAAGGGAGACATACTGGATTAATGTAAATCACTGACATATAGAAAGCAGAAAACACATAACAATATGCACACGTGTGTGCGCACACATACACACACACACACACAGAGGATCATTGGAGGATCACATTTTTACCTTGGTACTACCATAAAGAAACAATATCCTGTAGATTAAATATTATGTTTTTGTCACTGACAAATGACCTTGGTAGGGGTAGAACCTGAATCAGGTCTGTAGAAGGCCTGGCCTAGATCTGGCTCTCTCACTTTCTAGAAGTAAAGAGGAAGATATGAGAAAGGCAGAAGAGCACAGTGACTCAATATTTGGAGTCTCGATTTCTATCTGCCACTAATAAGCTGTTGTTCTTGGGAAACTATTCCATGTCTCTATTTCTTCAATTATAGAATGGAGAGAAAATAATACTTATCTCACGCATTGTTAAGAGGACTAAATCATATGACACATAGCAAGCATTTAGAGAGGACTTAGCTGAAAGTAAATACTAATAAATATTGGATATTATTGCTAATGGTATACCCCTATCACTATGAGCAATATTATCCTCAACTGTAAGGTAAGAAATTGTGGTAGATGATTTGTATAATTTCTTTCAGTTCTTGTATTCTGAGTCTACACCTGTCTCTTAAAGTCAAATATCCAGTTGAAAAATGAAAACTCGAAAACCTAAATATTTTACATAATGACTTTAAAAAATGTAGAGGCCATCTGGTCTGCTGTTGAGATTGACTTAAAGAAAATAAGTGACATAATAATGCATTAATAATTACATTTTTTAAGCATTCAGAAGTGATACGGTTCTTTGATTTGTTCTCCCTCATGAACGTTACCCTCAACTGAATATGGAATGTAACAGGATAATTGTCAGGCAACCATTTACATTTAAATATGTCGTATTTAGGGATGCCTGGGTGGCTGAGTCGGTTAAGCATCCAACTCCTGACTTCAGCTCAGGTTATGATCTCATGGTAGTGGGACAGAGCCCCGCATCAGGTCTGCACTCAGTGGGGAGTAGGTTGGAGATTCTCTCTCCCTTTCTATCTCCCTCTACCCCTCTCTCCCAAAATAAATAAATAAATCTTTTTTAAAAACGTTATACTTAATGAGTACTACAGAGGTAAGGAATTATTTTGATCACACGAACTTGAATGGATCCGGACTGTACATGATAACACTCCATTTTTGCAGCTGAAGGTGAAGTACTTAGTAGGTTTACAGACTGTCAGCAACTGGAGTTTCTTTCTCATTAGGATGAAAGCATTTCTACCAACTGTAACAATGGCAGGAAACGATACTAACACTATAGTATAGACTTTATTCCAGATTAAATGGAAAGGTGCCTCCCTCGGAAATTCCATAATTTAGTAAACCTTACTTTGTTCAAAGAAATCCTCATTCAAATACTCTAGTCATACTAAAGAATGAAGTGAGTATCTCAAGATGCAGAATGAATAAAATTATTAAAAATTCATTTGGAATTATATTTTTGGTTGGTTTTAAGTGCCTACAATACAAAAACAGAGCTTTAATATACCAAGACGTTAAATGTAAAACACTGTGGCATGGAAGCATTGTTTTCTTAATCTGGAATTCCATTTATTCCCAGAAACCTTACCTCCTGCATACATAACAGCCAGCATAATGGATGATATCCACGCTATTTCACTGTAGGTAGTTTTGAATATTTGCTGAATTTCTTTGAAGAACACTGTGACAGCTTTGGGGAATGCATATGAAAATCCAATGGAGATAAAAGATGCTCCAACCACTACCCAGCCCCAGCCTCCATCGGGAGGTGGGTATAGGGGGGGGCCTACTGGTGGTGGCATTTCTGTTCCTCTATTCGAGATTCAAGTAATCTATTAAAAAAAATGAAATAATAGTTTAAACCTTATTTCCATTTTCAGATATTACTCTTGATAGTCACCAAAATAATACTTTATGGTTATAAGCATATAATTTCTCATGAATACTTTTTAATACTCTTATACTCAGAAAATTAACCAAAAAAATGGAATGGGGTATGTAACTTTGCTTTGGGCTAAAAAATGAAGCATTTAATTTGTTTATGGAAATAAAAACTACTCAAAATAAAGAATTCAGATCTGTACTGAAGTACCAACCCAAAAATAAAAGCTACCTCTATCTGAATTCCAAGCATAATAAAAATGGAGCTGTCATCACTTAAAAACAGAATACTTTCTTAATCCAAATATTTAAGATTTTCTTTACAAATAAAAAGGACCATGGATCAAATCTGATAGATTTTAAAGAATTAAATAGTAGATTTTTTTAAATTATTAGAAATATTAGATTATTAGAAATATTTCAGAATTTTTCTACTTTTAATAATTGAGAATACTTAAAAATATTTCAGCATGGACCTATTTTCTAGACCCGGTTTTAATGAATTAATTTTACTGCACTTCTCAAAATGGTGCTACCTATTATTTAATGAATGATATATTTTATGCATTTTTTTCATAGCAATAAAATTCTTCCAAACAAATAGATGGTATGTTATAGTTTGTTAAAAGAAAGGACTTTCTCTTTGGATATGCCTAGGAACATTTAGCTGCTAGCTTTATGGTATAAGAGCACTCACTCTCCTGTGGAAGAAATGATCACATATAGCTTCACACAACTGAAATTAAATTAAAAACATCTTGGTTCCCTAAAATCAATGTTTCTTTGTGGAGTAATGCTGTTCACTTAGCTTTTAGCTGTAACTGCCAGCATTTTTCAATATCTTCTTGCTACTCTCATTTTATTTGTGAATATGTTTCAGTTGAAATGTAGAAGAAAAAGAAACAATTTTCTATTGGTAAAATAATGTGGGAAATAAGTTAATAAAAACTAATTTTGCTGCATGTTTTCAGAAAACCCACCAAAAAACTAAACAGATATCTATGAAAACAAAGACAGGTTTTATTTTTGTTTACTGTCAAATTATATCAAGGGTATTTTCAGTGATCTTCTATATGCACCTTTTAGATTATGAATGAAAATATTCTCTACATTAAACTTCTCTAATTTGTCCATAGTTATACTAAAGGACTTGGCTTTCAGAAATTCATAGAGGAAAAATGATAAAAATGAAATTTAAAATAGGTAGAGAAGTTCTCTGCAATTTTCCTGTTTGCATAAAAGAACCTGTCTTTCATTATTAATTCATGAGTTTAAACTATTGAGGCTTTTATCACATCTGCTATTATAAACACTTAGAAATACAACTGGATGATTTGCTTCTCAGCCACTTCAAAAAATTTTTTCTAAATAATCTTAAATATATTAAATATCATATCAATATGAATATTGAAATTTACTAATATTCAAATCATGTTATGAATATGAATACTGAAATTTACTAATGAGCTAGGTTGATGTTGCGATTTCTATTGTATAGACAGGAATCTATGCTCATAGAAAACTGAAGGCCTTAAAAAAGATTATGTGATTGAGCTATTTTTTTTCTCCTTAATCCTCCTTTCTTATATTGTTATTTTTTTCACCAGTTTATTTCTGTATGTAATCTTTTGTATCTGTTTCCAGCATATTGACTTGATTTATAAATGCATACTCCAGGTTGAGAGTCACTATTCATGCCTCTTCACTTCCTTATCTCCTAGCTGTTTAGTTTTTTCCACATAAATTGATATCTTATGATCTCTTAACTGAATTATTACAGAGTGGACCCTAACCAATTAACCCTTGAAAAATTCCATTTCCAAGATTACCACCTGTTCATTATTAAACAACTCTTGGGTTGATCAACAGTCAAGATCCAATTCATACGTACTCACTGGTCTCATGTTATCTTCCTATGCACAACTCTGTAATATTTTCCACAACTTATACCTGTTGTGTCTTTCCTTTTATTTATGGAAATAATCAAGAAAAGCAGGAATTAAAAGTGTAATTTTACCTGTTGATAGATGTCAACTTGAACAGGTATTTTTGGATTATCTGTGGAATTTTACGTCTAGTCACTCTTCCTTGAAGTGATATGTGAAGGTAGTGCAAAAGGAGAGAGGTAGAGCAGACTCTGGATTATCTAAAGAAATGAAAAAAACAAAGGTTACATGTATAATTGAGTTCCATAGGCCCCATTAGAGCTTTAATTTATCCCAGGATATTGTGACCGTGTTTTAATAATTAGCAAAATTTCTTTGTCAATCCATTGATAGAATTGTTAATGTATGAACAAAATGATCAAACATATATGCATGAGAAAAAAATTATAAGTATAAAATTAAGAAATAGGATTTTTTAAAAAAATAAATAATATTAGATTGCATATTTACCATTATGAGAAGAAAATTTATTGGCATTCATTAGCTGTCCCTCAAATAATTTCCTATACTCATTTAAATAATTTACTCTAAAATTCAGTTAAAGAAACTATCCATTGACAATGGAAACAGAAAGTTTAAAAGATAATTATTAGAATATTATCAAACAAACTGAGGGTTTCAGAGGGGAGGGGAGTGGGAGTCGGGTAACAGGGTGACAGGTATTAAGGAGGGCATGGTTTGTAATGAGCACTGGGTGTTATACGCAACTAATGAATCATTGAACACTACATCAAAAACTAATGATATAATGTATGGTGGCTAACTTATTAAAAAAAAAGAAATATTATCAGTAATATATATGTCTCACAATGAGATAGACTGGTCATGAAAAGGACTAAAAGCATTTTAGGGATCTTCTGATTTAGAATTAAAACTTCCTAATCAGATCTGGGTGACAGATATTCCTAATACATCAAATACTTTCATTTCAACTTAAATCTTGTGCTGAATACATAGAAGCTAGTACTTAGAGTTTATTTTGTTTAGGTTGGACATTCCTTTGCCTAGATTAAAGCTGAGAAAAAGTCGATTCTGAATTAAATAACCAGTTGCCTGCTTTGCATGTAGGGCCATGTATCCTAAAGTGTTGAAAAAGGCAATGCAGCCACCAGGCTAAATGAGATTTGTATGAGAGGATGAGGAAAGACTGTGATCTAGTTGCCAAGTCAGTGAGAAACTGTGAGTAGGGACTAGAATGATTAGTCAGGGAATTATAAAGTCATGAATAAAATCTGACAAATAGATAAGGCTGAAATTAAAGTTTTTTAAGAAGATTTATTCATTGATTTTAGAGAGAGAGAACCGGAGTGCGGGGAGAGGGTAAAGGGAGAGGAAGAGAATCTCAAGCAGACTCCCTGCTGAGCGTGGAGCCCCACACACGGGGCTCGATTCCAGGACCCTGAGATCATGACCTGAGCTGAAACCAAGATTCAGACACTTAACCAACTGAGTCACCCAGGCGCCCCTGAAATTAAAGTTTTAACTTGTGCTCTGAATAGAGTTTATGCTAAATGGGTCGCCTAGGTCTGGGGTAACAGGGGAGAGAAAAAACATCTGTTCTGGTCTTACCAGGAGTCTTGGGAACCTTGGTACTTTTTAAAGCCAGGTAAATCAGGGATGGCAGCCCCATCCTACTACACGTAACCAGCCCATCCAAATGCAGAAAATCCTTTATATATTTTGAAGAAATACATTTTCTGTCAGTTTCCTCTGGCAGACAGAGATGCCCTGAGTTCAGGGCAAAGCCTCAGAGGAAAGCCTGAGGCATTTCTGAAAATTGGGCTCTGACCTTCCAGTCTATACTTAATTATCATCATGCTTTATGGAGGTCAGCGTAGAGGCCACAACAAGAGATCTTGACAAGTCCACATTGTAAACGCTCTCCAACATTTCTACAAACCTTTCATAGAAAGGTTTAACCTGACTAGCCTATTTTCTTATAGAAAGACCAACCCATACCCATGGCTTTTTTCACTAAATTGGCCAAAAATCCAAGAAGTTATAACTTCCTGCTTGGTAGTTATATAAATCTATTTTACATCCCTTTCTCTACATCTATTAAACTATCATATTTTAATATATGTTTATGCAAATATATTCATACGATCCATATATTGGTCTTTAGGTTTAAAAATGAAAAGAATTATTTTAGGATTGTGTGTCCTACTAAAAAAAAAAACAGTAGATCAACAATCCTTAAGAATATGGGAAAATTTTCCTTTAATTTGGGAAAGCAACTATTTTGGAGATTGCTTCCTGAAGTCCAAGGAGGCATAAAGTTTATTTGTCCCTACAAAACCTGTGTTAGTTACTACAGCTAGAAGTTGGACTATGCTCTCAGCTAATTTGGTTTCTTGGCAGTTTGCATATATGCCACTTATTTCATGATAACTTTTACTTATAATAGGATTCACGAAAAAAAACAATGCTTAACTTTTTTCCAAAGATTCAATTAATTATCATAATCCTATGAATGAAGAGGAAGTGATGTTTTTAATCATATTTAGAGATGAGGGCATAAAGAATCAGAGGTGCAAAGTGATTTTTCCAAAGTGTAAAGTCCAGTAAGTGATTAAATTGGTACTGAGACTAGTATTTTTGTTAGGCCCATTGTTACTGATTCCACTTTAACACAGCACCTTAGAGCCTGCTCTTTCTGCTCATAAATATACTCCTTCAGTTTTATTTCCAATGGTGAATTTCCAAATTTCAACTCTTGCACATATCCTTGCCTGTATTGTCCACCGGAATTCAAATATTTGTTCTTTGTAATTCTAAACCCCAACTATCCCTCAAAGTCTTTAGAAATTCATCATTATTTCACCTTATTTACATCTACACTGTCTATAATTTTTTTGAGATATTCATTGTCATTGACAAAAGGGTGACTTAATGACTACTGAAAACATTTATCTATTTCAAGTGTTTTTAAAACACTTACGTGGTGGGATGTGCTAAAGCCCCAAACCTTGCCTCATCTTCTAGAAATCAATATGGGTTGATTAAGGAGAGGAAGATGTAGGACAAAGAAATAATAAAACTATTAGTGATGATCAATGGTGAGACTCTAGTGTTATATTTAAGGTCTTTTCTCACTTAGTTGTACAGAATATCAGAATTTCCTTTATATACTTTGTGAATAATTATTTCATCAACTACCCAAATCTAAGTCAGGATGAATCAATTTTATGAACCCTTATCAATAGTCTAAGCCATGCAGAAGTTTATGTTTCAAAACATAGTCCAGAAATAATGTACTCAGCAAATGAAATCCCAAATTAAATCAATGGATGTTAGGAGACTATCAACTTGACTATAAATTAATCTAGATAGCCTGTAGATAAAGCATGACTTGTTCTTCACATCCTACCTATAAAGTGGCTATGTTTTCATCTAAAGGAATTACTATGTTCCTTAAAGAATAATGAACTAGTCTTTATGCCTTCTACTTCCTTTTTCTTATACAAAAAGATACAGTAGTGTCAAATTAATGTACAATGTTTAAGTTTAGATGACAACTCACCCAATTTTGTAACAGGAATTAAAATGAATCAAATCTTCTCTTTTCCAACAGGTAATTGAATTAAAATTGGAATCTAATCCTGAGAGGTTATTTTATTCTTCCAGATGGACCATGTTTTAAATCCTATAGACTGATTTACTTCGACAACTAGACAAGAGACATATCAATAGTGGATAGCCCACAAAATGTCAGTAACACAAAACCTATTTTTAGATGTGAACTACTGCTGTAGTTAAAAGGACTCTGAGAATGCTAATTGATAATAAAGGTCAAACTAACTAAGACGTTTTTATAATGGGCAAATTAAAAAAATAATAGAAGTCAGCACATATTTATAAGGAATTGGAAATAGATATCCCACACCAAACAATTCCTGATTTCTAATACTATACTTTAAGTGTGTAAAAGCAGTTGTCGTGGGCTGAATAGGGGCCCTGAGAAAGATTTGTTCATGTCCTAATTCCTAGAACCTGCAATATATCTTAAAGGGTCCCAGAAACTGAGTGTTTGTGTTCCCTCAAAATTCGTATGTTGATACCTAATCCCCAGTTGTGATGGTATTTGAAGGTAAGGCCTTTAGGAGGCAATTAGGTCAGCAGGGTGAAGCCCTCATGAATAGGATTAGTGCCCTTATAATGAGGGCCCAGAGAGCTCCCATACTCCCTCTGCCAAGTGAAGACACAGTGAAAAATGGTTGTCTCTGGGGACACCTAGGTGGCTCAGTCGGTTAAGCATCTGCCTTCGGCTCAGGTCATGATCCCAGGGTCCTGGGATTGAGTCCCACATCGGGCTCCCTGCTTAGCGGGGAGTCTGCTTCTCCTTCTACCTGCCACTCCCCCCTGCTTGTGTTCTCTTTCTCTCTGAGAAATAATAATAAGAATAAATAAATAAAACCTTAAAAAAAAATAAAGAAAAACTACACACCCACTTGGAAAAAAAAAAAAGAAAGGGAAAAGGAAAAGGAAAGAAAAAAGAAAAGAAAAGAAAAGAAAAGAAACATGGCTGTCTATGACCCAGGAAAGGGCCCCAGCCAGACACTGAATCTGCTGGCACCTTGATCTTAGACTTCTCAGCTTCCAGAACTGAGAGAAATAAATTCCTGCTATTTATAAGCCACCTAGTGTATGATATTTTGTTACAGCAGCCCTAACAAACTAACATAAAAATTGGTACTTGGAGGGGGAGGCTGTCATAACAAACAACTAAAAATGTGAAAGTGAATTTGAAACCGGGTAGTGGGGAGAAGCTGGACCGGTTTTGAGGTGCATGAGAGAAAAGTGCTATTACCATAAATAGATTATTTAGGGTGATTCTGGTGACAAGCAATTAAGAAAAGAGGAGACTGTAAAGAAAGCCTGAGTCTTCTTCAAGAATACCAAAGTTAATCCTGAACAGAATGTTAGTAGAAATATGAAGGGTAAAGGCCATTCTGGTGGGGTCTGACGGAGATCAGGCACGTGTTATTAGATGGTGAGGGAAAGGCAATCCTTGTTCTAAAGTGGCTAAGAACTTGGCTGAACTGTGTTCATCTTCTAGCTCTACCAAAGAACTTGTGAGTGATGAAACTGGATATTTAGCTGAAGTTATTTCTAAGCAAAGTGTTGAAGGAGTGGCCTTGGTTCCTCCTGACTCATAGTAAAATGCCAGAAGAAAGAAATGATTTAAAGGTAGAACTCTTAATCAAAAAGGAAGCAGAATTTAAAGATTTGGAGAACTTTCAGCCGATCCATACTGAAGAGATGAGAACGTGTAGTCAGAAGAGAACACTCAAAGTGTGGGCAAAACCCTGTTTGGTAAAATTAGCCATCTCAACAGAAGCAGGGGCTATTGTTGAAGACAAAGGAAGAATCAACCCAAAGACAATTCAGAAATCATCAGAGCTGCGCTTTCTATCACAGGACCACAGTGCTAGGCCCCTGGGGGCAGAATGGTTTCAAAGGTGGGGCTGCCTAAAGGTGGTTTCAAAGGTGGGACCTTGGGGTGCATTGTCCAGTGCTGCCTCACATCATGGGCTCTGCTCGCTGCACTCCAGAACTGAGCTCCTTGGCTGCCCCAGGTGTAGCTCTAGAGGACACAGGAGGCAAACTTTGGTGGTATCCACACTCCTCTACCATCTCTGTCAGTATGCAGAATGCAAGAGCCATGGGGGCATGGCTGCCTCCACCTGGATTCCAGAAGATGCCTGGAAGGGTTGCAGGATCAGAATCTATTAAGGACAGCCATGAATATAAGACCCCATCCTGGCAGGGCAGAGCCCAGGCACAATACTTCTGCAGGGATAGGGCTACTGCAGAGAGCCCCAACCAGGGTGATGCTCAATGGAGCCCTGGGGACAGGGCTGTCCCCAAGAACCCTGAGAGTGTTCACACTAACTGTGAGAGCTGCAAAAATGAGACCATAGCCCAGTGGGTCCAGAAGGCAGAGCATCTAATAAAAGATTATTCTTGATCCTTAAGATTTAATGTTGTTTGCTCTGAAGATTTAATATTGGTTTTTAGACTTACTTGGAACCCCTTCCTTCTTTCCTATTTTTCCCTTTTGGAATGGGAACGTCTATCCTATGCCTGTCTCACCATTATATTTTGGAAGATTTCACAGGTTCATAGCTAGAGAAGAATTTGCCTCAGGATGAATCATACTTTGAGTCACACCCATATCTAATTTTGATATTTAGATGAGACTTTGGATTTTAGACTTTTGAGTTGATGCTGTATCCTCCCAAAATTCATCTAACCTAATCCCCAATGTGATATTTGGAAGTGGGGCTTGTGGGAGGTAATTAGGTCATGAAGGTGGAGCCCTTGTGAATGAAATCAACGCCTTTATGAAAGAGGCCCATCAGATTTCCCTCACCCCTTCTGCCATGTGAGGGCACAAGAAGACGGCCATCCATGAATCAGGATGCTGGTTCCCACCAGACACCGAACTTGCTGGCACCTTCATCTTGGGCTTCCCAGCCTTCAGAAAGCCACCCAGCCTATGGTATTTTGCTGTAGCAGCCCCAACAGACCAAGGCTTATGTCAAAAGAGGTGACTGAGTTAAGGATCTTGAAAGAGGAGCTGATCCTAAACTATCCAGGTGGTCCCTAAAGGCAACCACAGGTATATTTATAAAAGAGAGGTAAACGGGGTTTAAAGCAGACACGCAGAAGAGAAAACACAGAGAGGAGGCACTGGTATGAAAATGGAGGCAGAGCATGAAGCCACGTAGCCACAAGCCAGTCTTCTAGGTACATGTGAAAAGCTATTAACAGCTGGTGCCTTTGGAAAGAGGTGACATGTAATTCATATGTTTTTGAAATGTTTAAATGTTCTATAATGAGTATATCTTAGTTTTCTATTAATCTTTACAAAAATGCCCAACACAAAACTTTAGTATGCAAATATATATTCCCTTATATATTAATTTGGTTGTGAGTTGTAGCAGATAGTTCTATTTGTACTACATATAGGATTTTCATGTCTTTTTTTTAATGCTTTTTTTCCTGTTAGCTAAATTTTAATCATACTGCAGTAAAAAGAAATTGGCCCCTGTTTCTAGATCTTACCTAGTAGTTTTCACAGTGTGGCTCCTAGTGGAGGAGCATAAGCATTACATAGTAACTTGGTACACACCTAAATTCTAGGGCACCAGCTCAGATCTGCTGGATGAAAACTCCGTGAGTGAGACCTAGCAAACCACATTCAATAAATCCCCCAGGTGATTCTGATGTACAACAATGTTTGAAAATTGCTGGTTAGGCTTTTTCTCTAACACACCTGCAAGAATTGGCTGTAATTGCTGTAGTAAACTATCTACAGTTCTTGAGCTATCATGATGTTTCACCACTGCGTATCACACCTGCTATTTCTTCCACTGGAAGTTTTCTTCACCACTATCTTCTTCCATCTGACTACCTTCTGTCTATAATTTAAGGTATAGATAGACCTCAGCTCCCGTACCTGTGAAGTTCAACTGTAACCCCAATCCTAACTCCCTGTGCATACTTTTACCATAACACGTATATCACATAATACATATATCACACTTCCTTGGCACTCTCCCCTATTCTTGAGGACAGAATCTATCTTATCTAACTTTATTCTCAGAACTTGGTAGTGTTCAATAAATATCCTCAAAGGAATGAAAGTGAAAGAGAAATGAGTGTCTTGGAAATAAGAATTTTTATCACTATGAATTAGCATACAGCTATGCAGCACAGGAAAAAAAAAAAAGTTAAACACCCTTGTGTCTGAAGTCAAAACTCCCTGAATTCCCTGAATTTCCACCACATTTGAGATGTGATGTTTAATTTCTTAGTCTCCACTACTGTAAAATGAGAATTTTAACAGTGACTATCGCACAAACTTAGTGATCAATTAAGCATTCAATAAAGCTCTAGTAATTATTAGAATTATTATCCAATAGCATTAACAGTATGCAATCTAGTTTGGATTAAGAGGAGTCAGCCCAAACTTTTAAATATGTTTTCATGTCTAGAGAAAAACTTACCTGAGTATTTTACCTATTAGCACGTTTATAATCTTCTCTCCCAGAGCCATAAAATATGTATGGCTCCATAGTTAGGGAGGATTGTAATAGGTCAGTGTGGTTATACTCTGTCTCTCCTTTCCCTCTACAGTTTTCAAAGCCATAGAATCCTTTCTAGAAATAAAGTCTTACTCAGAATCCTAGTACCCAAACCTGCTACTCTGGTTTATGGCGGGTAGGGTGGGGGAGTCATAAAGATCCTAAATCTCTATCTATTATCATTCCCTGACTCCCTCCATGAAATTGTCCCTAAGGTTCCTCTTAAAATACTTAGAATTCCTTGGAGCATAGTTGGAAAGCCATTCAAATTATCTTTCTCACCTTTCATATTCAGTGACATTCTCTGGTCAACCTGGAAAAAATGGAATTCTCTCTAACAGATTTTGGGTCTTCCATTTTGCATTTAGTCTTCAAAGATTTTCTGGTGTTTGTTTCTTTCTTCAATTTGAAAAGAAGGTAATAGACTGGCCCTAAGGGGTGTTTAAAAAAAAAAAAATTCCTGGATTTTTCTAGGAAGATTACAGGATCAGAGAATACCTTTCTCACTTTTCTATTAAAAAGCCCATTTCAAAAATCGAGTAAAGAAAAAAAATCCATAAGATCTCATGCTACCAATTATGAGATTCAGAAATACGCTAGAATCCCCTAGAAGTTTCTTTAAAATACAATACCATTGGGGGCAGGATTAAGAAATAGTAGCAAAGCAAGGTGAGTCAATCTGGCCTGAGGCACGAAGTAATATAGTCTTCCATTTCACCAAGATAAGCTCCCCTGGTCTACTGATTCCTCTGCCCACCAGGTGGTTGAAGCTTCCTATGAAGCACTGCTCTTTTTAGAATCCTGAAAATATTTAGTTCCATCTATGACATGTCTCTTTGTCACCCAATGCCTTGTCAGCATAGTTTCATGATTCTAAAACCCCTGTCTCCTCTCTCCCTTGAGTAATCATGTTTATAGTATGGGGAAACTATAGACAACCTAATGCGCAAACTTGGGAAGTGGGTGAATATATTACTGTCATTCACTTGACAGACTGTCATACATATATTAAATGATAATTATGAAAATTGTGTAATAATATGGGAAATATTTATTAAATAATGTTCAGTGAAAAAAGGATGATATAAACTTGTATGATAGCAAACTTCAAAATATGTGACAAAAGAGATGAATTAAAAATGTACATACGGGGTGTCTGAGTGGCTCAGTCGGTTAACCATCCGACTCTTGATTTCAGCTCAGGTTTTGATCTCAGGGTTGTGAGTCCAAGCCCTGCGTTGGGCTTCACGCTGGGCATGGAGCCAACTTAAAAAAAAAAATACATAGGCCATAGTCTTAGGGTGAGGTATGTAGGAAAAAATGTATTTTTTAATTATACTAATTTGAAATAACATTTATTATAATATCTTAATATGTAAAATAACAAGTTAATCTTACACATCTAATTATTTGCCCTAATTTTGGGGTTTATGTCTGCTTTGAAAAATAGGTTAACTCATCTACAACCAATTCAAATATGGTTATTGTAAGTAATACAGTGAAACTGGAAGCTGTATTTTTAAAGATCTTACCTCCATTTTTGTTTCCTTTTTGTCTTGTTTTATATTGTTTTGTTTTTAGTTATACCTAAATGAAATTATGAGGCTTTTCTATAAGTTGTAGAGAAGATACCCAGAGATGGTCTCCATGCATCAATTTAGATACAAATGACATTTGCTGATTATCAATTACCCACATAAATAACATTTGTTAAAATGTTATAACATTGCCTCTGAAGCTACAAGTAAACATCACTGATTAAGACACCTGACACTCTGACATGTGTTTTTTCTATTCTGTGTAGTAGTTATTGTCTCCATCTTGCAGACAATGAAACTGAAATTCAATCATGTCGAGTATCTGTTTTTGAGTCTATCTGTAGCAGTGGTTTCACTCTAGGATAGGGCTCTCACAGAGTTGAGCACTGCACACATCCTACCATCTTCATGTTACTCTGCAATCATGGACTGCTGGTGGCGTTCATATATTGCCACCCTTTCTCCATCCTACTAGATTTTACGTGTTCCAATCCTTGCTTCACTTTTAGTCACTTGCTTAGGATTTTTGCCCTCCCTCCCCCCATTTCAGCTGGGTCCCTCCCCAGAGACTCCAGGAGACACTCAATTGGTTGGTAATTGCCAAAATAGGAAGAGGAAACAAAAGCTAGAGCCCACAGAAAATTAAGCATCCAGTGGATTCAGGGAAATGGTATCAGCAGTCAGGATTATAAAATTTAGAAGGGAAGGGCTGTGGAACTCTTAGGAACCTAATCAAGTTGATGGTTGTTTCTTCTACTATACATTTATGAGAGAATTCAATTGACAATTATATTTTTTATTCATAAGTATCTGTCCTGGTCTACCGATCTTTGCCATGCTTCTCTGCAGGCAAAATATATTCCCTTCCCACTAACTTTGGACATGCTTTGTCAATGGGATATAAACCAATAAAGTTTAGGCCATATCCAAGAATCACCTTAAAGTATGTTTGCGTGTTTTGACTCTATACCTATAACCCTTACCTTCTAATATGAAAACATGTCCCTAGATCCGTGAAAATGAGAATATGTTTGAAGCTCAGCCAAGAGCCGACCAGAGCAAGAGTTGACCCGTGTATCCAAGTAGCGTGAGTAAGAAATGATGTCTATTCTTGTAAGCCTTAAGATATTAGACCTGTTTGATAGAACAACAAAATCTGAGGTGGTGTGTGTAAAACAAAATCCTAAAATGTGTGGCAATGGCTGCAGGGATGGGCAGATGGTTGAAAGGACCCTGTTAGAAGAGATGAGAGAAATGACAGCATGTTATTTGTTAGGCAGAGACAAAACATTTGGTAAAACTATTTGTGTGTGATATCTTGGAAGGCGGAAAATGTACACAATGCAGTTGGGGTTTGGGGACAAGAGATATGGATAAAGAATGTTGGCTGCATGAACTGATTTTTTTTTAAATTTTATTATATTATGTTAGTCACCATACAGTACATCATTGGTTTTTGATGTAGTGATCCACGATCCATTGTTTTCGTATAACACCCAGTGCTCCATGCAGTACGTGCCCTCCTTAATACCCATCACCAGGCTAACCAATCCCCTCTACCCTCTAAAACCCTGTTTGTTTCTCAGAGTCCATAGTCTCTCATGGTTCATTTCTCCCTCCAATCCCCCCCCCATTTTTCCCTTCCTTCTCCTAATGTCCTCCATGCTCTTCCTTATGTTCCACAAATAAGTGAAACCATATGATAATTGACTTTCTCTGCTTGACTTATTTCACTTAGCATAATCTCCTCCAGTCCCATCCATGTTGATGTAAAAGTTGGGTATTCATTCTTTCTGATGGCATGAACTGATTTTAATTAGCTACATTTAATAAACACTAGCAGCGGCAATGAAGTCATTAATAGATTTTATCCGCTTGCAAGCAGGGATGAAAAGGAAGAAGGGACAATCCATGTATTACTGGGACTTGCAGAGTTATAAGACACACTTTCCCCATATTTAGCTTGGTAAAAGATTCTCAAATTAAGACACTGTCTCAATGCAAAAACTGAATCAAAAGGTCACAAAAGCAGGGGAAAAAGACCAAACCGAGGGTGTGGCCTTAAAGAGATTTTATTAAAATCTCTTACAGGCTTAAGTCAGACACCAGTAAATTCTTTCAGTTAAAAAAAAAGTTGGAAGTAAGGGTGGAGAAGATATGAATAGTGCTAGAAGGTCTAGTAAACTTAAATTGTCTATAATTAAGTGTATTTAGAGAGGCATATCTCATAAAGAACTGAGAGTGTTCTTATTTATACTAACTAGAATCAAATAATTTAAAAAATATTTTTTAAAAAGGTTATATTATAAAATGTACTATAAGCCTAGATAGAAAGGAATAGTGTCTGTTGGACATGTAAAATGACCAAGTGATTAAAATGACTCATATCCTGTATCCTGCTTTATGTGACATACAGAGATATAACACTGGAAAATTCAAATACATATATCACAATAAATGTCACTAAAGTGTTGTCACCCTTGAGCAAGTGACATTCACACTGGCTCTTAGTTTCCTTATTTGTAAAAAGACAGCAGGATTAAGCGTTCTCTGAGGTCCCTTTCGGTTTCTATTTGATTCCATGACACTAAAATAGTTCTATTTCATAGACTTTCTTAGCCTGTGAAATACAAATTTCTTTCCTTCTCTGGAAAAATGCTACCACCATTCAAAAATAAGTAATGAGCAGACAGTCATTATTTGAGCAAGTTTTCCAAGATTCTAAAAACTATGGGCTGAATAAGGAAAGTTCTTTTGAAAGAAGGAATTCCATTACGTAAGGGGATTAGGCAGTGTGCTTAAATATAAGACGCTCCTAAAGGTCACGTATTAGCTCCTTAAGTGTGCTTAGAATTTTATTCAATTCCCATACCACAATTTAGTTTCCATAAAAATTATTATATGAGATCCTCAGAGGATCTGGTATGTGTTTGAATGGTTTTTCATTATCAAGTTTAAAATAGTGAAGCATATTTCCATGTTCTTTAACAGAGTATGTTCCCATAAATTTGGGACAATTTGGCTCAATGTTTCAAATAAATCACATGAAGATATTTTCCCGAGATAGAATGAAAACAACACCTCCTACGTTATATATTCAAAGTATTTTAAAGAACTATGTAATATTTCAACTCATAGATTATATATATTTAGTTCCCATATTAGCCCAATTTCTATATCCTTAAATAAAAAAATTATACTATACAACTACCAAATGGGAATCATATCATCATATATTGTTCAGTAAAAATATCATGTTCAATAGAATTTTAAATAGTCACTAAAGATACCATTAATAATGCATAAGAACTGACTACTTACAAACACCAAAAGGTATTCCTCTTGTCAAACTTATATATAAATTTTCTGACACTGACATTGGTGGGGACCGTTAACTGCAGTCATTTCTTACAAAAGATCAATAAAACCTAGCTGAAATAAGAGACAGAGCTGAAAGTGAAAACTTTCATCCCGTTTTATGACATTCTCAAGATTCACTATGAAGATCTTCTCTAAGGAAGACTAACTATGAAGCTCCCCAGAATTCACAATTTCAAGCCCTCCTATTTAGAACCTGATGTTATTGTTATGTGATATGTGCTGAACACTGATAATGAAGTTGGTGCTGACTGGAACAAAAATGAACCCAAAATTAAATATAACCTAGATGAGAGCTACAGGAGTTGCTGAAAATAAATCAATTGGTTCGATCCTGCTTGTCACTTCTGGAAGGTCACCAGAAAGAAGCATCATCCCAAATGCAGAGAAAAGAAAATCAGCTCATTCCCTTTCTCCTTTCCTTACAGTACTAGTCAAGACTGTGAATCCCACAAAAATAAAGAAACAAACAAATGCAGTCCTCTGAGAACAGATGACATACTTGCACCACACCAAGTGAGAAGTAACAAAATTATTAGAACCTTTTCATCTTTGCACGCTATATCCATCTTTCTCCCCGCTTAGCTTTCTCCTAAAGGCCAGGAGGCTTCCCTCTCTCAGGTTTCGCTGCCACCTGGCCAGGGAAGATACTGATAATTCCAAACAATTTAATCCTAATTTAATTTCTCTACCTTTTAATCATTTTATTAGTTTGATTTTGTTTCCACCTTGTCCTTCTCGCATAGATCCTGGCATCCACCCACCCTCTCAGAGCAGAGACACTTCTGCCTCACTGGGTACCATTCTGTTCCAGGTGATTCACTCATATTTGTTCGGACTCTGCCGAGGCCAGGGAAGAGCTCTTAATTCCTTGCCCTGAGGCCTCCTTTACATTCCTTCCTGCTTTACCAGAGAGCGCTAAGCTTTCTTTTGACTTTTTGTTTGCCAGTCCCACACATGCCAGTCTAACTGACAGCATGACAAGCAGCCAGGGTAGGAACTGTGAACTGCAACCCTTTCTCACTAGGACTTTCCAAACCTGGGAACAGCAGAAATGGGATTCCTATCTTTTACCCCCATGGCAAACAAACCTTTCCTTCTTGTTCTGTTCTAGACAAAAAGACATCCTTTTTTCTCATGCTAATTCATTTACTTATCATTGTTAATGAAGTCTCTCTTGCCTTTCTAAGGGATTTGGCTCCAATAATTTTCACACTTCATTTTTAATTTTTAACGTATTGGTCTTTTCTGATTCTTTCCTTTAGTCTACAAAATGTGTATATCTCCTCAAGCCTAAAAAGAACAGGAAAGTGGGGCGCCTGGGTGGCTCAGTCTGTTAAGCATCTCAGGTCATGATCCCAGGGTCCTGGAATCCAGCCTTACACTGGGCTCCCTGCTCATCAGGGAGTCTCCCTCTGCCCCTCTCTCTGCCCACTTGGGCTCACTCTCTTGCTCTCACTCTCTCACTCAAATAAATAAATAAAATCTTAAAAAAAAAAATAGGAAAGCATGACTTTCTCTAGTTACTGTTTTTTCCTTGTACTGTCATTATATTTCTCTCATTTTCACTTCAAAACTTCATGCAAGGGCCAGCTTTCCTTATAATCTCTACTTTCTCACCACCTACTCATAATTCTTTGCTTTGAAACTTTCACTTGCAAGCTTCACTGAATAAATTTTCTCTTGAAAATGAGCTATGACTTCCTAATCTCCAAAACCATTGTGGCTCATCTCATTAGAATTTTCTATGGTGGGCGCCTGGGTGGCTCAGTCATTGGGCGTCTGCCTTCGGCTCGGGTCATGATTCCAGGGTCCTGGGATCGAGTCCCGCATCGGGCTCCCTGCTCGGCAGGAGGCCTGTTTCTCCCTCTCCCACTCCCCCTGCTTGTGTTCCTGCTCTTGCTGTCTCTCTCTCTGTCAAATAAATAAATAAAAATCTTAAAAAAAAATTTTTTTTTTCTATGGTATTTAACAATATTTAATTATACTTTGTACTTGAGACTTCGGCTTCTATTTCACTATTTCACTATACCTCCTTCTATGGCTAGTTTTCCTCTTTAGGTCCAACATATGTGGGTTCTCATAAAGGCTGTATTGTTGATTCTCTCTTCCCTTTCCTACTCTCCATAATATTCTCTACCTCTATAAATTCAGTTACCACTTTGATACGTGGTGTGTTCCAATTCTCTATCCTTTGTAGCAATGCTTTTCCTCAGTTATAATTCTTTATTTCTTACTACTTCCTACACATTTCAAAAGGATACCCCACTGAAATGTTAAATTCCCTTAAGTCTATTAATTGTAATAACAGTTCCTAGGCTGAAAAACCCTAAGTCCTTTCTTCTACACGCATAATTTTCTCTAATAGCTCTTGAATGCATCTTTCTCTTTGAAGAACCATAGTTCACACCCCTGTTCATCTCACACTGTCCCCTAAGGAACTGTCTCATCTTCAGTATCCCATGCTTGCCTCCCATACCTCTCCACACATCCAGCTTCCCTTTGATGCACTTAGCAGGATTAATCTCCCAACAATATCCTCAGATTGGGTTACCCCATCACCCAAAAACTTAAATGGCACTGCAGAGTCTTGAATTCAAGGCAGTGCAAATTTGACTCTACTAAATCTTTCTTGCTCATTTTTTACCATTCTCTCATGAGAATGTTTTAAATTGCATGATACTCTATCAGGAAACACCTGTCCCACAGGATGTTTACAGACATTACAAGGATATAAATAATCAGGTAGATCTGAGGAATTCTCTGCTAAATGGTTTATTTATTTCACAATTTCTCCAAGTCTTCACTATATTAAAATGCATTTAGTTTTTAGTTATAGGACAAAAAGCTCCCAGACTTGTTTTAGTGCAGAAAGTGTTTATTTTTCCCCCAAGAAATCTACCACCCCTTCATTTACCCAACCTTCCTACATTGTCACATGAAGAAATAATACCCATTCTTCCATACAAATAAACGATGCCTTTTAATATAAAATCATGAAAGTCAGTCTAATAATTTATGAGAAAGGAAAATCTACCTTCTCTAAACTCTCAAAACTATTTGATTCTACCATGCCATACTTTATTTTTGAAATTATTCATGTCTATCTCCCATCCTGGACTGTAAGTATCTTGAGACCATGAACCATGAATAAATCTTATTTCTAGTCTCTATAGTAACTACCACAGTAACCTCAGATTGAGTAAATAACTTCATTCTAGGATATATAAAATTTGACACTTTTTTTTAATAGTACTTCACTTCTTCTAGTCCTTTAGAATGAAGAAATTTATGTACATTCAATTATATAAACTAGCACTTAGTAATAACATAATAATCCTAACATGGTGTTTGTTACTCACACAATCCTAAAATAGACATTGGGGCTAGAATCTGCAGATAATGACAAAATTTACTCAATGGATTTAGTTTAAATTGCTAAATTTATTTCAGTAAATGGAGTACAGGATTCACACAGCACTAAATGAAAGTAGGTAAATTTTGGTCTCACAGAAAACTTTTTTTTTTTAACTATTTTCTTTTTTAGATTTTATTTATTTATTTGTGTGAGAGAGCGAAAGCACGCACAAGCAGGGAGAGAGTGCATAAGCAGCAGGCAGAGGGAGAAGCAGGCTCCCCACTGAGCAAGGAGCCTGATGCAGGACTTGATCCCAGGACCCTGGGATCATGACCTGAGCCAAAGGCAGACGCTTAACTGACTGAGCCACCCAGGCATCCCCTCACAGAAAACTTTTTAAAAGCCAGTCAAATTCCAGTCAAACTACATAGAATTCCTAGTTTCACCCAGTTCTTTTGGGGTCAAACATGTAAAATTCATTACCAAGGACCTTGGGGAATAAAGCTGCATCAAGGGATTCATGGAGTCTGGGACTACTTGGCTCTAAGTTGGCCCCTCTAAGTGATGGAAATAAATATACCTTTGAATCTAGCCCTATCTTGAGAGGAGTTCAGACTGACTACACCGTGTCCCTTAGAGACCTATGAAAATATAACCTGAATGTCACTAACGCCATCTATACCTAGAGCTGACTGACTCTCTCAAAGGAACCAGTAACAGAGATCCCCATCCAAATATAAGAAATACGATAGGTTGAATCACTATTTGAAATATTACATTCAATAATAATTGACCTTAAAAAGGGGCTGCAAAATGAGAACCACTCTTCATCCCTCTTCATTCCCTACCATGCTTACACCTTTCTCTAACTAGGATGCATCTCTTGATAAACAGGGAGATTATTATAGCAGATAATTTGGTTAGGAAAAATATTATCAATAATTTTTCTACAATTTTTGAAGCAGTTCTATTTTTAAGAAAATGTTTATAATGTGCAATGGAGGCTTCTAGATTCAAAGGAGAACAGCATGTTTATACAGAGGATTGTTCTGATACAAGTAAAATGGAGGTTCCAAACTATGCTCAGAGAGCTAGTGAACTGAAGATGATTCTAGGAATCCATTTGCATGAATTGGTTTTGTTTCATCATTGTTGTTTAGTCTTGCTATGTGGCTACAGGCTAAGAGCTGAGTGCATGGAGCCCCACAAAAGAGTAAAATAAAGCAGTAAACAAGATGGATGGCATGGTACCCATGCTGTCCAGTCTGCAGATTCTAATGGACAGAGAGTCCATTAGAAATGTTCTCCCAAGATTTTGAAGCTCTGTGCATACAGATGTTTTAAGATTCAGAAGATAAAGTTTGGTATAAATTTGTACAGGGAGCATTTTCGCCATTACTGCCTGCATCCCAGCTTCAGGTCCTAGGTAATCAATTATTTTGGAGCATCAGAAGATAAGGTCTTTTCCATAGGCAATGTTTGTTTTTGTTATTGCTGTTGTTTCCACTGAGGGCATTAAGAATGGTGAGAAATAGTAGTGGCAAAGCTCACTTGAACTCTTTCTGATCTCATGTGATTCCCAGAAATATTTGGTAGAAGACTTTTCAGAGAATTCAAGGCCCTTGTGAAAAAGCAAAGGGTGAAGAGTCAGAAGAACTGGGATTATTAATATCAAACTGACTCCATATTCAGTTAATATTCAACAAATATCAATTGAAAGCCTACTATGGTGGCACCTGGGTGGCTCAGTCACTAAGCGTCTGCCTTCAGCTCAAGACATGGTCCCAGGGTCCTGGGATCGAGCCCCGCGTCGGGCTCCTTGCTCGGCAGGAAGCATGCTTCTCCCTCTCCCACTCCCCCTGCTTGTGTTCCCTCTCTCACTGTGCCTCTCTCTGTCAAATAAATAAATAAAATCTTTAAAAAAAGAAAAGAAAAGAAAGCCTACTATGTGTCAAGTGCAGTGGCTACAGTACTGAACAAAATGAATTCCCACCCAGGATGTGTATTTCAGTGGAGGAGAGGTGCAAAAAGAAAGTTATAAATATAGGAGGAGGGGGAAAGATGGCGGAGGAGTAGGGGACCCTATTTCAACTGGTCCCGGGAATTGAGCTGGATAACTACCAGACCACTCTGAGCACCCACAAAACCAGCCTGAGATGTAAGAAGATCTGGATCTCTACAAACGGAATATCCCAGGCGGTTGGTTTTGAGGTACGAAGCGGGGAGCCGTGATCCTGCGGGCAGATATCGGAGGATAAACGGCGGCGGGAGGGTGCCTGGACATGGGGATCCTACACCGCCGGTGAGTGACAGCCTCACGCGCTGCGGACAGGGCACAGACTCGCAGACCGGTAGCGTCGGGGAAAGGACTTTAGGGCAGCCCCCGGGGTGGAAAACCAGACCGGCGGGGTTGCGCGCACGTGAACCGCAGGCCCCCAGACAGAAACCAGAGCCACGGTCGCGCGCATGCGAACTGCAGCCTCCGGAACAGAAACCTGGTGCGCTGGGGTCTTGCCAGTGAACTGCAACCCCCAGAGTGGAAATCCCAAGTCATGCGCGTGAGAACTGGGAGCGGCTGGCGGTTTTAGAAGCACAAAGGGCAGAGACGAGCCCCGACCTGGAGGCAGGACTGGGAGCGCTGCAGAGGGGCGCACAACCCAGGACGCTGCAGTTTATAGCAGCACGGACAGAAACGGAGACGGTGTGGGCTGGAGAGTTCACTGAAGAACAGACTGAGGTCTCTCTGCTCTGAGAAGAATATGCAGCCAAGAATACTTTATCCAGCAAGGCTTTCATTTGGAATGGATGGAGAGATGCAGAGCTTCCCCGACCGGCAGAAGTTGAAAGAATATGTGACCACTAAGCCGGCCCTGCAAGAAATATTAAGGGGGGTTCTATAAAAGGAGAAAGACCCCAAGAGTGATACACAACAGAAATTTACAGGGACAATCTATAAAAACAACGTCTTCACAGGCAACATGATGACAATTAATTCATATCTTTCAATAATCACTCTCAACATGAATGGCCTAAATGCTCCCATAAAACGGCAAAGGGTTGCAGATTGGATAAAAAGACAGGACCCTCCATATGCTGTCTACAAGAGACTCATTTTGAACCTAAAGATACATCCAGACTGAAAGTGAAGGGATGGAAATCTACCTTCCATGCCAGCGGACCTCAAAAGAAAGCTGGGGTAGCAATTCTTCTTTCAGAAAAATTAGATTTTAAACTAAAGTCTGTAATAAGAGACACAGAAGGACACTATATCATTCTTAAAGGGTCTATCCAACAAGAAGATCTAACAATTGTAAATATCTATGCCCCCAACATGGGAGCAGCCATCTACATAAGCTAACTGTTAACCAAAA
>NC_138373.1:109405866-109437573 GCF_054177405.1 Leptonychotes weddellii | reverse complement strand
AGCCACTCTGGTAAACAGTATGGAGGTTCCTCAAAAAGTTGAAAATAGAGCTACCATATGACCCAGCAATTGCACTACTGGGTATTTACCCCAAAGATACAAATGTAGTGATCCGAAAGGGTATGTGCACCCCAATGTTTATAGCAGCAATGTCCACAATAGCCAAACTATGGAAAGAGCCAAGATGTCCATCGACAGATGAATGGATAAAGAAGATGTGGTATAGATATACAATGGAATATTATGTAGCCATCAAAAAAAAAAAAGAAATCTTGCCATTTGCAACAATGTGGATGGAACTAGAGGGTATCATGTTAAGCGAAATAAGTCAATCAGAGAAAGACATGTATCATATGATCTCACTGATATGAGGAATTCTTAATCTCAGGAAACAGAGGGTTGCTGGAGTGGAGGGGGGTGGGAGGGATGCGATGGCTGGGTGATAGACATTGGGGAGGGTATGTGCTATGGTGAGCGCTGTGAATTGTGTAAGACTGATGAATCACAGACCTGTACCTCTGAAATAAATAATATATTATATGTTTAAAAAAAAAGATAGTAGGAAGGGGAAAATGAAGGGGGGGAATCGGAGGGGGAGACAAACATGAGAGACTATGGACTCTGAGAAACAAACTGAGGGTTCCAGAGGGGAAGGGGTTGGAGGGATGGGTTAGCCTGGTGATGGGTATTAAAGAGGGCATGTATTGAATGGAGCACTGGGTGATATACACAAACAAATCATGGAACACTACATCAAAACTAATGATGTAATGTATGGTGATTAACATAACATAATAAAATTTTTAAAAAAATAAAAATAAAAATAAAAGAAGAAAGAATTCTGCCTCAAAACTGTAACATAGAAACCCTGCCTGAGTTGCTAGCCTGCTGACAGGCCCTATGAATTTTGGACTCAAGACTGAAACATCAACTCTTACATGAATTTCCAGCCTGCTAGCCTGCTCTGCAGATTTCAGACTTGCCAGCCCCTGTAATTGCATAAGCCAAGTCCTTAAAATTAATCTTTCAGTTTTGTTTTTCTGTAGAACCCTGACTGATACAGAGGACAGAGCATGGAGACACAGAGAATTGTTCTCAAGCCTTAAAACCTAATGGAACTTTTTCTGCTAAGATGCAAACTTGCTTTAGACCAGTGACCCTTTTTCCTTCCAATTTCCCCCTTTTTGAAGAGGAATATCTATTCTATATCTGTCCTTCTGTTTTATCTTGGAAGCAGATGACTCACTTTCTGGGCTTCACAGGTCCACAAATGGAGAGGAATTTTGCCCCTGAGGGCAAATACTCCAACCCTTTAACTGATTTAGATAGCATTTGGACTTAGAATTGACACTAGAATGGTTAAGACTGTGGAGGATATTAGGATTGGGTGGATGTATTTTTTACATGGGAAGGACATAACTTAGGGGAGGATCAGAAGTAGACTGCTATGGGTGGAACTGTGTCCCTCAAAAAAAAAAAAAAATACATTTAAGTCCTAAGCTCCAATATCTCATTATGTGACCTTATTTGGAAATAGGGCCAATGCAGATATAGTTAAGATAAGGTTATGCTGGAGTACGGTGGACTCCTAATCCAGTATGACAGGTATCCTTATAAGAAGACGGCCAGGTGAAGACATAGCAACACAGACAGAATGCCATGTGAAGACAGAGGCATAGATTGGAATCATGCCGCCACAGCCTGGGGCTGTCAGTAGACAGAAGAGGAAAGGACAGGATCGATCCTTTCCTAGAGGCTTCCAAGAAAGCACAGAGGAGTGAAAGCTCTCATTTCAGACCTCAGGTCTCCAGAATTGAGAGAGAATAAATTTCTGTTGTTTTTAGCCACCTACTTTGTGGTACTTTGTTATGGCAGCCCTAGGAAGTGCTCAGTAAGGATTTACAGTCTACCAGGTAAAGTTTTATATAAATTCATATGATTCTCATACTAAACAAGTGAAGGAACACTATTATTATTGTTATAACCCCCATTTATAACTCACTTAACAGAGGCTCTTACAGGTCATGTGATTTACCCATGATTTGCAAAACAACTTACCTGTGATGCTGAGGCTCTAAGCAGTTTTTCCAACACCTACGCTTTACAGCATTGAAAACATTGGTACTCTCTGTTTATCTTTTAGAGAGATCTGGTATGTGTGTGTGCGTGTGTGCATGTGCACATGCATGCACTATCTATAGGTAACTGCCAAAGGGCCTTAGTGGATTTTTCAGCAATTCATGGGAGTACATCTGATAATGGGCTAAAGGAACAGAGACTGACTTTTTGATGGTAACTTGATTTGCATATTTCCAAAGGAAAACTGAGAAGGTGAATATCCAATGGACACAGTGAATGAGAACAGCACCTACATTTTAATATGTGCAAGCCTGGTTCTGAATATCTAATAATAAAAGATGAAGAGAAAAGTCTACTAAAAACATGATAAGAAATCTATACATACTCGACTTTAAAAGAACCACTGTCTTCATTGCCAGGGTCTCAAAACTTAATTTTTTAAATCAGCCTAAGTCAAATAATTGTTTTATCTCTGGATGGCATGCAGATTGCTTCAAAATTTAAATGAAGATAATTCATATTTATCTGCATATTTTTATTTTACTCATTTTTACATTTCTTTAATTAGTGAAACTACAGCCACTTAAACATTGTTATAAATTATGAACATGTAGGCATGGTTTTAGTGTGTATCAAACTGAGTATTGGCAACACTCTCTTCTCTAACCTTGAGAACTTAAATATACCTAAGCAAGTCCATACACAGAAAGAAGGATGAGACTACATGCACTATAATAAATGGACACACAAATTTTAGCAATGCCAAGGGTGAATCTGGAAAATATCACTAGAGAATTATACCTTAAATGCCAGTGCTTATTTAGCTACACCTCCAAATAAAAATGTATTAAGGCATAAATATGATTTCCCATTCAAAAACAGTAGGAACATGACTGATAAACCATTAACTGTATTGTCCCCCAGTAAATAGAGACTTTAGTTTTAGTCCCAGCTCTCCCAAAAGTTGTTACTTTCCCTCTCTGGACTCAGCTCTTCAAGGTTCCTGCTAGCTCCAAATTTCAACCCTAAGATCACTGACTGACATTTAATTGCAGTTCAAAAGAAATGTAAATGGAAAACTACCACAATAAAATTTAGCTTTTAATATTTATTCATCTTTATCACCTGAATCTCAATACAACCTGTAAAACAGGTTTTCTTGGCCTGGAATACTTGCTGAAATAAGATAACAATGGCCAGACACTCTGGAAAAAAAACAGGACTCTAAATAAATTCTTCTAATTTGTGCTCTAGGGACTTAAGCAATATCTCTCTTTATCTTGGGAACTCAATGCAGAATATGATTACTCTGTAAATGTATAGAGTAAATAATTTTATTTTTAGAAAAGCTTTGAAAACTGTAAAATTTAGTAAGCAATGTCTTTAATTACATCTCAACTACACAGACAGCATCACCCGCAATGTAACTGTCAATAACTTCTTATCTTGCCATAACATAATCCCAAACATTTGAGGAACAAATTACCTAAGCCCCATAAAAAAATCAATTTTTTTTACAAGTTTTTCAGCAAAGTACACACAGACATTTATAAAACACAATGATTTAAAATAAGAAAAATTAGATTATCTTTGACATTGTTATATAACATCAAATAAAAATGAAATTTTAGTGATTAAAGACTGTTATTTTCAAAATGTCAGTCATAAGCAAATTTTAAAATCTTCCTTACTAATGAAGACTTGGCAGGCTATATAATATACCATATTATTTTAAGTAATTATGATTAATACATCTTTCAGCCAAGAGGTTTAAGAATGACAAGTTAGTTTTAGAAAAACATTTAAAAATCCTGTTTTCCTAAAGCAAGCACAGAATACCTCATTAGCCTTAACTCCTTAAAACTCAAAAAGCAAAATCTTTAGAGAAGGACTAGTCAACATTTATAGTTTTTCATTGTTCTTTCATTAAGCCTAGAACATGTAATTAGTTGGTATTAAAGAAGTGAAAAAAAAATCCACATGTCTATAATCTAAAGAATAGCCTAACATGGGTACAATTTGTATAATTTAAAAGTTACCTGAATAGAGAACAGTTTTCCACTTTTCTCAGGGCTCAGAGCTGAGAACAGAGGCAACGGATCATTAACTTTTAGCCAGAAGCAAACGTGCACACATACCTCAAGAGACTCTGTGCTTTTCCCTTCCCTCTCTCTTCTCTCAAATAGGGGAAAGGTAGCCCTCTCTTTTCTTGAAGAACATGCTTTGACAGGCACAGTGAGTTCATACTTTTCACTGGGTAAAGTTAACTTGGCTTAAATTATATCCTGGGTCAAAGAAGGTAACCAAGTCTGTCAATTTGAACTGCTAAATTTAATCTTCTAATTCTTTTTCTCTGAGTTGATATCATGTAAAATACACATTTTCAAGTGTATTTACCACCATGTGATTTCATATTATGTCTGGAACACACTGCAAAAGTCCTATAATATATAAATTAATGTGCCAGTGAATCTTCACTGAGTCTAGGACTAGATAATTCAGTAAGGTATGAGCAATAATAAAGAGGCCAAGGTCAGGGGCATCTGGGTGGCTCAGTCAGTTAAGTGTCTACCTTCTGCTTAGGTCATGATCCTGGAGTCCTGGGATCAAGCCCTGGGAGCCCCGGATGGAGCCCTGTGGCGGACTTCCTGCTCAGCGGGAAGTCTGCTTGTCCCTCTCCCTCTACCCTCCCCCCTAGCCATCCCCCTCCCTGCTCATGCTCACTCATGTGTGAGCTCTCTCCCTCTCAAATAAATAAAATCTCTTAAAAAGGAAAGAGAGGCCAAGGTCATGTGTTGAATTCCTCGAGGAGCAGGTACCTTCCTTTTGTTGCCTAATTATAAATCACACTATTTGACCAGCCATTCTGTAAATGCATCATGCCCTCTGTCAGAAAGGGTGACACTCTTACTGAACTAAGAGTGTGACAGTGATTCTGATGGTGGGTCAGTGTTGCCATCTTTGTATTTGAAGAAATATACTAACCTTTAGAGAAATGAAGAGCTATCATTTACTGGGTGTTTTTCATATGCTAGGTAGTATTTTACCAAATAATTTATATCCACAACCTCATTCTCTAAACCATGTAATATAGACATTATGATACATACTTATGAGGACATTGAAGCTCACAGTTTTGATTACTCCTATATAAGGCCATTTGGCTGATAAATAATGGGTCCTGGATTCCAATTTTAGTTTGGATCCAAATCCTCTCCACCGAATAGGAGGCCATCCTTCCTATCCATGGTCAGTAGGTGAGGGGAATTTGATTCCCCATGTAAAAGATTTCAATATTGAGACCTAGGCACTAAGCGATAGCTAGCTGTAAAATATGCTGCCCAAATATTTTAATTATTTAGTTAGTTAGTTTATTTTAAGTAGGCTTCACACCTAGCATGGAGCCCAACATGGAGCTTGAACTGAGAACCCTGAGATCAAGACCTGAGCTGAGATCAAGACCTGAGCTAATATCAGGAGTCCATTGCTTAACTGACTGAATCAACCAGGAGCCACCCAAATATTTTATTAGGCTGATTTTCTAAATGCATATACTGGTTACAATAACCAAGTAATAACATAAATAGTTTCTGGACCGGGGCGCCTGGGTGGCTCAGTCGTTAAGCGTCTGCCTTCGGCTCGGGTCATGATCCCAGGGTCCTGGGATCCAGCCCCGCATCGGGCTCCCTGCTCGGCGGGAAGCCTGCTTCTCCCTCTGCCACTCCCCCTGCTTGTTTTCCCTCTCTCGCTGTGTCTCTCTCTGTCAAATAAATAAATAAAATCTTAAAAAAAAAAAATAGTTTCCAGGGGCGCCTGGGTGGCTCAGTCGTTAAGTGTCTGCCTTCGGCTCAGGTCATGATCCCAGGGTCCTGGGATCGAGCCCCGCATCGGGCTCCCTGCTCGGCGGGAGGCCTGCTTCTCCCTCTCCCACTCCCCCTGCTTGTGTTCCCTCTCTCGCTGTGTCTCTCTCTGTCAAATAAATAAAATCTTTAAAAAAAAAAAATAGTTTCTGGACATTTCCTCTAATTTATTTAATGAAATAAAGCAGATGTCTTTACATAATATGACATGTGGTATTTTTCTCTCTTCTTTATCAAAGCTAAATTCAAAAAATAAAATAAAATAGTTAAGAAATTTTGCCTAATACAATATTAGATAAACAGTGAAGCTGTAATACACTGAACAAATTATACTATAGATTTCACAATTATGTAGTATATCTGATGATCAAAGCAGAGAACATCTTTACTGACAACTCTTCAAATACCTTCATTCCAACACAGCAGTGTTTAGAAGCTAGCAAACGTTCAATTATATTTATTTGGGGTAAAATTACCTGATGTGATATAGGTGATTAATCAATTAATAATAACTTCATTTTGTACTCTATAGATATACCTCAAAGTAGATTATTTTTCAAAGCAGTGGAAGAATAAAATTTCAACAAAATCATGTGCTTTATCAACAGCTTTTATACATAGCAAATATGACAATAAGACTCAATTTTATGCAAAGAAATGATTATTAACTTTAAGTAAGCATGCTGTTAATTATACTGAGAATGCTACATTTAAAAAGCTCTTAAATGTATAATTAATATTTTCCACTTAGTATTATTTCTAAAGTTAAACAAAATGAGAAACACAAACATATATCTAAGTTTGATATGTAAAAATTATGTCATCAAGAAAGTAACATAAGGTCTAGAAAGATTAGAATTGGAAGGAGGCTGTACAATATATTTTGTACTTATTTTGTATGATTTTGCTTATTGTTATCACAATATTAAATCCTTGAAAAATTACAATCCAAGTGATAGAACCCATGGTGTGTTAACTTAATAGAGTCCGTTGGAAAAATTTAAAGAGCTCTTAATTATAAATAATATATTTGCTTTCTCAATGTAGACTTTATTTTTCTTCATATAAGATATTTCTCCTAAATTATTTTATCATCTCAAATATGCATTTTTAGCACATCTACCAAAAAGTCAAAATTACTTAATTTAAATTAGTGTTTGCTGAAGTAGAAAAAATGGCAAATATAACTAATAGGCTTTAATATGCAACTTTGGACACCTAAGTAATCACAGTATAACATTCAACAATTTGACTCTTTTTTTAAATGAGAAATGTATCTTGGTTAAAGCACAGAGAAATCATGTTATTAAAGCTGAACAACTAAGTTCTGTGGGGTGTGAGGTAAATACAGACAGTCGTGTTTGCTACATAAACCTTTGAGAAAAGAAAAGCCTCATGCAAAACAGACTTGTTCATCATTAGCCCTGGGGATAAAAACGGCTGAAGGTGACTAACCTTTGCCAAGGTTACAAATTCTCAAGAGCAATTTCAAAAGTATGATAATGTGAGACTTTTTTTTTTTTAATTCCAGTTTCTAGAATTCTTCAATAATGTGGGGACAGTAGAGAGAGGAAATATATTCTCAGGGGAAAACCTTGATGAATAGCATGTGTGCTCTCGGAACAGGTTATTAATTCTGCATTTGAAACATGACAATAAGTTCTTGGCAATGAATTTATTTATAGCATTATTCCCAAGTTCCATGCAGCATTTGTACATTTCCCTTGTGAGATTTTGATGTTTTGTGTATTATGACTAAGGAATGAAAACTGAATTAATGTGGAAAGCCCAAGTTTGTCATCTGAATAAAATGTGCAAGAAATTCCACAGAGCTGAAAGTTCGGGTATATACTTAGGGTGAGAAAAGCAGAGAGCTAGTCAAAAGGAAAAAAAAAAAAAATCAAATACCTCCCAAACATGATGGGAATCATTTAATGGATTGCTTTTCTCATCTGAATAAAACTTTTTTTCTTCTTTTTTTCCTGGAAAGAGTAGCATAACCTGAACACTCATTTTGCACAACTGATTGTGATCCTATTATTTTCTGAATTCCAGAATTATAACAGAGTTAAAAGAGCACATAACAGAAGAAAACAACCCTGAGTTAATTATCCCGCAGAGTTACAATGTAAAAAGGAATCTTTTTTTTTAACCTTGATATGCATAAAAGGGAAAAAGTCTTCAGTTAAATTTGCTTTCACAGAATAATCCCTTTAAGGTTTCAACATGCTGCAGGAAAATATAATGGAAGCAACGTGGTCCTAAACACAAAATAGACAAGTATTCTACCATTTCAACAAACTTCCCCCTTTTTGTTGACAAGAGTGGCTCACTAGTTGAACAGAAGTATTGGAAGAGTGATTTGTGTACATGGAAACATTTAAGACCCTTCCTTCTTTGACTGTCATCCAGTCAATAGAAGATCCTACCATATTCAGCCAATCTAGGAAACATGTTCAGAGAAAGAGTGCTTTAAAAATACCTTTCGAGTCCCTGCCCTTCGATTCCACTCAGCTCTCTGCCATTCCCCTCAGTATGCACTGGGATCTCACAGCTTTCTATTAAATATCCCAGCATCCTGCCAGGGACTCAGCTCAAAGTCTCAGAGTCAGCAACAGTGTCTCTCTTTCTCTATCTGCCTCAAGGACTTAAGTCTATCTCCTTTTCTTCTTTCCCACAAGAACCATTTAATTTCAATAAATTTGGTAGCTTTCCTATTGTTATCCCAGCATCCAATCTACTTGACTAAAGCCTCAATAACTTTGTCTAAATTATACAGCTAATATAAGCTCAGACCATGGCACACTCCTAGTCAAAACCAGTCAGTAACTTCCTGCCTCCCCTTACCAACACTGACACACCACAGCCATCTATATGTGTGCATACACACACACACACACATACACGCACACACATGTGCACACACACGAATACCAGGGGACAGGTTATAAAATAATATGATCAAGTGTGTAGTTTCCATCTATCACTATAGCCAATAATACTAACATTGGTGTTTTAATTGTGCTCTGGCTTTTCACTGCCATTAGTAAATTAGAAGCCATTAATTCTCTTGGTTTTAAAAATACTACAGAGACATTAGACATTAACAAGATACAAATAAATGGAGTTTAAGGCAACACTCCATCTACTGGCCCTGTCATACCTCACCAGGTATGAGATTCTTCCACACCTCAAAATAAGTTTATATCTTTACTAAAAGTTAATAAAAACCTTAAAATTTCTGAGTTATTTTATTTCATTTCTAAAAAGATTTTATTTTTAAGTAATCTCTACACCCAGCATGGGGCTCGAACTCAGAACCCTGAGATCAAGAGTCACGTGCTCTACTGAGTCAGCCATGCGCCCCTTAAATTATTTTAAATGGAAGTATAAAACCTTCAAATGTTGATGCAATGGCATATAGATAAGAAAAGTAGAATGGCTATGACCAAAAAGACCAGAAATAAATGCTGGAGAGGATGTGGAGAAAAGGGAACCCTGGTGCACTGCTGGTCGGGATGGAAAGTGATGCAGCCACTACAGAAAACATTACAGGGGTTCCTCTAAAATTAAAAACAGAACTACCATGTGATTCAGTAGTCCCACTCCTATGCATATATATACCCGAAGATATCACTATCTTGAGGAGACATCTGTGCTCTTACATTCGCTGCAGCATTATTCACGATAGCCGAAATACGGAAACAACATAAGTGTCCATCGATGGAAGAATGGAAAAAAAAATATATGATATGCCCATGTGCGTATCGGCACACACACACACACACACCATAAAACAGATTGAAATTCAGGCTTTTATGACAACATGGATGGACCTTAAGGACATTATGCTAAGTGAAGTAAGTCAGACAAAGAAAGACAAATAGGTATCATCTCATGTATATGTAGAATCGAAAAACATCAAACTCATAGAGACAGTAGGATGGTGGAGGGCTGAGGAGTAGGGAAAATGAGGAGATGGTGATCGAATGGTACAAAGTTTCAGTTATAAGATGAAAACATTTGGGGGATGTGAGGACAGCATGGTGACTATAGTTAACAATGCCATGCTGAACATTTGAAAGTTGCTAGGAGAGTAGAGTTGTAATTGTTCTCACCATAACAAAAACTGATAATTATGATAATTATATAAGGCATGTTAATCAACCTTATTGTGATAATAACTTCACAATATATATCTGTATCAAATCATCACATTGTACACCTTATACGATGTTCCGTGTCATCTATATCCCAAGAGAGCTCAGAAATAAAGAAAAGTAATGTGAAGTCATATGGTAAAGACAGTTTATAGGAGTTATAACCACTTCCTAGGACTTAATAAAAATCACATGGCTCCAATTTTTTTATTCCTCTCTGGTTTCCCTGTGTGGCCTCGACTTTCCTGGTGTCCCTCTGAGCAGCAGACAGGGACCTTATTTGCCTTTGGCTGGCCTTGTGAGACAGGCCCCAGCCTACTCACTAGCTTTCATCTGTCTGGGGAACCAGCTATTTCCATTTCCTACCAGGGTGCAGCACAACTCCTTGCTGTTCTTCTCTACACTATTTTAAAGGATTCTTTAAAAATAAGTGTTTGATTTAGTGTTAGAAAGTTTGGGTTCAGACATACACTCTATTTCCTACCTTGAACAAATTACCTAACTTCTCTGAGTCTCAGGCTTCTCACCTACCTACTGCTTTCCTATTTCCTTATGGAGATACTCCTGGTAAAATAACACTTCAGTTCATTCCCCATGTGATGGCTGAATTTAGAAGAAGAAAAAAAAACTAAGCAAGCTTAGTACAGACATTTCTGGGCTCTCTCTTAACCGTATGTGCCTTCCTACAGAGGAGAGAAATTCTGGTTTGGTCTATACCATGTGATAATTTTACTAGCCCAAGTTCTGTTCCTACAAAGGAAATGCTATGTCTTGGAAATAAGTTTAACTGGAAACCCCATTTGATGACATACCCAAGCCACATTCTCTAGTTTAGCATCATTTTTAAGAATTAAATAAATGAGTCGAAAGGAGTAGATGAATCTATTTCTTCCCTTGCGTTAATTAATCAATTTAGCCAACATTTGGTGAGCAGCTAGCATATGAAAGCTATTGTGTTATGAAGAGTAAGGTAAGTAAGACAAATTCTCTTTTCTCAAATAGTCACTCTTCCATGATGGAAGACAGATTAATATACAGTTAGCAAGTCTGAATTATTAAAGCTTAAATAGAGATAGAAACTCTTATTAGAGTTGTCATATACTATAGTTCTTGTATAATTTAACTCATTGCTACATACATTCACATACACTAAAGATAAGAACCAAAATCGTCTACCTACTCAAGGCATCTGCCATAACATCAGAAAGCTGTTAAGAAATGTTAGGATTTGATAATCAGAACAGTATCATAGAAATGTATTCCCCTGTATCTGAAACCAATAGATTCATTATTAACTAGATTTTCCATGGACACATTAGCAAATGTGACTGAGTTGCTCATAGCAGGAACTCCCAATTTATTATTTCTGGACCATAACATGAATGGAGAAGACTAAATAATTTAAAATTTTCCCTAAGTTTAAGACACTGCCAAGAAAATATAAATCTGGCCAATTCTGCCTGAAAGAAAAGCCCAATTATTGGTCATCACCATTGACATCAATCCACAGAAGCCACAGTTTGTATAAAGGAAATGAGGAGACAGTAAGTGACTTAGGGGAACTTCTAATAGGGAGAATATTGTCAGGCACGCTCAGTTTACCTCCCTACTGATTTCTTGATGTGTTTTCAAGGTAGAAAGGCATACAGAAGTAAAGAAAACATGACAAGGTATTTGGTATGTAATTTACTTGAAACCTTCCATTCACTCATTCATTCCAGTGATAATTTGTTCTTTTCTGCCACCCCCTGTCAACTGCTGGATTAAAGTTAAAGCTGAGGCAAGAAAGAGTGATATCCTTTGTAGTTTCAGGGTTCAAAAGTTTCTCTGAGGCCACACAATGATCTACCTATTTCCACACAGTTGAGTGCCTTGCGGACAGCCCCTCCTAATTTTCTGTGATTTTTTTTAGCTATAGCCAGGCAAATGAGATGCCACTTAGTGAAGTGTGGGAGGAATGAGGCTGTAAAATAGAGGTTGAAAGAACTGACTAAAGGGTACCACTAAGATGTCAAATATATTTGAAGAAAAATAGAAATATTTAACTAAAAGCACACAATGTGAGCCTCGGTGTCTGTTTCTAAACCATATACTTAATTGGCCTGTGATTATAATTTTTAAGTATCCAATTGCTAGAGAAAACCTAGGGAGTTAAAAAAACAACAACAAGCAGAGATAAGTTATTCCGTAAGACCAATGCATGATCACAAACTATTTAAGAAATCACAGCATGTTCCTACCAGCCTTTGTGTGTAGGTAGCCAGACCAAGAGACCAGATCTCACATCCAGCCTAACTTCACCACTAGGACTCTACTATTTCAGGTACCACTGGTTCTTCCCCACCACACGAGGAAAGCCTTGAATAGACTTCATTCATCTGTTGACATTCAGAGGTACATGACACGTGTTGGCTGAATTAATTAATATATCGTGCCTTGGAATATAGCTACTATGGCCAAAGTCAAAAGGCTGACCTAATATATGCTATCAGGCCCAAAGAAGACCCACAACACCACTGCCAGACACAGAGAATGTCACATTGACAGAAGTAGCAATTTCTATCCATCCACTTCTGAGGCTCCTCTCTTAATGGAATGTCTTTGAAAATTCAACATTCAGACTAGCTGTTTCTCACTTGCAAAGTATTTTTTTTAATCTAAGACCTCTTTTTACAGGGTGCTGCATACTTTTCCTAGAACCAAGAAACGTGCATGCTTAAACAGTGACATCCAAACAAACCTAAAGACTTAAAATATGACAGGTAAAATAGAAATACAAATGAATAAAATGAAGTGAATTATTTTAGAATATGCAAAATTTGCTCCATCCACATGTTAGTGATAATGAGAACAGACAAGGAAGAGAGTTACTTAAAAGTACAAGAGATTTTAAAAATTACCTTAAATAGCAAGTTACGAAGTTGACAGAATTTAGTTGCATTAAAATGCCTCTACCCCAAAGGCATTCACCCTAAAGTTTTGGACAGTTTCCTTACTATACCTGAAAACAAAGTATGACTCTAGAGAGTACAATATTCAAGGAATAAAAGTAATAATAATAATAGCAGCTAATACTTATACAGACCCTGCTGTGGGCCAAGTACCCTTCCAAGTACTTAACATAAATTAACACAGTTAATTCTCACAGCAGCCCAATGAAGAAGATGCTTTTTACTCTTCTCATTTCACAGATGAAAAACATGATGCTTAGGCAGATTATAATTAGTAAGAATCAGGGCCAGGATTTGAACTCATCTACTCAGGATCCATAATCTGTGCATTTAACTAATAAGAAACACACAGGGATAGCCAGTCCCCTTAATAAACCATGTATCCCAAAGGACCCATATGATGTATTATAACCTACCTCAATGATTAGATGCTCAGTATGGACAAAACTTAACAAATCAAAGGAGCAAATCCCTCATGATTGACCTAATGTCCCCCTGGCATTAACTCACTCTACTCTCAGGCTTCCCCTATAGTTGCAGCATCAGCCTATATTAGTTTTTTATTGCTACTGTAATAAACAACCACAAACTTAGTGGCATCAAACAACACAAATTTATTTATCTTATAGCTCTGGAGGTCAGAAGTCTCCCTGGGCTAAAATCAAGGTGTCAGTGGGAGGCCAAGGGGAGAATCTGTTTCCCTGCATTTTCCAGCTTCCAGAAGTCACCCTATTCCATGGCCTGTGGCTACATTCCTTCATCTCCAAACCAGCAATGCCACCTGAAGTCCTTTTCATGCTGCCATTTCTCCTTCACTTATCAAGCCCCTGGTGATTACACTGGGTCCATGCATATAATCAAGGATAAGCTCAGGGTCATCTGATTAGCACCCTAACTTCTCCCTCACCAAGTAACATATTCATAGGGTGTGAGGATTAGGATGTGGGAGCCATGATTCTGCCTACCACGTGGACAAACTATGATTTGTTCATGAACTTGAGGTAGAAGACCATACAGTTGGTCTAGGAACTGTTCATGATAAACAGCTGACACAGTTGTAAATTTATCACACTCCTCTAACAATACAGCTAAAAATAGCTAGCAACTCAAATCCAAAAGGAAATTTGGCCAATTAAATATAATTCTGAAAAGAGTTACTGGTAATAAGAACATCTGATTTCAAATTATCTCTCTTAAAATATCATGAGTCTTGGGGCACCTGGGTGGCTCAGTCATTAAGCGTCTGCCTTTGGCTCAGGTCATGATCCCAGGGTCCTGGGATCGAGCCCCACATCGGGCTCCCTGCTCTGCAGGAAGCCTGCTTCTCCCTCTCCCACTCCCCCTGCTTGTGTTCCTTCTCTCGCTGTTTCTCCGTCAAATAAATAAATAAAATCTTTAAAAAAAAATTTATAAGTCTTGATTCAGTGTTGAGCATCAGTTTTCTCATGCACACAGTGGGGTAATAACACCTGACCTACTCTACACCAGGATTGTATTGAGAATCAAATTAGATTAAACCATGAGTGTGGAAACTCTTTGTAGGAAAGCCTTATACAAATTAAATATAAGAAACCCAATATCATTATTTTTGTTCAAATTATAGTTATTTTTTAAATGGTCTCAAAAATAAATAATAAAGGTATATACCTATGATGTGGGAAACAAAAGCAGAAGGAAATGTAGATAAAATTAAATGTCCTTATAATCTGCATCCCATTGACAAACACTTGAGGCACCAGAGTATAATGTTCCTCCAGGAAGCTCCTACCTGTCTTAATGTTAATGCCTTGCTAGAGGAAAAAACAATCTTAGTTTGACAATAGCAAGCCCTCCTACGTCCCTGAGTCTTCTTTAGCATATGAAAATCCTTTTGGAACTTCCTTTATCTTTATTTACCCCAACCCCAAAGTATATAATCAGTTACTCCTCATAATCCTAGGGCAGCATCTCTTTCTGCCCATGGGTCCTGTACCTGTGCTTTAATAAAACCCACCATTTTGGGATGCCTGGGTGGCTCAGTCGGTTAAGCATCTGCCTTCGGCTCAGTTCATGATCCAGGGTCCTGGGATGGAGTCCCACATCAGGCTCCTTGCTCAGCGGGGAGCCTGCTTCTCCCTCTGCCTGCCATCCCCCTGCTTGTGCACGTGCTCTCTCTCTCTCTTTCTATCTCTAGCAAATAAAAAAAATCTTTAATAAAACCACCATTTTGCACCAAAGGCATCTCAAGAATTCTTTCTTGGGCATTGGCTCCGGACCCCACCAAACCTTACCAAAAAACATGCAAAAACTATATCACCTATAGTCTCCACATTTATTTTAAAACCAGCATTCACATTAGTAATAGTAGCATAATTCTTATTATTATTGAAATTTATCATTTATTACCTTTAAAATACTCTTCTGACGGAAGAAAAGTTTATATCCAGCTCTCTTTTATACACAGAGAAACTGAAGCTTCATCTCTTGACTGAGATCACACAGAATATGGAGTCATAGAAGGACTAAAGGCTATTAGTGCCAACTCTAAAATCCATTCTATTTTTATTTTTATTTTTTATTTTTTTTTTAATTTTTTATTTATTTATTTTAGAGAGAGAGTGAGAGCACAAGAAGGGGGAGCCGGAGAGGGAGAAGCAGACTCCCTGCTGAGCAGGGAGCCCGATGCGGGACTCGATCCCGGGACTCCAGGATCATGACCTGAGCCGAAAGCAGTCGCTTAACCAACTGAGCCACCCAGGCGCCCCTAAAATCCATTCTATTTTTAAAAACAGATTTAAACACCAGCCAAGTCAATATTCCCATTCACATTAACATCCACCAATTCCGCAAGCAGCATGACTTGGCATAACTAGACACACTGGGGGTGCTCACAAGTACCGTCGGCACTGAGTCCTAGAGTCCTTTGGTTTCCAAGATTCCCATGTCTAAGTTTTCACAAGAAAGCACCACATCTGACAGTGACTCCCAAAAGAACCTGAGAATAACCATCTAAATACTGAGACTCATGTTTAAAAAAAGGAAAAAGATATCCAACTCCATCTCTGAAAGTCTTAGCATGTAGCATTCTATTGCACTGGCTGAAACTGGTGTTTGCCTTCTCTAAATTTCCGAGGTTTTATTTAAAGGCCCTCTGTAGATATGGACGGATTTATTAAATTACTTCACATCACCACAAATCCTACATCGAAACTGTAGTGCCCGCCTTTGTGCCCTGCCTTTGCATTTTCTGCCTTAAGTCTTGTTTCCCAAAGTGCTAAGGAGTTCCTACAAAAACTTCAAAGATATTCACTTCAATCCAATGTATTCGGGATTTCAAAACAATAACCTGTTTTTAACTTTGGGGAGACTTTTCCCTCTACTTTTAGTAGGATAATGTATCAGTGTATGTATATGTCTGTTTATAAAGCAATAATTTGAAATTATTACATAAATACATTAAAATTCTATTTACATTAAATTTATTAATTTAAAAAATTAAAGCAGGAGTAAGATTTCTAAGCTCTAACAATAAACTAAGAACACTTTAAAAAGATCATCAAAATTTTTTAAAGATTATTTAAATATACTTCACTGAGCAAAGACTAAGAGGAAAGAATAGAGGAAATACAGTGTCATTTGGATAGCACTGGTATTGTTACCTCATTTCACCAGAGAACTTCGACATTGTAGTCTAAAATGGAAGGAATTTGAGACTGGCAGTCAATTTGCTTATTGTGTTAAGTTCCAAGACTATAATAAGCAGACTACGGACATGTAATTTTCTCCTTTAGTAAATATCACATGAAAACTTGTCAGTTCTACCTGCAAAGAATTTCCTTGCAGTGACAATTAAATCCATTTGAACTCAGAATCAACATTAGAATACATTTTATAAAATTACTAGCATTATCATATCACAATAAGTAAAATTTATATGATAAAGTTAACATATCTAAGGACATAACATCCTACTACAGTTAATTTTCTTTCTGGCTTCAGTGACTACCACTGGAGTATATAATTTTGAATTCATTTCATTTATAGATACAATAATATATTGGTACTATTTGCTACAATCCACTTTTGTCTGCAATAATTACATTCCTTATCCCATGCCTAAAAAAGCAACTTCTCTTATATTTTGATTCTCACATGAGATAAAATAATGCCACTCATATTTGAGAATGATGAGATAAGGAAGGTTTTTTTCTTTTCTTTGTGTCTCAACTATAAACCTATTAAAATAATATGAGTTTAGCGGCGCCTGAGTGGGTCAGTCAGTTATGTGTCAGACTCTTGATTTTGGCTTAGGTCATAATCTCAGGGTTGTAACCCTCCCCCCTCCCAAAAAAAAGAATGTGTTTAGAAATTCTCTGATTTTTCTCTAGAACATTAGAATATCAGAGTTAATTTTAATTTACAGTATTTTGATAGGCAAAAATAGGGCAGTAAAAGTTTTCTCATTTGCTTTAATGTGCACCTTTTTTTTAACAGAAACAAACCTTAAAAGTATGTGTTTGTGGCTGATATGCAAAAAACAAAAGGACTAATTGGACAGTTATATGATCATATCCATTAACTATTTTTTTAAAGAGAGGTAGTTAAAATGAAATAAAACATTATCTATTTGTTTTGGCATGCCTTTTGACCTCCTGAGTAATCACCTTGTACAAAGTTATGAAATAAGACCTTCTGAAACATGCAAGTCTATATCACAGATAAGTTTTACAAAGACTTTTACTAATTGGAAAAAAAAAAAAACTTATTTTATAGTCCCCTGAATATAAAACCAATACCAAATGCTTAGGTGTACTTCATGTCTAGAAGCCAAGAAAAATTCCTTGATCAATTATGCTGAAAATCAACACAAATCAGAAGAGGAAGCAAAGAAAACAACAAACACAGGAATCTCTAAGCTTTGGAAGGTGATGTTAATGTCCAATCTCTTATCCAATTATCAGATAGGAAAAAATAGGGTATTTTTAATTCTGCAACTTCAGAGACCATTACTTAGGTGATTTAAATGGCCATACCTTTTAGGAAGAACCAGCAGCTATTTCGATATTGCTATTTTAATACTCCGTGGTGTCCTAAAGTTCAATGTCTGGTGTATGGTCATCTCATAATTAATTGACAGGAATTTTCATTGCAACTAAAATGCATTACCCAAGGTTCATGGTCTTTTCTAACTTGTGAAAAAAATTAAGACATAAATAAAATGTATTTTTATAAAGGTGTTTATTAAAGGGGCTAAGTGTATGATGTAGAGGAGAGAAAAATATTATTCATGTTTATACATGGTTGGTTATTACCTCCAGAGTGATAAAAATGAAAAAGTATATTAGTGAAATAAGCAATTTTATTGATATATTTGACAAAATAGACAAGAATTCCTCCAAAAATAAGGAACTATTTTGGAAAACATAGTACAACTAAAAGGAATATTTAACACTATGTAAATCCACACTCAAACTTTCAGAAGAAACAGCATGTAATCCTCTTCTCCTAGGAGAGAGTTTTCCCCTTAAACTTAGCAGCAGCATCCATTTATGTTTATAAACATTCAGTGTTCATTAGGGCTTAAGAGAAAGTTCTTCAAATGAATTATTCATCAGTCCTTCAATCAAAACTCCATACTTTATGACAGTAGTTAGCATTAGTAATAATGCCAAAAATAACTGAGAACCCTTTCATTATTTTCCTTTAAATTTCCTTCTCTCTTCTTTTCCTCACAAGCCCAGAACACATATTTGTTTTGGAAGCAAATGGCACACACTTAAAGGAGAACTTAAAGTAAGTTATTAATGATCAAGGCAAAAATGTAAAATCACATCAGCTGATAAGTGGCTGACAGACCCAAGGTTGGAGAACAGTGAGGACATTATGGCAAAGCTAAAGAGTAACATTCCTTTTGCTTCAATGACTGGCATGCAGCACCAGGGCACCATGTCATACTCTTAGATATCCCAAAACAAATCCACTGTTTAAAGTTTACACAACCACCACATGTGATCTTTGAAAGTCAAAGGAGACAGAGTCGCCCAAGCCTTGTTACATACAACTACAGAAACAGTATTTATAGCCACTGTATGTAGCCATTTTCATGGCCAACTTCAAGACATTCCATTGCACACCTTAATAAGCAGTATAATCTAATTAATCTCTAAACAAGTGTAATAAAATTACATGAGTAGAATATAAGGAAATGACTTACACCATCTCAGGATGAACATGAAGTGAGAAAACATTAAAACAAAAAGTTTTTGTTGCAGAACTTAAAAAAAAAATTTGAATGCACTAATCTCCTTCACATACCTTTGTTATGGAGATATAAATCGTCCTCCCTTCTAATTGAGGAAGTCAAACATGAAAGAAAATCGACTGGTATTGAAAACAAATATAATTTCTTTAGTATTGTACTGAAAATCAACCATGAAGAGGGACAAATCCAAAACACACTGCAGAAGCATATCTTCATGATCGTGTCTTGTTGATGTGTCACCAAGTTTATTTCTCTGATGCAGGTTGGGGTGGCTGTTAAGGGGGCCTTGCATGGGAAATGTGAAGAGAGACAAACATATAGGAGCTTCTATTAGCTGTTTAGTTGCTGTCTCCCCAACAGCCAAATTTACATTTATCTTTCACTCTATGAAGCAAATTGTGCGCCAGAGCCTTTAGCAATATTATTTTTACATATGAGTAGGGTAGACAAATATGGTATGGTCCTCTTAAAAATGTGCCTCAAAACCTCCAACTAGAGGAAATGTAATTGACCAAAGGTCCCAAGCTGCTAAGCTCTGAAATCCATTGATGGATTTGCATGGAGTCCACACTTCCCACTGGCTGCTCCCAGCTTACACCTGAGCATAGCAGGGACATTAAAGCAGACTGTACCTGGGACACATGGGACTCCCCATAACCAATTTTGGCTGGGGATTCCCACATAGTCTTGCCTGGCCTTAGTTGGATATTCAATAGTTATCTTTGGGGAAAATAAACCATTATTACTAAGCTGTCAAACCCAGACTGCTTCATAAACATCAGAAATTGATTAAGTGTGAAACTTAGTTTTAAAGTAATTTTCAGCTTCCCAATGTTATTCCAGGAAGCTGAAGTACAACACATGAGTTAGAAAACTACAGAGAAAGAGATTTTTGTTCCATGTAAATATAACCTCTGATAGCCAGAGGTAAATGGACTGCTCAATCCTCTCAATTACTCTTTGATAAAATTTATACCCCCATTTTACAGAACAGGAAACACTCGGCTTAGAGAAGCCAAGTTTTCAGGGTTACAAAAATTTAGGAGCAGGAGACAATATTCTAACCTCAAACTTACTCCAGCTCTTACCATGCAGTTAGAAGACATAACTTTCATGAAAAGATCCTGAATGTTTGCATTGGTCACCGAGGACGGTCGAACTATGTGGTGTGTAAAAACACTTCCAGTGCTAAACTTTGATGAATTTTATGAGAAAATTCATGTGACAATGTCATAGCTGTTTTATTTCATATAAGCCAACTTTCTTTTTCATGCATTGTGGAACAAGGAAATGTATAGATAGAGACAATTTAAAATTCTTAATTTGTATTATAGTTGCCACAGTGCTAAGGTAAGACTATGTTGTTTTTAAATATAGCACAGGAAATTAATATCATTAATTAGGAATCTGTTCTAATAATCAAAAGATGATGACGTATAAATCCTAAACACTAAATATTAAATCAATACAGTCTAATGATTTGATCTAGTGAAATATTGCAAAGACATATCTACAAAATATGTATTAATATCAGGTTTAGGATTTTTTTAGGTAAAATTCTATTAAGCAAGTTCACAAAACCAGAGGTATAAATCCAATTAATTTTTTTTAAAGATTTTTTTTTTATTTATTTATTCATGAGAGACAGAGAGAGAGAGAGAGGCAGAGGGAGAAGCAGGCTCCCAAGGAGCAGGGAGCCCGATGCGGGACCCGATCCCAGGACCCTGGGATCATGACCTGAGCCGAAGGCAGACGCTTAATCATCTGAGCCACCCAGGCGCCCAAATCCAATTAATTTTATCCAACTCTTCCATTGAACTGACCAACAAGGTATCAGCTCAGCACCTAGAGAACTTTAGACAGCACCACCCCCACTTAGTTCAAATGTTAATGTGGTTGAAGTCAAGTCATGGCACTATTTGGAATCAAAGAAACAAAATATCTTTATACCAAAGTTCCATTTACAAATTTGAAGCCACCAAATTCCACTGGTGCCTCTGGTCCCCATCACTCTCAAGGTCTAAATGAACTGTTCCTCTAATCACTAATCCTCTATCTCAATCTCACATTCCCAGGGTTAAGTATTTTTTCCCATTAGGTTTATGCTCTCACCCTACCACAGCCTCTTGGAAGTCCTTCCTAACATTTTCCACCATATCTTCTTGAGCTCCCCCTTTTTTTTTTTAATAAACAAACTTTCTTATTCCTAACATGGACATTGTGTTGTCTCCCTACATTCTTTTCTCCTTGAGGACCTGACTCACATGTAGTACTCTTGAACACATATCCGTATCATCAAATCCAGAACACAGGCTCAGCAAAATCCTAGTTCCACTTTGTGGCTTTTGTATTGTTTCTTTTTTAACTCATACAAGGAAATCTTTCTTCAATTAAGTTCCTTTCACCAAGCTATATCACCCTGAATACTAGGACTCATCAGCTGTCAGGTCATTTCTTCAAAACCCATTTCTTTTCACTCTAAAGTTCCACCATAATCAATATGCATAATCAGTACCCATGTACTGCAACCATATCTTCTCCAGAGAATTCATGACCTCCACTCCCATTCTCATTTTAGTAACTCTCTTCCAACTTAAAGCTAATGGCCAAGCTGAATGCCTCTACCACCGGAGTCTGAAACATTGAAAGTCTACATCTCACTTAGTTTCCTATCTTTCATGCAACCTTAAAAATGTTATTTCCATCAATCCTTGAAATTTTCCACTCCCTTGACACTGACATCTTCTCCCAAGTTATGAGTCCTTTTCTAACCTCCATTTCTTCTCTGTTCAGCTGCAATGCTGATCTTCATTCAAATCCCAGTTCTGCTATTTATTGGTAAAATATCTTGGGAAAGTTACTTAACTGGATCCTAAATTTGTTTTTTCAAGACAGGAATAACACTTATGCCTCATCGTTAAGAAGGTAATAAATATGGCAACATAAGTAATGTCCTAAGTATAATTCCTAGCACATTTTATAAGTACTCAGTAAATATTAACATCACCATGCCTTTGTCTCCCTACAACAAGGATTTTGAAAATTCCAAACTCAGAATGGGCCCTGTGACTATAGCGCCGAGTAGAACTGGGGAAAAGATGGATTTCCTGTATAGACTGATGCCACTACACGTTTCAATGTTAGCATGCTCCTCAATGCCTCTCTAGTAAGCTTTCCTCACACCTGCTGGCATTTCCCTTTCCTTTCCACTATGGCTCTATACATCCTCCCGTCTCCTCAAGTTCCCTACCCACCCCCAGTAATCACCTGTGGTCCATCTGGCTTCTTATCCTCAGAGAAAAAGAAGGCCATCAGACCCAGCATAAAGTCTCACAGAGTCTTGTTCTTGCCTGTACACTCTGTATGCCTATTAGTCCTTCACTCATTCCCACCTGCCCTCACCTGATAGGTGATCATTTCTTCTTGACCTTTGATGGTTTGGCCATCTGATCTAACCCTCCTCTAGTATCCTGTAATGCCACTTCTTCCCTTGCACTATACACTCTAACACTGAATTAATTTCAGTTTCCAGCTCGTTCCCATACTATTTCACACCTTTGTGTCTTTACTACCTTAGTCAGTGTCAATGCCTATTGAGGAACCTTCTCACTCCTGTTGGGCAAGCTCCTATTTATTCCTCAAGACCCAAGTTAAGAGTTCCTCCTCTGTGAGAGTGGTACACAAGAAAGACATGACGGAGAGGATAATGAGAAATATTGGCAGGATAAGAAACTCCCAGGAAGGGTGATAATAAGAAAGACCCACAATATCTAGAGTTGATAGATGATAATGACTTTCAATTACGATACTGGGTTTCATGCTTAACTTCTATCTTTCACATACATTTACACTTATTTCATGAAAAGCATTTCCACTGTTCCCTGACAGCTAAGAAATAGAGTCTTAAGCCTTTCAAATCTGCAGATAATTACAAAAATATCTCCAACTGTCAGGAAATTACCAGTTTTCCATCTGTTTATGAAGCGAGTTGAAAAGGGCAGGGTGGAAAAAGAAATCAAGCTACAACACACATGTATGTTGGAGAGGAAATCAAAATCAAATAAACAGACATCACTGATTTAGATTTTTCTGCAATTTTCACAAATTCCTTAACTACCAGTTAGTTATAATATCATTACAATACAGCCCTAAGGTAAATTCTGAAACTGAAATTTAGGGTTTTATAATCTTGAACTGCAATAAAGACAGGGCCTCAGTTGTTATTAACATCTGGCAACATTGCACATTGCTTTGCTTTGCTTGCATTTTTTTTTTTTGGTTGTTTAATTGTTTGTTTTATTTTGGCCATTCTGTTTTATTAAGTCCTATATGACATAAATTCTCCTAGCTTTATTGCTATTTAGATTTTATGCCAAATGTTAGCAATATCTGAGGCCAAATATTCAAACTAAACGCATACTCTCAGTATTTTAGTACAAAACCCACATGCTCAGAGCTGCAGCAGGATAGATACTACTATTTTTTTTTTTAAGATTTTATTTGTTTATTTGACAGAGAGAGACACAGCAAGAGAGGCACAAACAGGGGGAGTGGGAGACGGAGAAGCAGGCTTCCCGCCGAGCAGAGAGCCTGATGCGGGGCTTGATCCCAGGACCCTGGGATCATGACCTGAGCCGAAGGCAGACGCTTAACGACTGAGCCACCCAGGCGCCCCGATACTACTCTTTAAAGGTCAGTGTAATAATCATCTCCATGGATATTTATGCTTTTTTTGTGAACAGATGTAGGTCATTGTTGAGACAGTTTCAAAGTCACCTTCCAACGCTGGAATACAGATTTGACATTTGGTAAATTTTCAAAACCCGTTAGTATAACACAATTTTCTTCAATTCACCAAAATTCCCTTTGTGCTGTGGAAAGGCCGCTGGAAGACCAATGTTTTCAAACTGTTCAGCTTGATTACCCTGGTGCGGTATAACTTATCTAAGGCTATTTTAAGCATCTTCTTGGGTTACAGTAAGCTATATTGTAAATCTAATTACATTTGCCCAGAGGAAAATAAGTACATGAGAATCCTGCTCTGTAATCTACTTAATAAAAGGCTCTATATTTTTCTTCATAGCCTTTATCAAAATTGTTGTTATACAGTTATTTGTGTTTCTAATGCCACTCTCTGCCACTATAAATTCCACAGGGGCATGTGGAAGTGTTGTATATGAGGTACCTAGTACAGTGCCCAGAGGACCAACCAATACATGTTTGATGAATGAGTGAACGAATGAATGGTGACCATGTAAGAGATAACTAAATTTATATACATTTACGCTTGTCACTCTAAACTCAGGCTGAAAACATATACATATTTCAGAGACTTGTTGGGACATAGTGTGGTGTACTGTAATAAAGCATAGACTTTCAATTCTAATGGATGGATTTAATATCAGATCTGGTATTTAATATTTGTGTGATAAAGGCAAGTAGATTGAACTCTTTTTTTTTTTTTTTTTAATTTTTTTTTTTAAAGATTTTATTTATTTATCTGAGACAGAGAGAATGAGAGAGACAGCACATGAGAGGGGGGAGGGTCAGAGGGAGAAGCAGGCTCCTCGCGGAGCAGGGAGCCCGATGCGGGACTCGATCCAGGGACTCCAGGATCATGACCTGAGCCGAAGGCAGTCGCTTAACCAACTGAGCCACCCAGGCGCCCAGTAGATTGAACTCTTTAACCCTTGGAGTAAGTATTAAAGATAATGCATACAAAAGTATGCAGCCCAGTCCATGGCACAGAGCAAGGCCTTAATGTGGTAGGTAATATCGCTTATTAATATTTCATATAGCTTTTAAGTGAATTATATTAATATAAATTATCCCAAGGCTTTGTAAAATTGACAAAATAAATCTATTTTGAGCATATGTTGGCAGTGATAATTCATCAGTAATTTATGGCACTAAAAGGAATTTTCCAACACCTTCATGCCTGTTTTCCCAATTATTATAAGCTGTTTAAGTAAGCTACTTTCAATTAAATTTCATCATTTCCTATTCTGTACACTATTTCCAAATCCTTCACAACTGTTTGGAATCTCTCTCAATGGGTCTCCATAATCACAATCTTAATTCATGGCTAGTTCAATTCTCTGGCCTAGATTGCATGTTCTTTCTCAATCAACTTTCATTTCATTATTGCCCCTATTTTCCATAATTTCAACCACTCTCATAGTGGAAAAAGCAAATCTTCCCTAAATTGTGTTCTCCCTTCTGGACTGTACAGTCTTTCAGGCTCTTTCTTCTGCATGAAAAATCAGATCCAATCTAAAGTCTTATTATTCATTTATTTGTTCATGGACATATACTAAGTACCATCCATGCTCTGGTATGAATGTTTGTGTCCCCCAAAATTCATATGTTGAAAACCTAATGTCTAAGTTAATGGTATTAGATGGTGTCGCCTTGTGGGAGGTGACTAGGAAAGGGATTAGTGCCGTAAAAGAGGCTCTAGAGCTACCTTGTCTTTCCCACCATTTGAGGATACAGCACGAAATCCATGACCCAGAAGAGGGCCTCCATCTGACCACGCCGGCACCCTGATCTCAGACTTCCAGCCTCCAGAACGGTGAGAAATAAGTGTCTTTTGTTTATAAGCTTCCCAGTCTATGGAATTTTGATATAGTAGCGAAATCTATATGCCAGATACTATGTTAGATTACAGAGTTACAAAGAAGAACACAGTATGGTCTCTAGTATCCAAGAGCTCACAATCTAATTAGGGAATGCAAACTTAGAAACAGTTATGAAAAATGTGGTAAGTGAAATAACCATGTGCACGGCTTTATGAAAACAAAGAAGGGATATCTAACTAGCCTGAAGTAAGTGATGGACAGGGACAGAATCCTGGAAAGCAATGGTTCTTAGAAGATAAAGAGGAAACAAGGAGCTAAAAGGACAAGGGGAGGTGCGTTCCAGGCCTGAGGGCCAGTATGAAGCAATACAACAAACGATCATCTATTCATATAGCAAACGCTAAGGCAGCAAATTTACTTTGAAACTCTTTTTTTAGCCAAACTGTGTAAAGAGTTGAGATGTCCTTCAACAGATGAATGGATAAAGATGTGGTTCATATATACAATGGAATATTACTCAGCCATCAGAAAGGATGAATATCTACCATTTGCATCGACATGGATGGAACTGGAGGGTATTATGCTAAGTGAAATAAGTCAGTCAGAGAAGGATAATTATCATATGGTTTCACTCATATGTGGAACATAAGGAATAGTGCAGAGGACAATAGGGGAAGGGAGGGAAAAGTGAAGGGGAAGAAATCAGAGAGGGAAACAAACCACGACAGACTCTGGACTCCGGGAAATAACTGAGGGTTGCAGAAAGGGAGGTGGGTGGGGGGATGGGGTATCCGGGTGATGGGCATTAAGGAGGGCACGTGCTGTGATGAGCACTGGGTGTTATACGCAACTAAAGAAGCACTGAACATTATATCAAAAACTAATGATGTACTATACATTGGCTAATTGAATTTAAATTAAAAAAAAAACTCTTTTGTTACATTAGTTCAAAAAGATGTTTCCAGTATAAAAATGAGTAGGAAAGAGTTTGTTTTAGATTGTGTTTAAGAGGAATTAACATTATAATTTTTTTAAATCTGTAAATTCAAACATTTTTTCTCTTAACACCATATAAGGCAGTATTAGGAAATATCTGTTTTCTTATATTTTATTCAGTGTTTCAGGTCACTTGGATACAGTCATGATATTCCAAAATGGTAGCATATTAGCATTACTGCACATTTCCCCACCAAACACAAATTCTAAACTGTTTTATTAGTGGTATCTAGGAAAGACCACAAAGGTTCTCTATAAAGAGAAACTGACACACACGGGCAGACACAAGTGATAACAGTTCATTAAGCCTTAGGTTATAGAAAAGCTTGGGAATTGGCTCCCTCTTTTCACAAATGGAGAAAGTAAGAACGAGGGAGGGATACCCATAATGTTTAGTGATTGTCTCCAAGTCAGAAATATGCACACTAAAATGACTCCCTTGAATGTAAAAATAAAAACATTATAAAGAGATTTTGAAAAAATAAAACAAGACTAATTTTATTTCCATTCTGATACATGTATAATAATAGCCCCAGAAGCTATCGCACAATTACAAAATAAATTCGGACCCATCAAAAAAGAAATTTACTTAATAATACAACAACTGCTTTTATGTCTCACCAGAGCAGGGCCTTCAATTTTTCATCACACTTTCCCATCTCAATAAAAGTAAGTTCTAAGAGGGGCGCCTGGGTGGCTCAGTCATTAAGCGTCTGCCTTTGGCTTAGGTCATGGTCCCAGGGTCCTGGGATCAGCCCTACATCAGGCTCCCTGCTCAGTGGGAAGCCTGCTTCTCCCTCTCCCACTCCCTCTGCTTGTGTTCCCTCTCTTGCTGTGTCTGTCTCTGTCAAATAAATAAATAAAATCTTTAAAAAAAAAAAGTAAGTTCTAAGAAATATTTTTGAATGAATGAATGAGTGAATGCATACTCTGTATAAGACTAACTCAGGAGAATTTGGTGGCAAATGAATACACAATGTCTCTGCCTTAGTAGGGGATACAGACAAATTAAAAGGATTGCTTTATATAAAGTAAAGGAGCGGGGGAAATGGCTCCTTGAGCTAGTTGACTAGGGAAGGCCTCTGTGATGGAGGAGGTGGGGGTAGGATACAGATTTACCAGGTAAATACTTTGTATGTTTCCCATATTTCTCATTACCATGCATCCTGGCAGCCTTCACATCTCCAATTTATAGACCGAGAAATTCAAGCTTACAAAATTTATATAAGATTGTTTCAAATACTATGTACATGTATATGTTATGTGTAAGTGCATATATACATAAACTAAAAAAAGAATTTCTATACAGATGTTGCCCTCCATGTTTTGTTCAACTAGAAATCACGTTAGACTTCTCAGTTCGCCCATACAAGTCATTTTTCATACATGCAGTTCCTCTCAAAAAACTGGCACTATGTTAGTTTAAAGGTTCCTGAGAGAACTTGGACTGAGCACCAAAATATTCCCTTTTTAAATTTAAAAAAAAAAATTGGAAAAGACATTTAGAATATTAGGCTCTTTATTTTTTTTATTATTATGTTATGTTAATCACCATACATTACATCATTAGTTTTTGATGTAGAGTTCCATGATTCATTATTTGGTCAGCCTGGTGATGGGTATTAAAGAGGGCACATTCTGCATGGAGCACTGGGTGTTATATTAGGCTCTTTATTAGACTGTCAAGATGAAAGGTGGGTATTTTCAGTTGTTAATACATGGCAGCACTTGTTTTTAAGGAGCCACCAGTGACTTCCATCATATCTGTCAATCAAATGGTAAAAAATTAAAATATCATTGAAAAAAATCCTACACAATTGCAAGCACTTGGCATGATAAATAGTTTTAGTAGCCAACGGTGGCAGGGATCCTCCTGTTATCTGGGTAGATAAAATCCAAGATTATTTTAGAGAAAGCACCAATTTTTTTTCCCCAGAATCTCAATCATTTAATTTCTTGTAGCAAACAAAAATAATGATCACGATGTTTAGAAAAATAAAATTCTAAAGTTTTTTTTTTTGTCAGAATGCAGAGCTCAAGTTCATGTAAGATTTCATTTCAAATGATAAAAAAGGACATTCATCAAAATTTAAATCAAATGTATAAGTTGAAATCATGAAATTACCCCCAAAAGTTAAATATTAAAAACAAAGAACAAATCACAAATGTCGTTCTGGTCTGCTTATTTAATACAGAAGTCCAACATCTCCTATATTTCTAGCAAGATTCCCGGGTTTCCTTACAACCACTTAAATTTGTCACAAGGCTGAAATATAGGTCAACAGGCTGCTGATGTTGCTCTAAGTAGAGATGTGAATCGTAAGCCTATTGAAGAGAACGATCCAGTGAAAATGGGTGCTATTCCTTATTGGCAATACTGCCTCTTGCTACATTACCTTGGTTATACAGCATGGTTTCAACTCCCTCACTGTTGCAAAGAGTTTTGTGTTGTACTTTTAGGTTGTTTTGTGTTTGCTTTATTGCTTATGAACAGTAATATCTGTAAAAACAATATAAGAAAAGAATCAAGACAGGGGCACAACAACACTGTTCTGTATCCAAAAAAAAAAGAAAAAGAAATTGATGGAGCAAACTAAAAACTAATTTTCAGACTAGGGGATAATAAAACCAAAGAATGATGGTAACAATTACAAGACCATTATGAAAAATCAGCTTTCAAATCCTGAATCAAGTCTTGGAATTGCTAAAAATCTTTGGAAAATAAAATCAACATATTTTTTTAAAGGCTTTAAGGTCAAAGCCCTTGAACCAGAAGGGTTATAAAGTTTGCTCGCGTATGTATTGCCAAATTGATACTTCTCGGCGATAGATTAAAAGCCAGACAGGATTACAAGCTGTTAAATCTGTATTTAATGCTGAAATAAGAATTAATTTTTCTAATTCAAATCATGTCAATATTTGTGGTATAATGCAAATCAATTATTAATAGAAAAGGTATAGAAATATGTAAAACCCATCAGGACACATGAAAATACCTACACTGTTCTTATAAACTGATATTCATCTAAGTAGTAAGTATCATGTTTCCTGCATTAATTATAAGTAAACAGAACTATCAGAGATTTAAAAAAAAAAAAAAGAACTACCAGAGATTCTGGGCCACTTTTTTAGAAACCTGTAAAAAATTTTTCTTCTAAAACACTATCATGGAAAGATGTTGGTATTTATATTTGATGGACTGGAGTAAAGATTCAATGTTTAATGCTAAGCTATCCAAGAATTGTAGACTATTTAAAAATTAAGAGTCAGGATCTGTTTTTTTTTCTTTAGTCAACCACTAATGAACATGTGAATTTGGAAAATTTAGGTAACCCCTGAAAATCAATATCTTTGCATTTTTAAAATGGTAATACCTCATAGGTCACTGAAAGAATGAAATGATATATTACTTGCAGACAGCTTAGTACCTGTATGACACATAGCATTATTAATTTTTTTCAGAAAAAATTATTAAGCCATTGTAATGGACAACAGAAAAGAGTATTGTTAAAAGCTTTATTTTAGGGGTGCCTGGGTGACTCAGTCGTTAAGTGTCTGCCTTCGGCTCAGGTCATGATCTCAGGGTCCTGGGATCGAGCCCCACATCGGGCTCCCCGCTCAGCGGGAAGCCTGCTTCTCCCTCTCCCACTCCCCCTGCTTGTGTTCCCTCTTTTGCTGTGTCTCTCTCTGTCAAATAAATAAATAAAATCTTTAAAAAAAATAAAAACTTTATTTTAAAAATTCTTCCTCTGTCTTGAATTCCATAAAATAAGAAACACAAGATTGGAAAATAATGGCAACTAAAAAAGGCAATGACCATGAGAGTAGGATACATTTCTATTTATAGAGGAATGCTAAAACAGAAAGAGGAAGGAGAAAACAGAGAAAGAGAATTTCTACCAAACCAGAAGAGACTAGATTTACAATTGAGTAGTGTGACTTGGTTGAAAGTTTCTTCTTTAATATGGAAAGGGCTGAAGCTGACTATTCTCAACCATTAGTATGACCCCAATTTTCTCTATGAAGAAATGAATAAAGAGGTCAGTGGTATTTGACTGGTATGGACCCATATAGGAAATAGGAACAGAATTTTGTAAATTATTTGCAATCAGGAATTATTTTCTCATAATATGCAAACTATCTGAAAAATAGTAAGTCTATATGCTCAGAGAATAAAATTTAGATTAATACATTGTGTCTGGTGCTACCTGAAAGCTGAAATCTCTGATCTTAAATTCATGTAATCAAATTCAGAATGTATATCCTTAAGTATGTACTACTATTTGTTAAGTTAATTAGACAAGGAAACCATTGGACTGAGGTAGCTCTGATACCATGGCGGCCTCCATAAGCCAACTGAAATCTCAGCCTGTAGATGCCCCAAGGTTGCAAAATCAAACGTCATAGACAACCAATCACAAAGAGCCAGCTAGGCTTTAAGTTACAACCAGTCAATAATTTCCTTACTTCGCGTCCACCTTTTCTCTGTAAAAGTCTCTCCCCATATTCTTGTTGATGGAGTGCTCTTAACCACTTGCACTTTGGTGCCGCCCCATTTCCACAGATTTTTGCTCAAATAAACTGTTAAATTTTTTAATGTGCCTCACTTTATCTTTTTTTTTTTTTTAAAGATTTTATTTATTTATTCATGAGAGACAGAGAGAGAGAGGCAGAGGGAGAAGCAGGCTCCCAAGGAGCAGAGAGCCCGATGCGGGACTCGATCCCAGGACCCCGGGATTATGACCCGAGCCGAAGGCAGACGCTCAACGACTGAGCCCCCCAGGCGCCCCTTATTTATTTATTTTTAAAAGATTTTATTTATTTGAGAGAGAGAGTGAA
>NC_138373.1:109352497-109405766 GCF_054177405.1 Leptonychotes weddellii | reverse complement strand
TCATGACCTGAGCCGAAGGCAGTCGCTTAACCAACTGAGCCACCCAGGCGCCCGCCCCAGTTTATCTTTTAACATGCCTACTGTCTCCAGGTGAATTTGCCCACGGTCCCTATAATTCTACCTACGTCTTAATTTAGAACCTATACAGTGTTGATCATTTTATCTCATGACCTCATGAAGCTCAAGGTCACTTATGTGAACTGTTGAATCTGTTTTTAATAGAAAGTAAATAAATAAAAGCCTAAGAAGAACAGAACTCACATTCAGCATACCCTACACAATTATTTCAAAGTAAGTGCTATTTAACTGAGATTGTGAAATAAATGTTTAAGTATTTAAATATTTAAATCTGCACTGAAAACAAATTACTTCTAAGTTTGCACTTAAGGTGGATCTTTGTAATACTGATTTCTAGTATATCATTATTAATATATGTGAAAAACCTGTAACAGGGATGTTTGAGTGGTTAAGAGTTTCTAAGTACAATACATAGGATCCCTACCTTGTAGGAGGAACATGGTATTAAACCACTGGGAAACCCGCCAGCTTCAACAAATGACTTGAATGGGAAATATGAAGGATTCTCTCAGGGAAATATTTTTTTTCTCATAGACAGATGAATCAAGTCACAAACATTCTCTCTGCCATCTTTGGATTACACAAATCTTGCCAAATGAGAATCCACCTGAAATGTAGGTAGGTTTCAGGAAACTATAAAAGAACTCCCTGGAAACCCTTCATGAAATTTGCTATTGTATACCTGACACTTGGATTTTCAAACTGTAAAATGACTGCTGAAAAATTCATGAAATTATTTCTAGATTATTAAGTGAAAAAAATGGCATGCAAGTAATTAATTAGAAAAGGATATTTTAATATCCTCTAATGGTAAAAGTATTAGACTGTGCTCTCTCATTTATTGCACTGCATGATTTGTAATGTGTTCTACCATAAGCTCAATTTGTATATAAAACTAAGGAATTTGTTTCAGCTGGATTACCAATGGAAAGAGAATTGAGGAAATAAGTCACAAAGGCAATGTTAATATGGGGCAGAAATTCAAGCTCTGATAGTACATTTTGTACCTGGATATAGCAGAGAACTTTCCAATTAGGGCCAACAAGTAGAAAGCTGATAACTCCAAGCTGAGATTTATAGGGAAAGGTCAGCAGCATGTAATGAGAATTTGGAGCACATACATCCAGCTGTAACACCTTTAGTATAAGTATAGTTTCTAATGGCAAAAGCTAATGGCTCCATGACAATAATAAATAATGGTGAGACAATATTCTAGCCTCAGGCTTCAGCAAAAGAATTCTGGTGGCACTATACAATTTTCACGAACACTAGCTATAGGAATGGTTCTAAAGGGGTACCTTCATTCTCAGTGCATCAGCGGCACTAGAATCTGGGGAAACACAATAGGCAAGGAACAATCTCTTAATTGAATTCCACCCTTTCCTCAATGAATTTACTGCTAAGCACTGTCCCTGCAGAAAGAAAGAAATAAAAGAAGGAAGGAAAAAAGGAAGAAGGGAAGGGAGGGAGGTGAGGAGGGAGGGAGACATTAGTGTCCCATCATTCACTAGATACCATTCGGAATAAAAATGTAAAAATAAATAACACCGAAATGCATTGGAATTCACTGGGCACTTATTGTGTACCTACCAGTATAATCGCAGAGGATTCGCAAGGCGTGTAACGTGTATGGGGCCACCTGGAGTATAATCTGCAAGGCTGTGTCAAGCTGCTCTGAAGTCACATTTAGTAACATAGACTCCAAAGTTGGCAGACCTGAAATCAAGTGATCCTAACCATGTGACTATGGACAATTTAATGAACCTTGCTCAGTTTAGTTTCCAAATCCATTAAATGGGGAATATATTGTTCACCACCACTAAGTGTGACTGAGAAATAAATACAAATAAAACAAAGAGGACACTGCCTGGCAGAAGTTTGTGAGCTGTGAAACTCAGCTGTTTAATTTGCTATTATTATGAGCATGTACCAACTTTTGCAGGAAGTGATACAAAAAATATGAAGCAACATGCTACTTGACACATCACTGGATGAGAGACTCCTGGAATTCCTGGAAATAAAGTCTATTGCTAAACATTAAGTAACCATATCACTCTTACTTAACCCTTACCATGGAAATAGACCGCATATGCTATGATGTGGTTTTTTGATTGTGCACTAACTGATATGATTAGCAGCCCACTAGGGTCTGATGAATCTGGAACCTTATCGGCAGCCGCACTGTACAAACTGCAATTGCCCAAGTGCCACAACTTCCCCGAGTCCAAGAAAATAGAGCAGGGAAGAGCAGAACTGATAATAACAAATATACATGGCATAATGAAGTATTAACCAAGAAGACTGCCTAATTTTGTAAAAAGAAAATAAAGTACCCAGCCCACTGTAGATTTTTTAAGCTTTGTACAAGGACCAAGATAATGTACCTGGAAATCTTGTCACCTCCAACCCAAGATTAACGCAGAAGTATTCCTCTTCAATGCACCCAAGGCCTAGAATTCAGGTATATTATTAATGACAGGATGGATCCTTCACATGTAAGTAACCCAAAGATTACAAACCTTTGTCTATTTCTAATGCCAATGTCCATCAACCCATTAGTCACAGCAGTTTCTAACTTTTAAACAAAATTTTATTTATTATTTGAGAGAGAAAGAGAGAGCATGAGCAGAGGTTGGGGGGGTAGGGGCAGAGGGAGAGGGAGAAGCAGGCTCCCTGTTGAGCAGGGAGCCCAATATGGATCAGGACCTAAGCAGAAGGCAGACACTTAACCGACTGAGCCACCCAGGCGCCCCTGGCAGTTTCTTTCCATAGCTCTCCCTGCAAATGCTAGCACTGCCCAAAATATACCTGTATTGCTACTTTGAGAACCAAGTGTGTTTCAGCCACTCATATGCTGCCCAAAATACACCTGTATTTAGTTGCTACCTTAAGTACAAAAAAGGTCACACTGCTGGCTGTTCTTCTGGACATTTTACAAACGAAAATGAAAATATGCTGAGTTATTCCAGTTAGATTGTAGTGGTTCTTAACTGCTGGCCATTTTGGTCCCCAGGGGACATCTGGCATTGTTTAGAGACATATTTGGCTATGACAACTGGGAAGATGTTACTGGCTTCTAGGGGACAGAGGCAGTCCTAGACTCTGGTGAATCAAGGGAGGTACCTAAGTCTCAACATTTAAGGAGACAATCACCCATTCTTAGGGTCATGGAAGCACAAGATTAAACTTACATGGCCCTGAGAACGAGTACTTCCTTAAATATTGTGGCCCAACCCGAAGCAGAGGCCAGGGATGCCTCTAAATGTGCCCCATAAAAGAAATTGCCTAGTCCAGGATATCAATAGCGCTGAGGCTGAGAAACCCAGATTAGTTTGAAGAATCTAAAAAGAATCAGGGTTGGAAAATTGATTCCCGCCCTTTTCCAATTAAAGTTACAAATTCAAAATAACATTTTGTTAAATGTGCCTAAAAGTGAAAGAATACCAAACTCTAGCATTTAGGTTTAATTCACTTTACTCCTCTCTCTCTGTCTTGTATTACACTGCAGTCACGTATTTGCTTATTTAACTCTCCCCACAACATACAAACATGCATGCAAATGCACACACAGTAATTTAACCTCCTTATGGGCACAGACCAGGTTTTATTTTTATTTTCCCAACCGCCTCTATGTAACACAATGCTTTGAATATGTAAAGCACTCAAGATATGTTTTACATGATCAGTGAGGCAAGTATATATAATAATACACAACAGATAGCATGGACCATAATATTTCCTGGCCTTGAATCCAGTAGCAATTTTCTTTTCCTGCAGATGTCTCCACCTATCTCAGAGTCTTGAGTTTTGTCTCCGGTAGATAACTGTCTTGACATTTTGCTATAAACAAATGCCCAGAATGGAATCTCTTTCTTTCCCAAAGTCCTATTCTAGCAGCAGAAGAACTCTATTTTTGCTTAAGCTCTGAGTCCAAATTCATAAGAAAACAAACTCAATTCCCAATAACAGTAGAAGGAATAGCCTTGTAGTAGGTCAAACTCCTCAGGAAGCCAAATTGATGTCGCTTGAAAGCACATTCTATCAATCCCTACATCACCTTGACCTATTCTGAAACATTACTAATTTTGACTTTAAACCAAAATTAAGCTATGATTACCTAAGTGATTAATACATAACTATAAACACCTCCTACTGAAAAAGAATACAATACATATAGCATACAATACAAAAGAATACAATACAATGCAGTCAAACTTTTTGGCTATTTGTCCTTGAAACAAATGTAATATATGTTTCTATATATCTGATTTAACAGAAAGGAAACTGAGGGCCTTACCCCTAGGGATACCATGAAACCAATGATTTTAATCATTTTATCTTCTTATCAGAGATTTGGCATAACCTTTAACGAGTACCAGGAAAGATTAAATTCTGATAAGTTTATTATGAAATAGATACTGTGATACAATAATTCTACTAAAGATTAAATGCATACATATTCCATTGACATGATAACTTCCAAAATGCAAAGTCATAGAGACACTGTATTAGATTTTCTCATAGTGCTATTTGATTCTGTGCTAAGTAAGAATCATTTTAATTGTTTATCCATGGAATAAACAGCTGACTTGTTTTGAGTACCCAGTATAAGCCAAGTATTTTCTATGTGTGTCATTTAATACTTTCAACAACCCTGCTGAGAGGTTTTACCACCCACCTTTTGCAAGTGAGGAAAGAGCCTCAAAGAGATTTAGCAAGTTGCCAATTTTCATAACACTGGTAAACAGCGCTTCTAAAGCATGATCTTCCAACTATGTCAAACTGCTACTATCTGCAAAATGTTCTGGATTACATTTTAACCTATGAAAGGCAGACAATCTGCTCCTATCTTCAGAGTGTCCCACTAGTGAATTAATATATGCAACTTGATGTTAAGCTAGAATAATGCTCAAGGTCAAGCAAAGACTGTGGGTTTCCCAAGAGGAAATGCACATCAAGGAAAGTGACAACAACAGGAAGCTACCATTCTGCTGAGCTTTCAGTGGAGCATAGAGAGAAGCAAAGGAGAATCAGGAAGTATCAAAATCCCCACAAGGCCAATCCAGTTCATACTCCTTTGTTCCTTGTTTCAAAAACTGTTGACTTGGACCTACTATATAGGAGGCACCTTAGTGCCTCCTATATAGCATAAAAAGATGTAAATGTTTTTCTTCAGAAAGTTTACATGGGGGACGCCTGGGTGGCTCAGTCGGTTAAGCGTCTGCCTTCGGCTCAGGTCATGATCCCAGGGTCCTGGGATCGAGTCCCGCATCGGGCTCCCTGCTCCGCGGGGAGTCTGCTTCTCCCTCTGCCTCTGCCTCTCTCTCTATCTCTCATGAATAAATAAATAAAATCTTTAAAAAAAATAAAAAAAAAGAAAGTTTACATGGAATGTATGAAAATTTTAAAAAGCAAGATAATATACAATGAGTTCTAAATATTATTCAATCAGTGAGTGTTATGAAAATTCAAAGGGGGAAATAGATTACTCTTGCTGGGGTCATGAGGATATGCATGATTAAAAAGGGTGGAAGGGAAAAATGAAGGGGGGGAACTGGGGGGGAGATGAACCATGAGAAACTATGGACTCTGAGAAACAAACTGAGGGTTCTAGAGGGGAGGGGGGTGGGGGGATGGGTTCACCTGGTGATGGGTATTAAAGAGGGCACGTTCTGCATGGAGCACTGGGTGTTATATGCAAACAATTAATCATGGAACACTACATCAAAAACTAATGATGTAATGTACGGTGATTAACATAACATAATAAAATAAAATAAAATAAAATAAAAACCTTGGGGAAAAAAAAAGTATGGAAGTTAAGCTGCCCTTGAAGGACAGGCATAGTAGCAACAGGTAAGGACTGCAGAAGAAAAGATACTAAATTGATAGATCAAAAGTCTGCATACAGAAAGTTGTATAACATATTTGGGAAATGACAATAAAATGTGACATTTAAGAAACTCTACCTAGGCACACATTCTGAAATACTTTGTGGAGGAAGGTTTTTATAGCAATGACATAAATATCATCAACCACTTCCATTTAAAAGTTGCTCATAAACAGGGGCATCTGGCTGGCTCAGTGGGAAGAGCGTGCAAACTCTATGAGTTCGAGCCCCACGTTGGGTGTAAAGATTACTTCAAGTAAATAAATAAATAAACTTAAAAAAAATAAAAGTTGCTCAGAAAACTATTTTCTTTCATTGTATTAGTTATGAGTAGATAATTTTTGTAATTTAATGTATAATATGGACATTAGTCATAATATAGTATTTTAAACAAATATGAGAAGGGCATATCATTTTAATAGTCAGGCACAGTGCTTCTAGATAGAAAATTTGATTATTATCATTTGAGAAAACTGGGAAAACTTGAGTACTGTTCTATCATTGCATATGGCAAAGATGGTGACAGACAGATACAGTCAGGTGAAAAATGTTATGGACTAAATGTTTGTGAACCCCTCCCAAATTCATGTTAAAGCCATAATCCCCATTATGATGACATTATAAGGTGGAGCCTTTGGGAGGTAATTTGGTTTAGATGAGGTCCTGGGGGGTGCAAGGGTGGGGGTCCTCATGATGGGATTAGTGTCCTTAGAAGAGACCAGAGAACTTGTTTTTCTCCTCTCTCTCTCTTTTTGTCTCTGTGTCTGGCTCTCTGTCCCATCATGTTGTTCAGGGAACCATATATGTTACAGGATCACAGGTTCTTGACTCACATTGTCAAAGAATGAATTTCAGGAACACAAAAGGGTGAAGTGAAGTGAAAGTTTACTAAGCGAAGGTGAGAGCAGAAAGGAAAGAAGCAGCTCTCTAGAGGGAGAGGGGTCCCGAATGAGTTGCCACTGAGGGCTTTTGGTGGCAGTATTTTACTGAGAACTGACTGGGAAGCTTGTGGCCTTGAGATTCTTGTGCCATCTTGGTTTGAGCGCAGACTATTGATAATACCCTTAGTGACTTAATTCTTTGAGGTTTGGTCATTTTCTGTGATACACTGTAGCTGCCAAAGAAAAATACTCCTGACCATCCGAGGCCAGGTGGTCTGTTTCCTTATTTCTTGTTCACTCTGTCTCAGCGCTTCTACCTGCCAGGAATAGTTTCAGAGCCTAGTCCCGGGCCCCCTACCTCCCTCTGCCTATACTTTAACTCTTTCCTTACTCAATGTGAGGACACAGCAAGAAGATGGCTATCTGGAAGCCAGGAAAAGGGCTATTACCAGGAACCAGCATTTTGATCTTGGACTTCCCAACCTCCAGAATTGGCAGAAATAAATGGCTGTTGTTTAAGGCACCAGTTTATGAAATTTTGTTACAACAGCACAACTAACGAAGGCAGATGAATAGGCAGATAGTTTGACTAACAGACAAACTGACCTCCAAGTCATATAAATGAAAACAGAGAACAGTCTTTTAAGAATCAACATAGTCTTGAGAAATTGTTTCTATCTTAAAAAAAAAAAGAAATTCTAATTGTTTTTTTTTTTTTTTTGGAGAGAGAGAGAGCTCACTAGTGGGGGGGGGGGCAGAGGGGCAAAAGGAGAGGGAAAGAGAGAATCTAAAGCAGACTCCAAGCCCAGCATAGAGCCCAACACAGGGCTCAATTTCACAACTCAGATGATGACCCAAGCTGAAATCAAGAGTCAGACACTTAACCAGTTGATCCACGTAGACACCCCAAAGAAAGAAATTATTTCTATCTTTAACGATGGAAAAATTTAATCTGAGTGCTGAGTAGGACACTAATTAATTGATTCATTTAGTCAATAATTGAGGACCTACTACATGTAAGGCCCTAAGCTAAGTGCTAAATTAAAACACACACACACACACACACACAGAATATGATGCATTTTCCCCTTACTACATGGTGGGGGTGATGGATTATACAAGCATATAATAACAGTCAATGTGCCAAAAGCTACAATGGGGGTACATTAATTAAGTTCCCATGAAAGCTATAAAGGCTCCCTTTACTTTGTAGAGAAAGTGACAATTGAATGTAGTCATGAAAGATAAGCAGGAAAAGGTTTAATAGGTCATTTCAGATATAAAGAGCAGAATACTCAAAGTCATAGTTCTTGAAGGGCCCTGAATCATTGGCTATATGATCAGAAGGGGCAAGAATGAAGACTGAAAATGTATAATAGCACTTGACAGTAAAAGGAAAGCTAAGGGTTACAACAGTAAATGGAGGGTCAATTTTTAAGCATGGGAGGGAAATAATTAGTTTTATTTTGGGTACAATGGCTTTGAGGGTATTGTGGAGAATTATAAAAGAGAGAAGAGGGTTACTGAGTCTGAAGGGTTTGATGAAAATTTGGATGTCGATAGAAGTGTCAAGAACAACCTTGTGTTTCCAATGTGGAAGATTGGGTAGATATTAATGGATGGAAGAACAGCAATAAGTAGGCGAACAGCACAGAGGCAATGGCCATGCAGGACTGAATCAAAAGAGGTCAATTAGGGCAAGATTTGAAAACCTGGAAAATATCAGCTTGGAAGGGCTGAGCTGAAACTCTGAAGACAGGTGTGTCACTGAAAAAAGAAAAATGAGTAAGGAAAGAAAAAAGCAGATGTTTCAGAAATAAATGGTGTTGGGTGATTAAAAAAAAAGTGAAGTCTGTGAGGGACCCAAAGATAGGGAGGAAGACTGTCAGATGTATAAAAAAAAAAACAGGAACTAAGTAAAAATGATGGATTTATCCAGAGAGAGTCCTCATATCTTACTTCCTCTGCAGCTTTGTGGGCAAAAGTATGTCATTACTTAAAGGTAAAAAATCTTTCCTCAGGAGGCTAAAGTTTCTCTCTAGCAAAATTAATTACAAACATCTGATATGACAAGATAAATAAATAAAAATCAAAAGACTAGTACATACACACACACATAGATAATTACATGATTACACAGTTTACATAAGAAAGAGATAAGTACTTTTTACCACACAAGAAATCTAAATAGTGACCTATCAAATTTTATGTACTTCTGAAAGGATTCATTTAAATTTTTCTAATTAAATGCAAAAGACATTAATGGATTTTTTTATCATTGAGGTTATGACATAATGCCACAGGAAATTATTTCTGGTTTAATTCACCAATTGTGCATAAACTCTCTTGGGTGCCAGGTCAACATATGAAGCATAGCATGGTGTAAGTGATATGAGACCTACAGGGAGCTGCAAGATGGGCTTCATTTCTAATGAGGGAAAAGTTTTATTTATAAGTCAACTCAGCTGTGAAACTGAAGTAATAACATGAATTAATTTATACACTCTGCATTTAAAGGTCAAGTACTTTAAACAACTTCTCTCCATGTTCTTGAGAGTAGGAAAAAAACTGTGTTAAGTAATATTTATAAACGTTGTAAAAACAAAGTCTCTTGTTGGTACACACTGAACTTCCACATGATATATATTCAGATGGAAAGTTAAATCTATTTTACTCACTAGCAAAGAAATTAAAACTGTCCTGGTTATTATCTATATACCCTTTTAGTTCTTACCAAACAAAATTTGTTTCCCCTGTTACTCAGTCTGAGCAAGTTGTCATCAGCTGTGAGCTTGAAAGTCCAGAGGCACTAAATATATGATAAATTGAAATGAGAAAAATATCAGCTGTGAAATATTATACATAATACACATCAATCAATGTAAAATTTTAAGAAGAATCTCTCTTTAGGTAACCATTTTATGATTCAAGCATATTTTTATGTAAAGGAAATTACATAAAAAAATTTTTCCCCAAACTGACAAGTTGTCTTGTTTCTAATTCACCAGTCTACTTTCGATGTATTTGCTATTGCCTCCCCTTCTTTCACTTTGCTTCTTGATGGTGATGATGGAACACACCTAGACAGGCTTGTACTACATAATCCTAACCCCAGGCCACAGCCAATTGGACCAAGGGTTACATCAAGTGAAGGGAAAGAAAATAAATAAATAAGGGGTGCCTGGGGGGCTCATTCATTGAGCATCTGCCTTCGGATCGGGTCATGATCCCGGGGTCCTGGGATCGAGCCCCACATTGGGCTCCCTGCTTAGCGGGGAGTTTGCTTCTCCCTCTCCCACTTCCCCCGCTTGTGTTCACTCTCTCACTGTGTCTCTCTCTGTCAAATAAACAAATAAAATATTAAAAAAAAAATCTATTGGGCGCCTGGGTGGCTCAGATGGTTAAGCGTCTGCCTTCGGCTCAGGTCATGATCCCGGGGTCCTGGGATCGAGCCCCGCATCGAGCCCCGCATTGGGGTCCCTGCTCAGTGGGGAGCCCGCTTCTCCCTCGCCCACTCCCCCTGCTTGTGTTCCCTCTCTTGCTGCCTCTCTTTCTGTCAAATAAATAAATTAAATCTTTAAAAAAAATAAGTAAATAAATAAATTTAAAAAAGGAGTAGGGAAAAGCACTGGTCACCCACACAGGAAAATATGACATGAGATTTTCCCCTCACACCATGCAGAAAAATGAACAGTAAATGAATCACCATTTAAGATAAGACAAATCTGGGGCTGTGCTATCCAATCCAACAGCCACATGAGTCTATTTACATTTAAACGTAAATTGCTTACAATGAAATTTAAGAATTTGGCTCCTCAGTTGCACTCTTCACATCTCAGGTGCTCAAAAGCCACATGTGACTAGTGACTAGCATATTGGACAGTGCCAGATATAAAATATTTCCATCAGTGTAGAAAAGTCTATTGGACAGTGCTGAGAGACATTTAGGATAGGATCTTTATGGCCTTGGGGTTGCGAAGGATGTATTAAGCAAGATATGAACAAATTAAACCAAAAAAAAATGGAAATAACCGATAAATTCAGCTGTTAAAATTCAGAATGTATCAAAAGACACTCTACAAAAGATGAAGAAGAATGCCTTTGTCTGAAGGAAGGTGTTTGTAATATGTATGTACAGAATATTTGAGATATATAAAAACCTATCTAAGCAATAAAAAGATAAACACTCATACAGAAAAAATGGATAAAAGACTTATCAGGTACTTTATTTGATGACAGAAAATGATAATTACAGTCTGACTTATTTTATTATATATGTAGACTAAAATGTTTGACAAATTTGCATGTTTCATTTTAAATCAACATGAGTAAGGAGGGGAACAAAAACCTATTTTCTGGCCTGGAAGGAAGATTATACTGGTTTAGACAGCAGCCCAGCAACATATAAGTAGGCCAATAATAATGTTTGAACGTGTAGTTAAGTAGATACTTCTAATGTTAGCTTATCCTTCATTAAAAGATAGTCTTCTAGCTCCCTTAACAATTTAACTTTACCTTATTTTGAGCACACAAAAGTACTTGGGAGGCACAAAGCATATTTATACCACCTTCTCACTCTGGGTGTAAAATTTGGTGGTGACTATGACATTAATTTCATATTTACTTCAATCAGAAGAATCAGAGAACACAAAGGTGTGTGTGATTGGTGGATGGAATGGAAAAAATTGATTAAGTTATAAACATATGAGGAAATACTGAAAATATAATTGAAATGCATAGTTTCCTCAAAGCAAAGCAAATTTCCAATCCTGAATTAATATGAATAAGTATTCAATGTACCATCCACTTCCTTACGACCACCTCCCCTGCCAAACAAACAAACAAACACACAGGATAAAAAACAAATCACAATTTCCTAGCTTCTATATGGAAATTTTTTTTTATATTTTAATAAAGTGAATTTTAAAAGTTGATGTTTACATACCTTAAAACTTGAAATAAAACTACACTTATCCACATATCCAAGTGGCATAGTTTGCACTAAGTCTTAGTTTTTACCAAATTCTAAGAGAAGCATTAGAGGATTTTTGACCTTCTATTCTGGCATACTATTAAAGAAATAACAATATTAAACAACTTCAAAATAATTTATTAATTAGTATTATGAAGTGCCAAATATAAGCATGGTAATTTGATCCCAGTCAGACAGGGCGGTGTGAGTATGAGCCAATGATTCTACAAGTAGACTTTCTAATTTGTCAGAAAGAAATAGACAATGGCAACACGTTGTGTGGATCCCAGGAGACTAAGACATGATTTCACCTCTGAAGGGCTTTGTAATCTAAGAATGAGAGGAAAGCAATTAGTAGTTTGGCAATTCTGGTACAAGGTGAATATGTTAGACAGTTGCAGAAAGAGAATGGGACATTCAAGTCAGAGTGATCAATAGAGGACATACGACAATCACTAGTAATAATTAGGAAGAGTCCATACCATGAATCAGGATCCCGACCCAATAGATAGAGAGTGCACGATGGGAGATAGCCTGAGTCTAGGCCAGCTAGAAGTTACCACAAACATGATCCACTTTAGGGTAGCAGGACTTTAGCTCCTGGGCTGAGATTCAAGGACTCCTCTCCCCAGGGAAGGAGACCATAAAACACAGGGCTGTGCCCCAGTTCTCATAGAGGACTGGGGAGTCAGAGAATTCTACAACCAATAATCAGTATGTGGAGACAGGCATAAAGTAACACTAATAGCAGAAGAAAATGAGGCTGGGAAAGCCAGGCTCATAAATGTGGGCATGTGACACGCATTATTAAAAAAAAAAAAAAGAAGAAGAAGAAGAAAAGAGAGAGAGAGAGAGATTAGACTTGAGAGAACAATGGTCAACCATGGTACACCAATTCTTTTTTTTTTTTTTGTTAAGATTTTATTTATTTATTTGAGAGAGAGAGAATGAGAGACAGAGAGCATGAGAGGGAGGAGGGTCAGAGGGAGAAGCAGACTCCCCGCCGAGCAGGGAGCCCAATGCGGGACTCGATCCCGGGACTCCAGGATCATGACCCGAGCCGAAGGCAGTCGCCCAACCAACTGAGCCACCCAGACGCCCCGGTACACCAATTCTTGAATCAGACTTGCTGTTGAGAAACACTGCTAAAAGCTAAGCCCTCCAACTGTCAGTAATGGGGCACCCAATTCCAGCTTAGCCTCACTATTTCCTACGATCCTAAGCAGAGGCTGTTTAATTATATATTCTGCTGCTATTCAGATTGGCCTGTCAAAGCAGATCATGTTTGAGCTGGCCTGTAAGTACAATCAGTGGGCCAACTTTGCACAGCTAAGGAAAGCAGACAAAAGCCGTAAGATTTGGGGCAGGGTGAATTTTTGTGCATAATTTTATATTTCTGATTAATAGTCCTATATGGTTCTCTTTTGAGGTATGCTTGATTTCTCTTTCTCACAAATGCATGCCTCCTATCCCTCCTCTGTTACACAAGACTCTTATTCATTTTCTCTTGCCAATTTCCTATGTTCTGTTCCTTCCAAAGGAGACACGCAACCCTAATATCCTCTTGTTACAGAGGTGTAAGTATAGACAGCATTCTTTTTGCAAAACCAAGAACAGGCACTGATGACAAGAGCCTTAGTCATTGACTTCCCAAGATAATGAAAATGCCAAAAAATGTTATAACTTCTTGAGCACCGCATGGCAAAAACTGCTTTCTAAGCCCATAGGTAAGACCACTTGGTTGATGCCTGCCTCCTTAATATTAATTCTAATGCAGAACATAGTGTGATATCTCTATGTGCAATTTTTCATAAACATACTTGATTATAAATTCAGTAATAACTTGGACGTTTTCAGAGGAAAAGGTTTTAACATGAAGCAGTAGATATTTTCCAAGGTGGTATGTTTTGCTTTGCATCTACAACCTTTTTCAAAGGCAGGGATCCATGGCTGCAAGAAACCAACCCACTCAGCATAGTTTAAGGAGAAGAGGAGAAAAAAAAAAAAACAAAAAGAGTATAGACACAGAACTCAACTGCAGAACTCTCGTGTTGTTAGGCAGGTGCCTGCCCTCTCTTTCTAGGACCCTGAACAGTTAGTTCAGATTTTAGAATATGCTCTAAGTATTAAAATGCAGAATCTGGCGTGTCTACACCCAAACATTATCTCTATTATTTACTAACTTTGTGAACTTTGGTGAGTCACTTAATGTCTCAGTACTTCTGTTCTTTCCTGGAAAAAGAAAGTAATAATGGTACTTATCTTCTGTGTATGAACTAAACAAGATAACACATGACATATTTAGGATAGTGCCTGAGACAGTAGGCATTAAGTAAAATCATTGTGATAATATTATTATAATTGCTTGTTTGGGGCATATGTGCCATTCTTCTCTCTGGCTGCCTTTCTGATATGAATTTTGCCAATTTCTAGATTAAGGGAAATGTAAAGAACACAATTCATAGGAACTTTTTCTCTCAGGCTAAACTTACTAAAATGAAGCTGGCTAAGAAACCTATGAGCTTCTTGTAGGATGGTGAGTTCACTCTATGCCTGCAAATCTTTTAATGAAGTTGGGTAATCACATTTCGTGGATTCAGTAGATAATATTAATACATTGGGTGAAATATTGGGCTAAACAACTTCTAAGTTTCTTTGAGGGCATGATTCAATTTATACAGACATTGTGTAAAATCCATGATACTAAATTCAAATAAAGACTTCAATGCAAATCTTGAACTTAAATTTTCCTTTAAAGGGTATATACCTTGTAAATCAGATTTGGTAAAGGCTAAATGTCCATTTCAAAAGAAAATATTTGGTAAAATCTTTATGTTAAAGTGAGAGCTCACCCAAAAAGTTTAAATGCTCACTTTAGATACATCTAACAAACAGAATTTTTAGTGTGGTTGAGAAATAAAATGGATCCGTGGAAGTGTTCAGGTATTGTAATGGGAAAGTACAGGAGTAGAAAAATCACAAAATTTTATCAGCATAAAACTCTACATAGAAAGTGTAGCCAGTTTCCAAGTAAAACATAATTGCTACTATCAAAGATGCCATTTATTGCACCAAAAATTCAGTATAGATAGATAGGTGATTCTCACAAAATCAAGAAAAAAGTGAGTTGTAGGAAGGAAGAAGGGGATGGTGGTACCAGTGACCAAAAGTAACAACCATTTCTCTTCAGAATTTCTTGACCTTAATATCTTTGTGTATGTTATGACCAGACCCATTACTAAGAAGGGAAAATCACACACCATAAGAGCGTGTGTTGAACAATGAAGACTGCTAATTGTCATGCATTTTGGACTTGGAAGGGATCATTCTACTTTAACAGGATTGGCTTTGCATAATCTTAATTTTCATTACCTCAAAGGGTGTAGGAAGTATGGAAGGAAAAGTCCAATGTGCTGTTTTAGTAGCCTGGCAAACATTAGTCAAAAGTCAGGAAACTTGCTCTTGTGCTTCTTAAATGCAGGTGATTTTCACACATCTTTTAGCCCCATTATGTAGTGCAACAATATTTTTAGGTTCATTGGTCTCGATCACACTAGAAAGAATGGAATGATATTATATGCAAAGATAACTAGCAAAAAATACTAAACATCCATATTTTAAAATCTATAACAATATAACAATTTATGTTGGTTAGACATGTGGTTTAATAAATGTTTGAGTGTGAGGTATACGGAATAAAGCTTTAGAATGTGGTGAGAAGAGTAATTTAGGGATGCTGAGTTGTGTGTTTAAGGAAATCTGTAAAGTCTATTCAGCAGATAAGCATATAAATAGTATTGATAAGCATTTCAGTGATAGGGCTGTGAGCTATAATACTACACTATAGAAGAAAAGATAATTTGGGTTACAGATAACAAGGGATGGTTTCAGTTTCCTTTCTTAGTATTCCTGCAATACACACTACATGTCTTTGCCTCCTATAAGGCAAAACAAAACAAAACAAAAAACCCTCAGGATTACACAAAATTTGGACAGCCAACCATCACAAAGTAAAGCTGTATTTCAGTAACTAAAAGCTTTCACCAGCAAAGGAGTTCAAAATTTTAGAATGCCTCTATGTATGATGTGGCAATCCAGAGAAACAATGAGAATGAGATGTCAGTAAAATAAATGTTTTTTCTAATGATTAAAAGCCCAAGATTTGGAAAGGCAGAGTGACTGGATAAATAATAAACAAGATAACCACAGTATTCTCACATGGGAATTGTTCATCTAGTTCATGAGTTAGACTTAAATTATTTTGAGTATATTAGGAAGACCCCAGGTCTCAATAACTAATTCCCCACCTTAATAATTCCATTTATCCCTTTGCTTTTTATTGTTGTTTATCATATCAATATTAAAATTTTAGGAACCCATAAGACCTTGATGTTTTTCATTTTCTTATGAAAACAGGGACAACGGCTACCTGATTTGCTATGCTTTGTAAGACACCTAGGAATATGTCACATGTTTAGAACTGTGACAATGAAATTCAGAATTTAGTTACTCTTCAGGCACACGCAGGGCTTTATAAATAATTCTTTCAAAATTCTATTTTGTCTTAAACACAAAGGTCTTGCCTCAAGGCACCGTTTCCTAAATGGTGCTCCATTAAATTACAATGCTATGAAATTCTGTTCAAAAATGGCATCTGCAATCAAGTAAGTTTGAAAATTTTGAACATCGCCTGAATAGACTATAGATTAGAGGCCAGTGCCTGTCCAAAGTCAACTAGAAGTTTATGAGTATACTAATAGTGATGGACGAGAAGGGTGCATATGTTTTAATAAGAAACCATTTTGCCTTTATAAATCTTATGAAGGTACACTAATTTAAGTAATACATTCACATGACTAAAGACTTGCAGAATAGAGCAACAATATAAGCAGATTAAATTTTTTTATTACATACTTCATGGTGAAATGGGCCTAACAATAATGCTTAAAAAACAGAAGTGATTTTCTCCTCACACTACATATTAACGCAAAATATTATGCATTAGAAAAAATCTAGATTAATTATTTATAAAGTTAGCCAGCCACCTCTCCAAAGAATGTATTTGCGCCAAAACATATGCCATATTAAACTCTACGAAATCTCACACATGTTAAGTAAATTCTCAGACAGAATATGACTTTTAACCAGGTAATGATGCTAGAAAATATACTATTAAGTGTAATAGCAGAGATGAGTTTTAGTTGCCTTTTAAATAATAATGTCAGGGGAATGGTGTAAATAAATAACATGTATCTAAGTTCTCCTCATACAGTGGGCTTATTCTGAAAATGCTGAAATTCCTTTACATCCATGGATGATACTTTCTTTCCAGAATAAAAGTGACTCAGTTCCCCTTGCTCATTCTACTGAACATTCTTTATTTTTTTACCCTTACAAATAGTTGACTTGAGATAATTGAATAACTAAGAAATAGAATCAAGCAGAGTCTTAAGAAGATGATGGAGTTATTTTTACACACGCACACACACAAAAATAAGGTAACTTAAAAATCAATTCAGAATGTTTCTTTTTTGTATTTGTGAAAAATAACTAACTCAATATTTTTTTCATTAAAAACTAAAGCAGCCATCAAAATTTAAATTCAAGAAAAACTATGAGCTTACTTATAGAGATTTTCAGTACAAATTTAGACACTTTTAGTGGTACCCAGAATATCTCAATTGCACGACAAATGATTTTTGTTGTTATTATCTAATTTTTTAGTTTTGTTCAAACTAAATGATAAAATACTTTGGTCAGAAGCAAAAGAGTGAATTCCCATAAAATGATATTATTTAGGTACTTTCAGGACACTTCCCACCTTCAGAGAATACTTTAGTAAGCACCTCCAACTCTTTCATTATATGACAGGTAGGATACTATACAATAAAATCCCCACCCTTTGTATTTATACTTAAAAGGTTGCAAGCACAGGGTAGTAAAGGTAAAAGCCAGTTTCTCTAGGCATCATGCTGTTGCTTGTCCATTAGGCTTTTCTTTCTCAGTCTCACTTTTGGCAACTGTTAGGTTCCCATGACTATTATTTGTAGTTTCCCCTTCCAGTAAAACTGAAGGGCATTTCAGGGAACAGTCCCTAGGTCCTGGCCAAAGTCAATGCCAAGATCCAACAGAGTCAAGTCATGGAGCAGGATGCAGGCCAGGGTCCAAGATGAGGCAATAAGCAAGCTCCAACAGGTTCATCTTTTTAGACTCTGGCACTGTAGAATTCACAAGATAAATCCACATCTTATGAGCAAGGTAAAATCCAGAAAATCCAAGTGTCAGCTATACAAGTCTCTTTATGTTGCTTAGGACACTTTCAGCAACAGGCCAAAGGCAGATTTCTGGGGCGATGGCAACACCATCTATGACACTCCAGGAACAGGAAGAGTCACCAAAGATAAGAATGGTAACTTTGCTGGTATTATTACTGGAGCAATTGTGTGACTACACAAGTGTGGTGGTTTCAAAGAGACAGCAAATTCAGCATCTGAATGTTTACCAGTCTTGGCACACACACTTCTCCCCATATACCTGTTTTCAGACCTATCAGGAAATTCCTCATATAAAAGATTATAAAGGGAAAAAAAAGTAAAAGTCAGTGTCAAGCAAAGGACGTTTTTCTTAGTGATCACTGGCATATCTAAAACTGAAATTAAACTGAAAAATTGAGAAATGATGTGGTTATGTGTGTTTCTATTTTCAGATTTCTAAGAATTGGAGACTTCCCAGGAATGAAGGAAGGAGATGGCTGTACAGGCAAAGAATATCTACTTTTTAAAACAAAGTTTGATTCCTTAATGAAATAAAGTTAAAGAATCATGGCACTTTGATCATCATATATTATTTTGATGCGTTTTAGTAACATGGAGAGCACATCAGAACAACTTCTTTTGAAATCATTAATAATTTAATTACAAAAGATGGTCCTTTTCAGGAGCCAAAATAGTCCACGTAGAAACTTTTCTCACCCCAACAGACTATACGGGGATATCATATTTGTAATTCACAATTAATACTCCTTAATAGGTCAGCCTGAACCCACTTTTGTGGAAGAAGCCCTAGGCATAGAGAAATACCTGATTTGCATAACTTCTCTTTGTTTGAATTATTGTCTTTAAACTCTTGGTTTTGGTAAACTGCATATTAAATACTATAGATTGTCTGAAAATAAATGGTCTATGCTCTTAATCTGTCCATAAAAATGTTCAAATAACAATGGAGCATTCCCTAGTTTACCCATCAACACTCCCCTGTAAAATACTATTCACCAAGTGTTAATAATACCTGATAATGTTCCCATACCTCCTTAACTGGGTATCATTTTGGAGTCAGGAGGGATACAATGCACAAATTATATCCTTTGTCATCTATAAAGAAAAGTCCCACTCACACTGAAAGAGCATTAGACATAATAAAACTCTGATAAAAAAGACAGTGTTCAACTCAACTGCTTCACATTTTGAAACATGTAGTATCTCAATCATGTATTTTAAAATTGTTTTACTATGAAAGAAACACATTTTTAATTATTTATACTGTTATTCATTATAGCATCATCTTCTAGGTACTATAGCTGAATGTATGCGAACTTTGATGCTATGGTTAAGAGCTAAATTGCATAGAATGAAGGTCTTCCTAAATCCCTTTGAAATGGGTTTAAGATGGACTCTTACATTGAATTCAAATCATGATGAAGTTCCAGGATTTTAATGAGCCAATTATTAGTAAGATTTTGTTTTTTTAGATGTGAATAGTTTCCCATTAACGTATAATTGGAGAATTAATGTACCTATTTAATAAAACATAATCAAGTACTCAGAAAAAAAATAAAACAATATTCAAATCTCAGTTATTTAAACATAGTCCTAATTTAATAGTGTTATCCATGTCTATCTCATTTCTTGATGCTAACCTCAGTCACAACATACACAGTTCATAGAGTTGACATTTTTTGGAAGAAGGATGTGTACTATGGTCTGAATGTTTGTGGCCCCTCAAATTCAGATGTTGACATCCTACTGCTCAATGTGATGATATTAGAATATGGGGCCTTTGTGAAGGGCTTAGGTCATGAGGGTGGAGCCCTCATGAATGGGATCAGTGCTCTTGTAAAGGAGACTCCAAAGAGCTCCTGCATCCCTCCCACCATCCCTCCCACTAGAAGTCTGCAACCTGGAGGAGGAAGGCCCCCACCTGACCACATTGGCACCCTGATCTCAGACTTGAAGCTTCCAGAACTGTGAGAAATAAATTTATATTGTTTATAAGCTACCTAGTCTGTGGTATTTGTTATAGCAGCCTAAACATACTAAGACAATGTGGAAGAGAGGCAAAATAAAATTTTATCAACATTTTTCTTATCCTTTTAATTTTATCTTTTGGGTTTTTTTTTTTTGAGAAAGACTTCATGTGTGATTTTGATATTTAGAAATATTTTTTTTTTAATTAGCACAATTTAAAAGGACAAAATCCTAAATATTTCTCTTTTATCTTCCCTATATTTTCCTTTACTAGAAAATGTGTGAGGAAAGGAAGATTCTACTCTACCCGGGAAGACTATATGGAATAGGACAAATATGGATTTTGAAAACAGAGCTTTGTTATCCAACCCGCCTGCTTCATTTCCATCCTAAATTAGTGAGAATGATGTACACATTACAGGGCTGTTGAAGTTGTCAGATAATAACTTTCAGGATTATGTGAGGTAATGCATGTAAAGCTCCCACACCTTCTCTCTGGCACACAACCAGCACCAAGTATGCTATTTGCCTTCTCCTTCCCCTTTTCTAATTCCAAAAATCTGAGTGAGTAAATCTTTTTGGAAATCCTTAGGACACAAGAGAATAATTAAAAAATTACATTTTTAAATTTAGATTTTATAGACCACAACTCAGTATCTGAAAAGCTAGTAAAATACAAGGCCTGATCAAATGTGAAATAATTTAAATAGCTTGTAGACTAAAAAATTTGGATGGGGCATTCACTCTTAAATGAAAGTTATAGACCAAATATGCCTAATAATTTTTATCATAAATAGTGAAATATCCCAACAAACAATAATTAAGTTTCTAAGCATTTAAAATAAGATTTTATTTTGGGGGGCACCTAGGTGGCTCAGTCGGTTAAGCATCTGCCTTTGGATCAGAGCATGATCCCAGGGTTCTGGGATCTAGCCCCACATTGGGCATCAGGCTCCCTACTGGGTGGGGAGTCTGCTTCTCCCTCTCCCTCTGCCACTTCCCCCACATTCCCAGCTTGTTCTCTCTCTCTCTCTCTCGCTTGCTCGCTCTCTCTCAAATAAATAAATAAAAATCTTTTTAAAAAGGGATGCCTGGGTGGCTCAGTTGATTAAGTGTCTGCCCTCAGCTCAGGTCATGATCCCAGGGTCCTGGGATTGAGCCCCACATCAGGCTCCCTGCTCAGTGGGGAGCCTGCTTCTTCCTCTCCTACTCCCCCTGCTTGTGCTCCTGCTCTGTCAAATAAATAAAATCTTTTTAAAAATCTTAAAAAACTTTTAAAAATTTAATTAAAAAATAATATTTTATTTTTAACTGGTGATATGTCTACAGAAGTGTCTCTTCCCCCTTCTTATTGAACATTTGAAAACAAATGTAGATAATGGGCCCAGGTATTTTACTGAGATAGAGTAATAAGTCTATGTTATTGATAAAAATAAAATAACAATAAAAATTTACATGTCTCCTCACTGAAGCAGCTTTTTTCTTAAATTAACAGCATTTATTACTTAGAAACTTAATGATAAAAAAGGAAACAATTTTTAGTGAGATTTAGAACTGGTATCTGTGAATCCTGTAGTAGGCCATTACTGTGTGTAATTAATGTTCTTTCCATGGCACAAGTGGCCAGATTACTCTCCACAGAGATGTTAATGTGGCCCATGAGGGATGGATTTACATTTTCATATACTCCCTGCAGCTTCTTCTGAATCATTCACCTTTTCCTATCTACTTATTATTTTGTCATATCCATTAGTGATATGCAAATATTGCTGCAGTATCTGCTGCTTTCTAAGTTCAGGAAAAAAAAAAACAACCTGGTATTAAGTTGCATTGATTCTTTGTTTTTCCTTTCAAAGAGGCCATTGCTTTAGGAAAATACATTGAAGCACTTTATTGCTACACTGAAGACACCCTGTAATAAGCAAGTGGGACTTAGATGAGTATTAGGGAGGGTTACTACAGAAAAAGGAGAAAAAAAAAAAGACATTATAACCAACTAAACATTACGAAGGAAAAGAGAGAAAGGATTATAAACAGAAAGTAACAGAAACAAAAGAAATAAAGAGGATATAGAAAGTTCTGGGTCAATAAAACATCAGTATTTTCAATAAAAATATGCAGATGCATTTGTAGTGAAAGCAGACTCAGCTTTTACAAAAATATGGTACAATGCTTTTAACAGAATTCAGTCACACGATAGAACAAATTGGCAAATTCACTTTTTTCAATTTATTGAAGTCCATTCCTATCTATGTCCCAGCTCCAAAAATTTCCTTTTAAAAAAGTCAATTTCTTGATTATATTGAATAATGGTGATCTACTTACTAGTATTACAGTCTTAAGCCAATTACCTGTTCTATCTGATCCTTAGTATTCTCTTCTGTAGATGGGAACAACCACATCTACCTCACTGGGCTATTGTAAGTTTTTAATGAGATAGGGTATGAAATGCTCTTGACACAGTGCAGGCACTTAGTTGTGTTCTCAATATCTAGTATTTTTTTTACTATAACTAGTGATTAGTAAAAATAACTAACACATGTCTAGCATGCATGTACTTTTTGAATATTGAGATAACTTGTGAGAAAAAATTTCTCTGTCCTCTACAGGAAATAATCAATTTTATCAGGTGAGTAATATTCTGGATCAGTGATTTTTCCACATGGACTATACTTCAGTATCACAGATTATTAAGTAAAACAAAAATCTTATCTTTAAGTAATTCACCAATTGGGGGCACCTGGGTGGCTCAGTCAGTTAAGCACCTGACTCTTGGTTTCAGATCAGGTCATGATCTAGGGGTCCTAGGATAGAGGGTCGCAGTTGGGCTCCCTGCTCAGTGAGGAGTCTGCTTGTCCCTCTCCCTTTCTCTCTGTTCTACTCCTCCCCCTCCGCTCTTCCCCCCTCTCTGGCTCTGTCTCTCAAATAAATGGATAAAATCTTAATAAATAAATAAATAAATAATCCACCAATTGGTTCAAAGGTCTCATCAAGTTTAAGAATCATTGTTCTAGATGAATACTTACAAAAGGTATACTCACAGACAAATGGTTATAATATTATAGGAATTATATACAATGCTATGATCCTTATTTAGCAGATTTTTGTATTTATCCATGTGTTTGCTTTTGCTTTTGAGTTTTGTGACACTTAAACCTACCATCTCCTCATTTCACTTAAAGACTATCTTCTCGGGGCACCTGGGTGGCTCAGTCGTTAAGCGTCTGCCTTCGGCTCAGGTCATGATCCCAGGGTCCTGGGATCGAGCCCCGCATCGGGCTCCCTGCTCCCTCTGCCACTCCCCCTGCTTGTGTTCCCTCTCTCGCTGTGACTCTCTCTGTCAAATAAATAAATAAAATCTTTAAAAAAAAAAAAAAGACTATCTTCTCAGCTCTAAAACATTTCTACTTCTTTCATTAAAGTTTTTTTTGATTCCTCCATCACTTAGTAAAGTCTCCCTCTTCTAAAATCCTAGAGCAGGGATCAAAAAATATATTTTCCTTAAAGTGACAGATATTAAATATTTTAGGTTTTATAGGCTTAGTTACAACTACTCAACTCTATCCAGCAGCAGGAAATTAATTGGCCACTGAGAATGTAAAAACAAATGGGTGTGGCTGTATTCCAGGAAAACTTCATTACAAAAACAGGCAGCAGGCCAGATATGGCCCAAGGGCTACAGTTTGTCAACCTCTGTTGCAGACTATCGCTGCTGTCTACCATTTATTTTGATAATTCTACTCTGGATTGTACCTATAACTGGTACACATACTGAGAATGTCTCTGAAATTACAGTCTCCTCAGGGTGTCAGGAAGGATATCTTACATATAGTTTCAGCTCTCTATGTAGAGTACTTTATATAGAAATGCTAATTATTTACTTATTTGAAATGATTTAAGATATGGGAGCAAGATTTAGTTACCATTAACATCTTAGCTGCATTGAAACATCTACTGAGATGCTGACTCTTGGGGTTCCCTAATGGGCATCCTTATCTTGCTGAGTCCTTAGTCTCTCTATCTGTAAATGAATATAATCTATCTTACATGGTAATAATGAGAATTAGAAATATATATAAAAAATCAGACACACAGGAGGTGCTTAAATAGTATTATTAAAATCAAAAACATCAGAGACCAGCTTTGAAAATTCCTGAACAGACAAAACCAGTTTAGTCATACAAACAAAGCTTAATTTAGCTTATTTAGCAAGACTAACTTGGCCTGGGTCAGTTCTTGTTTATGCCTCTGAAAATCATAAGCACAGCTTAAGTTGGTTTCCAAGGTTGATTTGAGGTAACTACTTACCAATTTCTTATCTAGACTTTTCTAAACCTGAATGCCTCCAAAAACACCGTGGCCCTATCCAGGTTACAAAACAATAGGTAGAAAGCCTGAATATGTTAAGTTGATAGAGAAAATATAAGACATGTAAACTGTCACCAAATACGTACAGGCTGTCAATAAAAATGAAAAGGGATTTATTTTGTGTGGCCTCAGAAAGCTGAGTAAGGACTCGGGTAGAAGTAAGAACTTTGTCACAATTGGAAATGCCTTAAAAAGAATAGACTGCCTCAGTGTATATACTTAAAATAAACAATAGATGGTGGTTTATTAAAGATGCTAAAGAAACAGTACATAAAAATGGAAGGAAACAGGAGGAAACAGATGTGCTCTAAATTCCTTGCACCTCTGTATTCCACTAAATTGTTAAAAGATATATTAATACAGATAATTATATCTGGCCTCCAGAGATTTGTATTACATAGAGAAACTAAGGACTTATACAAATGCAACAATAATAAAATGCTTAAAACAAATAAGACAGATTACAAATGCAACTTTACTAAAATTTTTAAAAAGTTTCTTCTACTTATCTAGAACCTTCAAAGGAAATTTGAACATGGTATTTAAGTTCAGTTATGAAGGTGAGGTTAAAGCTAGAAATGGAAAGAGCAGGAAGTTGGAGCATTTTAAGATGAAAGGACAACATGGCCAAAGGTATGGTGGCAGGAAATAGAATGCAGATGAATGAGACAGAGGGGACAGTTCAATTGGACTCAAGTATGATGATGGTGAGAGATGAGCCTGAAAAGTTTTTTGCAATTACAGGGACTGAAATGCTAGTCATTAGACCCAGGGATGGGAGTCACCAAAGTGTTAGGAACACATCACAGAGGGAGGTGTACTTCAGTAAGACTATCTGGTGGCAGGTACAGAATTAAGTGGTATAGTGAGAGGCTAGAAGTGAGAAGAGCCACTAAGAGACTGACATGATTCTAGGTAGTATGTCAGAAGTGCCCAAATTCTGTGTCAGGCAACATCAGAAAAGAGCAAAGTTTGAAAGATTTTGGTTGTACAATTGTCAGATCTCAGCAACTGACTTGGAGATGCAAGACCAGGAGGAGGTCTCAAATCTTCTAGACTAGGATGCTAATACCAATAACAGCAGTAAGAGCAAAGCAAAGAAGGAAAACAGAGTTCAGAGGATGTTGTTGAAGGTGTCAGTGGCACAGGGAAGGGGAGCTGTCCAGCAGGCACTTGGAAAGGTCGGCCTGAAGCTTATGTGAAGGTCAAGGCTGAAGATAATGATGTGGGAGTTATTCCCACCGAGGAAAATGGATGAGGTCTGTCATTCAACAGAATATACACAAAAGAAAAACTGAGCAGGAGGTGAAAGAAGGAGCTGCAAATAAGCAGTCAGAGAAGTAAGAGGAAAACAAGGAGTCCCTGGAAGCCAAAAGTTTAAGAAGAAACAGGTGCCAATATTGCCAAAGGCTGATGACAGGTTAAAACAAATGCAAGCTTGGAACCTAGGATAACATGATTATTACATGATTATACTTAATATATCTTACAAGAAAGAACTTATTCCCTCAAATCAAGGTATTTTCACATGAGATTATCTTTTGAAGAAAAAACAGAAGACACTCTGATCTCAAGGATAATTTCCTTAAACATTCTCAATTTGATCCTATTGCCCAATAATTTTCAACCACATCTAGTACCATTCTTCCAAGAGATATACTTAAACATCAGGGGCATTTTTGGTAATTATCATGGCCGAGGGGAAGCTATCAGCATATAGAGGACAGGGGTCATAGACACTAAATGTCCTGCAGTGAAAGAGGCATTCCCACACAAAGAAGAGGTGTCCTGCCAAAATGCCAACACACCTGTTGAGAAACACTGTCACATGATGCTGTTTATCCCTTAATACACCTTTGGCATAGTTGAGAATAACTGATAGAACATTGGATTCTTACATTTTGGAGAATCAGACTTAAAGTAAGGCAAATATCATTAATACAGTTCATCCCTTAGAAACTGTTAAGTAAATTCATGCCTTTTAGCTTTGCTGTTTATTCATATCTAATCTAGTTCCAAAAGAAATGGTCTTCAAGTAAATTACTTAGCAGGGCAGCTTCTTCTTACAAATTATAATTTGTCTGTGTATTAGCTCTAATCAGAATCTGTTTAGGGGTATAGATGATTAATAAGAATACATTTATTATGTTATTAGGTGAGGAAACAGCCAATGTTTGACATAAAAAACTTTCTAAAAAATACCAACATTTTATGCAGATCTTTATTTTTCTAAACAAATATTCCTCTTCTGTTCACCACTTGTACTAAATATTTTTAATTGAAAAATTGCTGTTTTAACACCAAATATTACCAAAAATTAATTCCCAGTTCAGATAATTGAACCACATATGTCAATTTTTATAGGGCTATCCTAATTGCATAAAACTTTTAACAAAAGCATCTTTATACCACCATTACGTACTGTCACTCAAATGCCCTGTAAGATTTTCATGCACTCATTTGGGATTTAAATGAATATTAATGAAAACATTTGCAAGAGGTTTTCATAGTAGGACAGGAAAGTGTTTTCAAAAATATTGGCATCACTTGTTAACACTAATATTTATGAATATGTTGAAAACATCTCTGATGTACCCAAGCACCAATTAATCCAGTGCTAGCTGGACTAGTTTTATTATAGTCAAGTTCAATTTGTTTAACTTGTGGTTAATTTTTTCCCAGTGCTCTTGATTATTACAGTTTAGACATAAATGCACATACCCCCTTCTTGTTTACTAACGGCCATTTATATGGGGTAAATGTTTTTTTCCTCTGGACAATGGTCCATATTAGGCTATTCTCTCACATTATGATTGTAAACTATTGGATCTCCCAAGTAGGCAGACTATGCCCCTAGGTTCATCATTTAAGGGATCAACTGAGAAAACGAAGATTTCTCTTTAAAATATTTTTTAAGTTCTGTTTCTCACTGAGACTTGGTGTACAGTTGTTTCTCAACACATTTCCTAATCACTTTAATCCAGTTTTGAGAAAGGCTGTGACACACCAAAATGACCTCTCAGACAATGAGGGTCCATGTAATGGTTTATGATGCAATCCAACACCGTTAGGCCATCTAATGGGAAACATGGCTTTTACAAGGGTTCTCAAATATCTGTTAAGAAGAATAAGCCAGAGATCCTTTAACAACCTAACAGCCTCAAGGCCACATAATTAATATGTACCACTAGCTGCCATTATGCATGTGCTTGGCACGGTGCTAAGCATTTCACAGGTATTATCTCATTTGAGCTTTACTCCCAATATATGAAATTGAATATTATCCTCTTTTTGTACATGAAGAAATGAAGAAACAATTTTTGAGACGTTTTCACACATGAAGAAACCAAGATTTCGAGAGGTTTAGCAATTTGTCCTAGCTTGTAAATGGCAGAACCAAGATCAAAACCCAGACAGAAGAGACTACAGAGGCCCTGCTTTTACCCTCTTCCCTCCTTTGCCCCAGAGACCTGGGCCTCTAGCTGTGCAATCTGAGCATGTTAACTCTTGGTGCCTAAATTCCTCTTCTGCAAATGTAGATATTGATAGACATAGAGAGTAGTGGCACAGTGCCTAGAATTTAGTAACCATTACAGAAATGTTGTTACAGTACTATACTCGGGCTTTTCAGAGTAGGTGGATTGTAGTCTGCCCAAAGTGTAAAATAAATTGCAGCTCAGTCTCTTCCAAAAAAAAATGGAAATCGACTACTGGAAAAGATAATTTCCAGGGAAAGAGTGTCTTTCTCTCATAGCAAGAAGAAAATCCTCCATTTCCTGTCTATACAGGGTCACTCATTAGGCAAAGGATGGGGCTGAATACACCCATTTCTGAGGTGAGGTGCCCTTCTCAAACTGCCTTTTAGCAGTTCTTAAAAACATTTCTTACAACTGCTAAATCCCTTTCAAGTTATTTAGGATATATGTCTCTTACACTGAGAAGGAAATTGAAAGCTAATAGGATATTGTGATGAGCACCAGGTGTTGTATAGAAGTGTCAAATCACTATGTTGTACACCTGAAACTAATATTACAATGAATGTTAACTAACTGGAATTAAATAAAAACTTAAAAAATTTTAAAAACTTAAAAAACTTATATCTAACAACAACAACAAAGCGCTAATAGTACAGGAGGAAGATTAACCTGGATAACCAGATGTGAATTTTTTGAGAGCAGAATTCTACCCTCATCCATCTTGGTAACCACAGTGCAGTGTCTGGAATGATTCCAGGGGTTCAAAAATAGCTAGTCTATGTTTTAGGTGTTTTCCATACACATTACTCCTCATAATAGCCCTTCAGGTAGATACCACCAACCACATTTTAGAGATAAGAAAAACTGAGGAGGAGATTGTTAAATAATTACTCAACCTTAAGAAAGTACAAAACTGACCTTGAAGTCTAACTCTGAAGTTAATTACTTTTTTCCATGTGAATGTCTCAAAAAAAAACCCCAAAACCAAATAATAACAACAACAAAAACGTTTAGTGAATGAATATAGAAGTAAAAGTAAATGCAGGAGACTTCCTTTTATTCCAGATTCATGATTCAGGAATATGACTGTGGATAAGGGATATTTCTATAGGTCACTCTGCCCTTCTTCCTTCAGGAGGGCTCAAGGCTGAGAATATAAGCCAGGTTATTACAAAAGGGTAAATACATATCCAGAAATAAACTGAGCATTTATAGGAGGATTCAAGGACTTGGACACTGGGAAACGGGTGTTAAATTTTCAGATCACTTACCATTATTAAAACACTCCCTGGGGGCGGAAAGCAGTATGTAATTGCAAACTGCTGATGTGAGTTTTGCAAAAAAAGTTTCTGACTTTATGAGTTGTTACACAACACGTTGAGTTGCTTAAGGTAGTAATCTTTCCCTTTCACTGAATATTCAGTTGCCCGTTCGCTTAGATTGCTTTAAATGCAATGTGTTCAGAAGCAGAAAGTGGAGCTAAGATTGCTTCACCAGGGCTAAATAAGGGTCACCTTGTTCAACCCTCATCTACTCTCTGTAGGCACCACCCAGCTTTGATTTCTTAGCCACACTCCCCAGAAATGCACACTTAGTACTTGTGGTTCCAATGACAGCACACTGACTTAATGCAACTTTTAAAAGTTTGCAGCCCTCTTGAGCTCTCAGCTTGTGTTTAGCCATAAAGCACGCGGTGCCAGGAAAGGGCATCTAGCGCCCACTGTTTCCTCCTGCCCAGTCTTTTTCCCCTCACCCTCATGATGGCTCACTATTTTAATTCTTTACTGTGTCTCTTTTTTGGACCAGGAAAGGGAGGAGGACATGAAATATTAGCTTTCCTACAAACACCAGCCAGCCCTCAGTCAACCCAATCCACTGAGTACTACTACTCCAGGAAGGGATGATAGAGTCACTTGCAGAGAAACCGCTCATCATTTCCTGTGTGTGTATTTTAATATCCCTTGAGTAAACCATAAAGTGTGTGTGTGTGTATTTTAATATCCCTGGAGTAAACCACAAAGTGTGTGTGTGTATTTTAATATCCCCGTAGTAAACCACAAATCCCCTCGCCAGCCCTACCAGGAAAGTGGCCTTGGTCATGACCGCCCTTGCCAAGGCAGTCTGCAATCCTTTTCGCGGAAGTAAGGGAGAAAAGGGGCTGCAGAGGGCAGCAGCTTGGCAGCACCCTCCGAGAGGAGGCAGTTCGCACGGGAGCCGCGTCTCTAGCCTCCCGCAATACCTGGCCAGGCCTGGAGACCCCAGCGTGGCGCAGCGGCCCAGAAAACCGGCGTAATACAGGGAGGCGCAGGCCCTCCTCGGCCCCCGTCCAGTAAAGCTCCCCTTCTGCCCGAACGCAGGCCTCTCCCGCACACATCTTTCCATCCGCCTCCGCCCCACTATGCAACCTGGGGACCAAAAAATTAGGAAGACGACACCTCCTCCTCTTTTGTCCCCTCCTCCCAGCCTCTCCGAGCCCCGATCGTCTGCTACAAGAAAAGACCCTCCCTACACACACTTTCACCACCACTCGTCCGCAATCGCTGCGGCAACGAGGCCGCCCCAGGGTGCTCGCGGGCCTGGGACGGGATGCTGGCGACAAGCGCACCGGGGATACGCCTGTTGGGAACCAGCCCCGAGAGACTCGTGGGCCAAGAAGAGGGGGGACACCGCGTGGGCAGAGTCTCCGCGCTATCGCCCAGACCGTCGGCATCTCCCATCCAAAAGCACGCGGGCGCGCGGGCGCTCCCCGCCCGAGACCCCCTCGGGCCCACCTCCCCGACGCGCGCGCGCCCGAGCCCGCGCCAGCTGCGGGCCCCTCAGCGCCCACGCAGCTGTCCGCGCGTCTCACTGACGCGAGCTCTACTGCTGCGGCCGCTTTGGGGGGTTTTGTCTATGAAAGGGCTCGCTGGCCAGCTCTGCGTCGGCGCGTTTGTCACCGGCTAGCCATTATTTTTACACACGCGTGCGGCTCCGCTGGCAGCTGGTTTGGCAAGGGCACGCTCGCCTTCCTCTCGGCCGGCGCCGCCGCCTCCCCCACCTTCCTCCCGGGGTGTACTTACTTTACCCGGTGTCTGGCACGGAGTGGGCGCTGCCGGCTCCGCCGCAGCCGGTTCGCCTCGCTGTCACCGGGTGAATGGAATTATTTATTTATTTACGTCCCTAGACTTGTCCTCGCCCGCCGCTGCCGGGGGAGGAGGGGGCAGAGGGTGGTGGGGAGGCGCGGCTGCTGAGCGCCCTAGTGGGTGCCTGGGAGCGCGCGCCGCTGGGTGGGGGGAGTGGAGGAGGAGGGCGGGGGCGAGCGCTCTGGGCTTTCCGCGAGCCGGCGGGCCGCGGGTGGGGGCGAACCCCGCCCTGTGACTCAGGGCCGACTGAGCATGCTCCCAGCGACTGTCACCGCTGTAGACACTCTCTGGGGCTCGGGGCACACAGAGTTTAGTTTGGGCCAAGGAAGAAAGTCAAGAATCGGATAGGAAGAACTGTTGTTCGGGATCGGTCATGACACGTTTTACCGAAGCACTTTGGCGGCGAACCTAAGCCAGGTGTGCAGGAGCTCTGTTTAGATACCCTCTGGGAGTTGTGCAATCTATATGAGAGGGAAAGCATGCATGGGAGAGGAGCCTGCACAATGCAGGGAGATTTGAAGATTCTCATTGTGAGTGTGGCAGGAAAGTGTTGGGCTGTTTTTCCATTGAGGTCTTTTTTTTGTAGCGAAAGCATGCAGTGTTGGAGATTAGGCTCACCAACCAAAACACTTTAAGAGAAAAATAAAATTTACACCGTGGGACAAGGAGTACAGAAAATAGTACAAGAAGAACTTAAAAACAGGAAAGAAATGAAGGAAAGTCAGTTGTAAATAATTCCTTCCATTTTTAGTTTCTCAAATTATTTAATTCTTCAAAGTAGGAATTAGTATTTGTCAATGAATACTGCTAGGGATAATGGTAATTCCACAACCATTGGTTTGGTTTCTTCTGCCTTTATTTTTTTATTTTTTTCTCCACTGTCTAGAACAAGTTTCTTGAGGAAGCTGGAAAGAGGAAGGGCTGGAAGTGAATATTTAGTAACACCAAAGATTGGGTTCCTTAAATGTCTTTACAGTTGAACTACTTCTTAGAAGAAAAGGAACAAGAAGAAATGTGGGCTTGAATTTGAGAATTGGTATTGCCGTTTTTCTGCCAATTTAACAGACCCTGACCTACAATACACACACATCTCTGCTCCTGAAAAGTGGAAAAGATACAAAGTTATGTTCACCTTAGATATTAATATAACTTCCTGGAAGCTTTTCTTATTTATTCTAGAACTGAAATCATTTATAGGAAGCCAAGATAACTTAGTTGAAATAATTGAAGCTTTGAAGCTACAGGGACAGGAATCAAAATGGTAATACACTTAACTGTAATAATAATAATAATTACACTTATTTACTAAGTGTTTATCACTGTCAGGCACTGCCCAAAGCACTTTTATGGGTTATTTCTATTAATAAGATAACCCTATTAGATGAATACTATGATTTTTCACATTTTACAAATTTGGAAATAGACAAGTATAGGGGAGGAAAACTTTTTCCCTCTTACCTTCTATGTTCTTTGGTTGGCCTAATAAGTAAACTGACACAAGGCAGATTAACAGGAGAAGAACAAATTCATATGTCTAGGAGCCCATAAATATATGAGACACAAAGAAGTGACCAAAGCAGACAAGGTTTATTTATACCTCCTTCTAGGCCCTGAATTCTCTATCTCTGGTGATAGGGATGTCTTTCTACCTCCTGGTACTGGGAGGGTAACTTCACATGGGAGATTTACTTCCTGTTTTCAGGGGGACAAAGGAGGGTCAGAGTGTCCTTCTTGCACTGGCTGTTTCCCATGTAACTTTAATTCAAAATAACCAATATGCCAAAGTGGCATATTTGAGGGTGCCATTTTCTGCCCCCTTCACAGGTTAAAGTCATTTAGCTAAATTCACATTGTCTTGCTTCTGCCACAGCTAGTTTGTAGGCTTGTACAAAACTTGAATCTTAGTTTCTGCAGCTATAAAAAAGAAATAATATCAACTTGTTATTGCTGTCATAAGATTTAGGTGAGATGATATATGTATAGTAGATGGTAGATAATACGAGGGAATAAATGTTGCCTATTATTAGTAATTTCAAGGAGTTTGGAAGACAATTTTACAGAGGAAGGGATGTTGGAAACTAAGGAACTAAGGAAGGCAGAAAATTGCAGAAAGAACTAGCTTTTTTGAACTAAAAATGTGTAAAGTGACATTTATATAAAATATAATAGGCATTTGTTAGTGATAGGATGTCCAGCAGTGACTATAAACATTTTGGTTTCATTACGAAAAATAATGTTAAATTTTGAAAAGAAACAACACTAGGTCACACATCTCTAGGTCATGTTCTTAAATGTTTGCTATTGACATTTTTCCTATTCATTCATCACTCATTTCCTTTCAAAGAAGAGAAAGAAGAAGAAAGACCATATATTCCCTGAATTTTGACGCCATTCTCCATTTTCCTTCTTTTTGATTTTTTTCTTTTTTTTCTGTTTTTGTTTGTTTGCTTGTTTGTTTTTACAGCCCAACGTTCTTGTTTATTTAACTCATTGTCAAATTCCTAAAATCACTACCCATAGCATGAATCATAACTGTAGCAAATTTTTGTGTGTGTGTGTTTTTTTTTAAGTCTTGTTTTTCCAACAATTAAAACTCTGGATCCCATTTACCTACTGCCCCAGTGTTAGTATTTGGGGATTCATCTTTAAGTTGCCTTATTGCTATGGCTAGGCATGCTATGTAGACATTTGGTTGGATTAGAAAGGAATCTGAAAGGAGAATTAGATGGGAAAAAATCTAGTCAATTTATCCCATGACATAGTGTTAATATTATTCAGAAGTTGAGAAAAGAATACAATTAAGGGAAAAGACAATCCATATGATCAGAACTTGAAATGCTTTTGGTAAAATTTTTTGCCTGGATTTCTATTCATAAGGTGAAATAACAGTGGAAGAAACAAAGAATAGCAATATACTCAATATTCTAGCAGCCCATTTCCACAAATAAGTAAACTAGTAAATACATAAATGGCCTATAAACTAATAAAGCTCAAATGTCTTGCACTGTCTACCCACAGCCTCTATCCTCAGCTATGAGGTTCTCTACCCTCAGCTATGAACCCTCAGATTCTTCATTCCTCAGCCATGCCATATCTTCTCACATTTTGCTGACTTTTTGCATTCCCCATTTTCTCTTGTCCATGTCAAACTTGTCTGAGCCTTGTTTTTCCTTCAGGTCCAGCAAATGTGTCATCACCTCTCCAGCATTTCAAGGATTCCTTCAATAAGAATTAATTCCATCTTCCCCTGTGTTCTTTTTCATAGAACATTGTGTGTGCCTCTATCTGGAGCATTTTCTTTCTGCTTTACGTTATGGCTATATTATAATTTTTCTGTCTCCCCATCTATTAGGTTGTTGGAGGACAGAGATGACATTTTATTCATCTCTGCAGTCTTCCAGTATCTGGCACAAATTCTTGCAGACAGAAGATAATCAATAATGTTTGCCAATTGGAGGAAAGAAACAATAGTGTGACTTTAAGGAACAGATATATGGTAGAGGTTGTTGGTGCTCACAATATCCATGATCTGCATATTACATTTCCCAGCTTCTCTGACAGTTATATTGGAATCATGTGACTAGTTCTAACAGAGTATGAATGAAAGTGACATATATCATTTCTGGGCAAAGGGAGTTAAGAGCCAGTGTGCTTCCTCCATTTTTGCCTTTCTCAGTCTCATGTTTTAGATAGAATAGCTATAAAACAGAGTCATTAAAAGATAAAGACGGACTGCTTGTCTTACACTGGACTTTGTGTGAGCAAGAAACCATTACTGTGTTAAGCCACTGATATTTTGGGCATTATTTGTTATAAGGACCTAGCCTAGCTTATTCTGACCAATACACGATGTTACTTAAGAAGACTATAAATCATAATGGAATAAAGACCCAATGAAATGTTGAGATTAAGAGAATGCTTTAATATGTTCTTAAGTCAAGGCTAAAAATAGATATTTCACAACCCAAAATTGATATTTAACAGCTTTTTTCCATGGCAAGACTTTGTGAGACCAAAGTAGACTCTGTGTGTGTGTGTAAACTACACACAATAGATTGATTTTAACTAAGAGCAAAAGGCCAAATGTCCAAATATTTCCCCATAGCCTGAGTGAAAAGAAGCATGTACCTGCCATCCAGTGGCGGCATACAGTGACTGAGATTGTAGGCGACTAGCAGCTGTGAATATGATTGCTCTGACCTGGTTTCATAGAAGGTACAAAATATGAAAGACCTCTGTCCACTGTAGATTTATATCTTGAGTACATCCATATAGTCTACTCTGGAAATACCTTCTATGGAAGCTTCCCATTGAATTGTGGAGAATGCAAATCTCATCTCCTTTTACAAAGAATAAAAAAAGAGAGGGACTCCTAGGTGGCTCAGTCGGTTAAGCATCTGCCTTCAACTCAGGTCATGATCCCAGAATCCTGGGATGAGCCCCACATAGGGCTCCCTGCTCAGCGGGGAGCCTGCTTCTCCCTCTCCCTCTGCCACTCCCCCTGCTTGTGCGCGCTCTCTCTCATAAATAAATAAAATCTTTTTTAAAAAGAGAGAAAGAAAACATTGTGTTGGACATTGCTGTATGATGTGACTTTCCATAACTATACAATAGCCCAGAGACGTCTTTCATCAAAATAAATGACTTTTGGAGCTCTAAAAATCTCTTGATGGATTCTGCATTTAAACTCCTATCCATTGATATTTTTCTAACTTTACATTTTATTTAATGCTATCTGTAAAGTGAGCTTAAGGGATTCTAATTGTGTCTTTTTAAGATTTTATTTTTAAGTAATCTCTATACCCAACATGGGGCTTGAAATTACAACCTGGAGATCAAGAGTTGCATGCTCTACCAACTGAGCCAGCTAGGTGCCCCTGAATATTTTAATTATTCTGAAGTATATAAAAGTTTTCATTATAAACTGTAAACCTTTCTGGCAGGGTTCTTGTAAATAGTGGCTTATAATTATTTAATACTTAATGAATTTTATGAAATAAATCAATGAGGACTGAATATGATACCAAGGAACCTAGCTTTCAGTGCCTTTTCTTGTGCATATAGTCTTAGGTGGGTCACTTAATCTTAGCTTCAATTTCTAAATCTCTATGGTACTTTCAAGCACTTCAAGGGTGCAAAGATCCACAGAATTTTGCATAATTTTAACAAATGAAAATATTTATGTATGGTAGAGTTTTTTTCCTAACTAACCAAAAAATAGGTATTTCCTTATATTTTGGACAGCAGTATTGATCAGGATACGTTTTATAAAATGCAACAATAAGGTTACCTGCTTAACTTGTAACATTGTGTAACTTGCCCTGTGCCTGGAATGTCCTTGAAGATTGAGTCACTGTTTGCATTTACATAATCCTCCCAGGTCACAAGAGAGTTTCCTGCTAAAATACTCTCAGCTACCTGCCTCTCAGTAAGCTAAAATTTCAACTGCCCTTACTTTATTTCTTGGCTGAAGTTCAGGCCATATTGCCATTTCGTTTTTCATTCAGAAGCTCTTTTTCTGCTTTCTCTCTGCCAGGAATTGACCCAAACTGCATATTTGTTTTGTGCCGTTTTGCTATGTAATGGTAATTGATTTCTTAATGTTGGCTAATTTTCCTGGGATTATGTTGATAGTGATCTTGAACAATCACTTGTTACAAATTTTTTTCCCAAGACATTATCTGTATGAGGTCAGTTACACGAAATGTGGTATCAGTTTCAAATCCACAAAATGTGATTCTGCCTTTAGCTCTATGATTTGAGCTGGAGCCTAGCAATGTAAGTCGTCGCCTGAGGTTTATTGATCTTGTATTTTTTTTTATCTTGGTCCACCAAAATTTCATTTCTCAACACAGGTCCAGAGTCAAGAAATCCAATAATGACTTTGAAATATTTATCTTCATTTATTCGGCATATTTGTTAAGCAATCTGCCAGGCACTAGGATAAACTTTTTAGTTTTAAGTAGTGCTTCTCTCAAGAAGCCTATACACTATTTATTTAATTTTCAGACTGATTCTGATCCTAATGCTGTGATTACCTCCACCACATAATTATGTTTGTTCATAGATACACACCAGAGTATAAATATTGGGATATTAGGTTTTTTGAATGATATTCTTTGCAGGGTTTTTTTTTATCTAAACTGGAATAGACCACCCTAGTCATTGAGTTGAAGAGTTATCTACAGACCCAGAAATATGTTTCAAAAAAGACATGTAGAGTTCTTCCTCAGTAGCCTTTATGGAGGAGAATGAGCTTTCTTTCATGATGTCAAAGACCAAAACAGAAATTGTGGATTTCTTTGTCAATATACCAGGTTTATTTCATGTTAAATACACTTGTATTGAAGCATAACTTACATACCTTAAAATGCTTGCATCTTAAGTGTACAGTTAGATGAATCTTAACTACTACTCCCATCAAGATTTAGAGAACTTCCGCTATCTCAGAAAGTTCCCTCTTGCTATTTTTAGTCAATCTGCTGTGCAACCCAGGCAATCATTGATCTGGTTTTTATCATCATAGACTAGCTGGTTTTGCCTATTCTAAATGTTATGTAAATGTAATAATTTAATCTGTATGCTTTTGTAACTGACTTCTTTCATTCTGCATATTTATCTTTAATTCATCCATTTAGTTATGTGTATGCTTTAGTAGTCTGTTCTTTTCATTACTGAGTAGTGTTCTATTGTGTGGAAATGCCACAAATTCTTTATCAGTTCACATGTTGATGGATATTTGAATGAATTTTATTATTTGCTTCTATAAATATTTAAACACAAGTATTTCTGTGGACATATGTAATCATATCAAGTTTGATTTTTAATACATACAATAAAAACTTTAAAAAAATGCAATACAATGTCTGAAATGAGTATTTCAGATACTCAGCATCTGAGTAACTGGATATCGGCCTACTTGGGCACTTCATTAATGCACTAATTTGTCAAAGACACAAATCTGTTTAAACTTTACTTTCTTCATAAGTAGTAAAAATTTGATTTGGTTATTAAGAAGCGTCAACCAGACAATGTAAATGGAATTGCTTTCTAAGTTATAAAGCTTAACAAAATGAAAGGTGGTATTCCCTTATGTAAAATATGTACATATTTAGGAAATAATCCCTCAGAAATAAAATAACTAAGTAAAATAAACTGATTTGACATAATTTGAATTATGAAAACAATCAAAGACAATATAAAATTAATTAAGATTTGATATTTATCTCCTTAATAATTTTTTAAAGAACAAATCAGACGATTGCAAAATCCAGAAATAGTTTTATAAAGAAAAATTAATCACTTCTTGGCTTCATACTTTATTTATTTATTTATTTATTTTTTATTCGGCTTCATACTTTAAAGTAAGTTTCTGTTTAGTTAAGATTACACATATATGGGGCGCCTGGGTGGCTCAGTCATTAAGCGTCTGCCTTTGACTCAGGTCATGATCCCAGGGTCCTGGGATCGAGCCCCGCATCGAGCCCCGCATCGGACTCCCTGCTCGGCGGGAAGCCTGCTTCTCCCTCTCCCACTCCCCCTGCTTGTGTTCCTGCTCTCACTATCTCTCTCTCTCTGTCAAATACATAAATAAATTATTTTTAAAAATTTAAAAAAAAGATTACACATATACATTTGGGTAACTATAAGAAAAATCATTTATTATATAGGAGCTGCAGACCCACTTGTAGAGTAGTACATAAAATGATATTCTTTCCCTCTGTCTTTCAACCAAATTATAACTTGAGAATAAAATTCTTCCTCATAACTATTCTGAAGAATTTATCTCTTTTCCTAGGTATGGATCTGGGTATGAGATTTTTAAAGATTATCCCTTTTTTTATTTGAGTGGTTTTCTTCTTTCCTTCCTACTCTGGTTACTATTTTTATATAAAAAGTTTAAAATTATACTATAAATCAACAATAATTTCATTACATTCATGGATTCTGGTTGCAGAACAGGGATGGCTTGTCTCTGCTCCATAATGTCTAGAGCCTAAACTAGAAAGAATGGAACACAGGGTCCTAATATCATTTAGGGGCTTCTTCAATCACATGTCTGGTTCCTGGGCCAGAATGAGTCAAAGGCTAGGCTCACCTGTATCTCCTTATTGGAGCACTGAAACATGGTTTCTTCTTATGGCTTGGGATTCTTACAGTATGATGGGTGTCCAAAAAGCCTCATGAGAGCTAGGCTTTTACGACCCAGGTGGAATTTGACCTAAACTCAAAAGTTACTCAGTGTCTCCCCCCTGCATTCTATTAACTAGTGAGTCACAGTCAGTGTTAGTTTTCTATGGTTGCTGTACCAAATTATCACAAACCTTGTGGTTTAAAACAAAACAAATTTATGAACCTTTGGTTCTGTAAGTTGGAAGTCTGAGTGAGTTTAACTAGTTTCTCTGCCCTGGGTCTCACAATCTGGGGGAAATTTTGTTTCCAAGGTCACTCAGTTTGCTTGCACAATTCAGGTCCTTGAAGTTGGAGGGCTGAGGTCCCCATTTCGTTGGTGGCTGTTAGTTCCTTAAGGTCACCTCTATTCCTTGTCACATTTACCCTCTATCTTCAAAATCAATAGTGCCTGGAATATGTCTCATGCTTCAAATCTCTCTGACTTTCCCTTCGTTTCATCTCTTCTGCCTCCAGCTGGCGAAACTTCTCTGCTTTTAAGGTTTCATGTGATTACATTGGGCCCACTGGATAATCTCCCTATTGTAAGGCTCATACCTTACCTATATCTGCAGTCCTGTAACAACATATTCACAGGATCCAAGGATTGGAGTATGGATATCTTTGAGAAGGCATCCTACTACCACATAAGAGAAGAGGAATTAGACTCTACTTTTAGACAGGGGCAGCAAGGGTATATTTTAGGAAAGCATGTGGGATGGGAGGTGTTGTTGCAGTTTGGCAAACACAACCCGCCACACTTTACTCCTTTGCTCTTTTTCTCTATCACCTCCTCTATTTGGAAAACAATTAGAAGAATATTAGCAGGAAAATTGCTAAACAGTAAGTGGGTAAGTGGACCTGCTTATAGTTTTTCTTTTTTTTTTTAAAGATTTTATTTATTTATTTGACAGAGAGAGACACAGTGAGAGAGGGAACACAAGCAGGGGGAGTGGGAGAGGGAGAAGCAGGCTTCCCGCGGAGCAGGGAGCCCGATGCGGGGCTCGATCCCAGGACCCTGGGATCATGACCTGAGCCAAAGGCAGACGCTTAACGACTGAGCCACCCAGGCGCCCCTGCTTATAGTTTTTCTTAGGAAAATCGGGCCTGAGATACAGGGAAAGAACCAAGCCGTTTGTTGTTTGTTTCTTGATTGGGTTTTGTTTTATCTACTGTTTTTGAAAACTTTAGACTTTGTGGGAGACACCTTTGTGTTTCCAAGATCCCACAAGCAGCTCGGATGCACAGTGTGGTTAGGCAGGTCCCAGATGTCAGCAACTTCATGTTCTGCCTTAGCTGCAGGAAGTCACATCTTCTGATGTCACCTCCTTTTTTTGGGTAGCCTGCACCTGTTGACTGAGTGTGGCAGATGTATAAAAACCCAGTCATTTTGGCCCAGTGTGAAATATTCTTATGGGTAGTACTTGCTCCAGAGATCCCTGCTGGGTTTTGTCACAGTTTGATTTCCTCTTCTGCCCAATCTTGCTAACTCCCCTTTCCTTTCTTAGGTGTCCATTCTTAATAAATATTGCACCCCGAACTTCTCAGAATCTGCTTGTAGGTAACCCAACCTTTGACAGTTGGTATCAGGAGGGGTCTGCGAACACAGCTGTAAGTATAGGCTTTTAGAGCTGCATTATCCATCACCTCGCTGGCAGTGAGGACCCCATCACAAACAGCTTCTGGAACAAGGTGGTAGTCCATTTGTTAAAACTTTTTAACAGTGTTGGGGGACATGCCAGTGGAAGGTATGCACTAGTGAGAGCTAAGTATCAGACTGTTTAGATGTATGGAGAAAACAGTATCTATTAGGATAACAGGGCCCTACTCCAAAGCAGTTATGAGACTTAGCCAGTGAAACTGGGGGAATGCTTGTGTGACTGGGTTCTAAGGTCGCTTAATCAAGGGGGTCGAAACATAAAAATTAAATAGTAAAGAGTGGATTGACTTGGCAGTTGTGATATTATGATTTATAAGAGATATGTATATTTGGTCATTCAGATAACCATGTATACATGGTCTTCATTCATATTTCCTGGCTCATAGCTCCCCAGACCCTTGGAATTTCCTGAGTGATAAGAGTGATGAGAGCATCTTTTGTTATAATATTTGGTCCCACTTCTCAGCTCCTGAAAATGCCTCAGAGCCATAAAGGTGAAATGGGTGTCTTGTTATAACATGCCCCTTTCTACCATAACTGGGTTTATGTTAATGAGATGACATTTGGAAAGCACCTAGGGATGGGGGCTGGTTGCCAGGGGGACCAACCCTGAATAGAGGGTTGGAACTTTTAGTCCTACCCCTGATTTCCAGGAAGAGGGAGAAATTGGAGGTTAAAGCAATGTAACTTTTTTAATCATTCATACCATTCATGAGTTGAGTTAATCATTCATGCCTAGCATGAATGAGTTAATCATTCATGCCTATGTAACAAAGCCCCCATAAAACCCGAAAGAAAGGGGGTCAGAGAGCTTCCAGATTGAGGAAATGGAATGCTTCCAACTTCCATGTGCCACCATGCTAAGTCCCAAGCTCTACAAGGACAGAAGCTTCTTTGTTCAGGACCTCACCCTATTCATCTGGCTGTTGATTTGCTACTTTAATATCCATTGCAATAAATTGGTGATCTGGTGAGCTAACAGGTTTTGTGAGTCCTGTGAGCTGTACTAGCAAATTAATCAAACCCAAGGAGGGGTCATAGGACCCTCTGATTTATAGCCAGTAGTTCAGAAGCATGGATAACAACCTGGGCTTGCTATTGTCATCTGAAGTGGAAGGCAGTCTTGTAGAACCACACCCTTTACCTGTGTTATCTGATTCTATCTCTAGGTAGATAGCTTCAGAATTGAGGTGAATTCTCTGATACTCTGCTGATGTCTGAGAATTGCTTGTTGGGTGTAGGGAAGCCTACACACACACACACACACTCACACGCACACACACACAGTGGAATTGTGTCCAGGAACCCAAAAGAGCATTCTCATGATACAGGATTTACCACAATGGCACCCACATCAGGAGCCGGTATGAACTCTCTACTAGAAAGGCTCTTAGAAAAATAGAAAAAGCAATAGCCCATGATGAGTGTTTAGCATTCTCCAGAGGAGCTCAAGAGAATGTAGATAATCTACAGGAAGGCCCCTACAGCACAGTGTTGACCAAGGGCATGAGGAATATGCTGGTAAGAGGGGCACCAGCATCACTAAAATGTTCAGTGGTGGCTCTCCTCTGTAGTTCAGTCAAGGCTGTTCCAGAACTAGGCTCACTGTTAACAGTGGGGCTGATATGATCCCAAAATAACATAATCTAGATAACAATGCTTAACTTCCAGAACTCAGGATATGCTGATAATTTTAATGACTAATAAGTTTGGCCTGGCATCCTGGTGGGGTTCATTCATAGCAAGTTATTAAGACAATTAACAGAACATGACATATCAATGGGCATAACAGATGGACAGCTGACAAGGGCACTACCCATCTTGAACCAGAAGAAGAAATCAAGTTGGATCACTGGGAGGGGAAGTGGAGGGCAGTCACCTCAAAACAAAAACAAGAAACAAAAGACCACAAATAATTTCTCTATTTCCAGACCTGGAATTGGAACACTGGTCACAGAGGTGGCTGGTTCCTAGGAGAAACAATCCTGCAACACTATAATAGTTATACTTGGGTGGTTTCCCCCAGTCTTTCCACAAAGGAGCCATAGCTTCTTCAATGGGAAAGAGGGAAGCTCAGATAACGTGAGGACTGAAGGAAAGAGTTAGAGTGGACACTGACACCTAAAAACCCAATATATCATCACACTCCTTCTTAGATTTTGGGCATACGGACTCCAGATAATAAATTAAGTATTGCCAACATCCAGCTTACAGTAAATTCACTGAGTCAATGTACCCATTCATCAAGGGTCATTTCCCATCTAGGATTTAAACACTGAATAGTTGAGGAATAACTCCCACATTGAACCCTTGGTCTTTGAGGTGAAAACTATTAGAGACGGAAAAGCCAAGTAAAAGCCCTAGAAACTAACCTACCCCCCTCCCACCAAGATTGGAAATAAAAAACAATAGCACATGGTAAGGGGGAGGGGGAGAGCTAATGAGATCAGTGGCACCCTTAAAGGCCTAAAGGATGAAGGGATGGTGATGCCATAATATTTTCATTTATGTAGTTGAATTAACTCCTACAGAAAATAAGTTCTGAAGGATGATGATAAACTACCACAAGCTCAACCATGGAATAGCCCTACCTGTTTTCACCATACAGAAATGGTATCTTTGCCTGAGCAGAGGAATCCAGCTTCAAATACATGGCATGGTGTCACTGATTATGGTACATATATTCTTTTCTATGCCATTTAGAAGAGGATGAGAAACAGTTCACATTCCTATGGGATGACCAAAAATATGCATTTAGAATTTTGTTTAAATTCTGCTACTCTCCTGTCCTTTCTTACAATATGGTTCGAGGAGATCTGACCATCTGGATATTATCCTACAGAACAGCATATTGATCTATTATGCTGATAACATTAGATTTATCAGGCTGAATGACCAAGAAATGGCAAGCACACTAGAGTTCTTGGCAAGACACATGGGTGGGAGATAAACACATTTAGGAATCTTCTACTCTGTAAAATTTATAAGGGTCTAGTGTTTCACAGTGTGACAGGATATCCCCTCCAAAACAAAGATAAATTATTACACTTTGCACCTCCTACAATGAAAAGGGAAGAATTCCATTTGCTGGCCTCTAAGTTTTGGAGGCAGCATATTTTACACCTATAGATAGTGCTATGGCCCATAGACTGAGGGATGTGAAAAGCTTGCTGTCTTTGACTGGGGCCCAGAGAAAGAAAGGCCCCTGCTTCTTGAGAAACACAATTCAACATTCTCTTTGTGTTGGTGGTATCTGTGGTGGGAAAAAAGATCATACAGGGTTTGTGGCAATCCCCAGCAGGAGGAACATATTGAAGGTCTTTGGGGTTCTGAAGCAAGATTATGCCATCTGTGGTAGAGTATTTTACACCTTTTACAGCTGTTGATAAAGAACTCCTGACTACTGAGGTCCTGTTAAAGATAGAATGCCTCTTCATGGGACATCCAATGACTATGCAGATGGTATTGCCAGAAATCAGCTTAGTTCTAGCAGCCCTACCAAGTTATGAGGTCAGCAAACCCAGCAACAATCTACTATAAAATAGCAGCGGTGCATCTGAAACCAAGCATAAGCAGCCCAGAAGGTACAAGCAAGTGATAGGAGCAGTTAGCCCAAACTCTTATGGAACCCACAACTGCTACTTCAGCACACTTCCTTTCACCCACACTTACGGCTGTAGGAGCAAATACTGCTCTGTGAAGGAGGAAACAAAAGGTAAAACTTGGTTTTATGGGTAGATCCACTCAATATGGACAGTTGTATTACAGATCTATTCAGGGACAGCCTTGAAAGACAGTGATGAGGGGAAATCCTGCTAATAGGAAAAGTTTCAGGTGGGACACCTGGTCATCCACACTGTGTAGACAAAGTTGTGTCTCACAGATAAAATATATACAGATTCATGGGCAGTAGCAAGTGACCTGGCTGCTGGTCAGAGGTCTGGAAAGAAAATGATTGGAAGACTGGGGACAAAAATGTCTGGAGTATAGGCATATGGATGAACATAGGAGAGTGTTAAAATGTTTACTCCACATGTTAATGGCCCAAGACAGCATTCACCACAGAACAGTTACTGAACAATCAAGTTCTCAAAGTGACCAGCAGGTTCTTTCATTGGCCCCTCCAGTGAAGTTATGATGGCACATAAACAAAGCAGCCATTAGGTGAAATTGGAGGTCATGCCTGGACTCTGACTCACTAGGGCTGATTTCGGTACTGCTTCTGCCAAGTATTCAATATCCCAGTAATAGAGACCAATGCTGAGGCCTGATATGGCACCATTCCTTAAGGAGACCAGCTGACTGCTCCATATCAAGTGCTCCATATCCACATTGGGCTCCTTCAGTCACGAAGAGCCAGCATATTTCATATATGGGTTTGCCTTCTCTGCATTCAGGGCCTCAACCACCACTATTATCTGAAGACTTATGGAGTGTTTGATCTACAAGCATGTGATCCCATATAACAGATCGATCAGGGAATGCCCTTTTTAGCAAAGGAAATGCTGGAGAGAACCCTTGACCATGTTATCTATTGGTTATTACACTTACTGCATTGAAAGGTTGCTGGCCTAATAAAGCATTGCAATGGACTGTGGAGGACAGAGCTGGAGTGGCAGCGTAGAGGCAACAATCTACAGGATGAAGTGCCATCCTCCAGAGCGTAGTATATGCATTAAATCAAATATTCTTCAATGATGTTATAGTCCCCAAATAAAGAACAAATGGGACCCAGAATCAGAGAGTGGAAGGACAGGTGGCCTCACTTATGATCATTCCCAGTGATTCTGTGTTTTTGTCCCCACAGCTCTGGGCCTTACAAAGCTCAATGTCCTGGTTCCCAAAGAGGACACATGTTCTCCAAAGGCCACTGCCAGCGTCTCATTGAATGATAACCTACAGCTGCTATGTCGCCATTCTGGGTTCCTTATGTCCAGGGACAAACATGAAAGAAAAGAAATAATTTTCTTGGCAGGAATAATTGACTCTGATCATCAGGAGGCAATAGGGCTACTTTCAATGCACTAGGAGCAGGGAGAGAATACATGTGCAACTCAAGTGGTCCACACTGGCAGGTGATAACCCCTTACCCAAAGGGGACAGTAGACAGGTACATCAACCCCAGGCCGAGGAGGGCAAGGTGATCAGGGACTCAGGCCTGTTGAAATGAGGGTCTGGTTCACACCACTAGGTAAATCACTGATGTCAGCAGAAGGGTAGCTAAGGTTGAGGGAAACCTAGAGTGTATAGTGGAGGAGGGAGAAGATCACAACTGAGTATCAGCTGTGGCTCCAAGCACAACTGCCATTTCAGGCCTGTCATTTGTCTCACTAACCTCCTACTTTTAAGAGTCCTTCAGGAAGAAAGGCCTGCCAGTTCCTGCCCTACCAAGAGCTGATTTTTGAACCTATATGGAAAATTATATGCCAGTGGTGCAAAGGGTGAATGGTGATAAATATGAAGATGCACCACCCAGGTGCCCTTCAAATAATGACTTGCCGTAGGGAGTGCAGTCAGCAGACAGCCTCAGGGTGAGCTTCTTCAGGGTGGGCCTCAGCTACAGCACACTGTTTCACCTGCACCTAGTGAAGAAGTAAGGCAGGAGGGGGCAGGGTGCCCCACCACTGGACTGTTTAGGCAGCCTGGGGTTTACTACTACAACTGGGTAAGGGAGGACCAATAGATGCCCACGAGGATCACCTGAGTTCTCTCCAGAACTCCATGTCAAATTGGCCAAGGCTTTGTTGAGTTCATCACAGTTGGATCTCTTCATCTGCCCAGTCTTGCTTACTCCCCCTTCCCTTTGCTAAGAAACACCTTGTTGACTAGATGCAGTGTCACTGTTAGTTTCTGGAGAACCCAACCAATGACATACCAGTTTAGAAAGACAAACCTAGCACCATCTTTCCTTATCTCTGCCATCAGGATCCACATTCAAGACACAAAACTATGTGAAAATCCAGCACATAAAGAATACACAGTATCACTAACCCAGCAATAACAAATCAAGTTAATATGCAATTTCCCATTTCCTTCCTCTTTTTAAACTCTGATCATCTCGTAATCCACATGCTGTAATTTAAAATTGTCCTGGATTAAATCTCTCCATATGTAGTTTCGGGTTTTTTGCTATTAGCATGTCTACTTTTCTTTTTTTAAAACAAGATTTATTTATTTGAGAGAGAGAGAAAGCATGAGCAGGGGGAGGAGCAGAGGGAGAGGGAGAGAGAGAATCCCCAAGCAGACTCCCCACTGAGCATGGAGCCCAATGCAGGGCTCCATCCCAGGACCCTGAGCCAAAATCAAGAGTTGGCCACTTAACTGACTGAGCTACCCAGGCACCCCAGCATATTCACCTTTCTAAGTTAATCATGTTTGTTTTTAATATTTTTTGTTCAAGTTTAATGAGGTATAATTCACCTTCAGGAAAGTTCATGCTTTTCATGAAAATAGTCTTAATGATTTTTGACAAATGTGTAGTCAATCCACTCCTTATACTCCCAGCCCTTGGCAACAACCAATTTGGGTTTTTGTTTTGTACTTTTTAACTTTCTTTTCCCCACTCTGTAACTTTCTTTTTCTTTCTCTTAACACTCTATCCCCCTTCATGCCTGGTATTTTAGGCTAATTCCAATGTGGAGACATCAGGGCAACCCCTCAGGAAATAGCTCCCTTGCATCTCCTGGAACATCTTACATTCACCTCAGGAGAATTTCTGCTGCTGCAAGACATGACGTGTTAATCCAGCTTCCACATTACTTACTTCCGGGGCTTCACCTTCTGCCTTTTCCAATCAGTCGAGCTAGCTCCTTTTTTCCTCAGAGTTCACTGCTTTCAGGTTCTCAAAGATTGCCCACTTGAACTGAGTAATCACACAGATGCTCCAGGACTCATGAAATCAAATGAATTTATGTTTCAACTCTAGTAACTCTGAGTATATCACCTACTTTCTCCCTATAAGTTTCAGATTTGAATGGCTTACTGCTTCATTAAATTGTGAGTCCATTTGATGAGAAACACCTTTACAACTAGAACTTGAACTAAAAAGTTATAAACGATAAAAAGCTTATTTTTAGATAACAGAAATTCAAGACTTCATCAAACTATACCTGGATGATTAATACACTTTTCTAAATGATTTCCCTACCTCTAATCTTATTTCCTCTTCAGCATTTCATCCTTAGTAAGAGCATTGGTATTATCAGTATTGTATTAAAGTCTTCCGAGAGAGTGAAGGTTTAAGAACGTGAAGGGTAAAGAGAAACCACATAGGTCACGTTTGGCATTTTAAATGCTATGCAGATTCATTTAAAGTAATGCCTCTGCTCCCCACCTAAAGTAATACAATAACTTTCTTTTGGGGAAGTCTTTTTGAGAAAGAAATACACATATCTAATATTTGCATTTCCAATATAGCAACAATTTGTAATTCATATAACATTTCCCATCAGCCAAAAATAAATATGACAGGAGAGGGTGATTTGGAGATTAGGGGAGTCATATGTTCTTATATCTTTCAGTAGTCTGAGGAAAGAAATTCAAGTATACAATATTACTCCCCTGATTAAGTAGTAATTCACTTAGTCTTTCAACATGAGAATCGAAGGAGGGCGATCTATAAAGACTACAACCCAGGGTTGGATGAAAATAATTATCTGCTACCTATTTCTTAGAAAATATCTGGTTTTCTTGTTGATATTTAGAACAATAAACAGCTCATAAACCCATTTGTTCTCAGTCCCAGTTGATTTAATTTGAATAATTATGTTTAATATTTCTTATTTTCATTTCCTAAATTACAAAAATAATTAGCCTTAATCTTGGGTTTTGATTTATTATTCACTTACAGATGGAAATATTGCAATATTCTGGGTAAGTTTTCAAATAAAGCTGCCCCTACATCTTCCCTATCTGATATTACCTTTTGAATGTTATTTTTATATGCATAAGAATAAATAAGCTACTGGGTAATAACTGACAGCTATTCCTTATTAGTTAAAATCTGAATGGATAATTAGTCACCTTAGCTTGAAGTAAAAATACTTGATTGCAATTATATTTTAAGACACTTCTCTTGTGACTAACTAGGTAAGGCCTCTTCTGTGCTTTTTACCAACCAGATCCATACGTAATCTCAAAGACAGAATCAATAATTCAACAAATACTTACTGAGGTTTTATTATGTCCTGGGAAAATGGAAATAATAGATATTTTATGAGTGCTTACTATTGTCAGGAGCTATATTAAAACTTTTATATACATTATCTCATTTAATCTTTAGAACAAACACAAGAAAAAGATTTTTAATCCATTTTGCAAGTAAGGAGACAGGCATATAAATTCTAGGGGCTGTGCTCAAGTCACACAGCAAATCAGTAACATCTAGTCTACTCAAGACTGTGTGATTCTAGGGTTTGTGCTATTACCCAGTAAGCAATAGTGCTATGCTCTTTTAGGTTGTAGGAACAAAAATGAATGAGAAGCCTTGCCTCGGAGAACTTTAGCACCTAGTAGGTAATCTAATTAGAACATTTATATAAATAAATATAACTCATGGTGGCTAGAAATGACTGGCTAGAAGTCCAGATCAAGCTGTATAGCAATTCAGACTAAGGCGGATGAAGCAATTTATTATGGTTGAAGGAATCAAGGATGACTTCTTGTAGAGAGAAAGGTAGGAAAGTATAGTAATTAAAAACATAAATTTCTTTATGGTTTCCATTTCAGTTAGAATATAAAACTATTAATGTGTCTTTTGCAGGAATTGCTAATTCCCTACCTGATATATACTCCCTCCATTTGCCTTAATAAGAGAACCCTTATTTTATTTGATGAGGTGGCAGTATGCTCAGCTAAAAAACTATACTTTCTAACCCTCCTTGCAACTTAGTGACATCATGTTACTAAATTCCTGCCAATGAAACATAAATGGAAGTTTTTTAGGCTGTCTTTGGTGAAAGCTCCTTAATAGGGTATAGAAAGAAAATAAAAAGCAAAGGATGTATTACTTTGGAATACATTTACCAAATATTTGAAATTTTCATGCAGTAATATATGCATATGATTATTAACATATTACATACAAAGGTATAGCATGGATCTAATAATAACCATATTCCAAAGAAGTTATGGGCTTAAAGATATTTCAAATATCTATAATAACTTACATATAATATAAATAAATCTATCATTTTATTAGAGTCAAAGTTATTGATACAACTATAATTTATGGTTTGAAGACAATGCCAACTTTAGTCAGAGGTTAGTGAAAATTAAGTAAATATTTTTTGAACCAAGTTTGCTGACCCACAAATTCTATCCATGGACCCCATGGGGATTCAAGGACTCTAGGTTTATAATTCCTGCTTTAAGGCATGCTCAATCTATAGCAAAAAGCCATGCAAAGAATACATCCATTCCATAAATATTTATCGTATTTGATAATGATTATTCTGAGCATTGAAGTCTATGAGTGGTCTTGAGGAATTTATATTCCGGTAGAGACAGACATGTAAACAAAGTATAAAACCAGATATAAAACTAGGTTGTTATATGCTTGCTTAAAAATTCTCTGTCAAGTGGAAGAATTATGCAGTAGTAGAGAACATTAAGCCGGCAACTATATTATATACTCAGGCTTGCTTTTTAAGAAGGGAATTTGGGCGGTATTATAGAGAACAAAATTATTTGGAGACTGCTGATAAGAATGGTAATGGTGATGATGATAATGATAATGATAATGATGATGATGATGATGACGATGATCTGTGTGTGTGTATAGGAGGAGAAGGTTGGTAATGTTGCTGAAGGAGAAAAAGGAGCTAAGGGAATTTCTCAAGATTTCTAATTAAATTACTACATGCATAATTATACTGTTTGCCAAAATCAGATATGTAATGTAAGAAATTCTTATTCCGAATTTCTGATTTCAGAATTCTGATTCTGAACAGAAAATTTATGTATTCCTTTTTGGAAATGGAAAATTGAGGAATTGGGTGGAAATATCCAGCATGCAATGAGAACAACAGAAATAAGGACTGTGTTTGGAAATCAGTGATATGTAGGTTATGTTAATCACTAGAAAGGATGGAGTTACCAAGGAAAAGAGAGGAAAAATAGGAGAGGCTCAAGGATTGAACCATGGTAAAGATGTACATTTGAGGGATAGCAGAGGAGAAGAAACCCCTTAAATAAGGAATTTTCATGGAAGTAGGAACAGATGGACATTGATTCCTTAAAAGATAAAGAAAAGAAAAATGTTACTTTGACCATTAAAAAAAATTCAACTGAATAAATTTTAAAGATCTCATTGGCTTTATTCAATAATTCATGAATCAGGCAGCATCTAATTCTGCAGATAGAAAGGAACTTCAAGGAGCTGTCTAAAATGAAAGACTTCTCATAGGCAGAGGGAAGCAGGGATAGGAAGTTACACCAGGTGAAATAGAAGTTGGTTATTACAAGGTTACTTTCCTTTGGGAAATGGCAGCGGTCTATCAGACTATTCCTGATTGTCTGGAAAAGATTCCATTTCTGGGAAAACTGAAACCATAATTAAGTCAAGTCTCAGTTTGGTGATGAGGGCTTTGCATAAATGACTCCATTTTGGACCTGTTGTCTTATTTTTAATAGTTCTTTACTATTCACTCTACTATATCACTCCTTTTTTCATCCTCATGCAACTTTCACACTTTTTATTATAAAGAAGAGTTAATATTATGTATATTTACAATTTTTTCTCATTCTTAAAGAAATGGACAGAAATTCCACACACACTATGTTTTAATTCCATATCTCTATCTCTTAAAGATATGGTATGCAGATTTTCATTGTTCTCTTTTACCATTTTCTCTGCCCATTTTATTTGATGTATTTTACCTTGTTGGCCGGTGTTGAACAGCACATTTATAGTCTGAGATTCTCCCTCCAGTCACTATTTAATCATAAAATATGATTCTTTATTACTCCTCATTAGCATTTACCATTAAAAAATAATATTAATGTCACAAATCCTTTTTCTCTAGTTGTTGCTTCTTTACATTTATCACTCTTATTTTACTTCCCAGTCATTCTTTTTCATAATGGAAGACAAATTAATTTTATTGGGTGCACTCAGAAGTAGGAATTGCAGGGTCTTTTTCCCACATGCTCCTTATTACAGGAAAGTTAGTATTGACATAAATTAGAAGACTGAGACTTGAGAAACAAAAACAAAGAATCTACTTCCCAGATATGTCAAGTCTTTTAGGACTTCTCCTATGGTATCTTAAGAGTGTTTTAAATGTTCTATTCAAATAAGGTACCAATTTTTTTAAAGATTTTTATTTATTTATTTGACAGAGAGAGACACAGTGAGAGAGGGAACACAAGCAAGGGGAGTGGGAGAGGGAGAAGCAGGCTTCCCGCTGAGCGGGGAGCTCAACACAGGGCTTGATCCCAGGACCCCGGGACCATGACCTGAGCCGAAGGCAAACACTTAATGACTGAGCCACCCAGGCGCCCCAAGGTATCAATTTATATTTTTATATCTATCAACCTCCTTTGAAATATGTCATATAATTTTTTTGTTTCTCTTATTTTCTTAATCTTTATACCATTTCAACTTTTTTTGTCTAACCATTTGATTTCCAGAGTTTAGCTATTTCCATTAACATTTTTATCTTTTTAAAAATGTGTTGGGCGCCTGGGTGGCTCAGTTGGTTAAGCAACTGCCTTTGGCTCAGATCATGATCCTGGAGTCCCTGGATCGAGTCCCGCATCAGGTTCCCTGCTCGGCAGGGAGTCTGCTTCTCCCTCTGACCCTCCCCCCTCTCATGAGCTCTCTCTCTCATTCTGTCTCAAATAAATAAATAAAATCTTTAAAAAAAAATAAAATAAATAAAAATGTGATAAAGTTACACACAGAAAAATTATACAAAACATATATGTATACAGTTTCAAATTATTAAAAAGTGAACAGCAATTGAACTACCCAGGTCAAGAGAATTTTGTGAGTTCCCAGAAGTTCCCCAATTGTTCTTTTCTACTCCACACTTCCCTTTCTTGACTTTTATGGAATCACTTCCTTGTTTTGCTGTGTGTAGAAATACACACAGCAAAAATGCATTCCTAAGCACCATAACTTAGTTTTTGCTATTTTAAAACTTCATACAAATTAAATCATACAGAAATAGGTACAGCCACTTTGGAAAACAGTGTGGAGGTTTCTCAAAAAATTAAAAATAGAGCTACCCTATGACCCAGCAATTGCACTACTGGGTATTTACCCCAAAGACACAGATGTAGTGAAAAGAAGGGCCATATGCACCCCAATGTTCATAGCAGCAATGTCTGCAATAGCCAAACTGTGGAAAGAGCCGAGATGCCCTTCAACAGATGAATGGATAAAGAAGATGTGGTCCATATATACA
>NC_138373.1:109325493-109351997 GCF_054177405.1 Leptonychotes weddellii | reverse complement strand
GCAATGTCTGCAATAGCCAAACTGTGGAAAGAGCCGAGATGCCCTTCAACAGATGAATGGATAAAGAAGATGTGGTCCATATATACAATGGAATATTACTCAGCCATCAGAAAGGATGAATACCCAACTTTTACATCAACATGGATGGGACTGGAGGAGATTATGCTAAGTGAAATAAGTCAAGCAGAGAAAGTCAATTTTCATATGCTTTCACTTATTTGTGGAACATAAGGAATAACATGGAGGACATTAGGAGAAGGAAGGGAAAAATGAACGGAGGGAAATCGGAGGGAGAGATGAACCATGAGAGACTATGGACTCTGAGAAACAAACAGGGTTTTAGAGGGGAGAGGGGTGGGGGAGTGGGTTAGCCCGGTGATGGGTATTAAGGAGGGCACGTATTGCATGGAGCACTGGGTGTTATATGAAAACAATGGATCGTGTATCACTACATCAAAAACTAATGATGTGTTGTATGGTGACTAACATAACATAATAAAATTAAAGAAAAAAATACATGTATTTCTTCCATGTTTGACTTCCATTGCTCTGTACTGCTTTTACAATTTCACCAATGATGTTTCAGTTCTGTTTATTCCTTTTACTTTATTTGATTCCAAAACATATTTATCTATTTTGCTACTGATAGATTTTTAGTTCACTCCTACAATGCTGCTATCCACATACTCATGCTTATTTCCTAGTGTGCCATACGCCCACAATTTCCACAGCTCAATATATAGGAATAGATTTGCTCACCTTAGGCTTTGCATATTTTCAACTTCAGACAATTCTGGGGTGCTTTTTACGAAGTAGTCATATCAGTTTATATTCCTAGGAGCATTGTAGGAATTCCTCTTGCTCCACATTCTTTCTAATGCTTGATGCCATCAGATACTTTTATTATATCCATTTTGGTGCCTGCAGAGTGATAACTCATTATGAATTTGATTTTAATTTCCCTGACTTATAATGAGGTTGTACCTTTTCATGTGTAGGTCAGCCAATTACATATTTTCTTTTGTGAAGTGGCAGTTACTCATCTTTCCTATTTTTCCATTGGGTTGTCTTTTTCTGTTTAAGATTTGTAGGTATTCTTTATATGTGCTGGATATACACCCTTTGTCAATTATATACGCTGTTAAGCATATTCTCCTATTATGTGATTTGCATTTTTACACCCCCAATTGTGTCCTTAATGTAACTGAATTTATAAATCTTCTCTTTATTACTATTTTTCTGTCCTGTTTTAGAAATATTTTCCTGTCCTAATACTATGAAGATATTCTTCTTTATTATTTTCTAAAGTCTCTATTGTCATTGTTTTCCCTTCTACATTTAGTTCTAAAAATATTGGCAGTGTGGAGGAGGGTCCTATTTCATTTTTCCACTCAATTGTCTGAGGACCATTTATTGTTGCACTGTTATGCAAAACCACTTTTGTCATATGCCAAGTGTCTATTCATCACCAAGTCTGTTACTAGATCCTCTATCCTACTGATCTATTTCTGTATCTCTAGGTTAATACCACACTATATACTTTTAAATGCCATGAAACATTATTATTATTATTGTTATATCTATTAGTTTACAAGCCAATGTTAATTTAGTTGTTCCACATATTTGGTAGTTTCTGTACTCTGTTTTTTCCCTCATTATTAACTTGTCATCTGGTAGAATTTCCTTTAGCATCAGTCGGCTAGTACTGAATTCTTTCATTTTTGGTTTGAGATGACTTTATTTCAGGTCTCATTCTGAAGGAGATTCTTTTAGATAAAAAATGCTTAGTTTCAGCATATTGATAAATTATTCCAGTCTTTTGATTTCCTTTTGTTATTGAGGAGACAGCTGTCAGTCTGTCGCTACTTGTCAGAGTACTGTTGTTACCTCTTTATATTTGAAATATTTTGTATAGTTTTAGAATTGTCTTATGTGTAAGTTGTGGTCTAAATTACACAGTCCGCATTGCATAAAGCCAAAAATCTATCCACTCTTTTCGAAAAAACCATACATGCATTTAAAAATATCCATATGCCATTATTCTCCTCTTCTTTACCAGAAGTATGTAAAAATTCAATTTATATCCCAAAAATTGTTTTCTCCTTTTCTATCGTTGAAACAAACAGCAAATTCTTACTGGATTATGCCCATGCCTCCTTTAATCAGTCATAGATACTGATTTGACCCTTAAAATAATTTTATCACCAAAAGACTATGAGTTAAGAAGGACAAATGTGGCTGTCACTTAGAGGTAAAAAGAGGAAAGCACAGAAAGTAAAAGTTATTTTTCCAAAGTAACCTATAAGTTGATTCTGGGACTAGAGTTCAAATTTTCTAATTCTAGTCTATGAGTTTTATCCTCCTTCAAAGGGAGTAGACCTTAGAAAACAAACATTTTGTAAATCATTTATTCAATGTAGAATTTTGACACTTGCCTCTTAAATGACAGTTGGGAAGATGAGGACTGTTTTTAACCAATCCTGAAACAAACCAGGGACTGAACTAATACATTGTCTATCAGTCTATAGTGATTTGTGTTTTATTGTTTGGTGCAGAGTCAAAGTAATACCCCATAAGAATTGGAATTTATTAAAATAATTGTAGTTGCTAAGGTATAGTAACTTTTACCAAAATTAACTTAGTAATTATTAAACATATATAGCTATAACCTTTGTTAATACATTTCATCAGGATTGGATTTTTAAAAATGTGAGTATGAGAAATAGAGGATTAAGAATATTACTTTAAGAAAAGTTGCTATAAATAGTACGTTAAATTTGCTTTATTTGAAAATTCACATCGTATTTCTCATGCAACTTGCTGACACAAACTGACAACTTTATGAGTATTTCTACTGGAAGGTGTAATTCAACTGGAACTTTTTAAATTAGAGAAACTGAATTTTCTTAAATTGCATCAAATTTCCATGGAAAGTTGTATTATTATTATCTAAAATAAATAAATTGGAACTCCTGAATGTCAACATGAATCACTTTATAAATGTCTAATAACATCTAGCATGATATTCAAAGTGGTCTAAGTGGGTTTTTCATACCCTGGACTCTGTTAATGTCTACTTATTTCCCAGTGAAAATTCTTCAAAAGTTCATGTGAAGATAATAATAATGCCCTGCATTGAAAACCTATTGAATTGGATTCCTTTGAAACAATATTCCTATTTCTATAAGCCTGGGACAATTTTAAATCAGTAGTAAATCAGTAGTTTATATATATATAAACCATATATATATATAAACCATATATATATATAAACCATATATATATATAAACCATATATATATATAAACCAATCCATGTTTTCTGGGATACCTGCATATATTTATTTTCAAAATACAATATATGGTAATCATTGATTCTCTTTTGAGAAAACCTATTATATAAAACACAATTTTATGAAAACACTTGTGAAACATTCTAGTATAGTCCTCTTCACAGAGAAATTATTGCTTATTTCACTTAAAAATACTAAAGCAAAGTATGTTAAAATAGAAGTACCAATTATACATTTAAATATTTTCATGTAATTAACTTCTTGACAAGGTATGAAGAAAAACCTTATCTGTTGGTAGCTAGAAATTACTGTCAAAGGAAGATTAATCATGAATTAAAACACTATTTATAGAATATATCAATAAGAAACTAAGTCAATATACAAATCATTTGCATGAAATAGTTTAATGTTACACTGTGTGAAACAACATGCTGAAAAGATGTTCCAGTAATGGATATCATATCACTGAGTAAACAACTATAAGAAGTTGCTCATCACATTTAACACAGATCAGTACGTTTCTGACATGACAATGTTACAATTACTACCTCTTCTTTTTTAACCAAATGTTACTAACATTGTAATAAGTCTTCATTAATGTTTAAATTTGATTTAGCCAATCCTTATGCTACCTACTTTTTTTTTTACCTACTTTACCCACTTTTGCTTTTTCTAGCTTTCCTACATGTCTGCTTGCAGTTCAAAATAATATTTTGAAAAGAGAGTATCCAGCTTCTATATTGAAAGATAGGTTCTGCTTCTCAACAAAACTTGGGAGAATTTCTGTAAATGTAGAAATGGGGTTCAGATGATGAATGGGTACAAAGATGAACAATGTCTACTATTCCACTTTATTTTTTATTTTGTTTTTGATTCATCAGTCTTATGTAATACTCAGTGCTTATTATACCACATGCTCTCTTTAATGTCTATCACCCACTTATCACATCCCCCCACCCTCCCCTCCAGCAACCCTTCTTTGGAGAAATGTCTGTTCATGTATTCTGCCCATTTCTTGATTGGATTATTTGTTCTTTGGGTGTTGAGATTAATAAATTCTTTAGAGATTTTGGATAATAACCCTTTATATTGTTTCAAAGGAATCCAATTCAATAGGTTTGCAAAAACATTTGCAAAAATCTCCCATTCTGTAGGTTGTCTTTTGGTTTTGTCAACTGTTTCCTTTGCTGTGCAAAAGCTTTTATCTTGATTAAGTCCCAATAGCTCATTTTTGCCCTTGCTTCCCTTGCCTTTGGCGATGTTTCTAGGAAGAAGTTGCTGTGGCCGAGGTCAAAGAGGTTGCTGGCTGTGTTCTCCTCTAGGATTTTGATGGACTCCTGTTTCAGATTTAGGTCTTTCATCCATTTTGAGTTTATTTTTGTGTATGGTGTAAGGAAATGGTCCAGTTTCATTCTTCTTCATGTGGCTGTCCAATATTCCCAACACCATTTGTTGAAGAGACTCTTTTTCCATTGGATATTCCTTCCTGCTTTGTCGAAGATTAGTTGACCCTAGAGTTGAGGGTCCATTTCTGGGTTCTCTATTCTGTTCCATTGATCCATATGTCTGTTTTTGTGCCAGGACAATACTGTCTTGATGATTATAGCTTCGTAATAGAGCTTGAAGTCCGGAATTGTGATGTCACCAGCTTTGGCTTTCTTTTTGAACATTCCTTTGGCTATTCGGGTCTTCTCTGGTTCCATACAAATTTTAGGATTACTTGCTCCAGCTCTGTGAAAAAAGTTGATGGTATTTTGATAGGGACGGCATTGAATGTACATATTGCCCTGGGAAGCATAGACATTTTAACAATATTTGTTCTTCCAGTCCATGAGCATGAAATTTCTTTCATGAGTATTCTATTGTTTTCTGAGTACAGACCCCTTGCCTCTTTGGTCAGGTTTATTCCTAGGTATCTTGTGGTTTTTGGTGCAATTGTAATGGGACTGACTCTTTAATTTCTCTTTCTTCTGTCTCATTGTTGCTGTATAGAAATGCCACTGATTTCTGTGCATTGATTTTATATCCTGCCACTTTGCTGAATTCCTGGATGAGTTCTAGCAATTTTGGGGTGGAGGCTTTTGGGTTTTCCCCATAGAGTATCATGTCATCTGTGAATAGTGAGAGTTTCACCTCTTCTTTGCCAATTCAGAAACCTTTTATTTCTTTTTGTTGTCTGAATGCTGAGGCTAGGATTTCTAGTACTATGTTGAATGGCAGTGGTGATAGTGCACATCCCTGCCATGTTCCTGACCTTAGGGGGAAAGCTCTCAGTTTTTCCCCATTGAGAATGATGTTTGCTGTAGGCTTTTCCTATATGGCTTTTATGATATTGGGGTATGTTCCCTCTATCCCTACACTGTGAAGAGTTTTAACAAGAAAGGATGCTGTTTTTTGTCAAATGCTTTTTCTGGGCATCTATTGAGAGGATCATATGGTTCTTGTCCTTTCTTTTATTTATGTAGTGTAATCACATTGATTGATTTGCCCTTGCAGCCCAGGAATAAATCCTACTGCCCTTGCAGTCCAGGAATAAACCCGACTTGTTTGTGGTGAATAATCCTTTTGATGTGCTGTTGGATCCTATTGGCTAGTATCTTGGTGAGATTTTTTTTGCATCCATGTTCATCAAGGATATTGGTCTGTAATTCTCCCTTTTGGTAGGATATTTGTCTGATTTTGGGATCAAGGTAATGCTGGCCTCATAGAAATATTTTGGAAGTTTTCCTTCCATTTCTATTTTTTTTTAAAGATTTTATTTATTTATTTGACAGAGAGAGACACAGCGAGAGAGGGAACACAAGCAGGGGGAGTGGGAGAGGTTGAGAAGCAGGCTCCCCGCTCTGGGGATCCAGACCCTGGGATCATGACCTGAGCCGAAGGCAGCCGCCCAACCGACTGAGCCACCCAGGCGCCCCCCATTTCTATTTTTTAAAACAGCTTCAGAAGAATAGATATTAATTCTTCTTTAAATGTTTAGTAGAGTTCCCCTGAGAAGCCATCTGGCCCTGGATTCTTGTTTGTTGGGAGATTTTTGATTGCTGCTGCAATTTCCTTGCAGTTATGTGTCTGTTCAGGTTTTATATTTCTTCGCGTTTTGGTTTTGCTAGTTTATGTGTTTCTAGGAATGCATCCATTTCTTCCAGATTGCCTAATTTGTTGGCATATAGTTGCTCATAATATGTTCTTATAATTGTTTGTATTTCTTCAGTGTTGGTTTTGATCTCTTTCATTACTTTACTAATTATGATCCTTTCTCTTTTCTTTTTGATAAGGCTGGACAGAGGTTTATCAATCTTACTAATTCTTTCAGAGAACAAGCTCCTAGTTTCATCGATCTGTTCTACTGTTCTTTTGGTTTCTATTTAATTGATTTCTGCTCTAATCTTTATTAATTCTCCTCTCCTGCTTGGTTTAGGCTTTATTTGCTGTTCTTTCTCCAGCTCCTTTAGGTATAAGGTTAGGTTGTGTATTTGAGACTTTTCTTTTTTCTTGAGAAAGGCTTGTATTGCTACGTACTTCCCTCTTAGGACTGCCTTTGCTGCATCCCAAGGTTTTGAATAGTTCTGTTTTCATTTTCATTTGTTTCCATGAATTTTTAAGATTCTTCTTTAATTTCCTGGTTGACCCATTCATTCTTTAGTAGGATGCTCTTTAACCTCCAAGTATTTGAGGTCTTTCCAAATTTCCTCTTGTGATTGAGTTCAAGTTTCAAAGCATTGTGGTCCTAATATATGCAGGGAATGATCCCAGTCTTTTGGTACTGGTTGAAACCTGATTTGTGACCCAGTATGTGGTCTATTCTGGAGAATGTTCCATGTGCACTGGAGAGGAATGTGTATTCTGTTGCTTTAGGATGAAATGCTCTAAACAATCTGTGAAGTCCATCTGGTCCAGCATATCATTCAAAGCCCTTGTTTCCTTGTTGATCTTCTGCTTAGATGATCTGTCCATTGCAGTGAGTGGGGTGCTAAAGTCCCCTGCTATTATTGTATAATTATCAATGTGTTTCTTTAATTTTGTTATTAATTGGTTTATATAATTGGCTGCTCCCATGTTAGGGGCATAAATATTTATAATTGTTAAATCTTCTTGTTGGATAGACCCTTTAATTATGATCAGAAATTCTTTTAATTTCTGTTTGTCCTGGAAACTCTTTATCTCTCGTTCTATTCTCAATGACATCCTTGTATATTTTTCTCATTTAGCACCCCGAATATATCATGCCAGTCATTCCTGGCCTGCCAGGTCTTGTGGATAGGTCTGCTGCCAGTCTAATGTTTCTAATCTTGTAGGTTATGGACCTCTTGCCCTGAGCGCTTTCATGATTTTCTCTTTGTCTCTAAGATTTGCAAGTTTCACTATTATATGTCAGGGTATTGACCTATTTTTATTGATTTTGAGGGGGGTTCTCTGTGCTTCCTGGACTTGAATACTTGTTTCCTTCCCCAGATTAGGGAAGTTCTCAAATATAATTTGCTCCAATATACCTTCTGCCCCTCTCTCTCCTTCCTCTTCTTCTGGGATCCTAATTATTCTAATATTGTTTTGCTATATTTTATCACTTATCTATCAAATTCTCCCCTCATGATCCAGTAGTTGCTTATCTCTCTTTTTTCAGCTTCTTTATTCTCCATCATTTTGTCTTCTATATCACTTATTCTCTCTTCTGCCTCATTTATTCTAGCAGTTAGAGACTCCATTTTTTACTGCATCTCATTAATAGCTTTTTTTATTTTGACTTGATTAGATTTTAATTCTTTTATTTCTCCAGAAAGGGATTATCTAGTATCTTCTATGCTTTTTTCAAGCCTAGCCAGTAAATTTATAATCATTAATCTGAACTCTAGTTCCAACATCTTACTTATATCCATGTTGATTAGGTCCCTGGCAGTCAGTACTGCCTCTTGTTCCCTTTTTTGAGGTGAGTTTTTCCATCTTGTCATTCTTGCAGAAAGTAGTCACTTTTCTAATTGTAGAGTTGCAGCTATTCTTCTCTTTGATCTCAGGTTGAGTTCACAGGTGTTCAGAATGATTTGTTAGCCATCTAGCTGAATTCCTGGGACCAGAGAAAACTAAGGTCTATTATTCTACTGTAAAAGTTTGAATTTTATTCTGTACTGGCTATAGGGCCTTTTAAAAAAAATTTGAATGATAAACCTATAATGTTCTTTACTGTCTTCTTATGGCTTATTATATAACCTTACCAGTTAATACTACATATAAAGAAAGATTTGGACTTCTATATATTAACTTTTAAAATGATGTAATGGGTATAATTAAATGATATCAAATTTGAAAAAAAGAAAACAATTCCTGTTAGGAAATTATTATTTTCAGTCATTAAAGCAATGATTTATTCACTATATTTGAGAAACTGTTAATGTTGTAATAGCATAAAAATATAAAGATATTAGACACCCTAATATAAAACAGTATTACTTAAAGTAGGGTCAATAAATTTTTGCATGACCATTACCTAGGGTTTATTAAAATTCTTATTCTTAAACTCTACTTCAAACCTATTAATGTATAATCTGGGTTAGGCCCCAACAATATGGATTTTTAGTATAGCATTTGGGAGATTTTATGCACAATAAAATTTGAGAAGCACTGTACTAAATATTAGGTATCTTTTACATAACATTTTTGAGAATTTCTTTCCTACATTGCTGCTATAGTTAAACTCAGGCATCTCTGTAACAGCTGTACTCTTATTTTGAAAACAATAAATGGCAAATTGGTGTCTTTTTAGACATTCTTTTCTTTTCTCTTTTCTTTTTTAAAGTAGGCTCCATGTGGAGCCCAACACGAGGTTTGTATTCACGACTCTGAAATTAAGACCTGAACAGAGACCAAGAGTGGGACACTCAACCGAGCCACCTAGGTTCCCATTTTTTAACATTTAACTTATAAAGAGATATATAGTTATTATTCTTCTTCCACCCCTGTTTTTATCCTCTTCATCACTTTTACTAGTTTATTGGATATGCTGCTAGTGTTTTTATATTGATATGTTTATTTTCCCTTCTTTCTTTCACAAAAGATAGAAATCATACACTGTTCTGTGCCTCGCTTTTGTCACTTTAACATATCCTGAACATCCTTTCATATTAGTGCACATTAGCACTCATTAAATATTTTTAACTCTACTTCTTAGTCTAAAAAGTTTTCTCTATGTTATTAAATTAAATTGCCTTACTGATATTTGGTAATACTTCATATTATGTTACAGCATTAAAAAAGAGATCATTAGGAGTAGATGATCCAATTAAGAAAGCTGAAGTTCAAAAGAGACTAGTAGTCAATTTTGTTTATTATAAAATCTAAGCCTTTATTTTGTGAAGGAGGGAATACTAGAAGACACAGAGATGAAAGCAAGACTTAGATAAGAAATTGAGAACATGTCTGAATATTTTCTATTTTTAATGATAAAGATTGGCAAATGGAAACAATTTAAATTTTCTATGTTATATGAAAATAAAATGACCTGCTTTTATTTCAATTTACTCTTTGAAACAATAATGTATAAATTAATTTTGTTTTTATAATTATGATTATTAAAATCAAGATTCGTTAAATTGCACCTACTAATATTATAAGTTGAACATTTGAAATTGCCATTTTGGGGGGCGCCTGGGTGGCTCAGTCGGTTAAGTTTGTGACTCTTGATTTCAGCTCAGGTCATGATCTCAGGGGTGTGAGATCCAGACCCACACTGGGCTCCATGCTGGGGTGGAGCCTGCTTAAGATTCTTTCTCTCCCTTTCCCTCTGTTCCTCTCCATTCTCCCTCTCTGGAAAAAAAAAAAAAAGAAATGGCCATTTTGTAGGTAAAAAAAATGAATGGATATTGGCAATTTTGAATGGTTCAACCTGATAATAACATAGGCCATTGAGATCTGAGACAAGTTTCTGTGACCGTCAGGCAGAGTCCTCACAGACACATTACAGTCACAACATAACCTTGGCTACCTGTGCTAACCTTGGCTACCTGTGCTAACTTTGGCTATCTGTGGGAAAACAAAACAAGGAAAACAAAGACATAAAGGAACAATGGCAAGCTATCTTATTTCTCACTGCAGTTATCAACTCTAATCTGGTTTCACCATTTCAGGTTTAGGTAAAGGCAGATTATAGAAAGGTAAATAATAGAGAATGGACTGTTCACAGGCATTTATACTCCTACAGAAGTATACATGCATTTGAAGCTTCAGAAGACTCAGGGTTCTCTGTCACATGCCCATTTCTTATTTTTCAGGCACTCAGCAGTGTCTCCTACTGCTTAGACTTGGAAATCCTCCCAGGTACTCTGCATATCACTTTTTTATTTTTAATGCCATTTGGTAGGAGTTCATCAAACATTTGATACATGCATATTTTGTCTTCCTACTGGGTTTTCTTTCTTTCTTTTTTTTTTCCAATTCCTATCACTACACAAGGCACAAAGGTCTGCATATAGTGAAAAATTAAGAGCTATGGCCTGAATAAAGATATCAATTTCTAGTAAGATTAAAATAAAAATTTTTGTACACCTTGAGGGACATGAGGAACAGAGAAGACTTCAAGGTTTTAAGTGGGCAACTTGTAAATTTGGGAACATTTAAACCATTATATAACCATATTTCCCTAATAGTTTCAAAACAAAGCAAGGATCAGCAGGTTGTGGCTCACAAAAACTATTTACTTTTCCCCCAAATAAATGCAATTATGTTAATATTAATAGCTCATATTTTCTAAATTTGTATATTCTCTTTTCTCTTATACCAATAATTCTTCTGTAAAATGTTCCTATAATCCCATATATGGGACTATATAGCAAAACATTCCTGTCTGTTTGACTTAAACTACCCTTTCTACTAATTTGTTTGAGTTTTGAACATGTTATAAGATGCTTTTAAAAAATTTTCCCTCAACTCTTAAATAAAGTTCAGCATGAAGAAAACATATTTCCTTCTCTTCCCTTAGATATCAACTTTTACTTTCTCTAGAGCTATGCTATCCAATATGTAGATACTGAAATTAAAACTAAATACATTCCAATTCAGTTCCTCAGTTAGTGACCACACTTCAAGCATCATGGTAGGGCACCCTGCCTTTAACAGAGCAGGATACTGTATTTGATGAACTGCCAGATGTATTTCAGATGCTTTCATTTAATTAACATTTTCTTCATGGCTTCATTTCAGAATATTTTAACACCCATCTTCTCTTTCTCCATAACAAAATACAAGATGGTAAACACAGCTCTTTTGTTCACTTGGCTTCTTTAGCTCTTTGTTAGTTTTTGTTTTGGGGGGTTTTTTGCGGGGGGGCTTTTTTGATAGTTTGGTGTTGTAATTCCAGGCTTGGCATATACTTAAATGAAGAGAGAGTTACTTTAAAATTGCACTAAGATTGGGGAACATTTTGAAAATGGTTGTACACTGTCCTTCACAAGTTGATATTACTGCAGGGTAAAAAGGCAATTAAAATAGGTACAACCCCCCCTCACTCTCCCCATCTTAAAATCTGGATGTAGCCCTTATTTTTTCATACTATGGTAGATAATTAAGGATACGTTCATGCTGGATCTTGTGGCAAACGCATTTCCTAAATGATTGTGCTATTTAGAAATTATGCAAGCATACACATCAGAGACATTCATCTTTAAGAAATTCCTTTGAATTTACAAAATAAGAGTTGACTGCATAATTTGGGAAATGAGTACTCCAAAATTTCTCCATCTTAAAAGGAATTCCTCTTGTTTTGAAACATCTACTTAAAAACAGAAATGATTTGTCATAGTCATTGGGTGGGGTTAAATGACTAGCTTTATTTATCCCTGCTTAATATAAGTACTTAAAGAGGCAAAAAGAAAAAAGAGAGAAAAAAAATAACTCTTTTATTAGCCTAATATAAAAATGTTTCATTTTATTCTGTAGTTCCAGTAACTGGATCTTTATCTTCTCCCCCATAATTGACTCCACATTAATTTTCCAGTTTCTCTGGGACATCAATCTTGCCCTCCCCCCTCTCTCTCTCTCTCTGTCTTTCTGTCTGTCTCTTCCTCTCTCTCTCTTTTTCAGCTGTGTCCACAGCTACTTTATAGTCCAAGGTACTCAATAAAGCCCCCTGGACTCCCAACTTACAACTTGCTTTTTCCTCTGTTAAACTGTGGCTATACTTCCTAAAACCTTGCTCTATCTTGTCTGGTTCTACTGAAGACCCTTCAGTTGGGATCTAGGTTTTGTTCTCTAACCATCTTACCACTTTCAATATATAGGCCCAACTCTGTTGAACTTCTGAGCCATGCAGGATGATGTCTTCATTTCATCTTTCCTCCAACCTACTGTGAAAACCTGCCACACCCACTATCTCACCCAGTGTTTGTTCCTGACAATCAAGGCCAAATTGAAAAGCTTGGTTCCTGCTCATTTGGGAAAGGAGGTCAATATTTTCCCCAAAGTATCCAAACATTTGAGAGATTATGACTTCTGCCCCATGCTCCAGTCTCTATGGATGAATAGTCACTGTTCACTAATAGATAGCCCTCATATCCATCACCTGGATGATTTTCTACCCTTTCTCCTACTTTCTACTATTTGGACCTCAACTGAATTTCCTTTGTAGAGATCTGAATCCTGCCTATGAAGAGTTTGGTTTATCCTGTTAGTCTCCCAGTGAAAGTCAGTTATAACAATATGCCAAAACCTGTAACTTCTTATCGCTCATTTGGGGACCACCAAGAAATCACTTTTGGGAAACAGGGTGGGTTAACTAGGATAGACAGATGTCCTACAATTCCTGGCTCCTGCATCCTTCCTTTTAACTATTTATTTGGCTTCAGACGTGAGACAGTTACAGTGAAAAGAATTAGCATTACTATTTTTATTGATTTTTTAAATCTTTGTATTTTTAAATTTTATCTGAATGTACACATGCCAGGTTCTGGATTAAAGATAGACTCCTCTCTATATATATATCTCACAGAAAATAATGAAATTATGTCTCATTATTAGTCCTTACATCTAGGACAACAGGACGAAAGCCAAATCAATTGTTCTATGCAAGTAGCTAGACACCCCATAGATGAGAGATAAGGAAAAAAATAATTTTACTCTGCTTATAAAGATGAAGGAAAAAGTCATCCTCTTCTCTTCTAAAAAGGTCTCCTTCCTATTCTAGCCATTTAATGTGAAAATAAAATCTCAAGGAGTCAGATAACCCCATGTGTTCTTGCTTTTTAAGACACTTGTCTACAAGTTCTAGGACTCATTCCATGATGAACTATAAATACCTGGGGAGATCATGCTCCAGTCTTCCTGGCACACTGGAGGCTTAATCTGAGTATCTAGACTGGCTGCAATCATTTGGCCCGCTTAGGGAGAAAGAAGTTTTATTATCTTTTTTGTGTCAGAGCAATTAACTAAAGAAACAGATCAGATTCTCAAGGTCTTTGAAGAGTAAAATATTTCTGGAGGAAGTGAAAACAAACATTCCCTATCTTCATATCATATACACTTCATGTCATAGGAGACTAGAGCTTTTAGAAGGAGCACTGATAAATCTAGTGAAGTTTTACTCCCTGGAATTCAGAACATATAAATAACTTCTAGAAATCAATAAGAAAAATGTTACTCAGAAGAAAAAACGGCTAAAGGATATTACCAGGCAAATCATAGAAGCAGAAAAGCCAATGCCCAATGCACTTAAGAAAAAATTGCTTAATTTCACAAGTATTGAGAAATGAAAATTAAAACCAGAATGAGATCCCATTTCACATACATCAAATTTATAAGTAATAATTCTAATAATGTTGGTAAGGATATGAAGCAATATTGATACTTAAGGCCAATTTAGCAATGGCTATCATAATTGCTTATTTCCTAAGCAATCACACTCCTAGAAAACTCTACTGTGTATGGATGTAGTAGTCAGAATAATGCCCCCCTCACATGTCCATGTTGTAATTCTTGGGCCATATGAATATGTTAGGTTACACGGAAAAGCAGAATTGTTGTTGAAGATGGAATTAAGATTGTTAAAAAACTAACCTTAAAATAGAGAAATAATTCTGGATTATCCACTTGGGTCCAAAGTAATCACAAGCATCTTTAAACACGGCAGAAAATGTTAACAGACCTGAAAGGAAAAATAGGCAGCAACGTAATAATAGTAGGGGTTTTTTTTTTTTTTAAAGATTTTATTTATTTATTTGTGAGAGAGAGAGAATGAGAGAGAGCACATGAGAGGGGGGAGGGTCAGAGGGAGAAGCAGACTCCCTGCCGAGCAGGGAGCCCGATGCGGGACTCGATCCAGGGACTCCGGGATCATGACCTGAGCCGAAGGCAGTCGCTTAACCAACTGAGCCACCCAGGCGCCCCTTGGGGGGGCTTTAACGCCTACTTTCAACAATGGATAGATTATCCAGACAGAAAATCAATAAGAAAACTTTGGAATTTAGATCAGATGGACTTAGACATTTATAGACCATTCCATCCAACAGCATCAGAAAACACATTCTTCTCAAGAATACACACATGAAATATTCCCCAGGATAGATCATATGTTAGGCCACAAACAAGATTGAAATCCTATCAAGCATCTTTTCTGACTATAATGGTAGGATACTAGAAATCAATTACAAGAAGAAAACTGAAAAATTCACAATATGTGGAGATTAAATAACATGCTACTGAACAATCAATGAGTCAAAGAAGAAATCAAAAGATAAATAAAAATATACCTTGGGACAAATGAAAATGAAAATACAACATGCTCAAACTTAAGGGACGCAGCAAAAGCAATCTTAAGAGGGAAGTTCATAATAAAAATGCCTACATTAAGAAAACAAAATATCTCAAATAAACAACTTACCTTTACACTGAAAGGGACTAGAAAAAGAAAAATGAAGCCCAGAGTTATTAAAGAGAGTAAATAACAACGATCAGAGGGGAAATAAATGAAATAAAGACTTAAAAGATAATAGAAAAGATCAGTGGTGGGGCACCTGGGTAGCTCAGTCGGTTAAGTGTCCAACTCTTGATTTTGGTTCAGGTCATGATCTCAGGGTTGTGAGATCAAGCCCCACATTGGGCTCTGCACTGGGGCATGAGCCCTGCTTAAGATTCTCTCTCCTTTTCCCTCTGCCCCTCCCCCACTTTCCCTCGCTCTCTTAAAAAAAAAAAATCAATGGAACTAAGAACTGGTTTTTTGAAAAGTTAATTAAAATAGACAAACCTTTAGCTAGACTCATCAAAGGAAAAAGAGTACATTTAAATAAAATCAAAAATGAAAAAGAAAATGATACAACTGATACCACAAAAATACAATGGATCACAAGAGACTATTTGCACTGCAGTAAAATTGTATTTTCCTCAGCTTCATTTTAAAAAGGGGCTAATTGTACACATACATACATACTTGATGAACAATTATACACCAAAAATTGGACAATCTAGAAGAAATGGATAAATTCCTAGAAATACATAACCTACCAAGATTGAATCATGAAGAAATAGAAAATCTAAATAGATCAGTTACTGGTAAGGAGATTGAATCAGTAATCAAAAACCTTGCAACAAACAAAAATCCAGGACACGATGGCTTCACTAGTGAATCCTACCAAACATTTAAAGAATTAGTACCAATTCTTCTCCAAACTCTTCTAAAAAATCGAAGAGGAAGGAATACTTCCAAACTCATTTTATGAGGCCAGCATTACCCTGATACCAAAACCAGACAAAAGCACTAAAAGAAAAGAAAATTATAGGCCAATATTCTTGATGAACATAGATGCAAAAATCCTCAAGAAAATATTAGCTAGCCAAATTCAACAGTACATTAAAAAGATCAAACACTATGATCAAGTGGGATTTACTGAAGAGATGCAAAGATGGTTCAATGTACACAAATATAATAGAGCTCAGAAGCAGACCTATAAGAATATTCATAGAATCATTGATTGTATTATTAAGGGGAGAAAAGATTGAAAATATTTAGCCATGGAATAATATATAGCAGCAAAAATGAATGAACCAGAGTAATTCATATCAATAGATAATTGTTGAGCAAATATGAGCAAGTACAGTATAATGCCATTAAATATTTAATATTTTCTAAAAGTATAAAGAAATGGAAATTATAACTACCAAATTCAGAAAAACAATTATTTGTATATGAGAAGAATGGGATAGGAGGAGGATCTGATCAGGGAAATGTACACAGGATACTGCAACTACATTGGTTAAGTTGATTTCTTAAGCAAATGTGGGAAATGAATATTGCATCATTTTTGTCCATAAATTTTCAGGTCTGAATTTTTTCCCAATAACACTCATAAGCACTCTTCTTAAAATATGAGATCATATCAAGCCCTTGCTCAAAACACTCAATTAAAATTCAAACTGCTTTCCAGTGGCCACAGGGCCCTATAAACCTATAAAATTTTTGCTCCAAAATTTTCTCCTACTAACATGCTTTTTGCTCACTTTGCTTTGGTTACACTGACCTTTTATTATTACAAAATTTGCCAATCTTATTCTGATCCCAAGGCCTTTAACTTGTGTTACCACTGTCTAGACTACTTCTTTCACCAGAATATTATAGTATTACTTGTGTTAAATTATTATCTGAGTATTTGAGGACAGTGGCGGACATGGGAAGAAAGGAAAGCACCACTCCTTAGAAGGACCCTCATTTCTCAGGTAAATCAAACTTCCCATATGTTGAGGTCTCCATCTTCCTTACAACTGAGAAGAGCTAAGTGCTTCTATGAATGATTTATTGAAAGAAAGCAGGCCCTTGGGTGGTATCCCTGGGTAAGAAAAACAGTGGTTGAAGTTTTTTTTAGGCTCAACTTTTTCTGGGCAGAGAATCTCTTGGGCAGTGAGAGTTCAGGGGAATAGGACGGCTAGGGTTGATTGCTAAAAAGAATGAGCATTAAGGGCCAGGGTAGAGGTCAGCCAGGGTTGAACAGATTATAAAAGGAAAAATATCCTCCAGAGAACAACCCCTTATAAGGAAACTGAGGCAAGTAAGACTTTACTGCAGTGCAAATAGCATCTTTGGAAAGATGGCAGAAGACCCGTTTTCTACAACAGTGTGGCAGCAAGGAGCAAAGGCAGGTTTAGCAGATGTGGGCTGACCAACTCAAACATTCCTCCTTGCCTGAGAATGGAAGCCTACTGAGAACCCATTTTATGTTCTATAGGCCCCTGAGTTACTTGGATGATCAAGGCGAAGATGCTGGCTCCTGGCATTTGGTGCCAGCTTTTCTCCCAGAAAGGAATGTGGTATTCAAGTTGGTTCTAATCAAATGTAGACAAATGAAAGTATGAGAGTCCTTGCACTACATGTGAGGAGCAAAAATAAATAACCAATTGGTTGAAACACCTATAGTCCAACAGGCCCAAAGATCCCATTCTTGTCAGCATCTACTGTAGCAACATTTCTCTTTGCCTTTGTTATCATTTACATGTCATACTACCAAATTTGCACTAAATAAAGAAAGCATTTCCTAAATAAGGGAATGATCTTTAATCACAGCTATGAATTTCTGCTGTCATCAGCATGGAGGTCACACAACATCTTGATTTCCTTTAATAAGAACATGAATACCTACTATGTTCATACCGCCAATTGTCAGCAAATGAATAGCTTCTCTTGCTGATGAACCACAATGTCTTTTTACAGAACTATTATCTTATCAAAAGTCAAAGACTCATGAGTGAACCAATAAAATATTAAATGCATTATTATATAATTTGGCAAACTTGATAATCCTTACTAAAAGATAAGTATTTGGTGGTCTATTCCTCTGTTAATAAGCATTATTAAATTAGATTAAAATGCATGTATAAGACTTTTGAAACAATTTGCATTTGAATTGAAATATGCACACTCTAACAGCTGGAACAATGGACAAAAGTCATTTCCTCTAGAGGAAAAAATGGAAAATTGCTTACCAAGATGATATCAGCATGAACAGATGATAGTTAAAGATCTAGCTCACTGATTATAAGCACTATTTTAGAAATCTCATTTCTGTACATTCCCTGTAGCATTATCAGTATTCGAGCTTTTTCATAAACTACACATGTGTGGCTATGGGAAGGCAAAAGTAATTTGATATCCTGCTGTTTCACATTCAGGTTTGATATGAATGAGAATATGGAAATTTTATGGCACTAAAAACAATTTGCTGATTCTATCCTATCTGTCTGGATCAGTATGAGTCTTGATATTAACACTTTCAGCTTATTTTAAGATATATAACAAATTCATTAGGCAATATGACATAAAAGGTACAAATCTTGTATTATAAGCAACAGTAGACAGGACAGTTTGACTCCATAGTTCACTGTTTTTAAAGAATCATATGGCTCCATCTTTGTTTCTCCACACATACCATCTACATTTTTCCACCACCTCCATCCATCCCCACCTACATCACCTATAGGTTTGAACACTTATACAGTCACCCAGCCCTAAAGATAAAAAGAAAATGCTCAACGTCTTTGGATTTCACTTTGCAACGTTTATTTAAAAATAACAATGTTATGTTATAATATTTATCAGATGCATAATAATGTTACCATAGCAGCAATAAATAAATAAGTAGAAGTTAATTTGTAACATATAATCAACATCATGATGTAGAGATTATGGTGATTGGGACATGATTTATATATACAGTGCAGGAAAGAGTTGCAGCCTTCTGACTTGCAGCTCCTCTTCTGCATCCACGAAAAATTATGCTTCTGAGCTGCCATTTGTAATTCAGGTTGGCACCAATCAAATTGGAAACATGAATTTTGCATTACCATTTCTGAGCAATAGGTGAATATTTAGCCTCCAGCTTGCTCAAATGAATTGGCTAATTCTTTGTGCCTTCCTATTAATATCCCCATCTCCTAGTTTTGTGTTTGCATCTGCTAAAGAAAGGAAGAAAGAAGAGCACTAAAATCGTGTCTCCCAGCCCCAGAATAGGATATGCTCGTCCATGTTCTCACTTCTTTCTTCTTTGTCATGATTTAGCTTTGTCATTCATTTTTTAAAAACTGGGTGGTTTCCCTCCCTTAGTTCTATAGTAAACATCAACTTAATTTTGCCACTACCCCTTCCAGAGGAGGCTAGTATATTTATAATAGGATATGGAACCAACAGAGAAAGAAGTGTCAAGTTTTAGCTGCGTGTCCAGAGAGTCCACCAGTACTTACTGAGCACTTGCTCAGTAAATTGCCTCATTCAATAATGAGCACTGTGTAAGATAGGGTTATTTTATAGCTAGATTAGGAAAGCTCTATGCTTATGTCTGTGGGTGCTGAAATCTGGAACTGATCTTTGGACATGGTAAGGATGAGATGTGTTAGTCATTTGTGATTTGATGTTGAAATTTCAAACTTCCCTGGAGGCACCTGGTGCAAGCTTGTCTATGCTGTTTAGAAATGTTTCCATTGATGTTTTAGACCTGTTTTATCTGGTTACACCGTGGTTTTGCTTATGTGAGTAGCAGGTTATAAAGGGCTCTGCTGTAAACTTTTGCTTGGGTTCCCTTGAAATCAAGATACTTTGTGCATATCTTGGTGGTTAATAATCTGAAAACAAAGCACACTCTGTGTGCTTGAGAAAGAATCCTGGGACCTGGAACTCTTTGATGATTGTCTGTAGTCTTCCTCATGTTGTACCGTATCTTTTATATTTAACAAAGCTTATGTGAGTACACCTTGAGGGGTCTTGTGCATCTTTCAGTTATCTGACCCAGTGTAATCAATGCAAGCACATACTCTGTAAGATTCTTTTAAGGAAAGAAAAAAAAAACCAAAAAAACAATAGCCACAGAATTTCTAATCACCATTGTTTGAAATAGTCACTTGAGTATGAACACTGGCATCAAAAGATTTTATTCACTAAAAAAAGAGTGATATTATTTGGAGACTATATTTTTTCGAAGGGTATCATTTCAAATTAAACATACAAACACATATGTAAAGCATAGACATTAAAATAATGTGTCTATATATGGCATATGTGGCATAGTAGTTTCTGGGGTCAGAATCCTGGTTCCAACATTTTTAAGTTATAAAATCTTAGTCATTTCATGTTGGCTATCGGCTTCAGTTTCCTTATCTGTAAAATGAAGATAGTAGTAGTAGATTAAATCAGTCCATGAATGTCTCATAATAAGTGGCCAGTTAGGGGCGCCTGGGTGGCTCAGTCGTTAAGCGTCTGCCTTCGGCTCGGGTCATGATCCCAGGGTCCTGGGATCGAGCCCCGCATCGGGCTCCCTGCTCCGTGGGAAGCCTGCTTCTCCCTCTCCCACTCCTCCTGCTTGTGTTCCTGCTCTCGCTGTCTCTCTCTCTGTCAAATAAATAAATCTTAAAAAAAAAAAAAAGTGGCCTGTTAATGTCAGCTACTGTTATCATTATTATTATAATTATTTGTTTTTTAAGAGAGAGCATGTGTGTGGGAGTGGGTGGCATGAAAAGGGATAGAGGGAGAGAGAATCTCAAGCAGACTCCTCGCTGAGCACAGAGCCCAGTGCAGGGCTCAATCCCACCTGAGATCATGACCAGAGGAGAAATCAAGAGTCAGATGCTAAATGGACTGAGCCCCCAAAGTGCCCCATTTATATTATGTTTAAAGTAAGGTATCAAATGGACAAAAGCATATTGAAAATAAGTTAGAACTAGTCTCCATAAATTAGAGATTTTGCACATCAGGAGTAAGTTTTAGAACCACATAACTCTCACTCTTTAATATTTGTCTTCAACATTTTAAAGTTCATGATTAGAATAATAGTAGCACAAAAGTAAGCAGGTGAATATATTCTTTCAATTGTGAATCTCCTTGTTCCTTGATCACAGAGAATTCCATTTAAAAAAGGATGTTGTGAAAAAAAAAAAAAAAGGATGTTGTGAACTCTAAAGTGTTGTACAAAGATTAGTGTTACTACTAATTTGAGTGTGGTTATTGGTTTCAGCGTAAGAGGATGCTCTTGTTAAGAATTCTCTTCTTCAGTATATCATTTGGGTAGAACAAAGGTGTGTGAATGGTACTCAAACTACTACAGTGTGATAATCACTGAGACTGGACTGGCTCAATATCTGATGCTTCGATTTCTTGATAAATCAATCTCCAAGGTTCAGTTCATTCACAGTATGAGGCTACTTACCTGTTCAAAGTACATCAGTTTTGTCCTCCAGTTTTTGTATTGGCTTCCTGTCAGGGTTTACATTGATTTTAAAGTTTTATTGTTGACGTTTAAAGCACTTAATGGCCTGATACCTTCTTATATTAATGATTTGCTTATCCCCACAGGACAAGAATAACTTTTGAGATCTTCTGCTAGCTGGATGTCAGTCTTAAATGTCACCTTGAGATTCAGAGTGCAAAGGCCTTTTGTCTTTTGTTCATGTTCTTTTTGAGATAAGACATTAGAAAGAAAATATCATATCTTTTCTAAAGGTCAGCGGGCATCGTGGAAAAATATAATATTGAGACCTTTGACTTATCAAATTAATGTATGTTTTCAAATTCTCAAATAAGATCTGTAACAGACCAAATTCCCTACAAACGTTATAATAAAAATATTTAATCTATAAAATGTGGAAATCATTAAAATAATATTCTTATATATGTTTTTTAAAAGTTGGAAAATAAGTGCTATATTTCTCAGTGAAAGAATACTTGTTCTCATCTAGGACATAAAAATAGTCATTTTATTTTCAAAGTCAATCTCTCAAAATGCAATTTTTTTCATATTCTAAGATATTTATGATAAACTTCATGAATGGAAACATGCTTTAAAATATTTTACAATCAATCACAAATAGTGTTTTTGGATTTAATGTTTAATTATGAAGACTGGCTATGTGTTTGTGATAGGCAGCTTTGATTAATAATATGATTAATGCCAAGAGCAATCTCTACTTTGCGGAAGGAAATAACTCTTTTACATGAGTATAACTGTTGAAACATAATATAGAACATTAACTATGACTGCACACAGCCTGTAAAAGGAGTGTTAATTCATGATCTAGACAAACCAGTTTTTATGCACTAGTATACTCTATAAAGGAAATCTTTATCACCTACCTACCTACTTATCTACCTATTAGTTTGCTTTGTATCTCATTCGATCCAATACCTTGTCTCTCATTTGCCATACTGACATCTGATGCTTGATCGTTTAGTAATATATAAAATCCTCTGCACATAAAATAAAGTACAAGGAAGTATTTTGAAAACATTGAATACTAGATAAATGTGACATATCACCATAATTTTGCTATTATTTTATATGAAAGAATGTTTTCCCTATGAAAGTGACCTGACTTCAGAAGTTCTCCTTCCTACTATGCCATTTCCCCTACATCCTTTCTCCCTGCAGCTAGGTAATGGGATTCCCTCATACAGATATAACAAAGGAAAAAATTTAATTGTCTACAATATGGTGAAAATAAAACAAAATATCTTTCCTAGGACATTGTAGGTGAGGGCCTTTGCTGATAGTTCAAATAAAAACATGAAAGGTAAAAGATGAACTGTTATATATGGTTAAAAGAAATTTTAAACTATATAGCCATAAGGCCCAAATGGGAGTTTTTTATTATTTAGAGTTACATTTCTATTTCTTCAGAATATGAATGACTTGATTTGTATAATAGGTTAAAAAATGGACAACTCATTGTTTTAACCCAGTTCATGGTACAATTTTCTTACTTGTTTGCAAATAAGTCTACAGTATATGAGGAAAAATGTGGTTAATATATCTGATATTTTGGAATTCATTATCACTGAGAAATTTACAAAAATCTACTTCATGGCATAATATACAAAATACAAATATATCATGTTGTTGATGTTGATTTAATGATGATATTGACAGTTTTATGACTAAATCCCTAAGTAGAAGAAATACTGAAAATTAGATTTTTAGCAGGTTCTTCCTTAATTTAAAATGTAACCCATTGTCTCAGAAATACAGTTAATTTTTTAAAAAATATTGTTAACTATAAGACTTCAATAATGGGGAGGAGCAAGATGGCGAAGGAGTAGGAGACCTAAATTTCATCTGGTCCCAGGAATTCAGCTAGATAGGGCTCAAACCATTCTGAAGACCTACAAACTCAACCGGAAATTGAAGAAAAGAATAGCAGCAACTCTCTGAACAGAAAAGCGACTACTTTCTGGAAGGTAGGACGTGCAGAGAAGTGAATCTGAGGCGATATATGGGAAGATAGACCGCGGGGGGAGGAGCCTCCATCAGCCAATACTGGCAAGTGATAGAGCAGCAGAGCACAAAATTGGAACTTTTAGAAGTTCCAACGTCCCACTGAGGGACGTTGCTCCAGTGGCTAAGTGGGGGCTGGAACCCTTGCTGGGTCAGTGTGGTCTCAGGACCCTTGGGGTCACAGAAAGACCAGGGGGCCTGAGTGTGGCAGAGCTCCCAGGTATTGGAGCAGGGAAGCCAGCTGCAAAGACAGAGCCAAAGAGTGGGCTCTCAGCTCGGGGATGCCATAAACTGTGATCCGAGGCACAGTCGGACCACTGTTCTTCCAGCAGGGACTCAACAAGCGGCAGATCCAAAGAGACTCCCCTTCCTCCCCCAGGGAGAAAGGGTGTGAGAGCTCACCACAGAAATCTGCTGGGTTTGGAGACTCCAAATGGGGTCCTGTGCCAGAGATAGAAATGCTCAGTCACAGGCCAGGTGAGCATGGAGTGCGGACGGAGACTGGGGAGAAAGGAGTGATTGACTGCTTTTCTCTGGGGGTGCATTGAGGAGTGGGGCCCCAGGTTCTCAGCTCCTCCAGGGCAGAGATTGGGAGGCCACCATTTTCACTCTCATCCTCCAAAGCTATACAGAAAGCCTGCAGGAAACAAAAGCTCCTGAGAGCAAACCCAAGTAGATTATTTAGCCTGGCCCCTGGGAAGGGCGGTACAATTCCACCTCAGGTAAAGACATTTGAGAACCACTGCAACAGGCCCCTCCCCCAGAATATCAGCAAGAACAGCCAGCTAAGACCAAGTTTACTGATCAATGAGAACGGCAGAACTGCAGCACTAGGGGAATATAGCACATAGAATTCATGGCTTTTTTCCCCATGATTCTTTAGTCTTTCAAAGTTAATTTTTTTATTTTCTTTTTCTATTTTTTTTAATTTTTCTTTTTCCTTTTTTCAACCAACATCTTATCAATCCTTTCTTTAAAAATCTTTTTTTTTTTTCATTTTTAGAGTTATATTCTATCCCTTCATTGTAGTTAACCTTATTTTTGGTATATATATATAAGTTGTTCTCTCTTTAAGATTTTGGGATAAAGTTTCATCTAACAGACCAAGATATACCCTAAATCTCTAGTGTATGGCTTTGTTCTAGTCTCCTGCCTGACCATATTCACTCCCATTTTTTTTTTTAATTTCTCTTCATTCTTTTTTCAACCAACTTCTTATCTTACCAATTCCTTTTATAAAATCTTTTATGATTTTCACCTTTACAGTCATATTCCATCCTTTCATCATATTTACCCTTATTTTTGTACATATATAAGTTTTTCTTTCTTTAAAATTTTGGGAGGCAGTTTCTTCTAACAGAACAAAATATGCCCAAAATCTAGTGTGTGGCACTGATCTATTCACCAGCCTGATCATATTTGATCATATGCTTTTTTTTTTCTTTTTCTTTCTTTTTCTTTCTCTTTTTTCTTTCATTCCCTTTCCCCCAGTTTCAGGTCTCTTCTGATTTGTTTATTGTATATTTTTCTGGGGTCATTGTTACCCTGTTAGCATTTTGGTCTATCATTATCTATTCTCCTCTGGACAAAATGACAAGACAGAAAAACTCACTTCAAAAAAAAGAACAAGAGGCAGTACTGAGCCAGGGACCTAATCAATATGGACATTAGTAAGATGTTGGAACTAGAGTTCAGAATGACAATTATAAAGATACTAGCTGGGCTTGAAAAAAGCATGGAAGATACTAGAGAAACCCTTCCTGGAGAAATAAAAGGACTAAAATCTAACAAAGTTGAATCAAAAAGGCTATTAATGAGGTGAAATAAAAAATGGAGGCTCTAACAGCCTGAATAAATGAGGCAGAAGAGAGAATTACTGATATGGAAGACCAAATGATGGAGAATACAGAAGCTGAGAAAAAGAGATAAACAACTACTGGATCACGAGGGCAGAATTTGAGAGATAAGTGATACCATAAGATGAAACAGTATTAGAATAATTGGGATCCCAGAAGAAGAAGAAAGAGAGAGAGGGGCAGAAGGTATATTGGAGCAAAATATAGCAGAGAACTTCCCTAATTTGGGGAAAGAAACAGGCATCAAAATCCAGGTGGCACAGAGAACCCCCCCGCAAAATCAATAAAAATAGGACAACACCCTGACATCTAATAGTAAAACTTACAAGTCTCAGAGCCAAAGAGAAAATCCTGAAAGTAGCTCGGGAGAAGAGATCTGTAACCTACAATGGTAAAAACATTAGCTTGGCAACAGACCTATCCACAGAGACCTGGCAGGCCAGAAAGGACTGGCAGGATATATTCAGAGCGTTAAATGAGAAAAATATGCAGCCAAGAATACTATATCCAGCTAGACTGTCACTGAAAAGAGGAGAAATAAAAAGCTTCCAGCACAAACAAAAACTAAAGGAATTTGCAAACACAAAACCAGCCCTACAAGATATATTGAAAGGGGTCCTCTAAGCAAGGAGAAAGCCTAAAAGTAACATAGACCAGAAAGGACCAGAGACTATTTACAATAACAGTCACTGTACAGGCAATACAAGGGCACTAAATTCTTATCTTTCAATAGTTACCCTGAATGTAAATGGGCTAAATGCCCCCAATCAAAAGACACAGGGTATCAGATTGGATAAAAAAACAAGACCCATTGATATGCTATCTGCAAGAGACTCATTTTAGACCCAAAGACACCTCCAAATTGAAAGTGAGGGGGTGGAAAATCATTTACCATGCTAATGAACATCAAAAGAAAGCTGGTGTGGCAATCCTTATATCAGACAAATTAGATTTTAAACCAAAGAGTATAATAAGAGATGAGGAAGGGCACTATATCCTACTTAAAGGGTCTATCCAACAAGAAGATCTAACAATTGTAAATATCTATGCCCCTAACATGGGAGCAGCCAATTATATAAGCCAATTAATAACAAAAGCAAAGAAACACATCGACAACAATACAATAATAGTGGGGGACTT
>NC_138373.1:109286894-109324993 GCF_054177405.1 Leptonychotes weddellii | reverse complement strand
TGTCATCATCAAGACAGTATGGTACTGGCAGAAAAACAGACACATAGATCAATGGAACAGAATCAAGAGCCCAGAAAGGGACCCTCAACTCTATGGTCAACTAATCTGCAACAAAGCAGGAAAGAATGTCCAATGGAAAAAAGACAGTCTCTTCAACAAATGGTGTTGGGAATACTGGATAGTCACATGCAGAAGAATGAAACTGGACCATTTCCTTACACCACACACAAAAATAGACTCAAAATGGTTGAAAGACCTAAATGTACACAGGAGTCCATCAAAATCCTAGAGGAGAACACAGGCAGCAACCTCTTCAACCTCAGCCGCAGCAACTTCTTCCTAGAAACATCACCAGAGGCAAAGGAAGCAACGGCAAAAATGAACTATTGGGACTTCATCAAGATAAAAAGCTTTTGCACAGCAAAGGAAACAGTCCACAAAACCAAAAGACAACCGATAGAATGGGAGAAGATATTTGCAAATGACATATCAGACAAAGGGTTAGTATCCAAAATCTATAAAGAACTTCTTAAACTCAACACCCAAAGAACAAATGATCCAATCAAGAAATGGGCAGAAGACATGAACAGACATTTTTGCAAAGAAGACATCCAAAAGGCCAACAGACACGTGAAAAAGTGCTCAACATCGCTCAGCATCAGGGAAATCCAAATCAAAACCTCAATGAGATACCACCTCACAGCAGTCATAATGGCTAAAAGTAACAAGTCAGGAAAGGACAGATGTTGGAGGGGTTGCAGAGAAAGGGGAACCCTCCTACACTGTTGGTGGGAATGCTAGCTGGGGCAGCCACTCTGGAAAACAGTATGGAGATTCCTCAGAAAGTTGAAAATAGAGCTACCATATGACCCAGCAACTACACTACTGGGTATTTACCCCAAAGATACAAATGTAGGGATCTGAAGGGGTACGTGCACCCCAATGTTTATATCAACAATTTCCACAATAGTCAAACTATGGAAAGAGCCAAGATGTCCATCAACAGATGAATGGATAAAGAAGATGTGGTATAGATATACGAGGGAATATTATGCAGCAATAAAAAAAAAAAAAAAGACATCTTGCCATTTGCAACGACATGGATGGAACCAGAGGGTATTATGCTAAGCGAAATAAGTCAATCAGAGAAAGACATGTATCATATGATCCCACTGATATGAGGAATTCTTAATCTCAGGAAACAAACTGAAGGTTGCTGGAGGGATAGGGGATGGGAGGGATGGGGTAGCTGGGTGATGGACATTGGGGAGGGCATGTGCTATGGTGAGTGCTGTGAATTGTGTAAGACTGATGAAGCTCCGACCTGTACCTCTGAAAAAAATAATACATTATATTAAAAAAAAAAAAAGAAGAAGAAGATAGCAGGAAGGGAAAAATGTAGTGGGGGAAATTGCACGGGGAGATGAACCATGAGAGACGATGGACTCTAAGAAACAAACTGAGGGTTCTAGAGGGGAGGGGGATGGGGGGGTGGGTTAGCCTGGTGATGGGTATTAAAGAGGGCACGTTTTGAACGGAGCACTGGGTGTTACACACAAACAATGAATCATGATCAAAAACTAATGATGTAATGTATGGTGATTAACATAACATAATAAAATAAAATTTAGAAAAAGACTTCAATAATCAAGATATTACAAATATTAATGCAATCTGTAATTTATTTTGGACTTTGGGTTTCTGAAATTATTTAGTTTAGCTGCCTCAATATTATTCTTTGGTCTCTTCTCCTTGGAGGGCACCTTCTTTTGATATATCCTAAAATAGCTTTTATTGTGTTTATAATGCAATTCATTCATATATCTAGCTTGCAATTTTATTTATTAGATTATTGTTATTAGGTTAAACCATACAAAATTGTAGATATTTGATAGTTTTTGACCTACAGATGTGTTAACTTGGATTAAAAATAATAGCAACTGGGTACCAGAAAGGCAAACAAAAAGAAAGCATGGGTACCCTTTATGGGTAACCAACCTTTAAAAATCACTTGTCTTCCTGTATTAAAATGAATTAAAATATAATACACAGTATAATGGAAAATAAAGAAAACTACTTATCGAGAAATGTACTAAAACTTTTATCATATCATATTAATTTATAGTACATAATTATTTATAACTTACAGTAAAACATTTATTCTCCATAAATGTGCAATACTCCTTTCTAAGGTTTTGTTCAAAGACTTTTCATAACAGCATACAACTTTGACAATACTTTTTAGAACACAGATACGGAGTTTAAATCTCAGATGTGAGGTTTCATCTAGTAAATTTGTATAGTACACTGTAAGATCCTGAAGTAGAAAAGGATTTCATCATTGTCTATCTTAATTTCTGATCTATGAATAGAATTTATGTGTTTGCTGTTAGTATGATAGAATGCATCATTTTAGCCCATACCATTAGTTACCAAATCTCTTCAGTAGTAATTCCTTTCTTATGAAATTCAAGATTCTTGGGAATTATCTAGATATATGGCTTCTCCTGGGAAATTCTTCAGGCTTCCATAACTGCAATTTTTAGGTCTTTCACAACTAGCGACATATTAAGAGCAATTGGCTTTTTTGAGGTATCATTGTAGTGATCAGATTGGGACTTCTACATTTAGGTATTAAGAACCTTAAACCTACTTGGTTCTTAAATAGTAACTCTGAAGAGAAGCAAATACTAAGTTTATTACAAAAGTAAATGTATAATTTGTTTTACTAAAGATATGGGTTAAACTACAGACCAATTTATTGCTATTTCTAAAGCAAAGTATCTAACTTTGAGAACAATGTATCAGCCCAGAGACTGGTAAGATGAGGTGATGCTCTTGCGGTATAACAGTAAGAGGGGTTACTTCTGTTAATTTCACATTATTGATCTTGTCTTCTTTGAATTTCTAATTTTGTCTTCATTGATGCCTGTGCTAATTGAAATAACTGTTATTATCTCTTGTTCTAATAATCATACTAAGTATTTATCTCTTAACACTCTAAAGTCCAGTTATTACTCTCATAGGCTTTGTTTTTGATTCACACATTCTCCTGGAATATCAGAGAAGGCAAGTTCACCTGTGATCTTCAGTCAGTTCCTGCTCCCACGCTCTGTCCCCCACCATCAGCTTCACTTTCACCCCAAGCTATCTCTACTACTGGTTTCAATGTTAGAAGAGAGTTTTCTGTAAGTGTTCTAGCTCATTTGGTCAACCCTGATGAAAAAGCTCTGAACTGACTAAGCCTTCTTTTAAGGCTCTGAGAAAGTAGATTTTTATGTTGAAAACCAAATAAAAATACTCTAAGAATTAGTTTGGAGGGAATGTGAATGACTGCATCCTGTAGGATACTCAAAGACAAATCCTTTATCTCATCTCTTCCTTCCTTTGTTTTGTTTTGTTTTGTTTGGGCTGATATAGCAAAAATGCCATAGATTGGGTAGCTTAAATAAAAACATTTCCTTCTTGATGTGGGAAACAAAGGCAGAAGAAAAATTATTAAATTTCCTTACTACTTACAGCCCATTGACAAGTCCTTGAAACAGGCAGAGCGACATTCCTCTAGCGACTCAACTGCCTCGATGTTAATACTTTGCTAAGGGCAAAAGGCAATCCTAGCCTGACCCCACCCCCCACACCCTGGGATACTGTAAGTCTACTTTAACATATAAAAATTCATTTGGAAACTTCCTTTATCTCTAAATCCCCCAAGATACATGTTGGTAATCATCCCCCAAGCATATGGCCCACTGATAGACATCTGAAGAGTCTCCTGACTAAGGTTTTATTAGATGGCAATAAATGACCTTTTCCCAACAATAGCTAGCCACCTCAAGGTCCTGGAAATCTTGCTTCCAAAATTCCTTAGAGACTTATGCTATCCCTAACCCCCTCCCAACTTGAAAGTATATAATGGGCCACTCCTCATGACCCCATTGCAGCTCTTTCTGCCCATGGGTCCTGTCCCCATGCTTTAATAAAATCACCTTTTTGCACCAAAGACATCTCATGAATTCTTTCTTGGCCATTGGCTTCAAACCCTAACATCTTTCCTACATCACTTCTCACATTTCTGGAGATGGAAAGTCCAAGATCAAGGAGCCAGCAGATTCAGCATTGGGTGAGAGACCACTTCCTGAATCATAGAAAAGCAATCTTCTCACTATGTAACCTCACATGCAGGAAAGGGGATAAGAGCTCTCTGGGATTCTTTTATAAGAGCACTAATCCTATTCATGAGGAATCCACCCTCATGACCTAATCAACTCCAAAAGGTTCTACTTTATAATACATGTTGGGGGGTTAAGGTTTCAACATATGAATTTTGAGGGAGATAGGATTCAGTTCATTACATCAACTGAGTTCAATTTAAATTCACTGGATTTTATTTGGCTCCAGGCACTAGTCTCAGAACTGGATATATGATGCTTGGAAGAATCTGGTCCTAGGTCTTATAAAGCATATAGTGCTATAACACTGAGAGGTAAAAACTGCCTGAGGAAAATAGACAAACTAAATCAGTTTGGAGAACTGGGAAGTAATCAAAGAGATACATTTCAGGAGAATTTTGAAAAGTAAATATTTTGCCACATGTGGGGACAGGGAAGTGGTATCTAGGAAAGGGGACACCACATGTGCAAAGGCACAGAAGCACATGTTTATGGCCCATTAAGGGACAAAAGGCATGGTGTTGGAGAGGCAGATGATGAATGAATCTGGAATTATAGGTGGAGCCATCTTGTGTCATATGTGCTTTGTTTAATCTCTATCTTGAGGAGCTTTTGGATTTCTGATTGACCAGAAGTCTCATTATTATACCAATGGAATCAGTGGCGTATCTTGATATATAAATTCTATCAACTCAAGGCTATTGTGGTGTATAGATCACTATGGAAACTAATAATGGTATTACTATTTGTTAACTCTATTAATGGGGAATAATGCTTAGATATCAATTAAATGTCCAAAATTTAGGAAACTGAAGTTAATCATGGTACATGCATAAAACAGAATACTATGAAATAATTGTTAAATAATGATTGTGATATTGAGGAAAATGGCAATAACATACTGCATTGCTTGATCATGCAGGGTCCAAGGGCAGCTTGCCCCAAGACAGGCCACTTTGGTATGAATATTATCTTGGGTTCAAAGTAACCAAAATCCACCAGATGGAGGAAAAACTCTCTTCCTGTTCCTCAACTGCCTAAATTTACACTGGAAAGGAGAGCCTATACTAGGAAGAATCAACAAAGATTCCCCTTTACCTGAGGGACATATCTGCATAATAGGGTAATCTTTGTTTTCCAAACATCTCCTTTCATCTTCCTGCTAAGGGCCTTCCTCCCCTTTGTATCCTCAGACCCTGCCCCTCTCCTTAGTTCATATAAGCTTCATGTTGCCTCATTGTCTTCGGAATTTCATGTCTGTATGGATTCCCTGTAAGTATACCTATTAACTTTGATTTTTTCCAGTTAATCTGTCTCATGTCAATTTGATTATAAGCCCAGGTAGTAGGACCATAGTGCAGAAGAAGATCTTCCTCCTGACAATCACATAACTCATAAATGGTGAATCATGGTTTAAATTTTAGTTCTTTTAACTCTTGGTCCAATTCTCCCCTATCACTAAACCATAAATGTGAATTTTCCCTATGAATGAGAAAATATACATTAGGAGAATGTTTTCATTCATTTACTCCACAAAATGAATAAATTTTATTTCATTAAATCACTATTATGTACTCACATTTTTTCTTATCAATGTGATGTCTTTACATATAGGATATCGATCCCAAAATACAGTAGCAGAAGTTTTGCCTAATATTGGTAGAATGGCATTTTAAACCCGTCTTAATTGTTGGTGTCATCAAGATATGTTTATTTCTTCTGATTATCTTTCCATTAGAGAATTCAGCATTTGGCACCATGAGCACTAAACATGGAAAAACTTTTCTGGAAGAGTTACCAAGCTTATTAAAATAAAAGGTTCAGAGTTCAAAAGTTCAAGCTTATTAAAATAAAAGGTCCATAATCTAAGGAAAGAAAACCAGTTTAATTACTTATAAGAAATACAAAATTTATATCCATCCCGCAAACAAAACTAATTTGATATAGGAATTCATGAAAAGAAAACTAGCACTATTAATCTGTATGTAATTCCTGTAAATCTGAGTTGTACTAGAGCGATATGCTTTGGTAATTTTGCAGGAGTGAATGAAAATAAAAAAGGAAAAGATTTTTGTCAATCAATTTCCTTCTTCTGGCATAAGACTTGGTTAGAAACCTTGACAGGTGTGTTCATTCTTTTAGGTCACTGAGGAATCATTAAATGAATTACTTCGACTGTGCATTTAATGGCACTAGAGGTTTAAATCATGAAAGCATATTCCTATAAACCTAAATTATTCCCAGGGAATATTTTATAGGTATCGTGATAAAATCCTGCTGTTATTTTTGTTTTGTCTAGAAAAGTTAATGAAGGATTAACTTTATAAAATAAATACGCCCATTTTTTTAACCATGGTATTTAGGTTTTTGCACTGTGTGTAAATTTCAAATAACTCTGTGGTAACTTTGGGGAAGTCAGACACAGTTGACCCTTGAACAACACAAGTTTAAGTGCATGGGTTCACTTATATGTGAATTTTTCTTGATAAGTACAGTGCAGTGCTATAAATGTATTTTCTCCTCATTATTTTCTCAACAACATTTTCTCAAGTTTATTTTACTGTAAGAATACAGTATATAATAACTTACAAAATATGTGTTAATCAACTGTTCATGTTATTGGTAGGCTATTGGTAGTTAAGTTTTGGAGGACTCAAAAGTTCACAGATTTTGGACAGTGCAGGGGGTCAGCACCCCTAACCTCTATGTTGCTCAAGGGTTAACTGTATGTGACTATTTTATTAAAATAGTTATATTGAGGTTATAACTGACATGAAATAAATTACACATATTTAGAGTATGTAATTCAATGTTTTGATGTATGTATACAAACATTAAACTAATACCACAATCAAGAAAATGAAGATATAAATTACATCCAAAGTTTTTCTCAGGCCTCTTCATAATTTCTGTCCTGCCCCTCTTCCTTTTACCTAAACAACCACTGATTTGCTTTCTGTTACCATAAGTTGTTTGCATTTTCTAGAAATTAATATAACTGTAATCACACCATATGCACTCTTTTTGTCTGGTTTCTTTCCCTCAGCATAATTATTTTGAGATTTATCTATGTTTTTATGTGTCTCAATAATCCATTGCTTTTTATTGCTGAAAAATATTATACTGTGTAGATATATTGTGATTTATTTATCTATGTACCTGTTGATAACATTTGGGTTGCTTCCAGTTTGGGGCTATTAGCAAGTCAATAGCTATGGATATTTACATATATTTCTTTGTATGGAAATACACTCCCATATCTCTTGGGTAAACATGTAGGATTGTAACGATTGTGTCATATGGTAGCTATAACTTTGAATGTTTTATGAAAGCTTTTATATTTATTTAGTCTTTTTATGGCACACGTGATCTTACTTGGTAAATGTTCTCAATGTGCTTCTAACAAATATTTTTTCCACTTTTTCCTGGATGTAGCATTCAAGAAATGTCAAGTAGGTTAAAATAATAGAATTGCTGTTCAAATCTCCATAACCTTACTGATTTTTGTGACTATTTAAGTTATCAATTATTGACAGAAGAGTATTGAAAATTTGTACCATAATTATAGATTCATCTCTTTCTTTTTTTAGTTCCATAAGTTTTTGTCCCATGTATTTTATTAGATGCATGAATGTTTAGAATAGCTATATCCTCTGGATGAATTGACTTACATATCATTTTGAAATATACTTTGCCTAATATTAATATAGAAACTCCAGATTTCTTTTGATTAATGTTAACATGGTATACATTTTCCCATTCTTTTGCATTTTTTAAAAGTTGAGTGTTGTTGACATATGATGTTATATTAGTTTCAGGTGTACGACATAGTAATTTGACAATTCTATACATTAAATTAGGCTCTCCACCATAAGCAAACAACATTATCATAATGTTTTTTATAGGATTTGCATTTTAAAAGATTTATTTATTTTTTGGGGGGGGAGGGCAGAGGGAGAGAGTCCCCCCCACACACACCTGGGGCTCAATCTTATGGCTGAGAGATCACGACCTGAGCTGAAACCAAGAGTCAGATGCTTAACCAACTGTTCTACCCAGGTGCCCCTACAATATTATTGACTATATTTCCCATGCTATACTTTTCTTTCCTGTGATTTATTTATTTTATAGCTGGAAGTTTGTACCTCTTAATCACCTTCAACCCTTCCCGTCTGGCAACCACCAATTTGTTCTCTGTATTTATGGTTCTGTTTCTGTTTGTTTAGTTTTTTAGATTCCACATATAAGTGAAATTATATAACATCTGTCTTTCTTTGTTTGATTTATTTCACTTAGCATAATATCCTCCAGGTATCCATGATGTCACAAATGTTAAGATCTCATTCTTTTTAATGGATGAATAATATTCCATTGTGTGTATGTGTATGTATATCTGTATTTGTATATACATGTGTATATACACACCAGATCTTCAATATCCATTCATCTATAGATGGATACTTAGGTTGTTTTCATATCTTAGTTACTATAATAATGCTGCAGTAAACATAGGGGTGTATATATCTTTTCAAATAAGTGTTTTTGTATTCTCTGGGAAAAATACCCTATAGTAGAATTACTGGATCATATGGTGTTTCTATTTTTAAATTTTTGAGGAACATCCATACTGTTTCCACAGTGGTTATACCAATTTCCCACCAACAGTGCATAAAGGTTCCCTTTTATGTACAACTTCACCAACAGTTGTTATTTCTTGTGTTTTTGATACTAGCCATTCTGACAGTATAAGGTGAAATCTCACTGTGTAGTCTTGGTTTGCATTTCCCAGATGATTAGTGATGCTGAGCATCTTTTCAAATGTCTATTGGCCATCAATATGTGTTCTTTAGAAAAATGTCTATTCAGGTCCTCTGCTCATTTTTAATGAGCAATTTTGGTGTTGAGTTGCATAATTTCTCAATAGTACTTTTCACAGAACTAAAAGAAATAATCCTAAAATTTATATGGAACCACAGAAGATGCAAAATAGCCAAAACAATCTCAAGAAAGAAGAACAAAGTTGGAATATCACAATCCCAGATTTCAAGATATACTAAGTTATACTATTCAAAATAGTATGGTATTTATATAGTATATAAATAGACATACAGATCAATGAACAGGATAGAGAGTCCAGAAATAAACCCACACCAAATCATCAATTAATGTATGACAAAGGAGGCAAAACTGTATAATGGAGAAAAGATGATCTGTTCAATAAATGGTGCTGGGAAAACTGGACAGCTACATGTAAAAGAATGAAAACTGGACCACTTTCTTACACCATACACAAAAATAAACTAAAAATGGATTAAAGACCTAAATATGAGGCCTGAAACCATAAAACTCCTTAAAGAAAATATAAGCAGTAATCTCTTGGACATTGGCTTTTGCAACATGTTTCTAGAAATACCTCCTAATGCAAGGGAAACAAAAGCAAAAAACAAACAAGAAAACCACACACACACAAAAACAAAACTATTAGGACTACACCAAAAACAAACAAACAAAAAAAACCCCCATACATTTGCACAGTGAAGAAATCCATCAACAATATGAAAAGGCAATCTACTGGTGGGAGAAGATATTTGCAAATGATCTATCTAAGGAATTAATACCCATTCTTTTACTTTTAAGCAAGTTGTGTCTTTATATTTAAAATGGATTTCTTATAAGCAGTACATAATGGTGTCTTCATTTTTTTATCCATTCTGACAATCTCTATTAATTAATGTGTTTAGATCATTTAATGTGATTGATAAGACTGATTTTAAATCTAATATGTTGTTACTTTTTCCTATTTATCTTTTCTTAGTTCCCCTTTTCTTCTTCTTCTTCTTCTTCTTCTTCTTCTTCTTCTTCTTCTTCTTCTTCTTCTTCTTCTTCTTTTTGCTTTATTTTGAATTGAGTATTGTTTATAAATTTATTTTATCTCCTTTTCTGGATTACTAGCACTCTCAGTGGTTGCTTCAGTATTATTGTATATAGCTTTACCTTTTCACAGCCTACATTCCAGTTGTATTCTTCACCTTTAGTATAATAACCTTCAAAATTATACTTCCTTTTTTCCCCCTTCTGGCCTTTGTGTTATAAGTGTTATACATTTCACTTCTACATATATTACTTTTGTTTTCTTTTAATAGATGTAAATATTAAGAAAAACATCTTTTATATTTACCCATGTAGTTATATATATAATATAATAGTAATTTCTTTTTGTATAAAAGACCCAAAAGAAAATAATTCATTAGTTTCTTTTAGTCAACATGTACTACTAAATATAAATGATATGATGCGTTTTAGGATCCGGGAGCATATGGTCAAGAATTCTTGAGATGTCTTCGGTGTAAAAAGTGTGGGTTTATTAAAGCACAGGGACAGGACCAGTGGGCAGAAAGACCTGCACTGGGATTGTGAGGAGTGACTAATTACATACATTTAATTTGGGAGGGGGTTAGGGATAGGGTAAGTCTCTAAGGAATTTGGAAGCAAGGTTTTCAGGACCTTGAGGGACTAGCTGCTGTTTAAGGTAATTTACTATTGTCTAGTAAAACCTTAGTCATGTGACCCTTCAGATGTATGTCAGTGGGCCAAATGTTTGAAAGATGATTGCTAACATATATCTTGGGGGTTAGAGATAAAGAAAGCTTCCAAAGGGATTTTTATATGTTAAAGAATACTTATGGGTTCCTGGAGGTCAGGCTAATGTCAAGGTAAGGTTGTCTTTTGCCTCTAACAAAGTATTAACATTGAGGCAGCTGAGCTCCTTGAAGAGGTCACTCTGCCTGTCTTAAGTACTTGTCAGTGGGCTTCAAGGTGTAAGGACATTTAATTTTTTCCACATATCTTTTGCCTTTGTTCTCCACATCAATAAACAATTATTTGATTCTGTTTTAAGTATTGAATAGATATATAAGAGATACTTTTGTTTTACCTCAAACAGCTACAATATTAAGTACACAAAAGTATTGGAAATGATCCATTTTAGAAAATTATGGTGTTGGGGAGGAAAAAATATCCTTCAAAATTCTTCTAGCTTGTCTAAGAATCAAATTGACATGAGACAGAGGAACAGAAAACCAAAGTTTAATGGCATGTATACCTCCTGGATGCATGGGAGAAACCCAGGGAAAATGAGTGACTCTCCAAATGGCCAAAGTTATCACCTTCAATACTGTCTCCAGGGAAAGACAAAAGATGATGTTGGGGATAGGGATTCAGTTATGGGAGGTTATCAGGAAAAGCACAGTAAAGAAGGGTCAGGTTATAAGGCAGATTTTCACCTGAGCTTTCTTCACTGATAACAGTTTCTAGAGATTTAAAGCCATCAGTCTCTTCCTGGTACTGAGGGCAACACCCTTACAAATGGAGATTTCCCTTATACATGTAAAGGTCTCTTACAAAAGGGTAACTTCCACTAGGTTTTCAGAGCTTCTCTACTGTCTGCAGTTTCTTAAGAATAACCAGCTTAAAATAATCAACATGCCAAAGAGGCATATCTTGGGGTGGCAAAATTTGTTACTCTATAATGAGAAACAGTATTACCTTATAAAACACATACACCCACATGCTGTGAAATCAAGCTTGCATTTAAATCCTGGCTTTGCCATTTACTAGCAATATTACAGACAACTCAATTAACAAATATCTTGCCTTGTGGATCTTTATCTTAATGGTAAACAATGAATAAATGAACTAGGACATATATACTATACCGTATGCTAAAAGCTGTTGAAAAATAAAACAGGTAAGAGAGATCAGGAGTAAGGAAGGTTAAAGTACATTGTAGGTGCTTTTTTACAGTTTTCAAAGGAGACCTTGTGATAATTGTGTCATTTGAGCAGTGTCTAAAGGAAGTAAGTCAATTAGATATTTGGGTGAAGGGTGTTCCAGGAGAAAGGGAAACAGCAAATACAAAGATTTTGAGACAGTATTAAGTTTGGTGTAATTGAAATAAAGAAGGAGTCCCATGAGGTTGAAGTAAAGGAGGGAGAGAATACAAGATAAGGTTAGAATGATCATTTAGGACTTTATTTTTTTTAATATTTTATTTATTTATTTGATAGAGAGAGACACAGCGAGAGAGGGAACACAAGCAGGGGGAGTGGGAGAGGGAGAAGTAAGCTTCCCACTGAGCAGGGAGCCTGATGCGAGGTTCGATCCCAGGACCCTGTGATCATGACCCGAGACGAAGGCAGATGCTTAATGACTGAGCCACCAGGTGCCCCCATTTAGGACTTTACAGGCCATTTTAAGGTCTTTGTATCTGTGCTGAATATTGGGAAGACATTTTGGTAAGTAGAAAATAGAGCGATGAATAAGACTTCCATTGTTCCTAATGTCAGAGAACTTAGAGCCAATCAAAGAAAATAGTAAATCCCCTGTTCACAGATGTTACTTAAAAGATGCAGAGATTTTAATTAGAGTAAATTATTATTAAGTAAATTTTAAGTAAATGTACTAATGCCATATGCCTACTTAAAACAAAACTTATATCTGAGGTCATCATCTTATTTAAGAATCCCTGTTACCTTGGGTTACTTCTCTCCAAACACTGAGTGTAGGGGCCAAGGGCAGGTTGCCCCAAGATGGGCCACCTTGGCATGAAGATGATTTTGAATTAAAAAGCAATAAAAACCCAGCAGATTCAGGAAAAGCCCTTTAACTCCCCCTTCAAAAGCCTAAAAAGAATTTAAAAAGAAAGAGAAGCTGTTCCAGGAAGAGAGCTATCACCACAGATAACTCCATTATATTATAAACTAGGTATGATAGACAGGGAGGAACCTAGCAAGACCTGTTTGATCAAAGTCCTCTGTGTCCCACTGTTTCTGAGTGACCCACTGTTCACCAAACATTTACTTTTTTTCATCTTCCTGTGAATTTCATTCTTTCCCTTTGAAGTTCCAGACCCCCACCCTCTTCTCCTTAGTTCAGAATGATATATAAACCTCATTTTGCCTCACTGTTTTTGGAATTTCCATTTGTGTGTGTATTCCTTATATGTATACACTTAAATTTGATTTTCTCCTGTTAATCTGTCTCATGTCAGTTTGATTCTTAGTCCAGCTAGAAGGAACCTAGAATGGGACAGGAAATTCTTCCTTCCTGACATTGGTCACATTCATAGAGGATTACCTATTGTCTATCATTATTCATTTCTTTTCAGCCATTGTTGTCTTCCTTCTTTATCTAACGTAAGATTTCATTTTTCAAAACCTGCCTACCCCAAACTGATGTGTCTATCTGTAGATGTGGTGATATATATTAGATCCTAATAATTGTGGAATATGGAACAGAGTTACAAAATAATCTGAAGAAAATTCAGGTATATGGGACTTAGTGTGTGAGGAAGCACACAAACCACTAGATCATGTATCTTTCAGAATCTTTTCAACAATAAACCTGAATGATGGCTTTTCAACATAAATCCAAGAATTTTTTTCCATTTTATCTCTAACTCATTAATAGATTAAAAGGATCCTGGGAAAATGTATTTTGATCACCAATTTCTTGCCATTGATAACAGATAATGTTGGGGATCTGTGTTGGGAAATGTTTCTGGAAGAAATATGTGTCTCAATTATAGTCCCTTTTTTTCTATTGGAGAAGCCCTTACCTACAGGAGCTTTTGCACATATTAGGAGGACAGACACAATAGAATGAAAGCACATTCTATTGGACACCTTGATTGAGAGAATTACACTTGTAGGTATTCTTCATATGTTTGCCAAGGAATAATGAATAATTAACATTATATCTGTTACTATCTGTCTTTACTTTTTAAATTTTTTAAAAAGATTTATTTATTTTAGAGAGACAGAGAAAAAACATGAGTGGGAGGGGCAGAGGAAGAGGGAGAGAGTATCTGAAACAGACTCTGTGTTGAATGCAGAGCCTGATGGGGAGCCTCGACTCATAACCCTGAGTTCATGACCTGAGCCAAAACCAAGAGTCTGCCATTCAACTGACTGCACCACACAGGCACCCCATTACACTCTGTCTTTAGAAAGTGACATATAGTACTATTGGACCACACAGCCTCTTTAAGTCTGAGAATGAGTTTCACCTCAGAATTACCAGGAAAAGACAAGGAACCTTCCTACTTTTGGGTCCTTTGTTCTTGGCTGTGCACTGCACTGTTAAACCTCTTCTGGACTTAGCCATTCAGATTGTTGCTGGGTGAACCAGGGAGACCCTGGGCTCTGGGACCTCTACCCAGCCTGTCCCAAAGATGTCACCAAAGGTTCTAGTTTTCCTCAAGAGAAAGAATTCAAGGACAGACACAATATAGTGGACAAGCAAAGCAAACAGGAAAATTTATTAAAGCAAAAGCACACTTTTGAGATGCAAGAGCAGGGGTGCTCAAGGGAGAGAGCTGTGTACCCTGGGGTTTGGGTTTTCTATCTTTTATAGGCAGTTGTTAACTAGGGGGTGCAACATTCATTACTTTGGATATGGATTTCTTGGAACCAGGGTTTCAAGCCTTTTTTTCCTTATTTGGTCAGGGGTTTCTGGCCTACTTTCTCAGCCATTATGGGCCTGTCTTGTTTGATCTGGCTTTTTGTGTACTGCCTTGTCTCTGACTTTCCTGATAGCTGGCCATGACTTCCTCTTTCTTGGCCTCCAGGCATCCTGTTAGAACCTAACTAACTGCCTCTAAAAAAAATCTTCCTCAGTTATTCCATGAATTATTTCTGTCATACCTTCTTCTAGCTGCATTTTTCTTAGGTAATCAAGGAAGCTAAAGTTCCTCTTGAGTCAAGTCTTTCCCATTCCTTTTCAGGGTTACAAATATGGACAGGTTCATTTTCTTTAGTGGTTCAAACACTTCCAGCTTCATTTTACAATTGTTTTGTCCCCCATCCTGGTCATCATTGCCCTAGCTGCAGTCTAGGTGAAAACATGGCTCTCAGGGCATGGAGTGTGTGTGCCCAGAGCCTGTGTCCCCAAGCACAGTACATGAGGTAGAGTTAGAGATAGGCCAATGGAACAACACTCTTTCCTTCATTTTAGTTAATTTCTCTCAAAGCTTATAACCATAAAGACCAAACTGTTTCTTGGGCTTAAAAAACTGGCATTTTTTTTTTTTTAAGATTTTATTTATTTGCGAGAGAGAGAATGAGAGACAGAGAGCATGAGAGGGAGGAGGGTCAGAGGGAGAAGCAGACTCCCTGCCAAGCAGGGAGCCCGATGCGGGACTTGATCCTGGGACTCCAGGATCATGACCTGAGCCAAAGGCAGTCGTTTAACCAACTGAGCCACCCAGGCGCCCCCTAAAACTGGCATTTATTTATGGATATTATTTTTATTCAAAAATTATCAGTTTACCTGATAAAATCATCTCTTTTCTCTTCCAGAAAGGACAACTCTTTTTATGCGTAAATTAATACACAAAATCAAGCAACTACAATAAAGTTTATATTTCTAAAACATGTTTTTATTTCAAGTACACTTTTACCAATAAGAAGATATGGTATTTTTCTAGAATATTCCCAGTTATGTTTTATATGAATAATTATATATTTTTCTGGACAAGTTCAACTGAGCTGTATTAAAATATAATAAAATAACATTTGTGGTGGTTACAAAGTATTATTCATTTTTTTTCCAATTGCTCCAATTCTACTAAATCAGAAAAGAATCTTATGGTAAAATAGAAATCTAGTGCAAAGTTGGTATGTCAAATTCAATTCTATTTGCAGATATAAAACAGAAGAATATATTTCCTTTGTTTTAATGTGCCATAATTATTTTTAAAAAACTACTAAATCCCTAATGAAAATAAAAATGAATAGCAAGTCCCAATTCTCAATTGTGTCTATAGAACTAAGGAGATTAAATGCACCCTACTTGTTAAGAGCTGTAATGATTTCACTGAGTTTGTTACACCTTGAAGCATTCCTAAAAATTGAGAAAATGTCCAACTACCACTGATTTAATGTAGTGGTAGTACTAGTACTAGTAATCTTACTACTAGAACTAGCAAACCAATTATTATGTGCCAGGCAATGTGCTACATTTATCCATTTAATCCTATGAAGTCTCCATCTACTTTGTAGATGATGACACTCAGGCTTTCAGAGATTATATAATTTTCCCAGGATCACAAAGCTTATAAGTGATAGAACGAGGGGTTGAACCCATACCTCTGACTCCAATATAAATGCTCTTTCCTCAAGTACAGAATCTAATGCATTGCAGGCTTTTGATAATATTGTATTGAGTAACTGACTCCTGTCTGCAGATGTCCTTCTGCAGTGTGATACTGATGAAGAACACAAAGTATAGCTATTACTGATTTCTCCCTTTTCCACACTAATGACTCCCTGTTTCCTACAATCTATTCTCCATGGAGAATTTAAGTGATTTTTAAATGTATAAGTTAGGTCACATCACTCCCCTGCTTTAAATCCTCCAACTCCTTCTTGCTTCTTAGAATAATTTGCACATTATTGAAAAATAAAATGATGATTTCCAAAACTCTGTATCTTCAGATCTGTTACCCTTTGAAATGCCACTTGAGGTCCACACTGCCTCCACTTCTCATCCCATGCTCACTATTCCTCAGCCTCACCAACCTTCTTTTTGTACTTCTGAAGGGACAAAATTCATTGTTTTAAGGGTCTTTTTTCCTGCTATCCCTTATGCTGGAACATTCTTTTTTATCTTCCCCAAGTCTGACCCCTTCTCAATATTTATATTTATACAAAAACCTGCCCTATCTACAAAGAAGCCTATTTAAAGTGTATCCTTAAAGTAATTTTCTATCACATAACCCTGTGATTATTAGATAACACTTTTATCTGAATTTTTATGTTAGCTTACATATAGACTTGTTTCATATTAGTTTATTTGTGGCTGGGTTTTCTAGTAGATTGAAAATCTACTAGAAAATAAGCTCCTGATATTAGGAATAAATTTACTCCTGTTGGAGGAAGATGGTGGAGGAGTAGGGGACCCTAGTTTTGTCTGGTCCCACGAATTCAGCTAGATAGCTATCAAATCATTCTGAACACATGTGAACTCAACCTGAGATCTAAGAAAAGAATTGCTGCAATTCTACAAGAGAAAAGTAACCACTTTTTGCAAGGTAGGGGTTGTGGAGAAGTGACTCTGAAATGATATATAGGAAGATAAACTGTGGGGGGAGGGAACCTCCACAAGCCCACTATCAGAAAGTGATATAGCAGTGGAGCACAAAATCAGAACTTTTAGAAGTCTGCTCCGGTGAGGGACATCCCTGCCTGAAAGATGCTCAGGTAGTGAAGTGGGGCAGAATCCTAGGTGGACAGTATGGTATCAGGATCCCCAGGGTCATAGAAAAAACAGGGTGCCTGAGTGTAGCAGAGTTCCCAGGCATTGGAACAGAGAAGCTGGCTGCAATTAGCAAGCCTACAAGTGGCCTTTCAGCTCAGTGTTGCCATAAACCACGAACCCCAGCAAAGTCGGGTGACCGCTCTCCAAGCAGGGGCCCAGCAAGGGACAGAACTGGGGTGAGACCCCCCCTCCCTCCTCTCGGGGGAGAGGTGCGGACGTGTGCCACAGGAATCTGTGGAATTCTTAGGCCTGGGCAGTGTGGGTGCATGCCATAGGAGTCTGCAAGGTTTGGAGACGAAAGGAGTCACATGCCTGAGATAAAACACTTGGTCACAGGCTGGGTGAACAGAGAGACCAGGGAGACAAAAGTGATTGATTGCTTTCCCCTGACGGTGCCCTGAAGAGCGGACACTGCAATCTTTCAGCTCTAGGGCTGGAGATTTGGGCACAGGCATTTTTATTTTCATCCTCTAAAACGGGGCTGAAAGGTTTCAGGGAACAAAAGCTACATAGAGCAATGCAGAGCTGCTTACTTAGCCTGGCCCCTGACAAAGCTGGTGCAACTCCACCCAGGCAAAGACACCTGAGAATCAGCACAACAGGCTCCTCCCCCAGAAGACCAGCAGGAATCTGGCTAATACCAGGTTTACCAATCACACAGAACTGAAAAACTCCAGCACTAACCAGAAAAGACCCCGATTAGCCAAGGGAATGTTGAAAAAGAAAGCCAAAGCTGGTGGAATCACAATTCTGGACTTCAAGCTCTACTACAAATCTGTAATCATCAAGACAGTATGGTCCTGACACAAAAACAGATACATAGATCAATGGAACAGAATAGATAACCCAGAAATGGACCCTCAACCCTATGGTCAACTAATCTTCAGCAAAGCAGGAAAGAATATCCAATGGAAAAAATACAGTCTCTTCAACAAATGATGTTGGGAAAATTGGACAACCACATGCAGAAAAATGAAACTGGACCATTTCTTACACAATACACAAAAATAGACTCAAAATGGATGAAAGACCTAAATGTGAGACAGGAATCCATCAAAATCTTAGAACTGAATATAGGCAGCAACATCTTTGATCTTGGCCCCAGCAACTTCTGGCTAGACACGTCTCCAAAGGGAAGGGAAACAAATGCAAAAATGAGCTATTGGGACTTCATTAAGATAAAAGGCTTTTGCACAGCAAAGGAAACAGTCAACAAAATCAAAAGACAACTGACAGAAAGGGAGAAGATTTTTTGAAAATGTTTGATCAGATAAAGGGTTAGTATCCAAAATCTATAAGGAACTTGTCAAACTCAACACCGAAAGAACAAATAATCCAGTCAAGAAATGGGCAGAAGACATGAACAGACATTTCTCGAAAGAAGACATACAAATGGCCAACAGACATATGAAAAAATGCTCAACATCACTCAGCATTAGGGAAATGCAAATCAAAACCACAATGAGATAGTGCCTCACACCAGTCAGAATGGTTAAAATTAAGAGGTCAGGGAACAACAAATGTTGGCGAGGAAGTGGAGAAAGGGGAACCCTCCTACACTGCTGGTGGGAATGCAAGCTGGTATAGCCACTCTGGAAACAGTACGGAGGTTCCTCCAAAAGCTGAAAATAGAGCTACCCTCTGACCCAGCAATTGTACTACTAGGTATATACCCCAAATATAAAAATGTAGTGATCTGAAGGGGCACCTGCACCCCAATGTTTATAGAATTAATGTCCACAATAGCCAAACTATGGGAAGAGCCCAGATGTCTATCGACAGATGAATGGATAAAGAAGATGTGATATATATATATACACATATATACACACACACACAATGGAATATTACTCAGCCATTAAAAAAAATGAAATCTTGCCATTTGCAACAATGTGGATGGACCTAGAGGGTATTATGCTGAGCAAAATAAGTCAATCAGAGAAAGATATTTATCATATGATTTCACTCATATGCAGAAATAAGAAACAAAACAGAGGAGCATAGAGGAAGGGAGGGAAAAATAAAACAAGATGAAATCAGAGAGGGAGAGAAACCATAAAAGTCTCTTAACAATAGGAAACAAACTGAGGGTGGCTGGATGGGAGGGGGTTGGGGGGATGGGGTAATTAGGTGACAGGCATTAAGGAGCGCATGTGATGTAATGAGCACTGGGTATTATATACAACTGCTGAATCACTGAACTCTACCTCTGAAACTAATAATACACTCTATGTTAAGTAATTGAATTTAATAAATAAATAAAAAAGACAATAAGCTCCCTTAAGGCAGGAATTTGTCTTATTTATAGAAGAGCTTTGGACACATTTAATAGGCTTATACTAAATAATCATTTAATGGATGTATTAATAAACAAAGTTAAGTATTTTGCATGATAGGAACCAAAAGCACTAAAACCTCTCATGGAAAAATAAGAGATTAGAATTTAAACTTGATATCAAGTGAATGGACTTGCTATTTTCTTTTACGTTAAAGATACCAATCTTTTTTGGTAAAAGAGGTTTAATCAATTTAAATATTTTTTCATCAGAAATAAATAGGATTAATTTCAAAAGTTTAAGTATGTATTTAAAAATCTATCTTAAAATGAGGCATCTGGGTGGCTCAGTTGGTTAAGCGTCTGACTCTTGATTTCGGCTCAGGTCATGATCTCAGGGTTGTGGGATCATGCCCCACATTGGGCTCTGCATTTATCACAGAGTCTGCTTATCCCTTCTCCCCCTGCTCTCTCTCTCAAATAAATAAATAAATAAAATCTTTTAAAAAATCTATCTTGAATTGAGACATACTGTACCCAAAATAAAACATAAATTCTAGGACTATTATTTGATGAATTTTATGTATGCATACACCTGCACACAACCCACATAGTTCGAAACGGAGAACATTTCCATCCCTCCTCGAGAAAGTTTCCTCATGGCCCTTGATTAACAATACAAGCCTTTCATAACCACTATTCTAACTTCTAGACCCATTGATTAGTTTTGTCTGTTCTTGAACCTGATATCAATTGGACTGTTTGTAACCACTTCTGTCATTTCTTTTGCTTAACATAGTACTTCTGATATTCCCCCTTTTTGTTGAGTATATAAGCAGTTTCTTTTTTTCTTCTCCTTTTTGCTGTACAATATTCTATTTTATAGATAAATCACAATTTTTTTATTGATTCTCCTGGATGAACATTTGGGGTTAACAGTTCTATCCATTATGACCAAATTATACTGCTATTAAATTAAACTGCTATGCATCTATCACTAGAAGGCTTTTTATGAAAATAGGAATATGTTTCTCATGGATACATAACTAAAAGTTATATTCCTAATTAAGTGTATGTTAAACTTTATTAGAAACTGCAAGAGGGGGGCGCCTGGGTGGCTCAGTCGTTAAGCATCTGCCTTTGGCCCAGGTCATGATCCCAGGGTCCTGGGATCGAGCCCCGCGTCGGACTCCCTGCTCAGCGGGAAGCCTGCTTCTCCCTCTCCTGCTCCCCCCGCTTGTGTTCCCTCTCTCGCTGTGTCTCTCTCTGTCAAATAAATAAAATCTTTAAAAAAAAAAAAAAAAAGAAACTGCAAGAGGGTTTTCCAAAGGGGTTGCACTGCTTGTCATGTCCGTAACATTATATGAAAGCCCCAGTTGCTGTACAACCTCAGCAATATTTGATATTGCTAGTCTCTCATATCTCATGGTTTTAATTTGCATTCCTGTTGAATAATTATTTTGAGTACTTCTTTATACATTTACTGGCCATTTAGCTATCTTCTCTTGTTATATGCTTAGTCAAGGATTTTGCTCAGTTTTTATTAAGCGCTAAAACTCTCCAATAAATTCTTAATTTGAATATTGTATTTTTCAGTTTTATCATGTCCATTTTTTGTTAGAAGTTTCATTTCTCTGTTTAAATTCTTTTCTTTTATCCATTTTGCCCAGATTTTTCTTTAACATATTTATAGTATTTATATATATGATTGTTATAATCTTATATCTATGATTTTTAGTTTGTTAATATTTTCTAAAGGTTACAGTGCAAACAAGAATATGTAATGACTATTTATATCATAACTAGAAGTAAAACTACTAGTATATTTTCAGTATTTTTTTCTGTTTTACATAGTAAGTTCCTTGAGGACAATATGTTAGTTTCTCATTGGTTTTCATGGATACATCTGAAGTACTTATCTAAAGCCTAGTTGTAGTAATGATGGAGGATTCTGAATGAGCATGATACTCAGAAGACTGCACGTTACTCTTTTAAGAGACTATGTGCTTACATTCTTCTGCTATGATTCCTTTTCCTTGATTACCTCAGTGCAAACACATTTTCTCATGTGTTTAAATTTCATAGACACAATTTTTCTGTTGTTGTTTTATTTCATGAGAGTACGTGCTGTTAATATTTTTGATGACTCATTAATCTAAAACTTATCAGCATTGTCTCTCCTGTGACCTTTCTATTATATATTCAAATAAGTATCTGCTTTTAGATTTCTATTGCTTCATCAGTAACTTCAAACGTTTTGTACCTCTCATCATCAGAATCTATCTTTTTTTTTTAAAGATTTTATTTATTTATTTGAGAGAGAGAGAATGAGAGAGAGCAAGCACATGAGAGGGGGGAGGGTCAGAGGGAGAAGCAGACTCCCTGCCAAGCAGGGAGCCCGATGCGGGACGCGATCCAGGGACTCCAGGATCATGACCTGAGCCGAAGGCAGTCGCTTAACCAACTGACCCACCCAGGTGCCCCAGAATCTATCTTTGAGGTTCACTCTGGAAAGACTAGTCTGATTTTACCATAACCAGAAGACTGGAGGATGAGAAAGATGAAAAAAAAAATAGTTCTCATCTATTGAGCAAGTCAGCATATTTTATTCTTCTAGAGCACAAGAGTATGAATTGTGGAGTCAGACTACCTGAATCCAAACCCTGACTCTCTACCTTACTAGCTGTGTGACTTTAGAGAAGTTACTTAACCACCTTACCTCAGTTTACCCTCTATGAAATTGGCATAATAAAATTATCTACACCACAGTGTTGTTGTAATTCTAATTAACTCTCTGCTGATTAAGTGGAACAGTGCCTCATACAGTATAATGAAAGCATCATTATTACTATTATTGTTATCAATATTGAGTCCCCCTACCTAGGTAGGATATGAAGATATAAACATGAATCAAATATTTCCCTATTTTGGAAGGATGTATGGTCTTTTTTTGAGGAAACAGGTAAACTCCAACATAATTTCATAAATGTATATACTATTGGTTTATAAGCCTCACTGATCAAAGTCCCCTGGCTTCTCAGAAGGCAAGTGACTAATTCTGAAGTTGGTCTCGAAATATTAGTTGAAAATTCCCAAGACAACTTAGGGACAGATGATAAAGTAAATAAGGGCATTCCAGGAAAAGAAAATATAATATGCAAGGTCATTCATAAAAAAATAAGAATAAACAACAAAAAAATCTTGGGTGTCCTGCGGGGAAGAAACTTTTGAGTTGAGAAAGCAGATTAGTGTATATGAGCACATTAGAACGTGGATGACTTATGGGTTGGATCATTAAGATCACAAGTTGTGCAATTTTTATATTTCAGTATAGTTTTAAGATGACTCTGGAGTGTGAAGGACAGAATAGACAATATGAGAGACCAAAAACCTAGGGATCATGTAAGAGACTGGTGTCACATTTCAGAAGAGCAATGGAGAATATTGGTGCAAAGGTCACACTAGTGAGAATGGTAGGTTGAAAATGGATAAATGAGATGTTTTTAAGATTTGGAACTTAAGGAACAATTAGATATGATACGTGATGGGGACAGGGTGATATAGGATATTCAAAACCATGCATTGACATTTGTGTTAAAAAAAAATGTCAAAGGTGTTTGGAGACCCTTTGGGTTGATCTCATAGAAGAGAGGCCTTTACATTGGATCCTAAAGGACAAGTGGATTCCTTTTTCTGGTTTGTTTCGTTTGTTTGTTTGTTTTTAATTCCAGAAGAACAGATAGATTTCTAAAGCCAGAAATCATGGAAAGGAGTAGGCACTTCAAAGACTGAGGTTCTTTTCAGCCCTATTTTACAATTCCTCTAAATGACATAAGAGAAAATCTGCCCCAGTGTCAGGATCAAGAAGTAAAAATCTAAGATAGCCTCTCAAAGTTCAAATATTTATTCTGACACCTAAAGAACCAAAAATGTGTCTTTGAGTCATCTTAGTTATAAATGCAAAACTCAGAACACCATTTTCACATCCCTGGAGGAAAACATACTTATTTGGTAAGGTAGAAGAATATAAATATCATCATTCATGTCTTATGAACGGAATTTATACTTATCACTGTAAGTATTATACATTTATGCATTTAATCATCTTTTAAAAATATTTTATAGAGTAAGCAAAAATCAATCATATATTTATACAAAAGCCAAAAGAACTCTGGGATGTTTGTTGCATGCATATGGCACCTGTGGGATATTTCTTACAGTTTTTATAGGCTTTTATGCCTTGAGTGGCTTAGTAACTTGACATTCAATTTTCTTTTTTACTTTTAGTTTTAAAAAGAAACAACTAAATAGCTTTTACATATGAAGCCACTGAGATTTAAGATATTTAATATAAATCATTTTAAAAGAAAAATAAGGTGGTGTATTTGGTACTGATTTATAAAGGGATGTTCGCGACTTTCTTGAATTTTTTTGAAATATTACATGAACTGTCTATTAACATCACTATTCCATTGTTTGTTCTTGATCTTTTTATATCCCATGACTACTACTGTACAGCAATATTTCTTTTAATGGATGTCCTTTATAAAATATAAACTTACATTCCAGGCTTATAAAAATAGTGGATTTTTGTTGAGGAAATGCATTATTTCTGAAACATATGCAAACCTATAATACACTCTTTTCATTGGTGGATAAATTTCCTAGAGAGTAAGCATAGGTAGAGAAGTTAAGATTTATGCACAACTTAGAACACCTACTTACAGTCTACGAAGAGTGCCTTTGGAAAGGGAATTACTCTATCCCTCCTAAATTCAACATTAAATTCATTTCATAAAGCAGCATGAATAAACCTTCAATGCTTAATGAAATAAATGTGCCTTTGAGGAAGCATAGTCTCATTTGTCACTCGTAGTTCACTCAAATACTAGGAGGGCTGAAAATATTTCTGTCCCAAACCTAGATGCATTAAAAAACTGGGTTTCAGAATGAAGTTAATGAAACATCTGATTCACTCTGTTGCCTTTATCAAAATGCAAATTCCTGGGTTCACTCCAGATCTAGTGAAGCAAATGTCAGTGAGTGGGGGCCCCGGAATTTGCATTTTGATTAAGCTCCTCAGGTGTTTCATATGCCTTCTGAAGACAGAGATTTGATACTTTTCAGGTTTATTTGTCTTCTAAAGTAACATTTTAGCTTAAAAGTGTGAAAACCAGATGTGATTTGGATAAAAATGTTGGGAAATTGTACTATATATAGTATCTTGGGTATTTAGGAACTGGGAATTTATATCTATAGAATGCTTACATGCTGGATGCTTTATACATATTATTTCATATAATCCTAACCACAATCTTATGGGAATAGGTATTATTATAACAGTTTTATGGGTGAGAGAACAAGTTCGGAAATGTTAAATAACTTTACCTGAGTTACACAAATAATAACTGGAAAATAAAAAAAATCTAGTTACATCAAACTTTAAAGCTTTTTCTACTATATTAGGTTGCTGGCTTGGATGGGGCAGAGGAAGCAATACTTTTCTGAAACAAATTCATGCTAACCAATAAGCATTTGCTCTTTCAGTTAATAGAACAAACTGGTAAGGAAGAAATCCATACACCAACTTACACAGAGAGGTTACGCAGCTTGCTGATAAACACACATTTATTCATACATTTATTTATTTATGTATTTATTTACATATTAAAAGGCTACATAGGATTGGATATGAGGTCAAACAAAGCATGCCTTGTGTCTGCCCTCACAGAGATTGTAGACTAGTTTGTGAGACAAATAAATTGATCTATACCACAACTTGTGATAAATGCTGTCAGAAAAAAAGCAACAGAGAAATCTAATTTAGAGTTGGAACCCAAAGAGGGCTTATCCAGAGAAGTGACATTTGAGCTAAGATACAAAGTCTGAGTAAAATTAGCAATGTAAAAAGTGAGAGGAAAAGCATTCCAGGCAGAGGGAATATCACGTGAAAAGTCTATGAGGCAGAAAAAACTTGGTCCTTTAGCAGCTGAAAGGGCAATGTGGCCAGCAGGGAGGAAAAGGGTGAGTGGTACAGTATGATGTTGGAATAAGTGACCAGATGACTGAGGTCTCTGATGGTAAAATCAAAGATTCTTGGCAATCCTTCTACGTCAAAACAAAGATAGAGAAAGAGATCCATTTTACGTTTTATTTATTTTTATTTTTATTTTTAAATTTTATTTATTTGACAGAGAGAGAGACACACAGCCAGAGAGGGAACACAAGCAGGGAGTGGGAGAGGGAGAAGCAGGCCTCCTGCTGAGCAGAAAGCCCGATGCGGAGCTCGATCCCAGGACCCCAGGATCATGACCCGAGGCAAAGGCAGATGCCTAACGACTGAGCCACCCAGGTGCCCCCCATTTTACATTTTAAAACATCATTCTGGGTGTTCTGTAGATAGACCAGCTTGGTAATGGTATAGTTCAAATGAGAAAGATGGATAAAACTAATTGAGAATGGCAATAGAGATGTATAAATGGAGAGAGATTTTTAAGAATAAGTTTGGGTTTAGAATTGTCTGAACTTCATACTGATGGGGTGAAGACATAAGGACAAAGCTATGCTGAAAATGGTTTCAAGTTTTCTGTCTTTAGCAACTGGATGAAGAGAGAATAGAGGGCCATATGCTGAAGAAAGGAAAATTATAGAGGAGCTGTTTGAAATATAGAATGGAGGGCTTGGATGGAAATACATATGTGTGGGCTTTCTGAGCATAAAGATGGTATTTTAATCCATGACAATAATAGAGCTCACCTAAGGAGACAGTCTAGAATGAGAAACAAAGAAAGTGCAGGAGGTTAAGCAGGAAAGGAGCCAGGAAGTGAGACTGAGCAGGAGAAGCCAGAGACAGACAGGAAATCAGAAGGGTGATGGTGTCATAGAAACCAAGGGAAGAGAGAATTTCAAGGATGGGATGGTCAGTTTTGGAGAGTTTCAGCAAGGGTTGACAAGGCAAGGAGTGAAAAGTGTTCTCTACATGGTCAAACCCCAAGGACAGTTTCAGGCCTGTTTGACTTTAAAAAATCTTGGCAGTAAAAATGAATACGGAATCAGGGTAAACTCTGGAGATTTGGAGTTAGGGGAGGATACTTTCTAGAGCTCTGTAGTAGAGCCTATTTACATATTAATGGAAAGGGTACAAAAAAGAGGAAGATTAATGATCTGCAAAAATAATAAAGGAAGGATAAACATTTTTGAGAAGACGAGGACATGTGGAGGACCTTTGGCAGAAGAGGGACACTTTTCCTGTTCTAATAGGAATAATAAAGGACAATGATGATGATAGCTAATATTAACTGTTTTACTATATGCTATATTGTTTTCTAATAGGAATAATAAAGGACAATGATGATGATAGCTAATATTAACTGTTTTACTATATGCTATATTGTTTTCTGATGTATATATATGTCTGTGTGTATGTTATATGAATGTTATCTTAATATATATTAATTCAGTTAATATATTAACTTTTTTTTTAAGATTTTATTTATTTATTTGACAGAGAGATAGAGAGAGAGCCCAAGTAGGCAGAGAAGCAGGCAGATGGAGAGGGAGAAGCAGGCTCCCCGCAGAGCAGGGAGTCCGATGCGGGACTTGATCCCAGGACCCTGGGATCGTGACCTGAGCCGGAGGCAGCCGCTTAACCGACTGAGCCACCCAGGCGCCCCTAATAACTTTTTAAGATTGGTATTTTTTTCTCACCATTTTATGTATGGGGCACAAGAAGTATAAGCAATTTGCCCAGGTCCACAACTAGGGAATGATGAAATGGGATTTGACCCGGGGCCCTATAAGCTGAGAACTGCAGACTTGCTGGTAGGAAAGTGAATCCCTTCTTGTATGAGTACTTCTTCCTACATGATGCATAAAGCAAAGTCATCTACTAACGGCTATAGTGGTAGTGGTGAAGGAGATAAAAGGAGATTTTAAAGTTTATGAAATAGTGGCTAAAGAACATGAGAGAGCAAGCTTACAGGACTGTGGTGAGATTCTCATGTGGTGGTCAGTACTTAACTGAGTTTTGTGAGGACTCATTTATAGTGATACCAGTCAGCCTGATTTTGTGATTGAATCCCTTCCATAATATGCTGTATGAATCCAGGTAAAAGAAAGTCGATAGTTGGGTTCACTCAAGGTGGCTAGAGTGTTTTGGGTTTTATTTTGTTTTGGCAAGAAGTTGGAGGTTGACAATATTTGCAAAGGAATAGCAAACCAAGAGTGTAAAGCTAAATCTATCTACATTTTATCCACCCCCCCACTGCATTGTTACCAGGAATTACTGGATTACTATGAGTAAACAAAAAATTAATAATGAAGCATCAAACTGTGATTCTGTAAGATTAAAACTGGAAGAAAGTATTTAAGAAGAGGGAACAAAAAATGTTACATAGCTAGTTACCCATAATAAATAATTGCTGTAATTAGGGAAGTACTAGAAATTTTTCTGATTTACAACAGTATGTTTGAATGTACCTACATTTGGAGAATCTACCAGGATTGCTAGTAATATTATGCCCCAAGCACATGGCTGAGATTTCCTGTATTTTTTCTAAAATATTTAACTTTTGAAGTGCATTTTTCCTATATTTGCTATTTCTTGCTGTATTTTCCCCTAAATTCTTTGTTTTTTTAAAACTATTTCCCATATCTATTTCATCCTTGTTAATGGACACTAGCAAATTTACAATTTCATGAACATTAATGTTGATTAAAATAGATTTTCTATCATTTATATAGGAAAGACATGATACATAATTGCTCATAAAATTTAAGAAGCAATGGTGTGTAAATTGATTCCTTTAAGAGAAATGTGCAGTTTTAAGGTCACTATTTCATGCATGCATCATTCATTACCCATGGTGACACTATATTGCCTATTCAAAGTTATCTCAAAGCCAGAAACAAATAAAAAGCTAGGCCTAAGCTGGTGAGAAATGTGGTTTATTAGCATTTTTACAGATTCTGGCAAGTAAAGTTTCACTAAATGGATCCACATGGGAATGGTTGTGAATAGATAATTTTCTCTACAAATCTTTCATTGTAGGATCAAGGATTATGAATTTCACAGCCATAGACAATGTTAAATTTATTTTATTCCAATCTCAGATACACATATTTATTTTTGAGCTTTATGCAAAATCAGCTACCATATATTATGTGCAAATGTTGGTTCATGCTTATATCTTAATTACAAAGTAGAATCAGAAATCAATATATAAAATTTTGGAAAGAGCCTACCTAGTAAATACTGGAATATACTCACATATCAAAACTCACTATGGTTAAAACCAGTATCTTTTAGTGAAATTTACATGAGTATCAAAGGCAGTGGCTATAATTTATAAACCCCAAAATATGTTGACAAGGTAAGTGCCATAAAGAATTAAGATCTTTTTCATGTTACTCAACTTTGAAAAGACTTATCAGAATGAGGGCAAGAGCTCAGTCGGTGTTGGAATGGACAAAATCAAGAAATTCTACAGCTGAAACCCAGACAGGCCTGATGGGACAAAATGGAAACTGAAGAATGGGCCCTTCCAAGATGATTAGTGGGAGCTCAACGAGTAAAGCAGAGCAAAAACCAGAAAGAAAGGTGCCAGGAAGTCAAAGTAGTATATGATAATTCCTGTAGGGGATCTGAGTCAGTATTCAGAAATTCTTTTACTCAATATATGGTGCATGACTATCGTGTACCAGGCAATCTTTTAGAGGCTTGAGGTAGAGGTCCATATGGACCTTACATCATAGTGAAGGGAAGAGATAATTAATAAACATAACAAATATGTAACTGTTGGAAAGTGATGCGCACTATGGGAAAAATAAAACAAAACAAAGAAACAGGGTGGGGCAAGAGGAATCAGAGCTGCCTTAAGGTTACAATTTAAGTGGGATGATTCATACATATCTAAAAGAGAAGGTGATATGAAGGTGATACTTCCTCCTTCAAGGCACTGGGGGAGTGAGAGAATTAGCCATACAGATACTTGGAGGGAGAAAGCTGTCAGTGCAAAGGCTCTGAAGTGGGGCCACGGAGAGATGCCTGGGTGGCTCAGTTGGTTAAGGGTCTGCCTTTGGCTCAGGTCATGATCCGAGGGTCCTGGGATCAAGCCCCATGTCAGGCTCCTTGCTCAGCGGGGAGCCTGCTTCTCCTTCTGCCTGCCATTCCCCCTGCTTGTGCTCTCTCCCTCTCTCTCTAACAAATAAATAAAATAAAACCTTTTTTAAAAAAGATAAAGTGGGGCCATGGATGGCTTTCTTGTAGGAAAGTGTCGGTATCTGGAGTAAAGTGAGTTGGAGAGAGGAATGTGGACACAGGGTCAGAGAGGAACTGGCAGGGCTGTCTCTCTGTGGCTGATTCTTCCCTATACTCTTTATGTCCTTTTCTGTGAGTCTCTTTTCCCTTACTTCTAAAAGGAAGGGACCAGCATGATAGGCTGCATCACAAATAAAGGGAAGGGAAGGGGAGGGGAAGGAAGTAGAAGTCTGATTCTACAGGATGGGTAGGTAGTAGGACTGTGGGCTAATGGCCACAGGTTCCCTGAGAGAGTGAGAAGAAAAGACAGGGTTGGACAGATTTGGACTAAATCCTGTCTCTATCACCAACGAACTATCTGACCTAAAAAATCTGACTTAACTTTCCCAAACCTTGATCTCTTCAATGATAAAATGAGCATCATGACACCTTTTTCCTAAAATTACCACTAGGATCCTGTATGTAAATTGTTAGGCACTGGGCACAGTATAAGGTAGGCTTTGTGACAAGCTGTCTTCTTCACTTGTCTATTTCAGGTGCCTAGCACTCGGTCACTGATTTCAGTTCAGACATTATCTTTTCAGGAAATAACTTTTGGATTTGAGTAAAAGAACTAGAATTCTGGCATTATATCAACAAAAAGACTATTGAAATAGTTATAAAGAATAAGCTGGACTCACAGAGATAATAAGATAATAACATAAAAGATAATAATTTTAAAAAGTATTTAAAATTTTTTCCCACTGCACATTCAAACCTGTTCCATGGAACACCTCCCCCCGCCCCTCCCCCCAGTCCAGTTCCTATTGAATAAAACCTAGAGAAAATTCCAGGCCTTTTCTGGTCACTTCTAGCACATTCCTGTGTCACAGTGTCTAAGTGCAATGTAAAGCAAGGGCCTGGTGGTCTTGCCACTGTTTTCCTGCCTACAGTGTCTCCCCCACCCTACCTCCCTACTGTTTGGCTGCCTCTGATGGTCAAGAGAGTGGAGTGGCTGGTAAGTTCTTTTTTGATGGAGACTGTTGTGAGCCTGCGTTAGCATTCTCTGGGTCTAATAGAGGTTTAAAACGGACACTTTTTCTTGTGGGGTGATTTTGGAATTCTCCAGAGACCCTACAATACTGGGAATGTCCTTCTTGCAGATTTCTTGAAATGAATTACTTTATCTGTTTCAACTAGCCATTTATATGTTCTGCTCATCCCTGCAGCACCCAGCAGTATGGTCCCAGCTGCTCTCCATCAGAGTCCCCTCCAATTCCACGTGGCCATCTTGGACAAGATTTCAGACAGTTTCAGTTTTCCTTGCCTGCTCCAGGGGCCTGCTTTCATTCCACAGGAAGTAGTCAGACATCTTTTAACCCAACAAACTCTGGGAATGCAGGCCATCTTCAATATCGTACTCAGCTCTCAGACCCTCAAACTTTAGGCTTTTCAGATTTGAGTCCAACACCAATGAGTACATAACTAGAGGTCTGAGAGACACATGGTCTCTTGATGCACCTTTTTCTGGGCTTAGAATGAGATTTCAAATGCCTTCACTGTCCTATAATGGGGGTAAGATGGAATTCACAGCCTACAGGTAATTTCCTCTAGACAAATCTTCTAATATCCAATGTTTTAGCTTCTATACTTTAAACCCTGAGTGAGTGAGGAACCAAGGGTCAAAAATTAGTGTTGCACCATCTCCTTTCTGGTCCTGCATAGGCAGTCTTCTTGTAGAAACTCTGACCTGGGGACTTAGCCAAGCAGACTGAAATCTTTCAATTATGCATCTTGTTACACTATCTTCTCAAGACACAACATAATGTGTTATAGAATAAAAAGTCCTAAGATAAAATATCTCTCCAACTATCCATGTCACAAATATAAAAAAGTATTAAAAAAAAAATCTCTGCTCCTGGAAAGGCTGAGAGATTGTCCAATAAGACACCAAGAGGGAGAATTGCAAATGCATTGTTTCTGTCATATGTATTTAGTATTTGTTTTAAGTACTAAAACCATACCGAATCCTCCTTATCAGCATAATTGATGCTCTTAAGAATGAGATACATATATTTAATATTCCAAGGGATATAATTTTTATTTAAGGCACTGATTTTTTATATGTTCCAGTGTTTAAGTTCTTGAGAATGAGTCTTTTTGCCACAACTTTCAATATTATTAGATTCAAATGAATATTTTCTCTTCAAAATAATTACCAACATAAGCAACTTTTTCTCTATTGAGGACAGATTTCTTCTATTTTTTTGAATGACTGTCACTTGGATCCAAATCTGATGAATGGTTTGGGATTAAATGATTTTGTGATTATGTGGTAATTGAACTGGAAAATAACATTTGTGGGGGAAAAATTGAAGATATAACTTTAATGTGATGAGGCTGGCTTCTTATTACCAATAGGATTTTAAAAAGAGGCATAACAAATAGTAATATGGAAAAGAACAGCATCATCAAAGGAGAAGCACTGCCTTTCAAGATATCTACTTGGTAGAACATACCACTAACATAGATAGAAATTTTTGATAAGATCAATATTATTCTTTATCTTCTCAGTTCAGATATAACACATGACAAATTAAAACAAAGATACTTGAATACTGCTGGCATTGAAGGCTTTATACTTATAGTAGTCTCATCTTGATTTTCATTTGTGCCTTGATTTTAGAAAGAAATCCGTATGTGATTCAATTCCTCAGAACTCATATGCTATTTCTGGCTCTCACTCATTTACAGTACTCAAAAGGCATATAATAATTAGATGAAAATTCAGGTTATTCAGAAAGTCAGAAATATTCTCCTACCCTACTTCTTTTCTTACAATCTTTAATATGTATGTCGCTTAGATTAAGCCCACTAGCATATTTCATGAATGTTAAATCCAGAAATAAAGATGAGTGACATTTTTGTTAAATGGTAACTATCTGTACTAGACACTCTCTTTTAAAAAGTGAGAAATTAATTAGTTTGCTTTTAGACAACATTACCAATGTTTTCTTTGCCCTCCCCCCATGAACAGCAGTGTAGTATAACTTAGATGCAACCAATGCAGTGTTACTTAAAAATACTACTGTTAGTAATGAATATTTCCTAGACACCAACCTTACTATTTATGAAAAGTGGGCTCAGGAAAAACAAGCGAAGTTCTCAACTATTTCAATTGGCATGGGCTCTAATAAATAAAAATAAAAGAAATGATGTATCCTCAGCAACAAATATAGAAAACTTACCCATTTCTACTATAAAACAGCTATATTTCAGGTTTATCAGACTGAATTTAATTAGTTTGCCTTATGGTCTACATGTTGGAAATTAAATGACTTCCCTTCTGTGGATGTATTTTCCACATAATTTCTAATATTTGAAATATATTACAAAAGTTAGTTGAATCTGTGACTTCTTATAATAAATTTATGACTAGATTGCTTTAAAATTAATTGAAATTGGAAGGAAAAATTATCCAGGAAGATCGTAATAAAATAAGACACAAATAGGCTTCTCAAAAAGAGCTATTTGATGTTTGTTCAATGTGAATAAAAGAGGGGTAATGAAATTCTCTGAAACGTTTTTTTTCTCTCCAGGGACTTCTAAAATAAAGAAAATATTTAAAAAACCATTTACTAAAAACAATCTTTACATTTAAAATCTATGAGTCGTCAACATCCATTTCATCTCAGATTATTTTTTTCTGAGCCAGTCTTGGTAATTCCTTTCTTTTTGTTCTGCCGACAGTTAGTTCAGAAATAGGTATGTGACCCAAATATTGTGGATTAAAAGTAAAGAAAAGTTAACTGAGAGTTCTGGAATTAAGTTTTCTCTCTCTTAAAATGGGAGCAACAAGAAGAAATGGTTTATCATTTGCAACCATCTTTCTACCTACCTGAATATGAAGCAAGTACATTATAATCAGTAATCAAGGATTACAGATCAGATCAAGGAAAGTGGAAGCATAGTTGACATCTCAAATACCAACTCTGGAGAACATACCCTACATTGGACTTCCAGTTACATAATATAGTATTATACTCATTTGCTTATTTGCTTACTGTCTCCATCCCCACTAAAACATAAGCTCTATGAAGCAAAGACATTATTTTGTTCACAGCTGTATCTCTGAAGCCTAGATCAGTGGCTAGTACATGGTAGGTACCAATATTTGTCAAATTAATAAGTAAATAACAGGGGCGCCTGGGTGGCTCAGTTGGTTGGGCGACTGCCTTCGGCTCGGGTCGTGATCCTGGAGTCCCGGGATCGAGTCCCGCATCGGGCTCCCTGCTCGGCAGGGAGTCTGCTTCTCCCTCTGGCCCTCCTCCCTCTCATGCTCTCTGTCTCTCATTCTCTCTGTCTCAAATAAATAAATAAAATCTTTAAAAAAAAAAAAAAAAAAAAAAAACAAATTAATAAGTAAATAACAAACTATGCTGCTTTAAAGACAGCGTGAATCAGGATTTCTCTTACTTGTAGCTGAAAGCATACTAATTGATAAAACCATTTTTAGTGTCTTGAAAAAGTAAATATGTTAGTTTTGAAGTTTGACTTACAGGGTAGCAAGAGAATGTCTATGCAGCCATATATTCAGAACCTATTTTAGATATATTATAGGAGTATGAGCAAATGAATACAGATATTGATGTTATTAGGGGCCAGGTTCCTACTGTAGAAAAAGGGAGACACAAATATGGGGAGGGAAAACGAGGAAAAAACCTCTGACAATGAAGTAGGATTGAAGGTATCATTTATATATATAAATGTGTGTTATATATAAATAAAATGTGTGTGTGTGTAATTACACATATATTTTCACATACTTATATACGTGTGTATGTATACATGTATTTATGTGGCAATATATTACATATTTTTTTTAAGATTTTATTTATTTATTTGACAGAGAGAGACACAGTGAGAGAGAGAACACAAGCAGGGGGAGTGGGAGAGGGAGAAGGCTTCCCGCGTAGCAGGGAGCCCGATGTGGGGCTCGATCCCAGGACCCTGGGATCATGACCTGAGCCAAAGGCAGACTTTCAACAACTGAGCCACCCAGGCACCCCTATATTACATATTTTTTATATAAAACTTCTAGCTGTTTCCACTGAAGACACATTAATGACAATAAGCACACCTAGTGCCCAGAACTTGGTTTCTAATAACATTCCTCACTAAAAGGAACTAGGGCTCCTCAGAGAAATGACAGATTCCAGGGCTTGGGCAGAGAAGGAATAAGATGAGCTGGAAACCAATTGTTATGTATGAAAAAACTGTCTAAAAATATGATAGGGTTATGTCACAAGAACACAAGAGCCCAAAATTTCTTCCACTGTTCAAATCTGATATTTGGGCACTGAAATAACCCAGGATTCTAAGTAATTACAAATTAATGGAGGAATGAATATTCATACACCCATATCAATATTAAATAGATAAATAACTAAAAAATAAATTGGGGAGAAGGTCACCTGGCAAATTTGGAGGAAGTTGCTGGAGTTGGAAAATCATTATGTCAAACCATTATAGTTTGGATTGCTTCATCCAAGATGTATCAGTGGATGTTAAACCTACATAGGGAGGGGATTTGATGAGGAGTGGGATCTGTGGATGATCTTAAAATGTCTCTCAACAGATTGCTTACTCATTACAGGGAAACACAGTAACTATGAAGTGAGAAAATTAGATAATATCTTGAACAGGTGATCAAAATTAATAACACCAGTAGCCTCCAGATTTGATACCCTGAAAGGACATACTATCACTTTTGTAGTTTTTCAGGTCAAAATGCTTTACCAAAGTCTAATCATAAGGAAACATTAGAAACGGACCCACAACTATATGGTCAACTAATCTTTGACAAAGCAGGAAAGAATATCCAATGAAAAAAAGATAGTCTCTTCAACAAATGGTGTTGGGAAAACTGGATAGCAACATGCAGAAGAATGAAGTTGGACTACTTTCTTACACCATACACAAAAATAGACTCAAAATGAATGAAAGACTTAAATGTGAGATGGGAAACCACCAAAACCATAGAGGAGAACACAGGCAGAAACCTCTTTGACCTTGGCCGTAGCAACTTCTTACTAGATATGTCTCTAGAGGCAAGGGAAACAAAAGCAATAATGAACTATTGGGACTTCATCAAGATAAAAAGCTTTTGCACAGCAAAGGAAACAACAAAACTAAAAGGCAGCCTACTGAATGGGAGAAGATATTTGCAGATGACATATCTGATAAAGGGTTAGTATCTAATATCTAAAAAGAACTTATTAAGCTGAACACTCAAAAAATAAACAATCCAGTTTAAAAATGGGCAGACGACATAAATAGACATTTTTCCAAAGAAGACATCCAGATGGCTAACAGACACATGAAAAGATGCTCAACATCATTCATCATCAGGGAAATACAAATCAAAACCATGATGAGATACCACTTTACACCAGTCAGAATGGCTAAAATCAACAACACAAGAAGCAACGGTGTTGATGAGGATGTGGAGAAAGGGGAACACTTTTACACTGTTTGTGGAAAAGCAAACTTGTGCAGCCACTCTGGAAAACAGTATGGAGGTTCCTCAAAAAGTTAAAAATAGAATTACCCTATGACCCAATAGTTGCACTACTAGGTATTTACCCAAAGGATACAAAAATACAGATTTGAAGGGGTACATGCACCCTGATGTTTACAGCAGCATTATCAACAATAGCCAAACTACGGAAAGAGCCCAAATGTCCATCGACTGATGAATGGATAAAGAAGAGGTATTTTGTGTGTGTGTGTGTGTGTGTGTGTGTGTGTGAGTAATGGAATATTACTCAGCCATCAAAAAGAATGAAATCTTGCCATTTGCAACAATGTGGGTGGAGCTAGAGTGTATTATGCTAGCAAAATAAGTCAGTCAGAGAAAGATAAATACCTCATGATTTCACTCATGTGGAATTTAAGAAACAAAAGAACATACGGGAAGCAGAAAAAAAGAGGGAAAAGATCATAAGAGACTCTTAATGATAGAAAACAAACTGAGGGTTGATGGAGGGAGGTAGGTGGGGGATGGCTGGATGGGTGATGGGAATTAAGGAGGGCACTTGTTATGATGAGTACTGGGTGTTATATATAAGTGATGAATCACTAAATTCTACTCCTGTGACCAATATTACACTATATGTTAACTAAATAGAACTTAAATAAAAATTTGAAAAAATAAAAATGTGAACATCATAAAAGTCAAAGAAAGACTAAGGAATTATATAGATTAAAAGACCTGACAATTAAATGAAATACATGATCCTGGACTAAATCTGGCACTGGAAAATAAAAAACATTAGAAATAACATTACTGGATAAAAATATTGCATCAATAATAAATGATAAACCTGATGATTCTACTATGGTTATGAGATTATTTTTATTCTGTGGAAGTACATTGAAGTATTTAGAGATAAAGGGCCACAATGTATGCAACTTTCTCTTAAAAGGTTTAAACAGAAACAAAATGTATGAAGAAAGAACAAATGATAAAGCAAATGTGTCAAAATGTTAATAATAGGTAAATTTGGTGAAATTGTACAAAGTTGTTTTGTATACTATTTTTGTGATTTTTCTGTAAGTTTGAAATTATTTCCAAATAAAAGTGGTTTTGTGCACCACACACAAAAATATACTCAAAATGGTTGGAAGATCTAAATGTGAGACAGGAGTCCATCAAAATCCTAAAGGAGAACACAGGAAGCAACAACCTCTTCGACCTCAGCCGCAGCAACTTCTTCCTAGAAACATTGCCAAAGGCAAGGGAAGCAAGGGCAAAAATGAACTATTGGGACTTCATCAAGATAAAAAGCTTTTGCAAAGCAAAGGAAACAGTCAACAAAACCAAAAGACAGCCGACAGAATGGGAGAAGATACTTGCAAATGACATATCAGATAAAGGGCTAGTATCTAAAATCTATAAAGAATTTATCAAACTCAACACCCAAAGAACAAATAATCCCATCAAGAAATGGGCAGAAGACATGAACAGACATTTTTGCAAAGAAGACATCCAAATGGCCAACAGACACATGAAAAAGTGCTCAACATCGCTTGGCATCAG
>NC_138373.1:109232999-109286394 GCF_054177405.1 Leptonychotes weddellii | reverse complement strand
CCCAAAGATACAAATGTAGGGATCTGAAGGGGTACGTGCACCCCAATGTTTATAGCAGCAATGTCCACATTAGCCAAACTGTGGAAAGAGCCAAGATGTCCATCGACAGATGAATGGATAAAGAAGATGTGGTATATATATACAATGGAATATTATGAAGCCATCAAAAGGAATGAGATCATGCCATTTGCAATGATGTGGATGGAACTGGAGGGTATTACGCTGAGCGAAATAAGTCAAACAGAGAAAGACATGTATCATATGACCTCACTGATGAGAGGAATTCTTAATCTCAGGAAACAAACTGACGGTTGCTAGAATGGGGGGTGGGATGGGAGGGATGGGGTGACTGGGTGATAGACACTGGGGAGGGTATGTGCTCTGGTAAGCGCTGTGAATTGTGCAGGACTGTTGAATCTCAGATCTGTACCTCTGAAACAAATAATGCAATATATGTTAAAAAAAAAAGTGGTTTTGTGGAGCTCTTGTTTGCTTAATATGGTAAAGTTTGATATTCTTTAAAAATGCTTAGAACATCACTCCACAAGAATACTAAAATAAATGAGATGTTTCCAAGATGATATCAAAAGATAAGGGGATATGCAAAAGGAGAAAGAGTTTTATTTAAGCTGAAATCAGAAAACCTTTACGAAAAGTAGAACCAGATTGACTTGGTATTCACATAACTAATATTTGCATGAGGGATAAATGGAGATCTTTGAAAAAGATTTTTTCCTTTGCATATGAGAGATTAATGAGAGAGCCATTAAAGCAAGAGTGAGAAAGAATTCAAATTAAACATGGAACAATGATAACATGAAGTAATCTCTTCTTTCTCTTACAGCCAGGCTGTAATAACAACAGAGATTTTTTTTTTTTAAGTAAAAGAGGTGAGAAAAGAGCAGAAAAGAAATTTAAATGCATTTTGGAAGACAGAAAAGTGGATGACTCAGCTAAATGTAGAAGTTAAACCTTTAGATCCATAAGATACTAACAAGAGAAGAGCTGAAGGTTCTGTGAAATCCCTGGAGAAACCTGACAGGTTTGACACTCGGAAAGGGGGAAGGGGGAATTCTCTATACAGATGATTTTCCTGATACACTCTATGATGATTAATTTTATGTGCCAAGTGGGCTATGCTTCTGTGCCCAAGTGTTTTGGTTAAACACCAGCCTAGATGTGGCTGTGACGACATTTTTAAATATGATTAGTATTTTAATCCATAGCCTTTGAGTAAAGCATGTCACTCTCCACAATGTGGGTGGGCCTCATCCAATCAGTTGAGGGCCTTAGTAGAATAGACTGAGGTCTTTTTTTCTGCCTCCAAACTGCCTTCAGACTCAAAACACAACATCAAATCCTGCCCGGATTTCCAGCCTGCAAACCTGTTGGCCTGCTCTGTGAATTTCAGAATTACCAGCAACCACAATCACATTAGCCAATCTTCAATTAATTTATATACATATATGTATATTAATATACACACATATATGTACATATATTAATATACATATATGAATTATACACATTACATATTAATATATTACATATGTATATTAATTTACATACATATATGTCACACACATACAAAACTAGAGACAAGACTATTCAGGCACAGAAACAGATGGTGTGAGGTAAGTTACTGAAAACAGGGAAAATAGTCAAGGTAATCATCCAAAGGGAAACACAAGGACAACGAGATGGAAAACAGTTCAGAGATGATAAGAAAATGAGTACTCTGATGTAGGAGGTCCAATATCTAACTAAGAGTAGGTGCAAGTCCAATAAAAAGAACAGAAAAAACAGAACAGACAAAAATTATCAAAGAGATGTGTCAAGGAAAGTATATCATTCATCAAATTGAAAGGGCATCTTGATGGTCCTGGGAACATGAATAAAAAGACCTCCACAAAGTCACATCACCAAGACAAACACAGACAAATAAAGTGACTAACAGCTTCCAAAGTATAGGATAGATCAAACAGCAAAATATGGGATTCAGGATGTCATCAGACTTAACCAACATCACTAGATATTAGAAACAAAGCTCTCAAACTGCTAAGAAGAATTTTTTTTTTTACCTAGAATTCCATATCCAGGCAAAAAATCAATCATATGTAAGGGGTAAAATAAAAACATTTTTAGATATCCAAGAATAACAACATCAACAACAATCACCCAAGCATCTTTTCTTAGGAAGTCACTAGAGGATGTTCTTCATTGGGCAAAATGAGGGTTTAAATCCAAAGAAAGTAAAGCATGGGGTCCAGAAAACAAAGATCCAAGAGATGGAATCAGAAAAAGTTCTTTGAAAGCAACCGATCCCTCAGTCTAGGAGCAATCTCTGCAAATGTGAGCAGAAAGCTGCAGGAAGAATGCAGGGAGGTCTCCAGGATGTAAGCACAGTAGATGGATTATTTCCTATGTTTGAATATTTGGAGAAAATTATCAATAGATATTTGACAAATTTATAGAACATAAAAAAAGTCCAACGATTACATAGAATACTAAACCAATAAGAAAATGAAGTAATTAACTATAGGAGAAACAAAAAAGTTGGACAAGAAAGGAGATAGAAGGAGTGAGCAGATTAAACATTGTCTTTAATAATGTAAACTCTGACTATTGCTTTAGCAAAAAGCTCCCCAAAAACCAAAAAAAAAAAAAAAACCACACAAAAAAACCCAAAAAACAAAACACCCTAAGTAATACAAATATTTTGACATAATGGAGAAAGTGAAGTTGGAGAAGTATAATAGAGAATTGTCTTATCAATGACCATAAGAGGAAGGTAATAGATAATGAGAAAATAATTAAGAAGAAATAGTATAAATATTTTATTAAGACAAATGGATATATGTACCAGAAGAAATAGCTAAAAGACTTGAACGTGGTTGCCTCTGGGTAATAATACAGGTAAATAGAAAGGAACATTCCAGAAGACAATTTTTAACATCAATATTTTATTACTATTTGTATTATAAACATATTAATAATCTTTAATTTTTAAACTTGGGTAGACACAATATTTTCATTTAAAAATTCATTTTTGAGAACAATGATATACAGCTCTTGCATATACAACCAGGAACATTATTTCAATTATTTTTTATTGAGGATGGTAATAATTTCAATACGGTTTGCCCTTTATAAAGCATTTTGATTCTTGAAATTGGAAATGTTTGTAAAATTGTGAACTGAAAGAAAGACAATTAAGTATTTCAGTACTGCGAAGCTAGCTTCAGGTAAAAAGCACTTCCTTTTTTTTTACATAGAATTTGTGATCTAACTGAATTTAAGGCAGTCTGCTCTGGTGTTTATAAACTGAAATGCATTCCTTTATGCACTCTTTGGACAGAAATCTGAGTAAATAGCCACAATATTTGAAAAACTGTCATAAAAACAATAGCAAAGGACGGAACATATGTATGGTACAGACTGTTAGTTTAAGCCAGTGCCCTTCCCTCTTCTTTTTAGTAACAAGAATCCCAATTTGGTCTGTTTCCTGGAGGAGGGAGGATGCTATAAACTTCAGCCTCCCTGGAAGCTGTATAGATCTTCCTTGCCTTTTTATTTGTCCTGGCACTTGGAAGAGGGAGGGAAATGAGATGGTTGAGATGCCGGCATCCACCTTGGACGGAGAAGGTGAGGGCCATATCAGGGATGGACTACCGAAAACTATGAGTGTACAACATGGAGCCATTATACCCGTCAGGGACTTCTTTTATGTGAGAGAAAAAAAAATTATTTTTGCTTAAGCTGGGTTTCTCAGTCTTACCTGATATATAGTATGAGATAGTTTTTCTTTCTCCTAAGATTTAAAGTACTTAGATTTTAATGTAGACATAAAAGAAATAGAAACAGTGTCATATTATCATAAAAGAGAGTGTAGGACTTATGTCTTCTATTTTCTCCTAAATAAACCACAACTAATCTTCTGATAAAGATACACTATAAATAAAACTTACTTTTGAATGTAAGTGTTTAGTGTGGCTTAAGAAGCAATGGTATTATTGTGAGGTGTCAATATACAGGATGATAAAGAAACAGATTGATGGAGATAGGAATTATATTTGTTAGAAGCATTACTGCCTGAGGTTATAATTACTTATCAAGTAGGAAAATGAAACTAGCTATATGTAGGAATATATCTAACTAAAATCCAGCAGAATCAGTTAATAGGTTTATTGAGAATATTGCCGCTGTCAACTTCTAATGGCATTGCAGGTCAAATAACAAAATTAAGACTATTGTACTAATAGGAAGCACAGATGGAACTTGTAGTTTATTAAAATCTCATCTTAAAAGAAGTCACTGTTTTATTAAAAGCTTTATCGATTTCTGTTCATGTTTCTTATCCACTTTACTTCCTGAATGACCTATACTGAAAAGGTGTATAGTGGTTTACAAAAAGACACGACTGGTAGGATATTATTTGTGCCCATGATTTAAAAAAATATAATAACAGGGGCACCTGGGTGGCTCAGTCGTTAAGCGTCTGCCTTCGGCTCAGGTCATGGTCCCAGGGTCCTGGAATCGAGCCCCGCATCGGGCTCCCTGCTCCGCGGGAAGCCTGCTTCTCCCTCTCCCACTCCCCCTGCTTGTGTTCCCTCTCTTGCTGTGTCTCTGTCAAATAAATAAATGAAATCTTTAAAAAAAAATAACAGCTTTATTGAGACATAATGTACATACTATAAAATTCATTCTTTTTATTGAAGAGTGCAATTCAGTGTGTTTTTAGTATACTTGAGAAGTTGTGTAATCATCACAACTATTTAATTTGGGGACATTTTCATCACCTCAAAAAGAAACACTAAAAAAAAAATAAACGACCCATTAGCCATTTCATTACCTCAAAAAGATCCGTATTAGTAGTGACCCCTCCCACCCTTGTCCCTGGGAACCAATAAACTACTTTCTGTTCATATGGATTTGCTGGTAGCCTTTTGTGTCTGAGCTATTTTACTTAGCACACTTTTTTCAAGATTTATCTATGTTGCAGCATGTCTCAGTATTTTATTGCTTTTTATGGCTGGATAATATTACATTGTATGGATATGCTGCTTTTTGTATTTTTAATCATCAGTTAAAGGACAATTGGGGTGGTTTCCACCTTTTCACTATTATGAATAATGCCACTCTGAACATTAGTGTACATACTTTTATGTGTACATATATTTTCAGTTCTCCTGAGTATATACCTAGGAGTGGAATTACTAGGTTATATGGTAATTCTATGTTTAATATGTTAAGTCAAATTGTTTCCCACAGTGGTTGTACCATTGTGAATCCCCACCACAAGTTCCAACTTCTCCATAACCTTGCCAACACTTGGCAGTTGTATGTTTTTATTATAGTAATCCTAGTGAGTGTGAAGTGAAATCTCACCGTGGTTGTGACCTACATTTCCTTAACAGTAAGTATGTTGAGCATCTTTTTATGTGTTCATCAGGCATTTGTGTATCTTCTGTGGAGAAATATCTATTCAAATCCTTTGCCCATTTTTAATTGGGTTATTTGTTTTTTATCATAGTGTTCTTTATATATCCTAGATATAAGACCCTTTCAGATGTCTTAAAAATATGTTCTCCTATTCTCTGGACTGTCTTTTCATTTTCTTTGTGGTGTCCTTTGAAGCACAAAAATTTTTAATTATGATAAAGTCCAATTTATCTATTTTTTATTTAGTTGCTTATGCTTTTGGTATCATTTTAAAGAAACTGTTACTTAATCAAAAGTCATAAAGATTTACACCTATCATTTCTTATAAGAGTGTAATACTTTTAGCTCTTACACTTATGTCTATCATCCATTTTTAATTAATTCCCATACATGGTGTGAAGCAGGGGCTCCACTTCATTTCTTTTTTTGCATGTGAAAATCTAGTTGCCCTGCAACATTTGTTGAAAAGAATACTTTCCTCTGTATATTGTCTTGGAATCCTTGTCAAAAAATAATTGACAATAAATGTAAGGGCTTATTTCTTGACTTCTAAGTCTATTCCATTTATCTATATGTTCAGCTTGTCAGTGTCTACAAAAAAAGACAGTAGGGGTTTTGATAGGTTGTTTTGTAGTTTCAGTGCTGAGTTTTGTTACATTTATCATAAGTATTTTACTTTTTGATACTATTATGAATAAAATTGTTTTCTTAATTTCCTCTTAATATTGTACATGCTGATACTGAGAAATACAATTGATTTTTGTATATTGAACTTATGTCTTACAAACCTGCTGAACTAATTTATTAACTGTTTTTTTGTTACTTATGATTTTCTACTTCAAGATTATGTCAGCTTCAAATAGTTATAATTTAAATTCTTCCTCTTTAATTGTATTCTTTTATTTCTTTCCCTTGACTCATTGACCTGGTTAGAACCTCTAGTCTAATGTTAAATAGAAGTGATGAAAGTGGAAATCCTCATCTTGTTCCTTATCTTATGCGGAAAACCTTCAGTCTTTCATCATTAAGTATGAGGGTAGCTGTGGCTTTTTTATACATAACCTAAACCAAGTTGAGAAAGTTCCACTTAGTCTTGAGTGTTTTTATCTTCAATAGGTGTTGAATTTGGTCTATAGTTTTCTTTTTTTAATGCTTTGGTCTGCTTCATATCAAGGTAATACTGGATTCCATATGGGTTGAAATGTGTTCCTTGCTCTTCTGTTTGGAAGAGTTTGTGAAGGGTTATTGTTAAGTTTCCTATAACTGGTAGAATTCACCATAAAGCTATCAGGGCCTGGGGTTTTCTGGGAAAGTCTTAATATCTCCTTCATTTTTGAAAGATAGTTTTGCTGGATATAGAATTCTTGTTTTATAGTCTTTTTCTTTTAGTACTTAGACTATGTCATCCTGCTATCTTATATTCTGCATGATATCTGTTGTGAAGTCAGTTGTTATTGAGGTTCTGTTGTACATGATGATTAGCTTTACTCTTACTGTGTTCAAGAGTCTCTTTGGATTTGACTCTCAACAGTTTGACTATGATGTTTCTAATTATGCTACTGAAGTTTGTTGAGCTTCTTGGATTTGCAGACATACTTTTTACCAAATTTGGAAAGTTTTCAGACATTATCCATTTAAATACTATTTTTGGCATTCCTTTCCTCTTCTTTGAAGACTCCCATTATATTTATGTTGGTACAGTAAATATTGTCCCATAGGTCTCTGAGGTCCTGTTAATTTTCTTCATTCTTTTATCTTTTGGTTCCCCCAGATTGGACAATTGCAACTTATCTTCAAATTCACTGATCCTTTCTTCTGCCAGTTCAAAGCTGATTTTGAATGCCTTTAGTGAATGTTTCATTTGGTTATTCAGAATTTCTATTTGGTTCTTTTTTTTTTTTTTTAAGTAATCTCTATATCTTTATTGCTATACTTCATTTGGTGAGATATAATTCTCATATTTTCCTTTAATTCTTTAGACACATTTTCCTTTAGTTCTTTGAACATTCTTAAAAATGGCTGATTTGAATTATTTGTCTATTAAGTCCAATGTCTCTGTTTCTTTATGAACAGTTTCTTTGATTCCTTTTTGTCCTCGGTACAAACTATACTTTGTGTCTTATTTTTTTGCTGCTGTTGAAAATTGGACATTTTAAATAAAATAATGTGGCAACTCTAGTAATCAGATATCATCCCAGGGCTTTCCGTGCTTTTTTGGTTTTGTTTTGTTTTTGCTGTTGCTGTTGTTTGTTTAGTGACTTTCCTGCACTAATTCTATAAAATCTTTGTCTTGTGTAGCCACTGAAGTCACTGGCTCAGTGAGATAAACTACTTTAAATGTCTTCCTTCTATAAAAAAAATCCTTGAATGGTGAGGGTACTAATAAGAGAGGGAAAAATGAAAATAAAAGGGCAATAATGAAGGTGACATGGTAAGGACATGGATCCTTGACACATTGCCTAGTCCCCTATAATCACATCTTGCACACAGAGCTGACTTTAGAGAAGGATGTGGGACTCCTACATTTCAAATTCAAAGGATGGCTGCCGAAGTCCTCAGTTTGGTTGCTCCAAGTCCTAAGAAATAGACTTGACTTCTTTTCTTAATGATACATCCTAAAAGCACATAGTATAATATAGTTGCAGATAACAGTGATTATTGATTTCTACATTTTTAAAAATAAAGAAAATGATATTGAGAGGAGTTCAATATTTTTTCCCAAGTCACAAAATTCTTAGTGGCAGAGTTGAATTTTAAAATCCAGGCTCTTTTCCATTTACTATGCTACTTTCATTACAACATTCTATTATGTCAATAGATAAAACACTTTTTCTTTTTTTATTCTTCTGAGAATACAGTGTGATTACTCTCTCATGACTTTTTCACATACTAGATATGTTATTGGGCTCAGGCTACAGAGTTTCCATAAGAAATAGTTTTATAGTTCTGTATCAGACATAATGGGACAGAGCTTCCAGATAAAATGGAGAAATGTATTTTGCAGATGGGTGGCCTGTGGTTTTTATGTTGGGTGCCAAATCACTTGATATATGAGTGAATTCTCTTTGCTTTGTAATGGTATGCTGTCCATCTAAATATAATGTAAGCTTCTTAAAACTATTTTCTTCTGTTCAATTTTTCCTTTAAAGCATTGGAGTATATTTTTTCCAAAATTTCTGACAAATGTATTAAAATAATTAACTTAATTGTCCTCAATAACTATAAATACTACAAAGCAGCCTATATTAATGTCTCCTTATCGTATTCTTTTTAAACATGATAGATTGAAGGACTAGGACATGTCTGAAATATGGGTCTTAGTTATATCTTAATATTCATCCATAATAAATAAATAAATACCAAAAGGGGATATTATATCCAGAAACAATTTTCTGATCTGGCAACATTAATATTCATTGGAGCTTACATTTATATTAGCATTTCAGATGAAAAATTAGCCTTAGTATCCAATTCAACTTTAACAATCAAGTCTGGATGCAGTATATTGATTCAGAATTTTGGAACATCACTTTTCATCACATCATGTTGCAATAAAATGTATCATGGCCTGATGAGCCTGGCTTGAATCTTTGATATGCATAATTACAATAAATAAGATATGGATCAGGATTATCAAAAGGAAATCCAAAAAGGAAAGGATGTATTTAATGACATTTAGAGAAAAGGCAGCACCTAATAGACTCTACTGTGGAATTATCAGGGTTTCTGCTTCCTAATGATGGAAGCAGGAGGTCTGGGGATAAGAAGTTTTAGTTCTGAAAGAATGACTTCTCCAATGCCACGACTTCCCCAGTTCCCCAGGAGTCAAACTGTCTCAGAAATTGAGTGTGCATTCAGGGACAATAGAGTGATAATATCTCCCTGAGGTAGGAGAGATCAAAGTTATGCAGACATTTCCAAATGGTCCAGAGTCTTTTAACATCAGCTGACGGCCATTCCTGGATTGTGAAGTAGAAGAAAGATCTAAGTGATAGTGTGTAGTTATGAATTACCTCTGTGTTTAATGGTCTTCTGATCCAGCCTGTTCTTGTTAATATGAGATGGAAAAAGCAGATAGAAAGGCAGGAGTTACCAACTTTAGAGACAGGCTAATTCCAGCTACTTCTCTGTGCGTCATTCATTAGTTTGTCAATTAAAAAGTCACTCTAGCACTCACATTCTCTTGATATTTTCTGACATAACATTCAATTTGCTGAGTAATGCTATTATGGGGGTAGGGGAGAGATGACAGAGAGGGAGAGAGGAAGAAAGCAGAAACTGGCCCTAGTTAAAGGCATACTATCTCCACAAGATTTTTTTAAAGATTTATTTGTTCATTTGAGAGAGAGAGAGTGCGCGCAGTGGGGAGAGGCAGAGGGAGAGATAGTGTCCCAAGAAGACTCCACGTTCAGCACAGAGCCCAACACAAGCTTGATCCCATGACCCTGAGATCATGACCCCAATATCACAACCCCAGCTGAAACCAAGAGTCAGATGCTTGTACCAAATGCACCACCCAGGTGTCCCTCCAGAAGATTTTTTTTAATAAAAATATTCTTCATTGATCAGGAGCCAAGGGCACCAGACCATGCTATCTCTGCCTTGCTTTGTAACTTAGAGATGACACCCAAAACTCTTTGGTTCTCACTGTTCTTTGCCAAAAAATTAGAAAATTTTTAACTAAAATTCACCCATGTCCCACCTCAATTACAATAATGACAGCATTGATTATGTGCCAGGTTTTTTACATACACTATCTCATGTAATGATCACAATAGTTAATTTCTTTAATACTCATTTTATAGATGAGATTATTGAGGCCTTGGGCAGTTAAGCAATTTATTTCAGTCGACCTTATAAAAGAAAGAGTAACAGACAGGTGATTGGATCTTAGGTCTGTTTGGTTCCAAAGACTATGAAAATTATACTACACTACTCCATAGTACTTTGCAAAATAATAAATGTTTAGTTAAATGTTGAAATGAATGATATTCCTCTAATTTTTCCTGAAAGCATGAAGTTTTATTTTCATAATATCATAGGGGTCTTTTGATGAGATAATTTATGTTAGATTATAAACACTCTTTCCTGGCATAGTGTCTGGTTCACAGTAGGCACTGAATATTCTGAATGAACAGAAGAACTGGCATTGCTGGCAACAGAATAATCCACACTCCCCTCCCCAGGCTATTGGATATAGTTGTATTTTACTTCTTCATGAAAGACAATCCCTGATTTCTTCATCCTTTTCTACTGTGACTACTAAAAGAAAAATATATACTAAAACATATCTTAACAAACATAGAAGAGAATGCATGTTCATTTTCAGAAAAGAATCCCAAATGATAGACATGAAGCTCATCATTATCAAAAGATATTCATTAGCAGATTTTTCAGGTAACCCAAAAGCAGACCTTATTAAAAATAAATAAATAAATACACACACACACTCTCTACTAATCACAACCTATTCACTCCACATTTTAAGTGAATGTTAAATAGAGTATATGGCTTGGAGTCAGACAAGTCAGACTTCTAAACCCGGTAATGTTACTCTCAGCAAATCCCTTAGCTTCCTCCTAAGAATGGGCAAAATTATTGCTACTTTTGTGTTTGTAATAAGGATTAGAAATAGTATCACCAAATTATTGGCAAATAAGTCCTCAGTAATTGGCATTTACTATGGTGGAAAACAAAGGAGGTGTCCTCTTTGGCTGGCTCTGTGAAAACAGTGAGTTTTTTAAAATAAGATATATTTGAATTATACTATGAGACTTTAAGTTTGTCAAGATGTTCCCATGGATAACTGTCTGGGGAAGCACATAAATAATATGAGTTATATTTTCCAGTTTTATTAATGCTTTTTTTTCTCCCACTTATGTCTTTCAGGGCCTGTATTACTTTGCAAAACTAATATGGTTTCTTGAATCTCTTTGCTATGGAACTAGCTCTAAACAAACTTATCAGTACAGTATCAGCTGGAAGGAAACTGTATAACAGCAACTGCATGGAGTACAGAGCTAATTATGATTGTAAGGTGTTATCCAGGAACACACAAATGGGGAAATACTTGGACTGACCTTAGACAAGGACTATAAAATGAACTCACTCTAAACAGTCACACAGTTGAACCTAACCAAACATTATTACCTTTGTTTTTGATTTCTTTGGAATGCCACCAAGGCCCTGTTGTTGTAACACTACTGTGGTCTCTACTTATTAACTCAGTGCTGTAACCTGACCGTTTTGTAGCTGGCATTAAAATTACAGAATCAAAACCCTCAGTGTGTACATGCAAATTATTCAGGTTAAAAGAAATCCTGCTGGGAAATACAGACACTCAAATCGCCTTACTAATTTTAACTTCCTATAGCTCACAATTTTGAAATAATAGGAAGATCTCAAGAGTAATAATGATATACAGCAACCAACAAGTTTAGAGTCATAGCAAAGTCTCTTTGTTCTTCAGTTTAAATTAGTTTGTAAATATATAAAGTGATTTTTTTTTAATTTCAGGTTTTCCTTCTATGTTTTGACTCTTACAATCTGGTTTGATCAATGATACCCGTAGTTAGGTATAATTCTATATTGTCAAACCCAGGGTTGTGGCTCTGTAATAGGGACCCATCTATTTTCTTTCATACCCATAGCCAAAGGAACCTAAAAAAGGACACCATTACCTGATCACCTCTGGTCCAGAGGGTGAGGGTATTCAGTGAAACTCTCATGGTTCTGTTTCACAGGTGGCATACAATAATTAAGAGCTTAGGCACCAGAATTAAATACCTGAGCTCAGATGCAATTTGCTAATTCATTTATTCGTTCTCAATTATGTATGGGCCAGACACAATTTTGAACACTGAGGATTAAATAGTGAGCAAAGCAGAGAAGTCTCTGCCCTCATTTTTTTTAATATTCTATTGGGAGGACACAGGAAAAAGTGGAAGATAAAGAACAATAACGTAACAGACAGTGATTACTGTAATGTAGAGAAGGTATTGTTTGCCAACTTACTAGATTAATTTGCCAGTTCTGTCATCTTTAGAAAGTGGTTGAATATCTCTGAGTAACTGTAAAAGATAGATAATATTACCAAATTCATAGGGCTGAAGTGAAACAGTACACAAAAAGTGCTGAACTCAGTGGCTGGTACATAATAAGTGCTCAAAAAAATGTAAGCTGGCAAAGGGTGACTTTCTCAACCTGATAAAGGTAATCTACAAAATGCTTACACCTAACATACTTAATGGTGAGGAACTCGAAGTTCTCCCACTAAGATCAGATACAAGACAAGAATGTCCCCTCTTACCACTCCTTTTCAAGATTGTACTGGAAGTCTTGCTAATGCAATAAGGCAAGGAAATAAAATAAAAGGTATAAAGATTGAAAGGAAGACATGAAAACTATCTTTATTTGCAGATGACATGATTGTCTATGTAGAAAATTCAAAAGAATCTACCAAAAAGCTCCTGGAGATAAAAAGCAATTATAGCAAGGTTGCAGGACACAAGATTAATACACAAAAGTCAACTGCTTTCCTGTATACCAAAAATGAACAGGTGACATTTGAAATTAAAAACACAATACCATTTTCTTTAGCACATTCAAAAGTGAAATACATAGGTATAAATCTAACAAAATATATGTAAGATCTATGTGAGGAATACTACAGAATTGATGAATGAAATTAAAGGAAAACTAAATAAATGGAGAGATAGTCCATGCACATGGTTAGGAAGACTCAATATTGTCAATATATCAATTCTTCCCAACTTATTCTATAGATTCAATAAAACCCCAATCAAAACCCAGGAAATTATTTTATGGATATTGACAAACTAATTCTAAAGCTTACATGGATAGGTAAAAGAGCCATAAAAGCCAAACAATATTAAATTACAAAGTTGGAAGACTTACTATAAAACTATAGCAATCAAAACAGTATGGTAATGGCAAAAGAATAGGCAACTGTGTGAATGGAACAGAACAGAGAGCCCAGAAATAGACCACTATAAATTTAGTCAACTGATCTTTGACAAAAGAGCAAAAGCAATACAAGGGAAAAAAGACAGGCTCCTCAACACATGGTGCTAGAAAACTGGACAACCACCTGCAAAAAGTGAATCTAGACATAGACATTACATCCTTCACAAAATTTTTTTTTTAAAGATTTTATTTATTTGAGAGAGAGAGAATGAGGGAGAGCGAGTACATGAGAGGGGGGAGGGTCAGAGGGAGAAGCAGACTCCCTGCCGAGCAGGGAGCCCGATGCGGGACTTGATCCAGGGACTCCAGGATCATGACCTGAGCCGTAGGCAGTCACTTAACCAACTGAGCCACCCAGGCACCCCATCCTTCACAAAATTTAAGTCAAAATGTATCAGAGATAAAAGATAAAACTCTAAAACTCCTAAAGATAACAACAGAAAATCTAGATGACCTTGGGTATTGTGGTGCCTTTTTAGATACAACACCAATGACACAACATGAAAGACATGAAAAAATAATTGATAAGTTGGACTTCATTAAAATTGAACACTTCCCTGTGAAAGAGTATCAAGAGAATTAAAAGACCTGGCACACTCTGGAAGAAAATACTTGCAAAAGACACATCTGATAAAAGACTGTTATCCAAAATATACAACTTAGAACTCAACAATAAGAAAACAAACAACCTGATTCAAAAACTGGCTAAAACTCTTAACAGACATCTCCACAAACAAAATATATACAGATGACAAATAGGCATATTAAAAAATGTTCCATATAAGTCATCAGAGAAATGCAAATTAAACAATAGTGAGATCACTACATACCTATTAGAATGGCCAAAATCTAGAACAGTGATACTACAAGAATGCAAAATGGTACAGTCACTTTGGAAGATATTGTGTTTTTTTTTTTTTTTTTTTACAAAATGAAACATACTCTTACCATATGTTCCAGCAAATGTGCTCCTTGGTATTTACCCAAAAGAGTTGAAAACTTATTTCCACACAAAAACCTGCATAAGGATGCCTAGAGTACCTTTATTCATAATTGACCAAACTTGGAAAAAATCAAGAGGTCCTTAAAAAAAACACAAAACAAAACACAATCAAGAGGTCCTTCAGTAGGTGAATATGCATAAACTGTGGTACATCCAGACACTGAAATATTATTTGTCACTAAAAAGAAGTGAGCAATCAAAGTATGAAAAGACACAGAGGAACCTTAAGTACACATTACTAAGTGAAAGAAACCAATCTAAAAAGGATACATATTGTTATAATTCCAGCTGTATAACATGCTGTAAAAGGCAAAACTATAGAGACAATAAAATAGATCATTGATTGCTAGAGGCTTGGGGGTAGGGAGAGACAAAGAAGAATAGCACAGAGGATTTTTAGGGCAGTGAAAATATTCTGTATGGTACTATAATAATGGATACATGTCATTTATAAATTTGTCCAAACCCATAAAATGTACAAAAGCAAGCGTGAACCCTAATGCAAGCTATGGACTTTAGGTAATTGTGATGTGTCAATGTAGGTTCATCAATTGTAACAAATGTACCACTCTAGTGGTAGATGTTGATAATTGGGAAGCTATGGATGTTTTAGGGCAGTGGGTGTATGGGAAATCTCTGTACCTTACTTTCAATTTTATTGCAAACCTAAAACTGCTCTAAAAAAATCTAAGAATAAGCCATTGTTTTCACTGCTAACTAAGTTTGTTCATTAACCTTGATTTTCATTTTCTCTTTCTACTTACTATTAACATTTATTCCACAAATAAAGGAAATTATTATATATTATGTCAAAGCATTGTTTCAGATGTTGCTGAGTATGTAATAAAAAAGCAAAAACAACAATAAAACACCCTGTCCACAGGGAGTTTATATTTTAGTACACATGATTTTATTAAGTTGAACCATATGATTATTGTTTTATAAACAGTTGATAAGGGATTTATTCAACTTGTAGTTCCTTACATCTCTGAAGTAGAGGAATGAACCCCCAATTCATACTTAGAAGATGTTATTAATTAAACAGTAAATAAGAGATTAAAGTGTTGACCTACACGAGTGACCTTTCAGTGTTTTGAGCACATCTTATCTTTATAATAGAAAACAGTGTGGACTCCCACATGATAAAATTTATAATTATTTATTCAATCTATAGACATCCATATTTGAAGACAATCTAATAAAAGTGTATCTTCTCTCAACATTAATTTTTGTTTTAAAATATTATGTTTTGAAATAATTTCTGGACATTTGTAACAATATAACATTGTAGCCAATTTAGGACAGTTTAAATGCAAAATTCAATTACATTCAAAGGAAACAAAATGATTAAGATGAATTATCAAAAGATACAATTTGGCTTTCTTAAAGTAAAATAGTGTTCTGGAACCCAGGATCAGTTTCTGATTATGTTAGACCAGAGTCCAGGTCTAAGGAATTGGTTTCTCATATTCGTGGCTAGGAGCATGCACTCTGGAGTTGACTACCTTTGGTTAGAATACTGGCTCTGACATTTTCCATCTGTGTGACAGTGGAAAAATCAGGCCTCTCTGTTTCTCAGTCTCTTCACATGTAAAGTTGAGATCATGCCAGTTCTTGTGTTAAAGGTTTCTGATGAAGATTAAATAAATGTACATGTGAAATACTTAGAACAGTGCCTGGCACATGGTAAGTGTTATATGTTTAACTGCTGTTATTATCATTATTAATACAAGATGAAACTTCTGTCATTTCTATAGATTGAATGTTTGTGTCCCTACAAAATTTTTACGTTGAAACCTCATCCCTGATACAATAGTTTTAGGAGGTACCTACCACTTTGGGGTGGTCATTAGGTTGTGAAGGCAGAGCCCTTATAAATGGGTTTAGTGCTCTTATCAAAGAGATGCCAGAGAGCTCCCTTGTCCCTTCCACCATGTGAGGACACAGAAGATGGCCATCTACGAATCAGGAAATGGTGTCACTAGATACCAAATCTGCTGGTACCTTGATCTTCTTGGGCTTTTCAGTCTCCAGAACTGTGAGATATAAATTTCTGTGTGTATGGGTGGGTGTGTATGTGTTTTTATAAGCATCCAGCCTATGGTATTCTTGTTATAGCAGCCTGATTGGACTAAAACAGTCATTTTGCAAAGAATTAATTTATATAATGGGGCACCTGAGTGGCTCAGTCGTTAAGTGTCTGCCTTCGGCTCCAGTTATGACACTAGGGTTCTGGGATCGAGTTCTGCATTGGGCTCTCTGCTCGGCGGGAAGCCTGCTTCTCCCTCTCCCACTCCCCCTGCTTGTGTTCCCTCTTTCTCTGTGCCTCTGTCAAATAAATAAATAAAATCTTTAAAAAAAATTTATTTCACATGTATTGTCCTCTTTTGTGCCTTTTCCTCTTCATGTTGCTGAGTTAGGGAAGAAGAAGAAAAAAACTATTTCTCAAATGAGAGTAAATTCCCTAGAGAAGATTCCTCAAATACCTGTCACTAACTAAGAATAAAAGGCTAGGTGGCAAAGGATCTTAGTTTAGTCTCAGCACCCCCAGATTTATTACTCTTGTCGTTCAAACTAGGGGACCTCTCTGAGCCTTAGTTCGCACATCTCTAAAACAGGGACAATTAAGACCTTAGTTATATGCAGATATTTGAGAGCTTTCACAAACTGTTAATCTGAATACATAAATATAAGATGGTATTATATTACTTGAATTGATATTATTTTTCTCAAAATGATCTTAAAGTGGCACTGGAAAGAATTAACACATGGTAGAAAATACCTGTTTCTAGTATCTTATGGGGTAATTATATAGGTGGGAAGTTCAAGTTCAGTTTTTCTAAGTGTTGAAATTTAGGGTGCTATTTCTATGTAGGAAAGGGTCCTGAGAATTGGCTAATACTGCCAAAGTAGTCCAGTTTTCCTTCTGTATGCCATCCATCGAGATCAAGCCTAGCTCCTTTTAGCTCCACCTGAGAAAGAATTTTTTTTCCAAACCAAGGAAAGAATACTAATAATATCAATAATGATAATAAAAATAGATATAATACTAATAGCCAACACTTTTATAGAACTTTCCATGTCAGACACTATTCTTAGCATTTTACATCATTTAACTTACACTGTATTTGGGCCACCAGTCAAAAGTTGTGGTCTGCCACTGTCCGGGTTGACATTACAATTGAATTGACATTATTCATGAAATGAAATGAAATGAATATTTATGGAGGGCCTAATATGTGTCAGACTTCTACTTAGAAAGTTGAAGCTAGATATTCCCTCTGTTCCTCACACCCTAGTTATTTTTGGTTCTGCAAAAATATAAGCTGCTTTATTTCTCAATCTTTCACAAATTCTTATCTACAAATTAATTTATTCTATTTCTCTGCTTCCCTATATTCCTACTCTTTCCCCAGTACGCATTGGACATTTTTTACATAGCAAATAAACTACCTTACGTTCCCAAATTCTCCAGAGCATGTTCTCTTCTTCTCCAAGCATAATTGAACTTGACTTAAATTTCAGGACTAACCTTGCTCTGTAACCAGCCAGGTTATAGAATGTTCATGCAGGTATAGGCCACAAATCACAGGGGTAAGTCTTTGGGTATAGAATCACCATTTTTCTTAGCATTCTATTACCTTCCTACATCTTTGTTTTTAAAAAAATTATCTTCAGGGGCCCCTGGGTGGTTCAGTCGGTTAAGCATCTGCCTTCGGTTCAGGTCATGATCCCAGGACCCTGGGATCAAGTTCCGCATTGGACTCCCTGCTCAGTGGGGAGCCTGCTTCTCCCTCTGCCCCTCCCTCCGCTTTGTGCTCTCTCTGTCTCTCTCTTTCTGTCTCTCAAATAAATAAAATCTTTTAAAGAAATCATCTTCATTTGGAGATTGTGTCTTCTAATTCAATTTGATGTAAACTGGATTTTTTCTAACAAAAGCAGATTACTTAACATATAAAATGAAATCAGCTCATTTTATGTTTATATATATTCAGACAGAAAATTACAGAGGACAACCATTTAAATTATTTTTCACTTTCAAAATCTTATTAGACCTGAGTGTAATATATAGTAGTATAGTCAGAGGACCGTATCAATAAACTCATTCCAAAGGCAAAGTAATTCATATACTCCATAGATAAAATCACTATCCTGCAATTTTTTTTCTATTCATAAAAGTTTCTTCCATAACAAAAATTAATTTGTTTTAAAATGCAATCAGTAAATGTTAAAAGATTAACAAACCCAAAGTCAAATTAAGGATTATTGGAGAATAAATGATAGGGTCTTGGACTCTTGCTAACAAATGCATGCAGCAGGCAGCAAAAATAATGAGACTATTTTGTCCTAATAATAAATTAATAATTCCTAATCATGCTCACTTCTGTTTGGTTTTCCCTCTCTGAGCACAGAGTCAGCACATGGTTCTCCACACTAATGGAGAGCAGCATTAACATCCCTAATACAGAACAGATGACCATCCCTTTGGGAGTTTTCTTACAGTAACAGCAGTTTCCAAACCTCAGAGAATGATTAAAAAAAGAAGAAGAAGAAGAAGAAAGAAAGAAAAAAAGAAAAAGAAAGAAGGGATAAACCCTAGCTACAGAAAAATAATTTAAACTTTCTTCCAGTAACTTGAATTTCTGAGCTCCAAAGGTCCTTTCAATTTCTTTTTTTTATTTCCTTAATTGCACACACATTTATTGAAACATTTATTGTTTGCAAAGTAGTGATAAGTGCTATAGGGTATACTACTAAGGAGGATAAGATAGGAGGCAAACTATTGGAACTGAGGAATTATCCCCAAACTATTAATTCTATAAAATCATGAAGAATGTCTATTTCATTCATGGACAAAATAACATCCAGCATAGTGTCTACGCACATTGGTGGTGCCTAATAAAGATTTCGTGAGTGAATGAATGAAGAAACAATGTCAGAAGGGACTGAAAAAGTCCGGATAACCCAGTAAAGGGTCAAGTGCTTAGTCACATGCTACTCACCAACCTGAAAGTTTTAATAAATAACAAAGAAAGCAATTACATATTTAAATAAGGCTCAAACATGCCCTTACCAGTGAATCGAGGGCAATGTAGCTGGCAGTCTGATATTAACACACTTGTGGGTGAGAAGGACATTTACAGAGTCCCTTCCTTGCAGGTACCAGGAAAGGTCCTAGCATATGCCACAGGCAGGGCTGCTATTTGCTTCAGAGGTGGTCTCCTGAAAGTGCTCAGGAAAGAAAACCTAGGCTAATAAGCATGCACACTGGTAAACTGTTACTACCAAAATTATCATCCCTGCATCCTCCTAGATAATTTAATCCCAAAATATTTGCATTAATTTTCACGAATTTGTTTCTGATTTAAGACTTTTCAGTGGTTATTTTTGCCCCTGGTGATCTCAGGAATGACTGGGAAGTTTCAGTCAGTTAGTTTGAGACACTCAACTCTTTAAGATTTTCTATTTGCACAGTGATTTCAAATTGGTGGCTCCCATTTAACTTCTTACTTGTATTTCTTCTAGATAGATTATGAATAATATTTTTATATCCTTGCCTCCTCTGATTTTTTTTTTATTTGTACTGCTGTAACTTAGAATGTCCACCTTTCTACATAATTCTTAGGGGCTTTTCTGAATCTTCACTAAATTTTCACAACGAATGGGCGCTTAGAAGGTGGCTGTAGGCTGCTATGGTGGTACACATTTAATCAGCATGTCTGTCTCTTCGATCATCATTCTAAGATGTGTACTGCATGAATTATCCATTAATCTTACCTGGAATCAGAATGTTTAGAGTAGAATTACTGTGAAGTGAAATCACATCAGCTGTTTACTATTAGTCTTTATATTGAGGTGTTCAGAGGAGTTGGGAATTTTGATTTTTGTCTTTTTGTTTTATAATTTTTAAAAGGAACTGACTCACTTGGAGAGTAAACACTAGTAATGTCCTGTTTACACAGATTATGCTTATTCTAGAACAATATCTAAAGAGGTATTTTGCAATACATTGAAAAGTAAATGATTCACTATGTCATATTTCATAGTTTTTAATATTCTTTGAACTGTTATTTATGGTTAACTAGAGTAGACCATACATAAAATGTATATTTGTCTAACACATAACTTCAGAAGCTATACCTAGTTCTATCCCTAATTTTATTGCATAAATACATATTTTAAAATATATAGTTCATATGCATGTATTTCAGTTGTACCTTTTCAAATGGCCATCCAGCTCAGGGTCAAAGGAGGAAATGTAAATGTGAATAGTACACATAGGCTCATGAAGCTTTCTGAGAAACAAATCCACCTTAATAACAGAAGAGGAACTTAATAAAATTGAAAAAAAAAAAAAGGTAGCTGGTATTTAGTGAGTGCTTACAATATACCACACACATTTTTAGTGCTTCATGTGGATTATTTCATTTAAACCTTACAATGATACTTAGTGGTAGGTACTTCTATTATCCTCATTACAACTCAAAAATGATTCCTGGAGTATGGATCTTGTACTCTCAACTGCTCAGACCTTTCCTCTCTAATGATTATTTTTTCCACACTTTCAGATATCCATTCCCCTGGTTTTACCCTCTTTTTCATCTCTAATCACTTTCAAAGGCTCAAATTCAAGTATCTCACTTTTTGACAACCATTTCTATCTAATTCTAACCATTTCATAGTTAAGTCTGCATTAGAACAGTATGGAGATTAGCATGTCCTTTGCAAGGCTAATGCATAAATTCACAAAGTGTTTCTTATTTTTATGTTCATGGGTCAGAAAATTTAATATTGGCATTGTATAAACTTTCTTCAAATTGAAATATAAATTTATTACAATTATAATCAAAATACCAAATAATTACTTTACTTTTTGAGGAACTTGAAAGCAAATATTAAAATTTGTATAAAATACAAAGGGTAAAAAATATTTAAGACATCTTTAAGAAAAAGATCAAGGTTATAGGACTTGCTCTACAATTATCAAGAAAAATTATAAAGATACTATAATTATGAGGATTGCTGGAGGGGATGTGGGTAGGGAAGATGGGCTAAATGGGTGATGGGTATTAAGGAGGGCACTTGTGATGAGCACTGGGTGTTATATGTAAGTGATGAATCTCTGAATTCTACTCCTGAAACTAATATTACACTATATGTTCACTAACTAGAATTTAAATAAGAACTTGAAACATTAAAAAAAAACAAGAAAAAAAAAGATGCCATAATTAAAAGCAGATAGTATTAGTGGAAGTACAGACAAACATATGAATGGAACAGGATAGAAGCTCAGAAAAAAACCCACAAATATAAAAATTTGATTTTTAGCAATGGTAGGTCTGTGAAACACTGAAGGAAATAATCTTTTCAAAAAATAGTTTCAAAAACTGTATATCCACAAGTAAAACACAAAATTAAATGAACCCCTACCTCACCTAATACACACACACACACACACACACACACTCAATTCCAGATGAATTATAGACCTAAATGTGAAAAGCACCAAATAAAAGTTTTAGGATATTATATAGTAGTCGCTTGATAAAATCTTTAGGGGGGTAAGGAGTGGTTTATTAAGCAAGACACAAAAGAAGTAGGCAAAAACAGAAAGAACTCATGTTCATCAAAGCGGAGTACTTAAAGAGTAAAAAAAAAATTTATTTCCTACACATAGGAAATAAATATTTACAATACGTGTAACCAATAAAATCTCATATTCAGAATATGTTAAAAATTCTTAAAATGCAATAAGAAAAAAGTAAAAATGGGAAAATGGGCAAAAATCTTAAAAAGCACTTCAGAAAATGTTTAATCTTACTAGTAATCAGGGATAAATGTAACCTAAAATCATAAGATATAACTCATTGATGAATAGAACGGCAAAAGCCAATAGTGTGATAACACCAAGTGTTGGTAAGGACAAAGATTTTCACAACTTGCTGGTCAGAGTGTAAACTGTGAAGATCACTTTGGACAACAATTGGCCATATCTAGTAAATTTGGAAGACAGACATATGACACAGGCTATGTTTAGGCATAAACCCCATAGAAAGGCTTCCTTATGTTCACTAGGATACTGTACTTGAAAGTTCATAGTGCATAGTTCAAATCTACAAATAATTCAAGTGTCCATAAACTGTAAAGTAGATAAACAAATTATAGTGTATTTATATGAAAGAATACTGAAGATCAATGATAAAAAACTACAGATGATACAAAAACATTGATGGATTTTAAAAACATTAAAAGAAAGAAGCCAACACAGTTAAGAACAGTACTGTATTGTTTCATTACATAAAATTCAAATACAACAAAATTAATCTTTTCTTACTGATGTGTATTTAGTAAAGCTCTAAAGTCAAGAAGGAAAGTAAAAACTATAAAATTCAGGATAGTTATTAATGCAGGAAGTAGGGAGGGTTATGATCAGGAAAGCCTGTGTAGGAAGTTTCTGGGGACCTGCTATGTTTCATGTCTTGATCTGAGTAGAGGATATAGGGGGTTTGTCCTCCATCAATTTCTTAAGTTAGGCATGTTTTCTTAATTCTAATATATATTAATAAAAAATAAGATGTAATTATATTAAAAGTTATGGAAGCAGATACAAAATTTTTACCAAAAATTCTATTTATTTATTTTAGAGATAGAGTGCATGAGTGGGGGAAGGGGCAGAGGGAGAGGAAGAGAGAGAGAATCTCAAGCAGACTCCCCACTGAGTGTAGAGCCTGATGCAGGGCTCGATCTCACAACTCTGAGATCAAGACCTGAGCTGAAACCAAGAGTTGGATGCTCAACTGACTGAGCCACCCACGCATCCCAGCAAATACCACACTTTAATGTCTGTTAACAACTCTTTGACAAAAGGGTTGAAAGATTACCACAGGGTAACACTTTGAAAGAAAAAGAAAGATGAGAGATACTGATAAGATTTGAACATATTTACAAATCAATGAAAGCAAAAAATGGAAAGTTTTGAGCAAGGTAAAAAGAGAAAGAGAATTGCATCTTGGACCTAGAGAAGATGAAAGCAGCTTGGGTCAGTCAGGGTGCCATCTGGATAGAGATGGCATGTCCAAAAGGGTTCACTTGAAAGAGATGGAGTATCTACAGAGGAGGGAACAGGACTAAAGAAACAAGGACTGCTGAAGTACCCAGGGACTTGTAACAGCAGGGAGTCTTTACAACCCCTTGGCCTGAAGGGACAAGGGAGAAAATGAATGGCTTAGCCAGGTCCGAGTGAGAGTTGAAGCTGAGTTAGAGGGGTTGCCCCACGAGCCAGAGCTCATATGCAGAACCTGCTAACATTGCAGTAAAGCAGGAAAAGGGCATGGGCTGAAGACAGGAGTGGGGAAATAAATCTCCTGGTATCTTCTTCTTCCCATCCTCTGACTTCCTTCTCTTTCTTGTCATTGTCCAAACCCAACAGAAAACCATGAGTGGGCATGAGTGGCTGAGTGATACGGTCTGGAAAGGCTGGTCTTCTGCGACTCAGAGCAGAACAAAGGCAGAGACATCAGGTAGGGTTGGGGAGGAGCAAGTGCAGAATAATCAGCACAGGACTGTTATTAACAGAGAAAGCTTGGTTCAGAAATGAACTACAGAAACTCAAGGGTGATAATTCAAAGACAATTTTGGTGGAAGGGAAAGATAGTTAAGAGAGCTCTTATCTGGTGACCTTACTTTCAAGAAAGTCAATGCAGGGCTTGTCTGCTAGGAGGGAAGAAAAACAGGTAGATCAGACCATTTGAGAAGATTAGAGGAAATATGAAATTACTTTGGTAAGAAATTTAGTAGGGAGTCAATTAGATATGTGTAAAGAACTGCTGAGTTGCACTGAAGGCAACTGAATTTTTCATATGACAGTTTTTCTATTTCAGTGTTTAAGCAAATATTAATCAAAACCACTTATACAGAAGTGAAAATAAGTCTTCTTAACTGTTTCTAAGGCAAAAAAAGAGTTTTGAGGGCAAAAATGTTGGTTTTCTTCAGACCTATTCACACGTGTCTCTCCTCCCTCACCTACATTATAGATATCAAACACTTGTGCGTGTACACACACACACACACAAAATCTAACACAATATACTTATATAAATTGGCACTTGCGATTTTCCTAATCAGGACAGGTAATTCTTACCTTAATGTATTGTAATTAACTTAATACAGGAATAAATATAAGAATGTTGGTTAAATCCTGGGTTTTAGTCCTAGTTCCACCATTTAATTTCGGTAGATGCTATAATCTGAATGTTTATGTCCCCCGCACCAAATTCGTATGTTGAAATACTAATGCTCAACGTAATGATATTAGTAGTTGGGACCTTTGGGAGATGCTTAAACCATGAGGGTGGAGCCATCATGAACAGGATTAATGCCTTAAAAAAGTGCTCCATAGAGACCTCTAGCTCTTTCCACCATATGAGGAAACAGCATGAAGGTGCCAGTTATCAACCAGGAAGAGGGTACTCAACAGAAAGTGAGTATGCTGGTGCCTTAATTTGGACTTCCTAGCTTACAGAACTATGAACAATAAATTTTTGCTGTTTGTAAGCCACACAGTCAGTGGTATTTTGTAATAACAGCGCCAATGGACTAAGACAGTAAGTCAGGCACATGTTTTCTTTAAGCTTGAATTCAGTATGCATTTACTTTTATGAAGCTATTCTAGGTAAGGCTATATGAAATATGGTTTCTGCAGTTGATTGTTTTTTTTGAAAACAAGAAGTATATATGCCAAAATATGTCAAAGATATCTGGAAAATTTGACTGATATGTGTGTATGCATTTTTCTTTATCTTTGTTCATCTGTTTTCTATCTTTAAAGTAAAGGTAGTATTAAGTTAAGCCAAGAAAATATTTATCAGCTACTCACATGGTATAGCCAAATTTTTCTAATCTTCTATTGGAAAATATTTAGATTTTCTTTAAAAGCAAAATGACTCAGAAGAGACATTCGTGATCATGGTTCCTAAGATAATTGGTAATCATTCCCCAAACTATCAACCAGTGTATACCTGAAGTATACTTAATCTAGCCTCTAGGAGGTAATAGTGAAAACATCAAATAGAATTAAGCCAATGGTTTTTAGTCAGTAGGTAAAGATGAGCAAGAATTTTTTCAACTTCAGATATATTGACACCAGGAATATGGCAGTAGTTGAAATGGATACTAGTCACATATTATTATTAATGTTGTACCTAAAGAATATCTTTCGAGACAGAGTCAGAAGGCTGCACAGTTCTGAGCACTATAAACTCACTGGAAATTGGGAGATGACTTAAAGATGAGAGATATCATCATAGGCTATATTCTTGCAGAGGAGATTCTCTATCCAGAGTTCAAGTGTACATTTTGCAAACCTTCACTGAGGGACAGCTATGTGCAAGGCAAGAGGTCAGGCACTAAGGAAAGTGCCAGCAGAAGGGACAGAGGTGGGGATATGGGAACATCCCTACTCCATAACCTGTTATATTCAGAAATAATTCACTGCCTTCGGTAATGATAAGGGCAGAATCCACAGTTCTTTGAATAATCCAATTATTAATATCTGACAATCAGAGAGTAGATCATAATCAGTTATTAGACATTCTCTCCATAGCTGCAAGGTAGTAAAAATCAGAGTTAGGATGTCCTTGAGATGCTAGCTGAGAAGTTTCTCCATTAAGGAATGATGTAAAGCAAGACTATTTTTCCAAATGAGCCAGCTCTGAGAAGATCAGTCCTTTTAACTATGTGCCATTTAAACAAACAGGGCATAGTGGTGGGGTTAAAAGGGACAGGAACCCAGCAGAAGGGCAAATAGCATACTCTAATTATAAAGCTATATTTACACCAGTTTTTGGAATATGGGAAAGCCATTTGAAAATCAGCAGATATATTTCTTATTCTATCTGCTACTAATTATCAGCATAAAATGTGATATTTTGGCATCAGAGTGTAAAAATATTAGAATATATTTCCAAGTAATGTACGTGTAACAGACCTCTTTGATCAGCATCATTGTCTGCAAGCCTGATTGAATAATGAAGTAAGTGGGGATCAGGAACAATCAGAAAGGTATGGGTTACTTGATCATATTTTTGACAATAAAAGGTGCTAGTAGCATCAAAATGTCACATATCCCATTTACTAACCTTAAGCAAGCTATTTGTCCATTCTTTGTCTTGGTTTTCTCATCTAAAAATTGAAACAGTTGGGTGAAATTATCTCTAAGTTATCTTTGGCTCTAAAAGACTATGGAACAGTAATTGTTTAAGGTAAACAAAACATAATTGGATCCTGAGTATGATCCTTAAAGTTCACTTTTTATGTGACCAACTACAATGGATAAAATATCTTTTCTGCCATAGGATATTTGTTATTATTTTTAGCAATATTAACAGCTACCAAAACTTTACCAGACTAGAGCTTGAACTCCCTATAGTGCAGCTTTGACTACTGATGTATTAATACATCAACTTTTGACTGATGTATTATTAAGATGTGAAGCTATAGCATCATTGTAGTTTACCCAAGCTAGAGTCTTTTATCAATATTTCTTTGAGGGATTCGTAATCTTTGCATATGCAGAGTATCATAAAGAATCCTGGCAAGCTTAAAACTGCATCCATTGGTCAATGTCGAGAGCTCAGAACTTTTAGCACATACTTTTTTGTTGTTGTTAGTTTTGTTTTTACTACTTTATAATTGTAGCAAGATACACATAACAGGAAATTTACCGTTTTAACCATTTTAAAACGTACAGTTCACAGGCATTAAAACATTCATGATGTTGTGCAACTATCACCATGATCTAATTCCACAACTTTTTCATTATCACGCATGGAAACCCTGCACCCATTAGCAGTCACTCCCTATTCCCTCCACCCCCAGCCCCTGTCAAGCACTAATCTGCCTTCTGTCTCTATGTGTTTGCCTATTATGGATATTTCCTATAAATGAGATCATATAATTTTTGGCTTTTTGTATATGGCTTCTTTCATTTGACAAGTTTCCAAGGTTAATCTATGTTATAGCATGTATCAATACTTCGTTCCTTTTTTGTGCCTGAATAATATTCCAGTGTATGTATATACCACATTTTGTTTATCTGTTCATCAGCTGATGGGCATTTGGGTTAGTTTCTGTTCTTTTGACTACTGTGAATAATGCTGCTATGAACACTCATATACAAGTTTTCAATTATTTGGGATAAATACTTAAGAATAGAATTATTGAGTCACGTGTCTAGCTATGTTTAACTTACTCGGATACTGGCAAACTGTCAATCAACAGCAGTTGTACCACTTTATATTCTTCATGTATGTTTTAAATATAATTCTCAAAACACCCCTACAAGGTAGGTAAAATTATTATGTTGATAAGATGGCTGAGGGCTTGTGAAGTTAGGTAACTTACCCCAGGTCACCACCTATAATTTGTTGGTTACCTGACTAAACTTGGAGCTCATTAGCCATAAGGCTGAGTCCCTAAACACAGATAGGAAACCTCTCTGATACCCATGTTTTTTCCCTGGGACATGAAGACCACTTACAGCTTTATTTTGACATTTATTTCGTTGTTGTAAACTGAATTAAATAGTCCAGATCAAATTTCCTATTTCCTCTTAGTTTGAGTTACTTCTTGTTACCAACTTTGGCATAGTTTAAAGTTGTTTGGCTTATATAGTGCACCTATTAATTCTTTCATTCATTTGCAACAAACACTTATTTGACAACCTTGCAGCATAATAGCTGAATATTCACTGTTAAACTTTAATACAATTCCATATTCTTTGTTCTAAACATTGTACCTAATTTGCTTAATTTTTTAACCTAATTTTACCTACGAAGAGATGTGGCCCATTTGTTTCTTTGCTGGAGAAGAGAACCTATCAATTTTAGAAGGAAGGAAATGTCATTGAAACTCAAATGCAGACATCAAGATGAATGTTATCATTCTAGACTCCCAGGCATCAAAGTCACACTCGTGTATTACGAGTATCTGCAGGCCACAGTGCAGTACTCTATATGAATTTCCACTTCTAGAATTCCAGAAGTTTCTGAGTATCACTTGTGTACACTTCTTTTATGTGTCCCCCCACCCCCTTTATATATGAACTTCAAACATCCTTAGGCACATTAAAGAATTGCCTTAGTTCAATTGCAGGTGTCACGGAGCTCATGAAAATACATCCAATCTTGTTGGGAAGAATTCAAAAATTGTCCTACTTCTTTTATAATACATAGAGCTAGTGTGGTTATAGGAAGTTAGGGGAAAATGATCACATTATACAATGATTTCTAGAGCACTGAGTATTCTTATGAGAAATCATATATAGAGAATTTCTTAGAGCCAGGTAATAAAGAAGAATGGTTTTAGTAAAGTGAGGTGCAGAGAGTTGTATGAACATTATTGCTATAAATAAATATTTAGCATTTGAACAGGCAACAGATTATTTCAACTAATTGTCTTGCAACCTATTTTAGTAGTTACTCAAAAAAATAGGCACAGTATTAGACCCTCCAGATATATTGCCTTATTTCATATGTACATAATAAGAGCCATCATCATGAAATGTGCATACAAACATAAACATATGAATGCATTTATTTATATCATGACAACGTCCCATATAAAAGAAAGAGTATTAACAAAATATCAACACATTAACAACTTATATGTTTTATTATTTTATGCATAAGTGAATAGGTTGAAATGTGGTCTTTCTCTAGCTATGTGTAAGTTTCACTTGGTAGTGAATTTTCATAAAGCACTGATTTACACTGTTCTAGATGAAAGCAATGCTTTCTTTAATAGTTTTTAAGACAGAGCTTTGAAAAAGTGGTGGGATATAATCTGAAGATGGAATAGGTGTAATGTTTGATGCTACATCACACTGATAACATTTTTCTGAAAATATCACCTGGCTTTGTGAGATGCTCAATGTAACTGGGGGGAAAAAAAAAGGCAAAGATTAGGGCACAGACACCAGATCTCACTTAAAACAGTTACAGTGCTAGTTTGGCTTCCTATGTGTGTGGCATTCCATTTGAACTCCACATGGGATCTTTCCGTACCATGTGTACATAATCAAGCCCATTGTTAGCCAATTTTAGAGGGAAATTAGTCCCATCCTATAAATGGATTACTCTGTTCACTGCCGTCTGTGTTGAAGTGCTAGCAAGCATTTTCTATTTTACTCTGTGTGATTCATTGAACATATTATGGGCTTGGTTACTACAGAGAATGAAAAGGTTACTTGTGAAGTTGGCTTTATAGAAATCCAGGTGAGGACCCGTAATGAAAAGACTTAATTACATCTCTCAGTAATCCTCACCCCACCAGGATCACATAAGTAGGGAAATAGTACCAAAAATGAAATCTCTGCAGACATCACACATACCAAGTGAGCTTACAGATTTCCTCAGAAATCCTAGCAGGTGGTGGTAAATATCTTTGAATGACACACTAATAAGTTACAACATGATAGAGAAAGAAGACTAAAATTAGGGTGCTAAAATTTCAACAACTAAATATTTGAGTTTTTTCAGCAATGGGCTTTCTGGATATGCCTTTGTTTTTAATTTAACTATATAAATTGTCATTTACTTTCAGAAATAATCATTCAGTGGAATGGAAAAGGTAAAGAATATGTTTTGAATACTTCCAGTGCCATCTATTGGCTGTTAAATTTGTTGTTTCAATGCTAAGCCAAGACATCCAGTTCCTATTAGGTAAGGAAAAAGACATTTCACACATTTAAGATAAAAATGCATCTGGTTTGGTGTTTGAAGGGTTATAAATATCATAATGTGCCTTAGGATTCTCATATGTGTTATTTCAAATCAGGTAATATAATAAGGAATAAACAGAGATATAAATATTTTAAAGTACTGATTCTAGACTCACAAGGATCCAAGTAGATTATGTTTAATACCAACCGTAGAATATTTTACTTGTGACAAACAAAATAAAACTAATGACTCTTCTTTATATAATGAATAATTTTCTAAAAGCCTTGTAGCTTTTACAAATGCAATGTTAATCTACTCTTTTCTCATTGTAAGCATAACAGAAGCTATTTTGTGTCACAAAAATGGCTCAATTAATAGCATTTTCTCTTCGTACACGGATCAGAAATGAACAGAGAAAAGACTGTGAAGTAGATTTTTAAAGACATCTTTTCTAGAGCCCCCTTTTTACATGTGTAGTACAATTGTTGAATTAGATAATTTGAACATTCAAATTAAAGGACATGCAATTAATTAGTTTCAGGTAAAATTATTTTCTCATTCAATTTTGCAAGCACAGCTAATTGAATAATGAAGACTTAAGCTTAGGAACAAGAAAGCCACCCTTTTAAAATCTGTCCCTCTCATTCTGCCTCTCATAATGAATACTTTCATACATTTATGATCTATAAATGTCCTCATTGAGAGGGACCAAGTGTGGGGAGAAAGGGAGAAGGGGAAGGAAAGGAGGGGAAGAGAGAAATATTGGGACAATTAGTAATCATGATGTACCCAAAAATAATACAGTTTTTCATGGTATAGTGAGTTAAAATTCCACCCCCCTTTTTTAGAGGGGAAGTGGAGGGAGGATGGAGGGGCAGAGGAAGAGGGAGAGAATCCCAAGCAGGCTCCACACCCAGTGCAGAGCCTGATGTGGGGCTTGATCTCACAAACCTGAGATCATGACCGAGTTTATGACTTGAGCCAAAATCAAGAGTTGGATGCTTAACTGACTGAGCCACCCAGGCGCCCCTAAAATTTCTCCCTTTTTGATGTCTAGTCTACCTCTCTTTTGGTTTGTAAATCTATCTATAGTTTTTAACATTGTATTTTTATATAACACATCACTATAGTGCACAATTTCTACTTGTTTCTGCCATATTAATGAACTGTGGGCTATTTAAAAACTTTATAAGGTTTTTCAGTGAGGTGAAATATGCATTTGAATTCATATGCAAAAAAGAAATTTAATGTTTATTTTCCTAAAATGTGAGCTATTAATGATTTTCTCAATTTTTTTTTTATTTCAATGGTGATACTTCAGTTTTACCAAAGAAATAACAAAGTCCTCACAGCATCCAAAGGATTTCCTCGGTGATAATTTCTGTAGATCTAAATCTATTAAAAAATGGAGCCCCATTTTCCAATATTTCTGCTATTCAAATAGATAGCTTTCACATATGGAAGACAGATAAAACAGTACTTTGCATTGTCAATGCCACCGATTTCCTCAGGAGGGTTAGCTAGATGATGAAACAAAAATGACTGTAAAAAGTATAGGTACTTGAGTCTTGTCTGTAATTTAGAGATGTTGTGACTGATTCTCATTCTCTGTTTCCCTCCAAGAATATCTTTTACATGACCAAAGGTCTTTTTGATTTTACAGTCTATATCTATATTCAGATAATATGTGAATTAAAGTCTGTGCTTGAAAATAAACAGAACACTTAAAATCAAACCCCAAAACAAACACACAAGAAGCCGTTCCTATCTTAAAGTAAAGCTTTCTTTTTCTGTAATGATTTCATTGGTCATCGTTTACACTGGCACACAAAAGCAGTCATTCTGCAGAGAACTGGTTTACTGCCTGGTAAAGCCATGACATCCTTGGTATGAACCTCAGGATTTAAGATGACTCAGCAATGTCTAGGAACTTGCTTGCATTTGGCTCATTAAAAATTAATACAGCTCTGAATATAATAGTAGTTCTCAACAATGGATTGCTATTTAAGTGCTATTTGTATACACATCTTGACAAGAAACTAAGTACGCATGCTGGGAACAATTTAGATAAGAAAACGAAGAGAGAATAAAAGGGAGAATCTAGTTAAAGAATTCTTTTTTCATATGAGAAAGAAGATATATGCACAAATATATGTGCATTTCACAGCTCACAACATAGAGCTACTCAGTATTTTATATCAATATCTCTACATTTTCCAGTTAAATAGAAATCCTATTGAAGATGCAACTCTGTATGTCCTGCAGGAAACCAAGTAGCTGCAGCCACACAAATCTCATTCCCTCTATCAATCTATAATGATTAAGAATCTGAGTTCTGGGAGCAGACTATTTTGGGTTTAAATCCCTAATCTGATACTTATCTCTTGTATAAACTTGGGAAAATAACATAAATTTTCTGAGCCTCAGTTTCCTTATATGCAAAATAAAAAGAATACCTTCTAGCACTGGAAAGATCACATATGATGGTACCTTTAAAATATTTGTTTCAGGACATGGTACACAGAGTACATACTTAACAAGTTTAGCCATTTAATAAGATTAAATTGTAAGACTCAAACCTATTTGGTTAAAAAATAAAAACAAAACCACGATGAGAAAAAGAGTGGGATACAATCAAACAACTGGATCCTAGCCTGCAAAAAGCTTTCAATTCAGCTTTGTGACTCTCAACTGAGAAAGACAGAAATTCATTTGTATTTTGGCTCCTCACCAACTATAATGAGTAGTGCAGTAATGAACATAGCTGGCATTAAACTTCTCACCAGCACCCCATGTGGTCGGATAAGGACATTTACTGATGTACAGGTGTCCCGGGTGATAGGAACCTATGAAAGCAGTAATTTTTCTCTTGGGGCAGCCCTGGGGGCTCCACTGTCATTCCTTTACCCACAATAGTGAAGAGCATCCTTTACAACACCAAGGGCATCTCTCTGGAAGACCCTCTTCTGACAACATTCATACTCCAAGGTCAACCTCCCAGTGACCATCAGATTCCAAGTCACACCAAAACATGGATCATAGAGAATTTTACTTTATTTTAAAAAAATCTTTGAACGGCAAAAATAGATGAGAACTGAAAGAAAGAGACGGAGAGAGAAAAAGAATGGGAGATAGGAATTCAGAGAGAAAATCTGAAATTTGGTGTCAGAAAGTGAGTGAGAGAGAAAAAACAGAATGGTCATAAGTACAAGACAGAAAGAGCACAAGAGGAGAGCAGAGAAGAATCAGAAGAGCAGGGAAGAGAAGACAGGTAGAATGCAAATGCTCAGAAGAAGCTTTTTCTGGAAACCACATGAAGCCACGCAGGGACAGCACATTTATTTCTTATCCTTGCTTTCATGCGATAGTCTTTAAGTGTTTCAACTTCCTTATTCTTTACAGTATGAGGTAGGTAGATACTACTGTGATTACCATATAGACGAGAAGTTAGGCTTAGAAATAGTAAGCAAGTGGAAGAAGCACACACTGGCGTCTCCCCTTTCCTCACTGATAATCAAGCCAAGTCCCCCTCAAGAGGTTTTATCCCATTGAAGGAACCCCGACCTCTCCCATTTAAGCCTGTCCTTCACTATTAAACTTTATAGGCAACGCGCCTCAGAAAACCACATTCTTCAGTTCTGGCATTTTGTAGCGTGATCAACCACTCAGTCTCAATCAATTCATAGGTCTCATCTTACTTATAAAAATGCAACCACTGGATATTTAGAATGTTTCTGAGAGTCCCGAAATTACCTTCATTCTTTCTATTTGATTAGGAGGCAGGAGATGTAGGGTGTATATGATTAAAAGATTTTAAAAACAGTTTTTCTAAGGAATATTGAAAAAATTAACCTTTCCTTTTTCAGGATAATCTCATCCTCTCTTCACCTTTCCAATAGTCACTATCTGTGGCTACATTAAGCATTATACCTGTCATTAGTAATTAATGCTCAACTGAAAAGCACTGGTAAAAAAAAAAAAAATCCAAACTTGAAAACTAAACTATTTTGGAATTGAAATTTTGAAAAATAAAATATTTTCAATGCTTTTCTATTATATAGTATCTCAGTAGCATTTAGAATTAGAAATAAGCTTAGCAATTTTTTAAAGTTAATTTCCACAAAAGTGCTATGAAGAAAGTAGGTGTTATGTATTGTCTGGTTATAATTAGGTGCCAGTTGAATATTTTAAACCACATTGTGTGCACAATAGTTTCAAATTAGTTATCATTAAAAGATAAGGAAATTAAAGTTCATGTGCTAAGCTCCAACTAAAGGATTATACTGTCAACTTGAGACTGTACTGTTATGATTGGTATGTAGATTTTTAGGATAAACAATCTCATGATATGAAAATAGAATAAACTGTAACCTAAAACTTTAACACAATAAGAATTTCCTTGAGTGTAGCTTTAGCTCTTTGATGCTGAAGTGAATCTATAACATATTTCTGAGGGTATACATCATATATATCTGCCCTGGTAAATTATGGCTAATTAATAATAGGAAAGGGAAAGAATGAGCAAGAGGAAGAAAAAGGAGAAGGGAAGGGGGAGAGGGGGAAAAGGGAGAATTACTTTTAGTTCATAGAGCATTTATAAGATATGTGACCTCATAAAAATCCTATGAAATGGGTATCATTTCTGTTTCACACACAAGGAAACTGAGGCCCAATTTTTAAATGAGTAACCTAAGGTCATATAAACGCAACTGACATGAAACGGAATGACATGAAATCGGTATTGTAGGATGCCATTACTTTCAATATCTCAAGATACTCATGTGTATGTGTGTTTGCTAAATCACTTCAGCATCAATGAATAATCATTTTGCCATATGCTCCCAAAGTGAAATAAAAATAATGTCTATTTCCAACAGCTCATGCTTTATAACCATTTTATAACATTTAGAAAGTTTAACTAGAAACCTTTTCTCTTGGGCTGTATTCAAATGATTTATGATACTGTCCTTAGCAAAAAGATGCATCATTATTGTGATTAATCTCATCTGGTGACAGTACCATTGCACAACTAAATCATCACGCTAGAAAGAAACAAAATCAGTAACTCCATTTACCAGATTTGGTGATGATGCTTGTTCAAGTATTGCAAAATTCATATTAAATTACTTCCATATGGCATTAAACATTGTTCATTGCCTGCTAAAGACCTCAGTCTAAAAAAAAAATCAGTGATTTTCCATTTCTATTGCATACATGTGTTTAGACTTGTCAGTTACTTGAGATTAACACTGGTATTGAGGGAAAATCACTCTCATCAGTGCTGTTCCTGAAATTATTCCTTGCTTATGATTTTCAGGTAATTCTTTTGCTATTTGGAAAACATATTTTTCAGTAAACACGGTCCCATAATATTCTCCATAATGCCTTACTCTTGTCCCTAGATGAGATAGTGTTGCTAAAATTTTAAGTTCCCCACTCCCATTCTTAATCTATTACACACCAATAAACTTGGTTTTACAGCATCATTTCTTTACTCTGATGCGAAGCTCAAGTTGGAGTTCCATGAAATGTTGAATTCTTCTATTTCAAGAGAACCAAAAAGCTATCTTGTTTCAGATAAACAGACTTAACTTTAGTGTTCACATCTTTATCTCTTCTGCCTCATGGATCTTATTCCTTCATTTCCACAGCAGATTGGCACATCGCTTCTATCCACTTAAAGTGAAGTATGGCTGATTGCATATTCACCATCTTCATTGGAAAGTAAGCACACTGACACAGAGGCCTGGTCTTACTTACCTTACACATCTTACAACCTGGCTAGATAACTTCTACTCAGTAAATAACTGGTAAGTGAATAATAATATTTATAATGGCAAATGGTTAAAACATGAATGCTTATTTTGCCACGCACTTTACTTATATTACCTCATGTAATCCTTGCAGCAATCCACGAAATAGATTCTATCATTATCCTCACTACAGAAACAAGGAAACTGAACCAACTGACAAAGATTGCATCACACAATCTTTCACACAATTAGTATAGTAGTGAAGCTGGAATTCGATCTCAAGCAGTTTAACTCCAGAGTCACGGCCTCAAGGCACTGCCCCACAACCCTGTTCACTGGAGAGGTCTTTGGCATCAGGAATTAATGATTCTTAACTACCAAGACTGATACTATAACTTTTATCAATTATACCTGATACGGAATTATATTGCCATTTACTACATTGTATTTATCATGTGTGATGGTTAATTTTATGTGTCATTTTGACTGGGCCAAGGGATGCCCAGAGAGCTGGTGAAACATTATTTCTGGGTGTGTCCGTGAGGGTGTTTCTGAAAGAGATTAGCATCTGACTCAGTAGACTGAGTAAAGAAGATCCACCCCTCACCAATGTGGGCAGGCATCACCTGCTCAACTGAGGGCCCTAATAGGACAAAAAGGCAGAGAAATGGTGAATTATCTCCTGGACTTGGGATTCCCCTTCTGTTCTCAGACATTGGAGCTCCTGGTTCTCAAGCCTTCATCCTCTGAGACTGATACCAGCAACCCCTATTCTCAGGTCTTAGGCCTCAAACTGGGAAACACATGTTCAGCTCCTGCGGTTCTTTGGCCTTTGCACTCAGACTGAATTATACCACGGGATTTCCTGGTTTGCCAGCTTGCAGATGACAGTTTGTGGTACTTCTTCGCTTCCATAAACTGCATAAGCCAATCCCCATGATAAATCCCCATAATAAATAAATAAATATCCTATTGGTGCTGTTTCTTTGGAGAACTCTGACGAACACATCATGGTTTGTATGTTTATTTGCTTTTCAGTAAATAAAAACCTTACATTATCCATGCTCAGATGAGTGGACTGATTAATATATTCCAAAACTGCAGATAATCCAAAATGCTTTTATATTTGGCATACTGTTTAAATTTTTTTGCATGAGAATTGACTTTCTAAAGATTTTTTTTTAGACTTTAAGTTTTATGTACTTAGGGTCAGGTCTGTCCTCCTCACCAATTATTCTTAGCAACTAGCATAATAGCTAGACCATAAGTGCTCAAAAATTTTTGAGTTTCATGACTAATTATTGCTACTGATAATTAGATTTTTTCTCTAAAACAGGACAATGTGAGTAGTTTGGAAGACACATTGGGATCATAAAAGATTTGTAACAAAAAAGAATCAAGTTTGACTAGCATGTAGTTACCAAAAGAGATGAATCAAGAATTCTATTTTCTGGGCGCCTGGGTGGCTCAGTTGGTTAAGCGACTGCCTTCGGCTCAGGTCATGATCCTGGAGTCCCGGGATCGAGTCCCGCATCGGGCTCCCTGCTTGGCAGGGGGCCTGCTTCTCCCTCTGACCCTCCCCCCTCTCATGTACTCTCTGTCTCTCTCATTCTCTCTGTCTCAAATAAATACATAAAATCTTTAAAAAAAAAAAGAATTCTATTTTCTACCCTTTCCACTCTAGTCAACTTTGAGATGGTCATGTAGTTACGCATAAGGAACGCCTATTCTGGGGCACCTGAGTGGCTCAGTTGGTTAAGTGACTGCCTTTGGCTCAGGTCATGATCCCGGGGTCCTGGGATCGAGTCCCACATTGGGCTCTACCTGCTCTGCGGGGAGCCTGCTTCTCCCTCTCCCTCTGCTGCTCCCCCTGCTTGTGCTCTCTCTCTCTCTGTCAAATAAATAAATTAAAAAATCTTAAAAAAAAAATGAATGCCTATGCTGGAGGGGCGCCTGGGTGGCTCAGTTGGTTAAGCAACTGCCTTCGGCTCAGGTCATGATCCTGGAGTCCCTGGATCGAGTCCCGCATCAGGCTCCCTGCTCGGCGGGGAGTCTGCTTCTCCCTCTGACCCTCCCCGCTCTCATGTGCTCTCTCATTCTCTCTCTGTCAAATAAATAAATAAAATCTTAAAAAAAAAAAAATGAATGCCTATGCTGGATAATAAACAGAAGCTGTAAAATTAGAAGTAGAAAATATAATTGTCTGTCTTGTAGAGGTTAAATGTGGTCTTAGGAAAGGGCAAAAAATTATCATACAGAATTCTATTTAGCACTAAGTTTGATAATTATCTTATTAATTAGTTCAGCTCTTCAAAATTAGTGTAAATAAATGCTTATCAGATCAACATGTACTAACCCCAAAATAGAATAAGTATTTTGAAAATGGCACTGTACTTTCTTTGATCCTAAGGACCTCTTCCGTATGGACAGCTAACTGTAAAGCATCCACTGATCCAAGGGGTAGTTGTCATCAGAAAACAGGCATTAAATTCATGCTGAGATATAAAATGCAATGTTTTGGAAGACTGTCTGATCTAATTTTTTCCTCAACTTCAGAGTAGTTTTAAAAATAACAGGTAACTCTCTAGGTTGCAAGAAAAAGGGTAAAAATAAGAGAACTATGGATTTAGACACTGCTAGTGATCTCTGTGATGACCTAGGCCTAGTTCCCTGATCCAGGGTAGTGATTACAGAAACCTCAGAGGAGTTATAGATCAGAGAGTGCACATTTCTGAACCAATTACCAGAATAGCAGCTCATCAGAAGTAAGAGTTTAGCAGACAGAAAGAGGCAGTGCATCTTCCATTGAGGAAAACAGTATACAGAAAGGCAAGAAGACCTTTATATTCCCCTTTCCCTTACCACCACCATTAGGTGTCCATATCCTCATGAATTGCTTCATGATAACCAATTAAGACCTGCCTCCCCAGACCACATGTAATGGACAAAAGCAAGTTTTGCAACAATATTAGAGTAAAGTTTGCTAACCTTTTCACTCTTTTTAGAGTCTTCCTAAAACTGCCTATCCATTCTCAAATTATTGATTTGATCAGGTAAATAAACGGAACATCGATTCAAAACAGTCTCATTAATTCCATTCCCATGGAGTTAAATCAACCTGATCTTACTTTCATCTCTGATAGTATTTGATTAGCTCAACTAGCAATCATACAGTTGGAAATATTTTACAACTTGAAAAAAAAGCAAAAAAGCACTCTTAAAAATCCTGGCTAAGATTAAAGAAGAACATCACAGTTGAGATATAAAATGTGAACTTCCAAGGAACTTTGAGGAAGACTAGAAATATAGTTAATTTTAGAATAAATGAAGAATTTAGCATGACATATTTTCTGAGTAAATATAGTCATACAAATTTATAAAAGAAGATATGCTATGGGGTAAACTTACACAGAAGTGAAAACATTTTATATTGCATGAAAACATTCCCTTCCTTTCAGCCGGAGTTGTTTCCCAAATGTCTGAGTACTGTACTACCAGCTGGCCTTTTAGAGAGGGTCCATTATTTTCTTGTTGAAGTGGCAGGCTGTTCTTTTGATGAGTACATATCTTGAGGTCATTTTGCTGACACCGTATTTGATAGACTGTCCACTTTCTCCTAAGGAAAACTAAGGAAACTGGGGAATGTACTTAGTTTAAAAACTACTAGGACATCCTTATTTCATGACAGTCAAATAATGGAAAATAATAAAATGAAAACTGTTAGTGATAGTTTCATCCTCATTCAGTATCACGATGGCCTTCTACAGCCTGTTTAAATTTCACATTTATTTAACTGGAAAAATGGGCAAGGGTCATATCATGAGCAATATTTAAGGTCTATAGCTTTTCCTCCTACATGCTGTGGGATATTAGACACATTCCTTAATTTTTCTAAGTCTTAGTAACCTCATCTGTAAAATTGGAATAACAGAAGTACTAACTTTATAAAGTTGGTTTGAAGACTAAATGAAAGAATGCGTTGGGAGCATTTAACAGAGTTCTTGACACATCTTAATCACTTCATAGATATCAGACCGTATTACTCTTACAATTTTGTACTTTTCTTTATGAATAAGTTATTCTCTAAATTGTAGATTTGGAAGATATTTGACATTTTAAACTATTTTTTTATTTTTAAAATTCATCTGCTGAAAAGAAAATTATATTATTTCATAAGTGGTTTCCTGTGGATGCAGTTTTAAAATATAAATATTGATCTTAAACATGCTAATAAGTTTGCTAAGTGAATAGAACACAATAATGATATGAAGAAAATCTGTAATGAAGTAAATTGAAAATGAATATGATTTAACTCAAATTGAAAGAAGGGATATATTAGTGCATTTGCTGTTTAGGATATGTCAGCAATAAAATATTTCAAGAGAAGAAGAGTGGCAAAGCCTGTGTAAGAAGGTAGGAGTTGAATGATGGAAAAGAAAGAAAATGTTTAATTATTAATTCCAGAATGGAGGGGAAGTCAGGACAGTAGTTGGAAATGAAAGGTTTGCTGACTTTGAAAAATAAAGTTTTGAGCTAGAAATACTAGGAATATGGTACTCTACTCCTAAAAAAACCACCACCAACAAAAGACTTTTAAATTTTCATGTTACTGACAATATCTCTGAAAGAAAGTCTGGGTGCTATTAAAATTGGAAATAAAAATGGAACTTGAAGATAAATCAGCAAACACTTGCAAATTAACTGAAATCAGTGAATAACTCTTTAATTGATTCATTCATGTGTGAATAAATGCATTTATTTTATTTACTGTGGCCTTATGAATGAAATGCAAAATTCAGACTTGAAAGGGAACACTAGTATAATTAAATATCCAGTGCCTGCATTCTCTTCTAAAAAGAGTATGTTAAATAAAGACAAACTGAACTTAGAAACATATTGAAATTAGTGACTTAAAAATGTGTGGATTCTCCAAATAGATAATGTTCTTGTCTTTTCCAATAAGTGATAGTTACCCACCTGAAAACCAGAGTCTTCAGGAGTATCTCAGTAGTGTTAATCTATACTTACCTAACCCTTCCCCAGAAGAGAGAGTCTTACTATTCAGTGATGTTAAGGGTGGCTACACCATGACTTTCTCTTTTTTTTCCTCTGTATTCCAGTATTATAAAATTCAGACAAGACTGTAGTATGAGAAAATTCCCTTACATAAATTCTCTTATTCACAGGCTACATAGTGGCCATTTATTTAAAAAAAAAAATGGTATTGGTTATCTTCCAAATGGAAGACACTTAATCTGGTGCCAGAGAGAGAAATATGAACAAAGTTCTAACACTCAAGGAATTAGAAGAAAATTATAGTCTAACTCAATATCCAAAGACTGAATCCTGTTCTCAAAGAGACATGCTAAATAAAGGCAAGCTACCACAAATTTTTGTTAGGGCAAAAATAAAGCCAATAATTTCAATAACTATAATAATTCATATAATTGAAATATGAACAAATATGATAAGACAAAAGGAGAAAAGACTAAAACAGGGTTAAGAAAGACTTCTCACAAGAGATGATATTTGAGTTAAGTCTGGAATGCTAAACAATGAAGTTAGGCATGAACTGATGGAAGAGAAAAACTTCTAAGAAGCAGGTATAGTAATTACAAACAGCAGCATTGAGAAATTGGTGTTGTCAGTTACTGTCTAACAGAGATTTCCCCCCAGCTAGAAGATCTCTACCAGGTGCCTGGAAATATGTCTGGATTTTGGGAGGGATTCAAAATTAAGATTTGGGGAAGTTAAGGCAGTAGTAGAGTGATAAGGAGCTCAGCAAGTGCTGAGGATTAAACACTGGTCTTTAAGGGATGGAAAGAAGCAGAGGACTAACCAAGGGGAAAAGAAAAGAAGTGTTTGAAGAACTAGAAGAATTAGAAGAATAACTTGTTTCTGTAGGCAAGAAAGAAAAAGAAAATTTAAAGAAGAAAGTGGTAGCTAAACAAGACAACATCTGCAGAAAGGTCACAATATTAAAACAAAAATATGTTAATTTTATTTTGGCAATCACAACATAACAAAAATTATCTGAATGGTTAATGGAAATGCAAACTATATTATGGTCATTTGGGGAAAAAAAATTCAAAAAAGTAAAGATGCAAGCATGAATTATTCTTGGAAATAATAAAGACCCTCTCCAAATTCCATGGTTTCTAGCAGCTTAATGCCTTGTCTGTAGGGTTACCCTAGTGCCTTTAAATGCCTGCCTGGGAGGGGCAACTGGGTGGCTCAGTTAGCTCAGGTCATGATCTCAGTGTCCTGGGTTCGAGTCCTGCTCTGGGCTCCTTGCTCAGCAGGAGTCTGCCTGTCCCTCTTCATCTGTTCCTCCCCAGCCTTCTCCCCTCCCCCACTAGTTCTCTTGCTCTCTCTAAAATAAATGAATGAATGAATGAGTGAATGAATGAATGAATAAATAAATAAAATCTTTTTAAAAAATGCCTACCTGGGAAAGATCAAGGATGCCAAAATAATTTGTTGTTTGTTACAAGTAACACCTGAAAATAAGGCCCATGTCTCCCATCTCTATGGGAGGACAGAAACCTAACTTTGATAAGCATTAGTGAGGTTCTACCCAATGAGGTAAGATAATGAAAATAAATAAATGTATAAAGATTGAAAAGGAAGAAGTAAAACTTATTTTTTTAAGATGACTTGATTGTACTTAGAAAAAGTGTACTTTTCTTAAAGGGCCCCAAAATTATAGCATTAATGAGGTGAATTAGCAACATTACTGGCTTCAAGGTCAATATATAAAAATCAAATATATTTTAGATACTAGACATAAATAATTTAAAAATTAGATTTAAAAAATCAATGTTGTTTATAAGATACCAAAACCATCAAATACTTAGGAATGACTTTAACAAAAGATGTGACTTCAACCTACATGTTATTATTAAGAGAAATCAAAGAAGATCTTGATAAATGGGGAAAGTATCATATTCATATATTGGTATAAACTCACTGATTTAAAAATGCCCACTCTTTCTAGCTTGATGTTAACTGCAATACATGTAAAATCGAAATGTTGATTCTAAAATTTATATAGAAATTAAAGGGCCTAGACTATCCAAGGAAATCTTTAAGAACAGTAATATTGGAGGATATACATTAGCAAGTATCAAAAATTATTATAGCCAAAGTAGTAAAGGCAGAATGGTAATGATTAAACGATAAACAAATATACTAAGGGAACAAGAATAGCGTTTCCAGAACCAGACCAAGCATACATGTTCACTTGATATACAACTAGGACATCAGTGTAATTCTGTAACATACTCATTTTTACAATAAATAATTTTTAGATACCCATTTACTGGACTAATTGGACATACATATTCAAAACTAAATCATGACCTCCACCTTCACAACATATGTAAAAGCAGTTCAAAATATGTCATAGACTGAAATGAGAAAGGTAAAACATTACAGCTTCTAGATAAATCTTTATGATCTGGGGTAGATAAGGTTTTCTTAAATGGATCACAAAAGCACAACCCATAAAAGAAAAGTTTTATAAGCTGGACTTCATTTAAAATAAGAACTTTCTGTTTCTAAAAAGACAAAATTCAGATTACGATAATGCAGGTTTCATACTAAGAGAAGATATTCATAATATACATATCTGAAACAAACTTAATTCCAAAATATATTAAGAACTATCAGAAAAAAACCAGACAATCATATTCTTTAGTGAGCAAAAAAATTTGAATAGACATTTTATAAAAGAGGACCCAGATAGTCAAAAAGTCTACAGAAAAATACTCAACATAAAACGTCATCAGGGAAACTCAAATTAAAACCACAATGCGATACCACTGTATTTCAACTGAATGGATGAAATGAAGAATTAATAATACCAAAGACGTGAAGCAATTAGAACTTTTACACAGTAGTAAAAATGACACAACTTTAAAAAATTGTTTAGTAGTGTGTACCAAAGCTCCCTCTCTCTCTCTCTCTCTCTCCCTCACACACACACATCCCATAGACCTTTGAACTTTTGATTCTGAGATTTGCAAAAGAAATGAATGAAAGCATTCACCAAAATAAATATATTACAATGTTCATGACAACATTAGTTATAAAAGCCTCATGTTGAAAACAATAGTAGTGTCCATGAACAGTAGGATACATAAATAAATCACAAAATATCCATACAGTGCAGTTATGCAGAGCTGTGGAAAAAGAACAGACTACTCCCACACACACACTAATACAACTGATTCACACAAACATAATGCTGTGCAAAAGAAGGCAGATGTGAGAGTACATCATCTATGATTCCACTGAAATTAAATTATGAAATTAGGGGCACCTGGGTGGCTCAGTCAGTTAAGCACCTGACTCTTGATTTCTGTTCAGCTTGTGATCTCAGGGTTGTGAGACTGAGCCCCACATTGGGCTCCATGCTGGGCATGGAGTCTGCTTAAAATTCTCTCTCTCCCTCTCCCTCTGCTCCTCCCCCTGACTTATGCACGCATACTCTCTGTGTCTCTCTAAAAAAATAAAATAAAAATAAATAAATAATGAAATTAAAAAGAAAGCAATAACAACCTATGACAATAGAAGTCAGAATAGTAATTACCTTTGGGGTAAGTATGGGACTGGTTAGGGCATGAGGAAGCCTGCTGGAGTGCTGAAAATGTTGATTATGCATGCACACACATGCATATATATATGTATATAATAATGTATGTGTATAATACATATATATAATGCGTTGAATACAAGGATATATATGTATATGAAAAATGTCAATTTGTACAGCTATGATCAAGTTGATGCTTTACTATATGTCATTATATCTCAATAGGAAGGAAAATGGAAATAAAATAAAATAGAGGAGTTAGGGAATAATTAGAACAAGGCCCTGGAGGTAGCTGAAGGGGATGGGATTAAAAGTACAAGTGGAGGATTAGCATTGAAAAGGAGGAATGCTACCACTTTCTCTGAGATTTTAGGGAAGGAGATAAGCATGAATATGAATATCAGTTTTGGGGGGATTTTGCTTTAAGTAAAAAGGAGTGAGAGATGTAAGGAATTCAAACTATTAATCAGAGAAAACCTATGGCCCCAGGAGGTTACTGGCGCAGAATTAGCCACCCCCTGCACTAATCTGGTACTAGTTATGGTCAAAGCACAGAGGACATGTGATGCCACAGCATTCTCATCAGCTACTTTAAATTTCCATTTCATTTTGCTTCACTTTTTGACAGTTATTCCTCCCTTCATTTCTGCCCTAAACTCTATGTCTCTAAGATTCAAGACTAGCCTAGAAAGTCATACTCACATCGAGGATCTAAAAAAATGACTTCCCAGTATCGGACCAACACTTCACAATGGCAGTTTGGCAGCTGATGTTAACCTTGTGACCTGTTCTGATGCATTTCTCTCAGTATTATCAAGATACAGTGCTTTATATTAATGTACTGAAATGACAGGATCTCTATAATCATTTGTTTGGAATCTATAAAACATAAAGAAATCTTCATCTAATTTTGAATTAAATATCTATTTACTATATCAATTACTGAAAAAAAAAAAAGAGAGAGAGAGAGAGAGCAATCTATATCCTCCTCGAATGGTGGGCCTTAAAGGAAGTCAAGAATTTCCAAAACAGAGAAGCACTTTTCTCAGATCTAGAAGATGGGATAGTAGAACCATCTGAAATGTCTTCTTGCAAATCCTCACGAGCTGGCTCATGAAAAGTCAGGGGCAGCTCTATGAGAGGAATACCAGAGACACTGCCTTAGCTTTTAAGAAAGACAAATAGTCACTTTTTACCAGAGAATGCTTTGGAGAAAGTATTTAAAAACACATCAGTCTTAATGGCTCCTTGATGTTTTTCAGCTCTAATTCATAATGCCTTGTCAAAATCTAGAGCCAGGAAGTATAATTATTCCAAATCTGGCCCATATACAAAATATTTCTTCTATCTTGTTGCCAGATTTAGCAACACCAGAGTTAATGGTTTGACTCAGCTACTAACCAAGGATAGAGGTCATCTTCTGTATATGAAGTAACATGTAGACAGGAGAGAAATCCCTCTTTGCATCTACTAAGGGGTTTAGGGTCAATATTACAAAATTACTTGTTTATACAGGCTGCAGGGGCATTCTTTCTATCTTAAAAATACTCCAGCTTCTAAACAGTAAGGATGTTTGTTTCCAGCTGCAATGATAATATATTCTTTGATCCCTCTCATCAGTAAAGCAAAGGTTTGGATTCCCTCTAACATTTGCTCCTCCAGTTGATCTTCCAAATGTATTTGGAACTATCAAGGAAGCTATTTCTGAAAGCTCCTAGGGTAAGCAATGGGAAGTATTACTGTAATAAATCATGATTCTGAGGCCCAGAGACAATTGGGTGTTACTAAAGTCTTTCAAAAGACTAGATCAGATTGCAGCAACAATGGCTGTCTGCCCTACAGCTGCCAGGAAATACATCTGCAGAATTTTTTTTTTTTTTACTGTAGAATAACTGGGTTTTAGTCATCTGTATAGAATTTGAAACTCAACCTCTGACATTTCAGAAAAATAGAGCTTAATATTAAAACTGCATCAGTATGTTTTGTGCTAAAAACAACACAAGGCAGTACTAGGTGAAAAGAGTAAGGATAAAGATTATGCTCAAAGGGAATGACCTGTAGGGGAAATAAAATATCCAGGAGTAGTGGCTATACAAAGTCAGCAACAGCATCGGACAACAAAGAATGCCCTAGGCTTTTATCTTTACAATAGCTCCTTATAACTATATAGCTCTCTACAGATTACGAACACTTCAAACACATTACAACTACCACCTCCCTTCGGTCCCCTAAAATCCTACATCAGGAAAATCAAGGGGGCAAGTGAAAGGGAAACATAACTGTGGCTACATATGTCCTATTTCTGGAAAGGCATTTTGAAATTTCTGTCTCATTTTGTTGTTGGACTGTGAGGAACATTTCTCCAAGTTTCTTGAAATGGCATGAGTTTTTGGTTATGAATAACCTTCACTTTCTATATTTTTAAACACATAATTCAGGGTTTCTCAACTTTGCCATTATTGACCCTTTGGGTGGGATGATTCTTTGTTGTGGGAGAGTGTCCTGTGCATTGTAGGATATTTGACAGTGTTCCTGTTCTCCACTCACCAGACACCAGTAGCCACCAGCACACCCAGTTGTAAAAGTCACAAATGTTGGCAAATATTGCCAAATGGACTGGGGACCAGTTTTGGCAGGGGGAGTTAATAAGGCAAGAGAACAAAGTAGCTATTTTGATTCAAACAAAATTCTTATACCAAAAAATTCACATTATATATGAACAATTTGGAAGAATTATTACTTAACAAATCTGCTTACTACCTACAAAACAGAATATTGTTGATTCTTTTGGACATCAAATGAACAGATAAGTTCCAATGTTTATCACTCCACTGAGCCAAATAAGTCTCTTTATTACATTTTGGAAGAATTTGTTCTAACCTTTTTATGCTGGCCTACCTTTGTACTCAGAAGTTCATTCTGATACAAGGTCTTTTCAAAGGTCAGATTTGGGTTTCTCATTCTTTCTACCATTCTCTTTCCTGTAGCTAAGAAGACATAACATTTGATTGTAGTTATATGATACAGGACTCAAACTGAATCTTTTGATTCACATGTTTTTGTTCTTTCTTGTCATGGAAACAGAACCAGTATTTGTACAATGCCTTCCAAACTGATGATAAAAGACAGATGTTCTTTCCTCAAATCAATATAACTCAAGAGATAACCTGGAAATAAAAGATGTTCTCAAGTGAAAATAGAAACTCATCACAGACAAGTGAGAGTAAAATCTTCCAGAATTAAAATATTTGACAGAATTTTTAAAAGGAATTAATGAGAATTAGGTGTAAATAAATGTTAATTAAGCTAATTTGAAATGTGGGGAGCTATTTTCAATCTTTGGATAGTATCTGAACTTGGAGAAAAACAAAATGTCAACTTGACCCTAACAGAAACTTAGCAATACAGATGAGATCATCTGGGTGGATAAGATTCCAGCAATTCAGAAACAATCAGAAATTTTAAATACGAAGAAACTGAAATTCAGTCAAGAATTACGCTATTTGAGAATGAGGTGAGAATGTGAAAAATGTTTGGAGGTTCCTATTTGATAAGAACATAAGAGATGAATCAAAAGAACATTGAAAGTGATTTTCTTGAATAAACCAGATGAATCCGAGATATTAAAGAGTAAAGCTTTTTATTTTGATAGTCCCAATATTTTATTTGCTGTTGTCAGGAGAGATATCTAGAAAGATGTTGCTAAGGCCGATGTCAGAGAAATTGCTGTCTATGCTCTCTTCTAAGAATTTTATGGTTTCAGTTCTCACATTTAGGTCCTTAATCCATTTTGAATTTATTTTTGTGGATAGTGTAAGAAAATGGTCCAGTTTCATTCGTTTGCATGTTGCTGTCCAGTTTTCTCAATACCATTTGTTGAAGAGGCTGTTATTTTCCCATTATATAGTCTTGCCTCCTCTGTCAAAGATTAATTGACTATATAATTGTGGGCTTATTTCTGGGCTTTCTATTCTGTTCCATTCATCTACATGTCTATTTTTATACTATCTGCACAGAAAAGGAAACAACCAATAACACTAAAAGAAAACCTACTGAATGAAAATATTTGCAAATGACATATCTGATAAAGGGTTAGTATCCAAAATATATTAAGAACTTATACAACTCAACACCAAAAAAACAAATAATCAAATTAAAAAATGGACAGAAGACACAAACAGACATTTTTCCAAAGAACATATCCAGATAACCAACAGACACATGAAAAGATACTCAAATAACTCATCAGGGAAATGGAAATCAAAATCAAAATGAGATATTACCTCATACCTGTCAGAATGGCTAAAATCAAAAACTCAGGAAACAACAAATGTTGGTGAGGACGTGGAGAAAAAGGAACACTTGTACACTGTTGGTAGGAATGCAAACTGGTGCAGCCAGTGTGGAACACAATATGGAGTTTCCTCAAAAAATAAAAAATAGAACTACCCTATGATCCAGTAACTGCACTACTGGGTATTTACTCAAAGGATACAAAAACACTAATTCAAAGGTATACATGCACCCCTATATTTATTGCAGCATTATTTATAATAGCCAAATTACGGAAGCAACCTATGTGTCCATCAATAGATGAATGGATAAGAATGGAAAGAAGAGGTGAGATTATATATATATAGAGATAGATAGATAGATAGATATAGATATAGATATATAAATGAATATTATTTAGCCATAAAAAGAATGAATTCTTGCCATTTGCAACAACATGGATGGATCTAGAGAGTATTATTCTAAGTGAAATAAGCCAGTCAGAGAAAGGCAAATACCATATGATTTCATTCATATGTGAAATTTAAGAAACAGAATAAATGAACAAGGAAAAGAGAGAGAAAGAAAGAGAGAGAGGGAGAGACAGCCCCCAAAAATAGACTCTTAACCATAGAGAACAAACTGATGGTTATCAGAGGAGAGATGGGTAGGGGGATGGGTGAAATAGGTGATGGGGATTAAGAGTACACTTACCTTGATGATCACTGAGTAATATATGGAATTGTTGAGTCACTGTATTGTACAGCTGAAACTAATATAACACTGTATGTTAACTACACTGGAATTAAAATTAAAAAGGAAAAGAAAAAAGAATAAAAATTAGGTATATACTATCACTACTGCAGGCCACATCTATGAACACAGGAGGTGAAAAGATCAATAAAAATTTCAAAAATCTCAAAAAAGAAAAAAAAAAAGAGTAGAGTTAATCTTTTAACTTGGACCCAGGTCTTATTCATTTACAAGTACATTTATAGTCCTGTTGCCCAGGCTTTCAGGTCCACTTGAAGAAAGTGCCCACAAAATGTCCAGCTTATATGTTGTCTGTAAATTTTATATCTCCTTAAATGCAAAGTTCTTGTAGTTTTTAAGGATTTTATGTTAATCAGGGCCCTAAACTCTGCAAACATTCATTCTATTGCTGTTCAGTGCCAAATTTGGGGCTTTCTGGAAACATGACATAAAGAGCCAAAAAGAGAAGCAGCTGTCCAAGATTCTGGTTTGGAAGATGATAAATCCAAAGCAGAGAATGATTTAGCTTTAAGAACCAGGGCTTCTTGTTGGAAAACAGAAACCAAGAAATACCTAGTTTTCTTCTCACCCCGTGGGAGTTAGGCTGGGCTAATGGATCATTTTATTTTATTTACTTACAAGATGGTCATAACAATTTTCATGCATCAGTCACTGTTGATACCAATAGCAACTTACTTCCTCCTTGAAATAAGCCTATAAGGTCCATACTATTATAATCCCAATTTTTTAGAAAACTTTAAGGAAACTAGAGAAGTAAAGTTGCTTATCCAGGACCCTCAGCTGACTAAACATGAACCCAGCTTTCAAATCCAAACATTCTGGCTCTTTAATCTATCCCTTTACATATTATACTCAGCTGCCTGAATCAGAAATAAAAATGTAACAGAAGCAGCTCAACTCTGGCACCAGGTGCCAGAGGATGAGGATGTCTTGAGTGCTTAGACACACAGAGGGATCAAACCCTGGGAAATCAATTATACCACGAGAGCCCAGGGTATGTGACCATAACCTAAAAGGAGAGGAGATAGGAAACAGGCAGGATTGGAAAAATGAAATAGTAGTAAAGTAAGGGGGTCCAGGGGAATGGCCAAGAAAGGATTTACATACTGTGTTAAGACTTACTAGCCATTGTGTCATGGGTGAATGGGGCTAATTTTATTTATTTATTTATTATTTATTTATTTATTTATTTATTTATTTAAGATTTTATTTATTTGACAGAGAGAGACACAGCGAGAGAGGGAACACAAGCAGGGGAGTGGGAGAGGGAGAAGCAGGCTTCCCACTGAGCAGGGAGCCTGATGCGGGGCTTGATTCCAGGACCCCGGGTTCATGATCTGAGCCGAAGGCAGATGCTTAACGACTGAGCCACCCAGGCACCCCAGGGCTAATTTAAAGTAACAAAGTAGGGGTGCCTGGGTGGCTCAGTCAGTTAAGCGCCTGCCTTCGGCCTGGGTCATGATCCCAGGGTCCTGGGATCAAGCCCCACATCAGGCTCCCTGCTCAGTGGGAAGCCTGCTTCTCCCTCTCCCACTCCCCCTGCTTGTGTTCCCTCTCTCGCTGTGTCTCTCTCTGTCAAATAAATAAATAAAATCTAAAAAAAAAAAGTGTCAAAAAAATAAAGTAACAAAGTAGAATTTGAGGAAAATTTCCTCCTGTGAATTTCTTTCCCTTCCCTTAGCTTTTTACAGCACAGTGAGGAAATCAGACAAGAGGGAAAACAGATGTATCAACTTAACATGTTTCCTCTAACATTTTAAAAATTACTATTCACTCTGGATACACCCTACACTGGAAATTGCTTCTTTTTTTTTTTCCTAGGACTGTTCCTTTGATAAAAGCAAATCTTGGCTCTGAGATATTGATAGGTTCAGGATAGAAGGTGAAAAACAAATCAAGATCCATGAAAATATAATTCCTATCACAAATACGGTATAGGAAAATAGATCTAAAAATGTCAGTCTTGTAATATGTTAAGTGAACAAAAATATCATCACCAAGGAAGTTATATTTGATACACAAATGAACTGGGAGGTAGGTACCTAGGGCGATCCTACTAGTCTCTGTACTTTTATATAACATTAAAAATGAAAACATAGGCAACTAACTTTCTGTAATGGTAGCTTGAATATAGTCTTTCATGGACTCCTCTCCTCCAGATTCTCCAAGTTTGGGAAAGATAGATAAAAATATAGGGAAATTTATTTTAGTCTGTCAATCAGGAAAGTGAAAAGTACATGCAAGGAACTCCTGCAGTATCTGAAATGGACCCCGATGGTATACCCTTAGTCAGAAGCACAGGCCTATGTGGTGAAAATGGTCCACACAGTTTAGTGTGTATTTGGGGAACAACTGTGTTTTACTGATAACCTTGGGAGAACTATAGATAAAAGAGCAAGGACTTTAAAAAATATTTACTCGAGGCTTGGCATATTCAATTGCTATAAGGGTGACCATCCAACTTAGAAAATGGCACAGCGAGCTACCCCAACAAACTTAGTAAGACCTTCTTCAGCAAAGAGATGCTGCTCCTTACTCAGAAAGCCTGTAGAAGGAACAGTTCCTCCTTCCATATTCTATCCCATACGATACCTTGATGTCCTAAAAGCTGGCAAAGTAAAATCACAGTAAATCAAAAATTCTCCTCTCTATCTCCCCCTAGCAGACTCTCCCAGAGATACATACACAGTCTCTTCGGAGAAACCCCCTCAAGACACAATACAGCATGAGCACAGATCTGCCTCTGTAAAGATGTACAGAGAGAAGAAAATCACTGGGATGAAAAATGCTTCAGCAATTCAAAAGAGGGGAATCAATCTGAAGAATGAAAAACTCCCATTCTTTGAAACGAGATTTCTACAAGATAGAGGTTAGGATATTAGAAAATCTTTATTTTCAATAAGACACAAGATGTTGCTGGAGGAAGACACGCACAGAAAGGGAAATTATGGCATCAGGGAAAAATTGCATGGAAAGGGAAAACATGATTGCAAAATTTTAAAAAGCAGTAGAAACAGCAAATATCAATGGGAATACTACAGACAACTAGAATAATGAATTAGAAAAAATAGTTTTTTAAAAACATAACTCAGAAAAAAGGATGGGAAACAAACTCAGAAAAAAGAGACATAGAGGAAATATTGATTCATTAGTTTATCAATTCACTTAACAAATATATCTTGAGCACCCACTATTTAAAGGCATGTTGCAAGTTTAGGTGATAGAATGGTGAACAGGAAAATGTCCTTGCCTCATACGGGTTAAATTATAGTGAGTGGTACTGACAATAATCAATTAGCAAATGAATGTATAAAATAATATCAGGTAGTATCAAATGCTATGGAAACAACCAGAACAAAGTAAGAGGAAGAGAAGGAATGACAATCGGGTTGCCAGAGATGGTCTCTCTAAAAAGGTGACATTTGAGCTGATAAAAGCAGTAACATAAGAGGGTGAACTGTGTAGAGGGCACTCCGGGCAGAGTTTAGCAAGTTCAAAGACCATGAGGCAAGGACCAGTATTCAAGCAGATGTAGTGGAATAACCAAGCGTAGAATGCTGGAAAATGAAGTCAAAAAGTTAGCCAAGACCAGATAATTTATATTCTGTAAGATCATATAAGGAGCTTGGATTTATCTGGAGCGTGATGGGAAGCCACTGGGGGGTTTTAAGCGTAGAGTGACACAATTTACATTTTAAAGAGATAGTGTTTGAAATAAGAAAACTACGTGTATCTGCTTTATCTTTTTTTTTTTTTTTTAAAGATTTTATTTATTTATTTCAGAGAGAGAGAATGAGAGAGAGAGCACATGAGAGGGGGGAGGGGCAGAGGGAGAAGCAGACTCCCTGCC
>NC_138373.1:109107945-109232499 GCF_054177405.1 Leptonychotes weddellii | reverse complement strand
AGCAGGGAGCCCGATGCGGGACTTGATCCTGGGACTCCAGGATCATGACCTGAGCCGAAGGCAGTCGCTTAACCAACTGAGCCACCCAGGCGCCCTTTATCTTTTTTTTTTTCTAAAAGAGAACTGAAAGTATAAATCAGAACTAAAGTAATCGCTGACTTACAGCAACTGAGTGGAAGGAAACAAGGTAGAAAAAGGGAAGGCAATAACACTTTCCTGTGAGATTTCTACATATTCAGAAATGAATACAAACAGAAACAAAGGAGCCAAGCTGTACTCAAGTAAGTAACATAATTGCCCTAAAAAAAGGAGTGTGGGGAGAAATGATCTAAGTAACAGTTGAAATTGTATTTTAAATACATGCTTCACATTTAAAAACAAAATAATGACAAATCTCTAACTCTTCTTAATATACGTGTTGGAGCCCAGAAGTAACCAAAATATGCATCCTGACTGTAAGCTTTCCACCACCATTCATTCAATCAGCAGGGTCACTGCCTAGGGCTATCAGTATGCACCTTTAAGTTAGCTCCTTGAAGCTTAATTTGAATGATATAGCAGAAAGACCATGGGCTTTGGAACCCTACAGACAAAGTTTTAAATTCCAAATTTGTTCTTTGTTAGCTCTTAGCATTGGGCAGATCACTTAATCTCTCTGAGTATGATTTCTCCCATCAGTAAGTGAACATAATAAAATCTAATTTACTGGATTGTCATAAAAATTAAATGACATAATTAGGCAAAGAGTGCTAGGCATGCATTCTCTACTTGTCTTAAAAAAAGAAAAGCAATCAAGTCTCCATCTTGCTAGAATGGTTAGTATATCCAACATTAAACTATGAATGACTACACTCCATATACATGATTGAAGGCTAAACCCAAGAACCAAGTAGCAGTAATTAAGCTTGAAGTAGAATTCCATATCAATGTCTCAGTTAATGTAGGATTTATTTTGGGGATTTCATATACCAAGATTCAGGAGTTAGAGAGGTTACTGTTTTGGTGATGATGAAACCTCTGTAATCCATTATTAAATATAGTAAGTATTCAAGATTTCCCTCACATAAGACTGAAAGGTCAGTTATATGGACTTCAGTAGATTTTGGTCTTGACACAAAGATAAAGAAAATTGCCAAAAAAGAAGATGTAGGTCCTTATCCCCTTTAACCTCACTCACATCTTTGGTTTTCTGGCAACGGAGTAGGTATAAATATAGAATGAAGTGATGGTTTTCCTTACTGAAAAAGATGATCCTAGTTACTGGGATGCTTTAAAATTAAATCTATTTTTGCTATTGAATAGTTACTTATAAAAACTAAATTTCATTCTATCTTTTCATAAATGTAATATAAGTGTAATATAAGATCTATTAATAATTCTTGTAACATTATTAAAAAATGAAAAAAAAATGCACATTTAAGCATGATCTGAGAAATGCAATGATATTATGAGCTACAAGGCAATATCTAAAAATTACTATTCATTTCCAAACAATATCACATAATTATTTTCCTGTCCTGTCAGCACCATTATGCTAGTATTTTAGACTCAGATGAAGAGTCCAAAATATATATCCTAGCATATTTGGAATTTTTGCATGAAAAAAGGGAGGCATTTTAAATCAATGGTGAATGGAAGAATAATACAATGAATGCTCTTAGGACATTGACTATTTAGAAGAAAATAAAGTTTGATTACTAATCTTCAAATATAAAAAGGTATTCTAGATGGTTTAAAAATTCAAACATTATAATGCTTGGAAGAAAACATACAGAAATATTTTAATAATACTAGAGTAGAAGAATACCTTTGAGGTAATACACCAAGCCCAGAAGATATATAGGTACAAAGTGACAGACTTGAATATGCAGTAATTACAGACTATTGTATAGTGAAAGATACCATAAATGACAAGTAACACGTTTGTAAACATAACATAAAAAGAACTTTAACAAAGCAATATGGGTATGAACAAGTAAATAAAAAACTGGGCAAATAATGGAAACAGACCACACATAGACAACAAATAGAAATAACCAATAAACATATAAAAAGATGTCCAGGATCATTAACAAGGAAATTCAGCAAGCCTCACTTGTCAAATGGAAATGGTACAGTCAAAAGCACAGTGGGACTGGCCAGAACATATGTTTCCTTCATGAGGCAGCTAGATCTTTGAAGGAAACTTTAACTTCACTGCCCTCATGAAGCAACACTGCTGGCTCAATGAGGGTCTTTGATTCACAGGTGTTCTTCTAAATTTCTAGGCCTGATTTACTGATGGCTCAGCTAAATTAAAACTTAACGCTGTCCACTGAACCACTACTGATGTTCAGTCTTTGTGCCAGCTACTTGTAAACAAAAGTGGATGGGTTACTCCAGTCAGTGGGCATAACTCAAGACTGTCTTAATAGCTCTGGCCAATACTACCCTTCATGAATCTTTGTACATTTTTATTAACACTTGAGCTGCTTCCAGTGTCCCAGGTGTCTTGTCTGCCACTTGGAAAACCACAGAGTAGCAGATTAAATACACCCCTTTTTGGAGCCACGAACCGTGGAAACAAATCTCAGCCGGAGCTCAGACAGACTTCATCACTCATGTGGATGTTTACTGTACAGGCCCATTCTCTGATGAGACCAACTAAAATCAAGCTGCTGATCAAGCCTGCTCAGATGGCAACCATCACTACCTAAATTCATCACCATACTAGACAAGACAACACATCACTTTTATAGACAGGGAATAAAGTAGAGGACTATATGTTTCTGGTGCAGAAACCACATCATGTCAAAACATGGCTCTTGCTAAAACTTGACTCCTTTGACTCACAGTGAAGGGTACATTGCAGAAGTAATTGTTCCTGCCTTCTTTGGCAAATTGACTATATGGAATTTTTTATCCCTCTTTTTTAGGCTATCTATGGTATTTTATGACTGTCAACACTTTTTCTGGTCATAGTGCTACTGTTCCAGTCTAATCAGGTAACTGGCTACGCAAATATGATTCTTAAACCTAGACTGTGCTCGATGTTCTGCTTTCCAAACCATCTACAGTCTGGCAGTGGTTTGCCCTTTAAAAGCCACCAAAAAGCAGGCAGATGATTATAGTATTTGAGAGACATTCATGCCCCTTATCATTTTTAGGCTGCTGATATCACTGAGAGGTAGAATGGATTTTTTAGAAATCACCTAAAAACTATTTCTAAGTACTTTATCTCTTCCTGGTCTATATTTCTTAGTAAGATGATTTAGTCACTGAATGTGACCATCCCAGAATGAGCTGATCTCCTCTTGGCTCCCTCCTGGGTAATGATCACGGAAAAGGGGAGGATAAATATATAAAACTATCTTGAAAATTCAGAATTATTCCTTGACCATTCCTGGGCATGATGTTTATCTTTCTACTAGTTAGCTCCAGTGGGCCTGATTGGCATACTATCTGAGTGGCAGCTTAGGCAAAAGAGAAGCTAGTAGGTTCAAACATAATTCTAGTTCAGACACCTGGAATCTAGTTAGGCACTCCACATCAGCCCTGGAGGCTGATGCGGACAAGGGAATGAGGCATCTATTGATGCTCACATGCTGCTTGTAGTATTGTGAGTAATAAAGTCCTTTGTCTCTGACCTTGGAGTCTTGTATCTTCTACTAGCATTCATGAAAAAGTAACATGCTAATATAATAGCTTATAAAAAAGGTAAAATCAAATCCAAGACTGGAATATACATGAATCTGATACTCACCAAAAGCTGAAAAATCACTGAATTTGATTCTAAAACAAGAGATTGAATATCCCCTGAAATCACAAACTGTATCTATTCTTTGATCACTCCAATCTACCTAGCTTATTCTACAAAGTTTGTGCTGTTTAAATGTTAACTAACTTATATCAGGAAGCCATTACTCTAAAAGAAATACCTGCATACAGTGATAGGATCACAGGTACAGAAATCATTTTTGATTCACTCAATATACAAAATATGTATATCCAAGAAAAATATCTTCCTGTGCTATAAGCCATTATAACTACAGTTGGTACAATGTTTGTTTTAATTTTCATGATAAAGGAGTTGTTAAATTATATTTAATGATACCATTTTTCTTTGATTCAAGAAAATATTGCCCAGATTAGTTTAAAAATTAGCCTTTAGGTATTGCACCTTAGTTTATATATATATATATATATATATATATATATATATATAACCACTTAATTAAATTTAGAGCTCTACTGAAAGTTTTCTAGTTAAATTTTAAAAACTAAGGAAATTAATTTTTTCAGCTGTCAACTCAAGTATAGCTTTTCTGAACTTGCTATATTCCACTTTTCACTTCTAACTATCTTTTTTTCCCCCCTGGCTGGTTATGTGTAAATCCAGTGAAACTCAAAAATGTCAATTTTCAACTCATCTCCAAAAGAGAAAATATGCTTTCCTAATATTGCAATGAATTCCATCACTATAGATGGAATTTCATCATAGTGTCTATAAAAAGAGACAAAAAGATCACAATACAAATTGTAGGTCCTTTGTGTGTGAATGAAAGGTATAATTTGAGAATGTTGATTTGTGCTGTCTGGCTGACAAAAGTAAGTAAATCCAGCAGGCATCTACCTAGTAGAATATAAAGGCTACTTAGACGTATGTGTGTGTGTGTGTGTGTGTGTACGTGTACATGTGCATACGTGTGTGTGTGTGTATACATGAGATGAATGGAAGTTTCCTGTGTAGAAAATGTGAGTCAGAGTAAAGCATAGATTTCCTTTGCTTCTCTACTCTTCAGTCATTTTCTAAATTGGAGGTCTCTGAACTCTTAGGCTACCATAATCACCACAGTATTAAATTCAGAGTTTTGCATACACCTACATTTACCTTCCAGATTAACTCAAAGCTGATGCAAGTACAATCAAGCCTATATTAGCCAGACTGTAATTTATGTATTTTTATGAGATGAAGTTTTTAAACCTCTAATACAGCTCTAGTTTAAGTGATGGGGAAAATCTAATTTCATAGAGATATTCCATGCATAATTTTCATTATATGCTACTTTATCTTGATGTAATCTCAGTTCATTTTTTCCCCAGTGAAATCTATATGGGAACCTTGAACTAATAAGGCAGGAGACAGTCCAGTGTAATAAAAAGTTATCTAAACTTTTGTGTTCCAACTATGCTTCTCCCAGTATCCCATTTAGTCACTAGTTGTTAAATGCCTGCTGTCAATTTCAGGTTTTTTGGGGTTTTTTTTAAAGTCTAGGTTTGGAAGTATTAGGAAGGTCAACTCTCATGAGTCAATTTCATATCCTGCCATAGTAAATGGAATCCTGTGTTGAACTTCTTACATATAAAAAAGGTCAGTTTCACTGTAAATATCATGTCTGTCATTGAAACAAGACATTGCTTAGCTACTGACAGATGTAGTTGTTCACCTACAAGCTTCTCTACAGTCATTTTCTAGTCTTAAAATCTAATTCTCTCCAGTATAAATTCTAATCCAGTAACAAGAGAACTATGTGGATGAGTCTTGCGTATGATGATTAAGAGTCAGAGAGCTCTGAGGAATGAATTCAGCCTCTGTTACCTAGGAGCTGTGTGAACTTCAGCAAATTACTCAAAATCTCTGAACCTGAGTTTCCCGGGGATTTAAGGTCATTGTGAGAATTACATGAGACAATGTATATAAATTACCTGATATATTGTAAGTACTAAATGACAGCTATCATTATTATATGACATTTCCACTTTCTTCTATTCCCTCCAACACACTCTTCTGTCATTGTTACCTAAAAATATATTCCCTATCTTGTAAGTTTTATCCCAAACTCAACTTTTCTTTTAAAATTTTCAAAATGCCCTGAGGTGGAAATCATTTCTCTACTCTTTCAAACTTAGGTCAACTCAACTGAGCAAATATTTATTAAAGGGAGTGATATGTACAAAAAAGTACAATTCATTATGGTAGATTCTAGAATTGAAATATGATTTTATTGTCTCACATAGCACCACTATAATAGACGCAATATTTGTTCTTTTGTCCCCAGAAGGATATAAAAAATTCACTTATTGTTAACTTTAGTCTCAAGCATTAGTCTCGGGCATTTCCAGTTTGTTCCCTGAAATGTACAAGATTATCATCAAAAATGTATTAAAATGTTTTCTTCTTTACCTTTGTTACTTTCACCTCTATGCCCTCTGTTTTCCATGAGGATTTGTTCATCATTAATTGGGGGTTAAGGGAGGTGTGGTCAGGGAACAAAAGGTCAAGAAGACTCCCATACAGACTTATGAAATATGAAGAATGAGTGTTACCTGGACAGAGCAGAAGGTGAACAAGGGCTAGTGGGAATCACTGGGAGAGAGCTTGGTTTTGTGAGAACCTGACAGATGATGTATGCAAATGAGGAAGAAAGAACACTTTAACCTCATGTATTTCATTTGTCCTTGCACATGTTTAAGGGAAATTATCTTTTTACAGAAATTTTCCCAAGCACAACCTTCAAAAACTGTGTTAAATTATTTCCATTTCCAAGGTCCAAGACTAGAATTTCAGACCCAAGACTGCCAAGACTTGGTATTTGGAATTAAGCAACACCACCTTCTAGAGGACTCTGAGGTGCTGCCGACTCCTAACTTAGGAATGAACCGGGAAAGAGAAACAGGTGCTCTTCCACATCTCTTTATGTGCTCAGGCCCTTAATGCAGTTTGGAAACAAAACCAAAACAAAACAAAACAAAGAAACAACCATCATCATACCATTGGTTTCCATGATGTATAGATTTACTGATGGACATGTGTGTCCAAAAGAATCTAAACTTGGATGAAAAGCAATTGATCCCTGAGATAAGTGTGGCCACTATAATACCCCATCTTTAACCCTCCCATTACCACCACTCTCGGGACTCTTGATATCACACTGAGAGAGCAACTATTTGAATTAGTCCCTTTCTCAGATTTCTTCACCTTTCACAAGTCATTTGTAAAGACTGCCCTCATTAAATGAGCTGGAAAGTGTTCCTTTGTCCACTATTTCCTGGAAGAGTTTGTGGAGGCTTGGTATTTCTTTCTTAAATATCTGATAATATTCATTAATGGAGCTACCTAGGCCTACATTTTTTCTCTAGTAAGATTTTTACTTACTAATAAATATCTTTGTTACAGATAAATTAATACTTTCTTCCTTCATGAGTCAATATTGATAATTGCATTTTTCTAGGAATTTGCTCATTTCATTGGGATTGTCCATCAGCATAACATTGTTTATAGTATTTCCTTATAAGTCTTTTCATTTCTGTAGGGTCAGCAGCAATGTTCCTTCTTTCTGATTTGGTAACTTTTATCTTTTGTCCTTTTTGTCATTGCTTTTTGAGGGAAAGTTTTGTTAAGTTCCTCCCTCTACAACTTCAAAAGCTGCATCATATATTTGGTCCTTATTTTCAGACAGTATAATCTTATATTATTTGTTTATGTATTTATGTTTTTATTTTTTAAGCAGTCTCCATGCCCGGTATGGAGCCCAACACGAGGCCTGAACTCATAACTCTAAGATCAAGACCTGAGCTGAGCTGAGTCAGACATTTAACTGACTGAGCCACCTAGGCACCCCCAACATAATCTATTTTAAATTATTGAGTAAAAAATTATTCAAATACACTATCCAGGAAAGCCAGAGAACTAGCTTTGAGTATGCACAGCCCAGGACCAAAAAAACCAAGAACATGACTGTCTATGCTACAGGACCTGTAGATACCTATGGCAGCAGAGGATCAGTGCCCTAGGTACTGTAATAGTTGCCACAAGCAAACAAATGCTTTCTAGTTTTGTTCTTGCCTGGAGATAGTCTTCCAGTGTATAGCTATCATCTTCAGTTGCTCATTTCAGACTCACACCTAGTTGGTAAAGCTTAGCTCACATATGGCTACCTAGTATGAAAGGTGTCTGGAAAACCTACTGTCACTAGCTTTATTATACAGAAAGTCAAAATTGAGGGAGTTGTAATAGATGCTGAGAAAGCCAACTTATATTTTCTACCACAGTGACTTCATAAGATCTGGTACTTCCCACTTCTCTGATCTCATATTTTAACACTCTTCTCAAATGACCACCATGCTTCAGTCACACTTTTTGTTTTTTTCTGTCTCAGATAACCTTGTAAAACTGAGGACACTTGTATTTTCTATTCTTTCTGATTCAAATGCTCCTATCTTAGGTGTTGGCATGGTTGACTTCTATGCCACATTCTCTAAGAAATCTTCCGAAATCATTTTGGCTAAAAGTAGCCAACTCCATCCTGACTCAGAAATTTTTCTTTGATTCTTATGATCCACTTTTATTTTTTTTTTTTATGTTCAGTTAGCCTGTACTAATGATGTACTGTAACATACAGTACATCATTATTTTTTGATGTAGTGTTCAACGATTCATTAATTGTGTATAACACCCAGTGCTCATCACAACACTTTTATTTTATTCTTAACATGAGTTAATATTATTAATTTGCATGCTTATTGTCTAGATATAGCAACATAAATTAGCTCCGTGAAGGCAAATATTTTGTATTTTTATATAACCTACTGACAAGGACAGAATATAGTACATTTTAGGCCAGCATTATCCAATAGGATTTTCTGCAATGATGGAAATGTTCTATATTTACAGTCCAGTAGGACAGCCACTAGACATATGTGCCTACTGAGCTCTTCAAATGCAGTCAGTGCCACTGAGGAGCTGAATTTTAATTGTTATTTAATTGTGATTAATATAAATTTAAATAGCCACATGTGTTTAGTGGCTACACCATTGGACACTACAGTATTAGCTTTCAAAACTATTTGCTTAATGGAATAGTTAATAATTAGCAAAAAGATTATGTACATAATTCCTACACATCTGTATCCCTATTATCAGTACTCTTTCATAAATGTATTTGTTGGCTATATAAATTGTTTCAATCTTTAACTTGCCTTCAAAAGAAGTAAGGATTTCCTAAGAAGCTGACTCAACAAAAATCAATTTTTCACTTTCATCTATGCCCACCCTCCATATTTAAGGAATTTACTCAGTGGAGAGCATTTCTGAAAAATCAGTGGTGCTACCTCTATAATTTTTAACCTGGAGAATAAAAAAGCAGGACAACAATTTTAATCATCCTCTTTGCATCATTTGATATAATATGGAAGAGCACGAAGGACAGACAGTGGCAAGAGATCAATGCTTCAGAATGAGAAAGAAAAAGAAAATGAAAAAGACAATGTTAGATGATATATAGGACGTCTGCATTTTTTGTGATTTTGTCAAACCTTTAGTTCTATAATCTATGATCTTGATCTCTGAAATATCAGTTTGCTTTTAAAACAAGGGCTTTTCATAGGTATTCTCACTTTCATGTTAGTATTTTTGAAAGTGTTACAGATTTGTTTCCTAGAATAAGCCTGTTTCTTTACATTCACCCCAAATGTTGAGGCTGTAACTTGGGTAAGGATTTAGAAAGAACAGAGATTAATTCTATACCAGATGAAAAGAGACTGGAAAATCCTGTCTCAAGGGAGGTAGAGGATACATGCAATACATATGTAACTTGCTTTCTCTGTGCAGAAGTCCAAGAAGGGATGGCATGTTAAAATAAGGGAAAGAAGAGGAACTTGCCCTAGGTTAATTTGGGACCCCCCCAAAATAGTCACGTTGTAAAGTGCCGTTTTACCAAAAGCTGTGTTCTGCAAAGCTGAACAAAAAGAGAGCCTGTAGATCCTGTTTCATAAAGAATTTTGTTTGAAAAAAAGTCTGTAGGTTGATTTATATTTTAAGAAATCTGAATGCTTGCCTCACTGCTTTTTAAAAAGAGACCAATTAATTTATTACAGCATGTCAAAAAGAAGTGGTATTAGTAAGACTTACTAAAAAAATTGTCAAAAGTACACAACTTCCACTCCAGGTCAGGATGTAGATGAATGTGAAAATTTCCACTGCCTGGCAACAAAAGGAAATATTAAGTCAAAAATAAAAATCATACTGTTCCACAGGGATAGTGAAAGTGATGAATGCAAATAAACTTTGATAAACTAAATTCTCAAAGAGAAGTGAGCTCTCATAAAGAGCAAATTGCCTGTCAATAGATTTTATAGATGAGGGTCAGTACCTTATCTGCATAGAGTTGGGACTCACACATATAGAGAGATATTTTAGGAACAAAGGAAAATCACACAGGTCTTAGATTACAGGATGGGCTAATGAAATTAACTAAAACCCAGAAAATCTCCAAATGCATAAACTGCTCAAAAATTGCTTGCAGCCATAATTAATGAGGACTGCACTTGCTTTCCCCTCTTAAAAAACGAGAAACCAGAAAAATACATGAAAAGATTATTTTCAGACTCTGAATAGTTAGAAGTGATCCATAGAGAAGATAAACAAATGAAATAAGCATAATAATTGACACAGTCTCCTGCTTAAAGGAACTTTTCAAATGGTGGTATAGGGAAGAAGACCCCAACAGAAAAGACAGAGCTTAGAGATGAGGGAGATAGAGGCAGCTGGAATTTGGAGGGCAGAGCACCAGAGAGGAGGGAGAAATAAATAAAAGTTTCAGAAATCTGTATAGAAGTTTCCTAAAGTCTGTGGTTAAATAATAAGTCAAATATCTGTGCAGTAAAACACATGGCAGGAAATTGTAAGACTACTCCTCAGAGCTAAGATAGGTCTGAGAATGTCTGAATACTGGCCATAAAAAGTTGAGAAACCATGTTAAACAGGGCATTCAGGAGACACTCTAGAAGGATAGTGCCTCACAGTACGGCTAATCTAGACATGCTACACTATAACTGTCCTAACAGTGCTTAGAAATAAGCCTTGGAAAGATATCAAGTTGATCTCCAAATAATTTACTTGCTTCCTAGAAAAAACTGCAACAATCTTAAGAGGAAGAATCTTAAGAGAAGTAAAGTTCAGCACTCAACAATATCCAGCATCCATTCCATAAATAATAGATATGTGCAAAGTAGAAAGATTGATGCATTTACCAGGGGAGAAATCAGTCCATAGAAATAGATACAGAAATAACAGATGAGGAAGTAAATATAAGGACTTCAACATGCTCATAACTATGCTCAAGGATGTAACAAACAAAAACATGAAAATAATGAGAGAAGAAATGGAAGACATAAATTTCTAGAGATGAAAAGCACATATCTCTATTTTTAAATTCACTGGATGGGATTAGCAGCAGAGGAATGCAGAGGAAAAAAGATCAGTGAGCATTAGGACACTGCAATAGAAATTATAAAAAATAAAGCACAGAGAGATTAAAAACTAAACAAATATACACAACCTAAGGGATTTACAGGACACACTCGAACTGTTTAATATCATTGTAATTGGAGTATCAGAAAGGGAGAAATCAGAAAAACAATTTGAAATTATAATGGCTGAAAATTTTCCAAATTTTATGGAAATGAAATCCACAGATCCAGAAAAGTCAATACACCAAACCAGTATAAATAAAAGAAAACTATATATAAGGCATACAATTAACTCACTAAAAACCATTGTACAGAAAATTTTTAAAACAACCAGACTAAGGAGGCTATATTCCAAATAGGTGAATAAAAAAAAAGAGCCATAAACTTACCATAAGAAATTAGATAAAAGACAAAGTAACAGTATCTTTTTTTAAAGATAAAAGCTATCACCTCAGAATTCTTTATCCAGAAAAAAAAAATATATCTTTCAAAATGAAGGTGGTCTTCCAGTCTCTGTTTAGGGTATATTAAGTTGGAAAGAGTTTACTCCCAATCTAACAACAAGAAAAAGCCAGATGATTTTTTTGCAAATCATAACTCTTTTAAAACCCATTAGAGAGCAAATAAATAGGGTAACCAACTAGTCTGACATGTAAAGACAGACAGACAACTCCAAAGAGAAAAGAAACGTTACTACTGGCTTACCTAAGGCAGACCACAGGAGGAAAATGGGCTTCCCATTATTCTGATAAGAAATATTCAGCTAAAATGTTTAACCAGTTGTTAAAAGCTGAATATGGTTTGGCATAAGAATTTGCGGACATTTGAAAACTTTTCTCAATGGATCTCACCAAATTCTCATTAAAAAGATGGAGGGCAGGGTGGGAGAATGAGGAAAGCCACCCTCAGGTGTAGACTTGATGGAGGGTAATAGGAAAAGCACAAAGTTCCACTAGATAAAAGTCTTAAGGGAAGCAAACTCTGTTATCCACAGAGATTTCAGTGAACACCCATTTTGGCTGGGGGAAGGGAAATAAAAATCCCTCTACTTCTGGGCTTCAAAGAGAAATCATTTTAGACTTACACAATTAAAGGTGTTCTGCTATTGTGCAAGAGGTAGAATCACTGAAAAAGTCCTATCTCCAATACCCAAGAATATAAATCTTGCCTAAAATAGGCTGAGTTGTGACAACAGAGACTACACCCCACTCCCTACCACACGAGTAAGCATTCAGTAACAAGTAATAGTGGTTTACCACTGGAGAATGGACAAGAGCATGGAGAAAATCTTTCTGAAGTACAGGCTTAGAGGAAACACCTAAAGTTGAGGGTAGAACAGGAACACTGAGAAAAACACTGTAGCAATCTAATCTTACACTAAACATAATAAGATAACACTAGAAAAATTTGAAGCTTGTAATACACTGAGGGTAATAATAGTAATAACAAACATCAAACAAAAGTAAACAGTAAAATCCAAGGCCAGCTAAACTCCTAACTAGATTAACTCAACCCCTCACACTTAAGGCAGAGCAGAAAGAGAAGCCTGACAATTTTTGGCAAAAATATTATTTTAGTCTCTTCTGTTCTTAAAGTTATGAAACACATGAAAATAAAAAGTGACTAAAAAAGTGACTATCAAGGGACAATCAAGAGAAATACAACCCACTATTAAAGGCCAAAATAATCAACAGAATCAGCTTCAGACTGGAAATTTAAAAGGACTATGATGAATAAGTTAAAAGCTCTAGTTGAAAAGGTAGACATGAACAGATTGGAAATTTTAGCAGAGACATGAATGACATGGAAAGGCTAAGGAAAAATGGTGACATAGTTAAAGAATGGCTTTGATGGACTTAGCAGTAGACATGGCACAGCTAAGAAAAGAATCAGTGGTGCTGACATATGGTCAATAGGAATTATACACAATGTAATACAAAAATTACAGGAAAATTAAGAAAAAAAGAGAACAAAGCATTCTGTAGGACATCATAAAACAATATAGCATATGTGTAATTAGAATCCCAGAAAGCTAATTGAGAGGGGATGGAGGTGGAGGAATATTTGAAGAGGTAATGGCTGAAAATTTTCCAAAAATAATAAAAATCATATATCTGAAAAGCTCAGAGAGACCTAAGAAGGGTACATACTAAAAACAAAACAAACAAAAAATCCCACACATAAACACGTCATATTGAAACTGCTAGAAATCAGAGGTGAAAAGTAAATCTTGAAAACAGCCAGAGGAAAAGGACAATTTGCACCCAGATAGACAAGGTAAGAATTATAAAAGACTTCTCATAACAAATTATACAAGCCAAAAGACACTGTGGTGGCATCTTTAAGGTGATGAAAGAAAAACAAAGTCAACCAAAACTTTTCTACCCAGGAAAAATATCTTTTAAAAAATGAAAGAGGCATAAAGGCTTTTTAGGAAGAACAAAAACTGAGAGAATTCACCATCAACACACATGAACTAAAAGAAAATAATTTTTCAGGTTGGAGTTATATAATATCAAAGAGAAACTAAGATCCTTACAAAAAATGAACATCAGAAATAGCAAAAAAAAAAAAAAAGGGATAAATTTTTAAAAATTGATATTTTGTCATTCTTAATTGGTCCAAAAGATAACTGACTGATGAAAAAAAAATCAAAAGATATGTTGTGTTTATAGCATATGCAAAAGTGACATGCACAGTTACAATAGCCCAAAGACTAGGAGAGAGGAGCAGGGAGTATACAGATTTATATGAGGAGCTGCAGAGTTCTTACACTACTTATCAATACAAAGGAAGAAACACTGTTACACATAGCTTGAATGGATATAAGCATTATACAGAGTAAAAGAAGCCAGACACAAAATATTACATGGTATGTAATTCCATTTATATGACATTTAAGAAAAGGAAAAAATAATCTATGGGGAAAGAAATCAGAAAGTGTGTGTTGTAGAGAACTTGACTGTAAGAGTGCATAGGGGAATTTTCTATACTTCTAGAAATGATTGTATGGTCTTATGCGTTTGTCAGAATTCATCAAACCATACATTTAATATCTGCATTTCTACTTATCAATAAAAATCAACTTAAAATAAAAAAGGATAAATAATACGATGTCTGTGAAATAAAAACATTGAACTCTGGTTTACAAAAACATTTTCTTTTGTTAAGAAATGTAGGTGTATATATGGTTCTAGTACCTTTATCCAGCATGAAAACTGTCCAAAGGCAACATTGCTTGCAGAGTAATGATATTACAATGAACCAAAAATTTTAGACATTTTCTAAGTCTAAAACTATTCTGAAAAGAATGGCAAGTCGTGAATGAACTTCTCTTCATTAAATTGTACTTAAATTTTGCTTTTCTTTTTTTCTCAGTAAGACTTAAGCATTTGCTTGAAATTTAGTCTGAAGCTTAAAAACATTTTATCTATTAAGTCAGTAAGCATCTATGTAATTGAAAATAACTTCAAACCTCATTGTCATTTCTTGACAAAATCATTTGACAACTTGTGGTGCTAGATCTGGCCAAGTTGACAACGTTTATGTCACCTAATAGACTTTTTCAGTGAGACTTCTGGATGCATGCTGATAGAAACTGAGCCATAGAACTATGGACTTTCTTTCTTGCCAAAGCTATAGAACCTATTGTGTTCTAATCATCACCTTAACAGGGGTTGGTCCATCTGACAGAATACTGTTTTTTTTTCTTCCATTTAAGTTTTTCTTGGTAAAATATAAACTATTTTAAGACTGTCACTAGAGTATGAATTTACTGCACTCAGGGATTTCATCCAGTTGCCTGCCTGAGGGAAATGACTAGCTATCAATTCCTCCAAGTTATGTTTCTCAATATTAAAGAAAATGTCAGGAAATCAGGGGTAGATAATGCCAATTGACACTGATGCTACTTCAGTTTTATTCCTCTCTTTCAAACCAGCTCACCTATTTCCACAGTGTAGGAGTTTAGCAAGGTGTTTGTGGTCCTTTGAGATTTGCTTTGTTTAGGAGTGAGGTAGGAAGCTTTAAAAGACGCTTCAAATTCTCTGGCTTTTGTTTTGAAACAAACCCATGATTTGGTAACATACCAGTTGTTGATAAACAGCCTTTTCTTTTAGTAAAGGGCCTCACCTCTCCAATGTATTCTTGGGATGCAGAGATATTAAGTGCTGTGTCAGGTAGGTTTGAATGCAGAAAACAAAAACCACTTTGGGTGTTTCAAGCAGAAGAAAATTTAACACAGGGAATTAGGCACTTAAAAATCACCCAAAGGGATGGAAAAGTAAAATTGAGATGGTGATTTAAGCTTTTGTACCTCAAATAACAGCATACCATGTATGATGCAGGGAATGGAAACTTGTTACCATTAATCTGTCTACTGCAATGGCTGTGCTGCCCCACATCCCAAGATGCTGCCTAGAGAGTGGAATGGGTCAGCTAACATCACCACAGAAAATAGCCTCTACCTGCTTTCTGTCTTCCAAATATCACAGGGGTACATATCCCTGGCAAAACACAGATTTTGTCCAGAACCTTAGTTGTAAAGAGGAAAATAGAAGAGGGTGCTGAAGGATGCCAAATGCCATAGGCAGTATGTATGGCCCCTTAGCTTTGTTTATTTTCTCTTTCCATTAGCAAGACTCTTTCCATACTTGTGCATTATATCCAGTGAAGAAAATAGAACCAATGGATACAGAAGCTTCCATTATTTTTTATCTTTCCAACTTAAGCTTGACCCAATGTGAAAGAGATATCCATAAATGAAATATTTCTCTAACTGCTATTAATGGCAGCCTATTTTAGATGATAAAATGTGGCAGTAATAGTAATTGTATATAAACAACAGTTTGCTACTCCATGATTGTTCTGAAGTGACAGAAAACACTTCGCATCATAAATTTAGCATAATTTTGCACCACAAAGTAATTTTCAAAGTAATATAAATTTAAATAATTATCTTTGGGGAGGGAAGAGACCTAGGTGAACTCCGTGAAGCCTATCTATGTCTAACTCACATAGGGAGTTAAGAATATGTGGTTTCAACCTAAAACTAACCATATACTTCTAGCACTACTCAGGAGTAACTGGAGGAAACTGAACATCCAGGGACACTGAGGAAATTAAAATTGGCATTATGCTCAGAATGGAATTTCATGGTTGAAAAGTCACTCAGGGGCGCCTGGTTAGTTCAGTTGGTTAAGTGCCTGCCTTCTGCTCAGTTCATGATCCCAGGGTCCTGGGATTGAGCCGTGCATCATCAGGCTCCCCGCTTAGCGGGGAGTCTGCTTTTCCCTCTCCCTCTGCCCCTTCCTGCACTTGTGCTCTCTCTCTCAAAAAAAAAAAAAAAAAAAAGTCATGGACAGAGACTTTCTAAGGTTTTGACCAAAGTTAAACCAACATTAAAAGGCTAAGGTTTATACAGTTTAAGGGGAAAAAAAGAGAAACAGGTTTTAGTTGGTCAAAACAAAATTTCTGCTTAGTGAATCAATCTCTTCCAGACCAATAGCATATATCAAACCACATATATGCTTCACTGAAGAGAGACTGGATTTTAACTAATCATCTGCAATATTAAGAGCAATAATTGAGTGTTTATTGATCAAAAGAAACACATCCCATTACTTTCTAAGAGGTATGTTATTTAGGTTTTACTATAGATAGGTTCTATTTTCTGAGCAAAACAGCTACACACAGGTTGAGAGTTAGATCACTTTCAATATTTTTATCACTAAGCAAATTATTTCTAATCCATTATGGGGGGTTTTAATTTCTTTGTAGAAATATATCAGCTTTTGGCCAGAAAGCTTTTTGAATTTACATTATACATTATAAAATAATTGATCTTTGTTAATTAATGGGTAGATGTTAAAGGAAGTATAAAGGTTTTAGTTGGGGCTATTTTAGATTAGGTAAGTTAGAGAACATTTCTCTCAGAAGGTGACATTTAAATAGAAACAGGAATACAATAAAGATGTGAGCCACAAAAAAGTTGGGAAAGGATATTTCCTGGCAGAGGAGAAAGCAAATGAAAAAGCCCTGAAGCTACAATGGACTTGGCAGGCTCAAGGAACCACAAGAAACAATATGGTGGGAAGGGAGTCAGTGAGAGGGTGATGACTTTGGAGAAGCAGCCATATGCAGGAGAAGTGTGGACCTAGAAAGACAAGATGAGCAACTGAGTTTTAAGTGTGATGGCAAACCATGGTAAGATTTTGAGCAATGGAGAGATATGACCTAATTTACATTAAACAAACAAATTCATGAACCTCTCTCTGTCTCTGGCTAATGCTAAGAAAAAGACTGTAGGGCATTAGTGGAAGTAGAAAAAGAGCTATCAAAAATGATTACCTTCCTCAAAATCTAAGGTATTATAGGTGTGAAAAGGAAGGCATGATTAATTCAGTCTGCGTAGACTTAGTACATTAAAAGAATGAGCAGTGGGCGCCTGGGTGGCTCAGTTGGTTAAGCGACTGCCTTAGGCTCAGGTCATGATCCTGGAGTCCTGGATCGAGTCCCGCATCGGGCTCCCTGCTCGGCAGGGAGTCTGCTTCTCCCTCTGACCTTCCTCCCTCTCATGCTCTCTGTCTCTCATTCTCTCTCTCCCAAATAAATAAATAAAATCTTAAAAAAAAAAAAAAAAAGAATGAGCAGTTAGTAGAGCCTTTGAGATGAAATAAAAATATACAGATGAACACTGGGACTGGGAGAAATGCATCCCCAATTAAGAGACAAGCTGAGGAAAAACAGGATCACGAGTTTAGGCAAGTTGTCATTGGTGAAAGGCTGAGGGTTAATAGGATTATAGATTGCATGTAGAGAAGGATGGGGAGATTTGATTATTTAAGTAGATTGGAGCTAGGCTGTATATTGGAGTTTGTGATTTATTCCTCTAGCAATAGAGATCAATTTTTAAAATTAATAATTTAGATTTTATTTAGTGAGAAAATTTATATATCAACTTTTTCAAAATTTCCTACAGTGTAGAGTGCTTTGCTAGGAATTGGAAATACAGGGATAATATAAGACAAAACCTATTCCTTTAAAATTTAATAGTTTGTTACACTTTGATTAGAATAAAGTAGTTTCCTATAAGCAATGTGTCACCTTTTCTATAGCCTCAGAAGATGGAATTTCTCCCCCCTACCCAGTTTTGTAGTTACTGTGGCTTTGTTTTAGAGCCACCAATTTTCCTTTCCTGAGGAGTTCAGCATCAATACCCAAGGTGAAATAGACGTGCACTTCTCCCAATGTTGACCCAATTCTTCCCACTCATTATCTTCCAAGTTACCAACACATACTGGCCTCATATCACAGTGGGGGAAATTAATTTTTATTCTCATTAAGTACCTCAGTTAAATTTTACATCAAATCCCCTTACACAAGGTCTTCCAGTTATTTCTAAAAGCCCTCCAAGAAGCGTCTTATGAGTGCACATGAATGGGTCCCTCAAAATTTACACTTCAGCTCATTTATTAATTCGTTAGCAATTATGTTGGTAATAATACCTCATATAGAGGACCACTGTGCAGGGTAAATTCAGCCTCTCTTGATGATTGCCACTTGTTGCAGCCCTTGGAAGGATGGCCTTACCAACTTCTCCAATGTCACCCCATCTTTAACATGGAGCAGGCCTGTCTCATAATTCACCACTCCACAACTCTGATGACAGTGACCATTTAACTGATATTTCAATGACAGTGTGAGGACAAAAATACAAAAATACAACACCAAGACTAATGTAAAACTACCTCCTAAATATGCCTGTTCTCAGGGTCCACAGGTCCAGGGCCATCTTCAACATCCCTTATCACCCTGTCTAGCTTGTGGGGAGATGCCTACTCCTGATCAGAATACACACACACACACACAAATTTTTGAGAAGCTGCTGATTCTATGCATAACTCTGCATATCTATGATTCTAAATTAAAAGTTAAATTGACTTGAGGTACAGAGGGTCCCAGGTTTAGACTCATATCTCATACCTTACTTTTTGTTTCCAACAAAGCTCTTCTTAGGATGCTTCTAAATGCCACACCATTTAGAAAAAAAAATTCTATATTTTTTTCCCAAAGGATGTGAAACCATCCTCTGGCCACCACAGCTCTATCGCTTAGAAAATAATAATTCAAGAATGGCATACCTAAGTCATTCATCTGAATAATAACATATAAATTATAAAACAAACCTTGTCAAATTCTGATTCACAGTCTGTCTTGTGTGGCATGAAGTGCATACCTATAGATTTTTCTTGTAGTATCAGTGTAGGGGCAGGAAACTTTTTCCTTCTCCCTTCTAGATTGTTTGGCTAGTCTAATAAGTAAATTGACATAAAACAGATTAGCAAGAGAAAAACAAATTCTGTATGTGTAGGAGCCCATAAAAATATGAGACTTCCTGACAGTCAGGTAATTGAGGCTTATATAATACCCTGAACTAGGGAGAAGGGCATAGGGATCTGCAGCTTTAAAGGGGAGGAAGACAATTCACAGGAAGGTAAGATGAGCAAATGTTTAGGAAACAGATGTGTGCTATGCCATGCAGATAAGTCTGATATAAAAAGTTATATCTGATAATAGCTCCCTTCCTGGTAGGGGTCCCCTATCTAAATTCTTTCAGGCAGTTAAGGGGTGGTGGAGGGGAGAAAGTGCTTCAGGAATCTGCTGGGCCCCAATTGTCTCTGTATTTCTACTAACTAGTATGTGTTATAAAGATTCAAGAAATGATTGTTAAGTAGATAGACAAATGTATCTGATATCAGTGTGTCAAAATGTTTACATATATATTTGATATTATATAGATTACATATATAATATTTTGATTTCAGAAAATACCTGAATATTAGACTGAATTTTTTAAAATTTCCTTGGATACGGGATGTGCTACGGCAATAGTATTTTCAGTACTTCCTCCTTCCGTCCATGTTTAATGTTTTCTCTATTCATTTGTATTCCTGTCACTAGGAAGGTAAGATTAAAGATTTGCTTTTATTTTTTGCCATTTTCTCCGTATGATTTTCTATCCATGTTACCATGCTATGTCAGCTCTACGATTAGTGTTTCATTACCAATGTCCCTTGAAAGTAATTGTTATCACTGGCCCCAAAGGTACACATTGGAATTAGGCCATATCAATAGATTCTAGAACATAGACAGCTTTAGAATTAGGCTCTGCCAACTTATCTTTAACAAATTGAAAATTAATTGAGAGTAAAGGGAAGAAAAATAGTGTTCTCATCTATGACCTACAGGAGATACAGGGAATCTAAATGTTAATTCTGCCTTTGTGTTAACAAGAAAACTTCTATTTCCTTTGATTGTATCTCTCTTGCACAAAAAGCAAATTTTTTTTCTTGATTTACACCAACTTTAAAGTGTGTTTGCCTCTGGTAGCTTGTAAATTAAAGGGCTTTTATTGTATTCTGGCATTGTCACTTACTCAATGTGTCTCTTGTTTGAACATTTAAATTTTAGTAAGACTTAATATATTCTGTTACATTCAGTGTAGTGGTTTTGCCATAACACCAGTTGAGAAAAGTTATAAAATGCCTGACCATATGGTCCCTTGATGCACAACATTTAATACAAAACTCAAAGTAAACATTTCAAAAGTATTTTTGGAATCATTACCAAATGTTGATGCTACATAATAAAGACTATATGACAACTCTCCAAATGTTAAGCATTCTTAAATTGAGGAGCATTTTCAAAATAACAGGGAAAAACAGGGTTGTAGAAAGAAAACCTACTTAGACATTAGACTTCACTTGTGTCAACTCAAATCAGGTGTGACCACTTTTAGCTGAAGATGTCATGTCTTTAAGCCTCAAAGTCTTAGGGAAAAGATTATTGTAGGAATAATAATATGAGTATGAAAAAATTCTGGTTGTGACAGAGAATTTATTCCTTAACATTCTATTTGTACCAGATTATAGGTTGTATCATTGCTTCCTAGTTACTCAAATATCTCCTGCAATTTTAACTGGTAAGTGAGTTTTCTTCTTTAGTGCTTAGACTATGTTAAATACTAATGTTATACATAGGAATCATATCATCAAAAAGTAATTCACCTTAAATTGTAACAACAGAATCACACAGAATTTTCTCAACTTTGATTATATCCAGAGATCTCCAAGATGTTTACAGGCCTGCACATTTTTTGTCAGCTTTTTTAGGTTATAATTTATATACAATAAAATCTAGTAATTGTAAGTGTACAGTTACAGGAATTTTGACAAATATATAGTCATGTAGCCACCATCACAATCATGTTACAGAACAATTTTATCACACTAAAAAGCTCCTTAATGTGCATTTGCAATAAATTTTCTCACTGCCACTCCAGCCCTTATAACCACTAAACTACATTATAGTTTTGCCTTCTCTAGAATTTCATATGAACAGAATTTAAAATATACAAAACACAGTCTTTTGTGTTTGGTTTCTTTTACTTGGCATATTGCTTTTCAGATTTATCCAAATTATTGCATGTTTCAATAGTTTGTTCTTTTTATGGCTAAGTAGTATTTCATTATATGAATATATCATTATTTGTCCATGCATTCACTAGCCAATAGGAATTTGGACTTGTTTCCATTCTACAGCTCTCCTGAGAAAGCTGATATCAACATCCAAGTAAAAGTATTGGTTTGTACATATGCTTCCATTTCTCTTGGATAGACACTCAGGGTTGGATTGCCAACCCAGACAGTATGTGTATGTTTAATTTTATAAAATACAGCTAAATTGTTTCCAAAGTGGCTGTACCATTTTGTATTTTTACTAGAATATATGAACATTCCAATTGCTCCATATCTTTACCAATACTCCCAAATTAATCTATGGTTCCAGTATAATTTAATCAAAATCTGAGCAGACTTTTTTTGAAGAACTGACAAGCTGGAATTTGGAGTCCCTGGACCCAAATGTCCAACAACAGATAAGTGTATAAAAAACTGTGGTATATAATCAGACAATGAAATATTACTCAACAATAAAATAAGAATGAACTTTTGTTATAATTAAAACATCACTGATCATTCCCAAAAGATTATTCTGTATATAAGAAGTCAGACAAAAGAGGGTCAGTCTACTCTAGAAATACACTTACATAAAATTCTAGAAAAAAGAAACTGAGTTATAGTGAAAGAAAGCAAATCAGTGATTGCCTGGGAGTGATGCCGGGAAGGGACAGGAAAGAGGGATTTCCAATGATTATAAGAAATTTGGGGAATTAATAGATATATTCATTATCCTGATTGTGTTGAGGTCCAAATTTATCAAATACTACTCTTGAAATATGTGCAATTTGTTGTATGTCAATTATACATCAATAATATATGAAAATAATTTTTTGTTAATGATTTTAGATAAGTTGCCTTAACCCTTAGTAACATGAGAGAATATAATGCAATAAATGCCCTACTAAAACCTCACTTTTAAACTCTATAAAGATTCTGAAATTTCCTCCTAGGGATTTTGGTTTTGGAGGGTTTTTTTGTTTTTTGGGGTTTTTTTTGGTTATTTTTTTGGCCCTTTCTGCTTTGTTTTATTTATTTTTATTTTTTATGGTTTGTTTTAAAGAATGGGACACAGGTGGTTAGATTAAATGTCTCCTTTGTGTTATTTACTTGAAATTTTATAATTGGAATTAACCATTTGGGTTGGCAAGGATTTTTCATGACTTTGAACTCCCATTGGTATGCGAACATGAGTTTAAACCCAATTGACTAAACACTTAAAACAAATGCACTGGTTATTTGACATGATCTGCTCATTTACTTGATTTTGTACTTGGATAGAAGTCTTCCAAAGAACAAATCCGAGTCTTCATGAGCATCTAAAATTGGTGAGAACAAGAAGACAGAAACATTACCTCTCTCACCAGACAGTAGACTATCCATTTGGCATCTTGCCTGGAAAGTTGCAAACTCAATTAAATGAACATATGGCCCAGAGCAGTAAGCATTCATCTTTGCCAAGACTTATTTCTCTATGGCATTTCCAAACCATGGCTATGCTATAAACCCTTTCCATGTAATGAATTGTATTTTTTTTTTTTGCTTAATAATTTCACATTGTACAATGCTGCCATAAAAGTAATCATGGAAAAAATAGAATATTAGTACAAATTCCACAAGTGTGCTTTTCCTACTGAGGTACATTTTATTTAGGAAATCAGGTTTGGTGATATCTAGCCTTAATGAGAGGTAATGGTAGAATTAATAAATCTCCCAATATTCCCAGAAGCAGCTGTTCTCCTTTGAAATAATGAGCATATGGTTTCATCATATTTTATTGATTTGATCCCTTCAGCTAAAGAAATATTTCAGTGGAATGCCAACAACTTTCACAATTTCTGCATATTTCTCTATTTTCTTGGCTAAACAGAAAGCTGATGAGCATACAAATGAAAAACCAAAGGCAGTATTTAGATTTCTTAACCAAAGATGAAACAAAAGATAAGATGGGACCCATGAAATGTCTTTATTTCTGAGATGCCTACCTAAATATTTACTAGATTTTAAAAACAAAGCAGGATGGACTAAAATAAGTTAATGGTAAAAAGAGACCCCACAACTTATATAAATGTAGGAGTTGTCAGGGTTTGAGCCAATGACATATATACACCAGGAAGGCAGAACGTGACCACAACTTTCTAGCAAAGTGTGACCAGGTTCAATTCAAATAAGTAGTATCAAAATTATATAAAGAACTCATGGAAGGCTGCACAGAGGTTCAGTTAGGTTGATACGAGTAGGAGTCTATTAGAAAGCATATACAAGCCCAGAAGAAAAGGAAAGAGGTTACATATAGGACATAAAAAGAAAATATTCTAATCAGCCCAAGTTTGGGTGGGAAGCAACAGAGTGAGTGGAAAAAGAATTAGGTCAACATCAGTGACAACAGACAGGGAATTTCCAAAGGAGATGAACTAAACTATTTGAAAATTACTGAAAAAAAATGTGTATTTTAACTAGTTTCACCCCGTACTGTATCAATAGTCCCTTTGTAGAAGAGCTTCTCCTCCTGGAATTATATAATTTTATGGAATGAAGTTATTCTTTCAGTTAGAATTTCTCTCATTTTGGATGGTGGAGTATGCTACTTCAAAATGAACTCTGGTAGGTGTGCTCTAACAATTGCATGTTGATTTAAAATGTGTATTATTGGGCCCCAGCTCTCAGGAGGATAGATTCAGTAGATAGGAGATTGAGCTAAAATCTGCATTTAATGAGCTCTCCAAAAAGGTCTGGATTGAGAATTTTTCCCTTCTGGTTTCCTGCAGCATGTGGCTTTTGAGGCTCTGAGGTCTGCAGGAGGCCATTTATGACTCTGATCTTAATTACCAAAAATAGAGCTATTTCTATGCACATTATACCAGAAGAAGCAAATGGTTCAGCCTAATTTATTTGTTATTTTATGAGATATGATAATAAAGGAAAATAGTAGGAAAATATTTTAATATAGGGCTAAAAGAGGGAACTGTTAAATTAATTGCATTCCTTTAGCCATAATCTTTTGTTAGTCACAGTTGATCAGGTGTTTTTGATGCAAAACTTCTCTAGGTTTTTCTTTGGCATGCCAAAGTATCTGGTGAATCTCTAAGAGGAAAGATTACAGTCCAGCATTTCTGAAACAATTTGACCACAGGAGTCTCTTTAGGAAGAGGAGTACTGATTTCTTTGAGGTCATTCGTTCCCCAGCTCTTTGAGGAAAACACATGTAGACTTTAAAAATTATAGACTACCATTTAGTGAGTGACTATTATAATCCAAATCCATGTTAATCACATTTCTGTATTATTTATTATAAAATATTACCTAAAATAATACATATACTATTTATAATATAATATATTAGATAACTTATTAGGTGATGAATATCTAATGCAATTCTCATAAAATGCCTTACAAGGTGAGGGCAAAGCAACTCATGGAAAATGGACAAGACTTAGGATCATTTACGATGATTTTATTTAGTATTATTTTTAGTTTTAGTTTTTTTCCATTATTTGTTACTTAAATAGGTGTGACTATCCCATCTTAATATTATATCATTGTCCCATATTCTTTTTTGTTTTTTCTTTTAAGTAGGCTCTAGGCCCAGCATGGAGCCCAATGTGGGGCTTGAACTCATGACCCTGAGATCAAGACCTGAGCTGAGAGCACTTAACCAAATGAGCACTTAACCAGGTATCCCATCCCATATTCTCTTTAAAAATGATAAAATAGTGATAAAAAATGTTTATCAAATAGTTTGTTCTGCTATTATCCAATGAGGATTCCCACAATACTGTATGTGCTTAATTCATTTGTTGTCTCTGTACCTCACAAAATTAACTGATTATTAATAATATAAATCAATTATGAGACTGGTCAGAAAAAAAGACATTGGGCAATGAGCTATAACAGATGTAACAAACAATCTTTCTGTTTTTCCATGTTACAGTGAAAAGGGGCCATTTACATCATGTATATGAGGGGCATGAATAATTACTCTAAATGAAAGATGTGGCCAAGGCTTAGTAAAATTTCCCTATAATATAAAATATCACCTTATATTTGCACAGTTTGTTTAAACAGGTCATATTTTCCTTCCACAGTTCATGGAAGAGTTCTGTTTTCTATTAAGTTAAAAAAAGTCTTTGATTATACCCTATGGTTGTGTGGCATTAACACATCATCCAGATCATGACCCAGATGTTCTGATCTTAAACACTTTAGATCAAGAGCTTTTCTTGCCACTGCAATTGTGAATAGCTACTGCTTTCACTGGCTTTTTCAGTTTCCATGAGGTCAATGTTATTTTCCCCGTTTTTCAAGTGAGGAGACTGGCAGAAAGAAACTTGCTCAAGTGTCACAATCAAAGCAAGTCTCTTGCAAAATTAAACTTTGAACCTAAAGCATCTGAAATACTGGCTTACCAATGACTGAATAAAGCGAAATGCGTTTCTTATGCTCTAAAAATCCTTGCTCCTTTTTAAAACAAAATATTGTAAATAAGGATCCACACTATTTAAAAAAAAACAAACTTAGCCCATATTTATGAGTCTACAGATGGCACTAGAAATTACAATAAATGACTAATTAAGTATCTAAATATAGATAATTTGGGGTCATAAATCAGTTTTTCAGAATATTATGAAATGCTAATAATTCTTATTCTATTCTATTATATACATAACTATCATTTTTCTCATATGGGCTCCAAATTTTACTTCTTTAAGAATTAGGAAGACATACATTCATACCACATATGACCTAGGTAGGAAAAAAAGGAAAAATATCAAACCAAGGTATAGCATTTATGTATGCTGTCTATACTAATTTGTAATTGGGTTTCTTCACTTAACATTAAACCAAATGGATCTCATTATGAAAGGTAAGTCTTTTTTTTTTTTTAAGATTTTATTTATTTGACAGAGAGAGCACAAGCAGAGGGAGAGAGAGGGAGAAGCAGGTTCCCCGCTGAGCAAGGAGCCCGATGTGGGACCCGATCCCAGGACCCTGGAATCATGACCTGGGCCGAAGGCAGCCGCTTAACCAACTGAGCCACCCAGGTGTCCATGAAAGGTAAGTCTTAAAATATCTTAGGTTTTCAGGACTCATAATCACCAAGAAAATCAAGACTTATTTACTTAAATCTTTCCATAATAATGTGTATAACACAGGTTTTGTTAGATTTTAGTGAAGCAGTTCAAGGTGATGATTTCTCTCAGTGATATCTGAATGGCAATAAAACAGATAAAGGCATCACTTGTGCTTTGAATGTGACTTTACATTATTATATATATATATTAGATATATATATGTAGACAAATACATATATACATATATATTGTGACATTCTGATACAAATATTATACTTAACCAAGATATTTAATTTCTACAATTATTCTGAATATGTGAATAAAGGATATCTTGTTTCATTTAATAAAAATCATAATTCTGAAAGCATTCATCTTACTTTTTCTTCATAAGCTGATTCTTCATAAATTGTCCATGTCATAAATTGATACATTGTTTTTCTTCATAAATTGGTGACTTAAATGTGCCCATGAATGGTATGTTCAATCCAATGGCCTCAAACCATTCACCTCCAATGTTTGTCTTTTCCTCTATTTCAGCAACTCTTACCATCACACTTTGGCTCTTGTCAACATGTATAACAACTAGACATTTCACTTTGAATACCAAGTACTCTCTTTTCAACTTGCTTATTTATTTTTTCTTCAACAAAAACACCACCTATTTTGGTGGTCCCTTTGTTCCTTTCCTACTTAGATTTCATGGTACATCATTTCAGTAACCCTCTTGCAAAACTAAATGCATTTGCCTTAATTTTTAATTGGACAAATCTACCCAAACCCCTGCCCTGAATGAACCTAAACATCTGTTTGCTCTGAGCCTACACTGATTATTCCAAAACCACTGGAAAATGTCTCATTAGACAATATATTAATTCCACTGTGAATTGAGAGGTAACAATTTCAAATGAGCCCTCAACACTGCCACATCTCTCTGATTCTCTGATAACTCACTTTTAGATTCCCCACAATTATCTTGAAACTTCTCTACTACTTTTTCAAACATTGGACTAACCTTATCCTGTTTATTCTAAGTGACCTTGACTTCTATTTTAAAGAAATTAAAACCATCAAATGGAAACTTCCTAATTTTCTTTATATAAAACATTCCAACCTACCCCCATCTGTACATATGCTTTTTTCACTTTATGCTATTAAGTAGAGGACCTGCCTCTCCTCTTCCCTAAGGCTGATGCTTCCACCTCTGTTTTGGACTCTATCCTCTCTCATCTTTAAAAACTGTAAGTAATCAATTGTCTTTTTAAAGTTATTTAAACTTTCCTTTCCTGTTGTTTTTAAATTGCTCAATATTTACAAAAATATCTTAGTCTTTCATTTCCAGTTAGTTACTGCCCCATGATCATCCTCTTGAAAACCCTCATGCCATTATTCTTCACTGACTCTCTCACACCACACACAAGTGTTCAATTATCTTTTATATGCAGAGAACAAAAAAATTAATATCCCAGTTACAGATGTCATTTCTGATTCTCCCTTTGTCGTTTTTATTCCATGGATTCCATGACTTACTGACTTATAATCTTTATCCTAACATACTAGGACCGCATATACTGTTTTCACTTCATTTGCAATTTTACCTCATACCTTGGACAAACCTATTCCATTCTGACTCCCTGGATATTACAAGCAGACCCACAGAATATAATTTTGGTCAGTCTCTGGTAATTTCCTTCTTGTCTTTACCCAGTCTTTCTAACATTTACCTCTGGATACAGCCATGTGACTTCACCTAGGACAAGGAATATGTAAAACAAAAAAATATCTTAATAAATATTAATATCTTATTAACTATTGCTGGTAAAACAACAGTAATAGAATAAGAGAGTAGTATGGTAAGAAGAGAGGGATAGGAGGTAAGATCAAACCTTGGAAAAGCTTGACAAGGAGAAACAAGAGAGAAGGTTATGAGCCAGGAAAAATGAAAGAAAGAACAAGTACATATTGCATCCTATTTTATTTTAGAAAGGAATTGTCATATAACACAACTTGGCTTTTTTTTTTTTAATGAAAACTCTCCTTTTAACCACTATACACCTATCAGAATGGTAAAATCCAGAATACTAACAACACCAAACGCCGAAGAGAATGTAGAGCAACCAAGACTCTCATTCATTGCTGGTGGGAATGCAAATAGTACAGCCACTGTGGAAGAGAGTTTGGTGGTTTCTTACAAAACTGAACATACTCCTATCATATGATCTAGTAATCATGCTCTTTAATATTTAACCAAGTGATTTGATGTCTGTAGCAACTTAACTCATAATTGCCAAAACCTGCAAGCAACCAAGATGTCCTTCTTTAGGTGAATGGATAAACTGTGGTATATCCAGACAATGGAATATTATACAGCACAAAAAAAAAAAGAAATAATCTCTCAGGCCATGAAAAGATATGGAAGAACCTTAAATGCATATTACTATGTGAAAGAAGTCATCTGAAAAGGCCACTCATACTGTGATTCCAAGTATATGACATTCTAGAATGGGCAAAATTATAAAGACAGTAAAAAGATCAGTGGTTGCCAGGGATTAGGGTGAGGACAGGGATGAACAGGCAAAACACAGGAGATGTTTAAGGTAGTGAAAATACTCTGTATGGTACTATACTGATGTACATATATGATTATACATTTGTCCAAACCCATAAAATATACAAAAGCAAGAGTGAATGCTAATGTAAACTATGGACATTAACTATGTGTCACTGAAGGTTCATCCCTTGTAACAAATATATCACTCTGATGGGGATGTTGATAACAGGGGAAGCTGTGACTGCATGAGGGCAGGAGGTATATGGGAAATCTCTGTTCCTTCTTCTCAATTTTGTTGTGAACTTAAAACTCTCTTTAAAAAAATAGTCTTGAGGTGCCTGGATGGCTCAGTTGGTTAAGCGCCTGACTCTTGATATTGGCTCAGGACATGATCTCCAGGTGGTGAAATTGAGCCCTGCATTGGGCTTGTGCTCAGTGTGGAGTCTGCTTGTCCCTCTTCCTCCTCTGCTGTCCCTCTCCCCACTTGTGTGCTCGCAATCTCTGTCCCTCTCTCTCTAAAATAAATAATAAATAAATAAATAAAATCTTTTAAAAAATTTAAAAAAATTAAAAAACAAAGTCTTAAAAAAAAAAAACCCAGTTTTACTCACCTTTAGACATAGGTCTACCAAGTGACTCTATTCTGAAGATTTTGTTCTCCCTGCTGCTTCCCTTTCACAAACCATCTGGGAGAAGAGAGCAGCTTGGTTTCCCTCTTAAATCACTTTCTGGAAATATTCCCATCATCCATATTAAAGCTTCTACATATTGACAAATTCCAAATAGCCCCAGCAGACTTCACACAAGAATATAACTCCAATGTTACAAAAGAGAAAAACAAACCAAAAGTTTGTGTTTTTTTTTTAAGATTTTATTTTTTTAAGTAATCTCTACACCAAGGTGGGGCTCAAACTCACAATCCAGAGACCAAGAGTTACACATTCTACTGACCAAACCAGCCAGGTGCTCCCAAACCAAAAGTCATAATTTGGTGTACAGTCAAGGTTATTGAGCTTATAACAATGTGGAGAGAAAGTTTTCAAAGCATTGTCTGGTGACAGATGGCATGATTTTACTATTTCCTAGTGTGCCGTTATGGTTAGTCATGTCCCAATAATTGTGTTAAGCAAATTTCTGGGGTCAAAAGGGAAGAGGGAAGCTAAGTCTGTTAGAGCATATCCTAACAGACTAGTGAAATGTGTCAAAAACAGACCACAAACTAGCTAATTATGCCATCCAAATGAGCAAGCTGAAGTTTTCTGGGAAGAGGTAACATGTCTCCAGTAGGGTTAGTCCTTTGCGGTAAATAAAGAGCTGCTCTTCCATCAAAGACATAGTTGGTCCAGAAATAAGAGGACTAAAAGAAAATAAATGATTTTATTAAATAGCAATTAAACATACTTGGTTTAGAGTGACATAGTGAAAAATACCTCTTGCTAAGCAAAAGATGTATTGGGGAGGTGGGTAAGGACTATAAGGATTCTTTTTCTTTGGCTATAAAAAGCCAGAAATATAGACTAAAATGAACAAAATATTTAATTTAAAAAATTAACCTTTTTATTACATTAAGATATAACTTAGTAAATAGAATATGAAAATAAGACATTTCCTTAAAGAGGCGCCCGGGTGGCTCAGTCGGTTAAGCGTCTGCCTTCGCTCAGGTCATGATCCCAGGGTCCTGGGATTAAGCCCCACATCGGGTTCCCTGCTCAGCAGGGAGCCTGCTTCTCCCTCTCCCACTCCCTGCTCATGCTCTCTCTCTCTCTCACAAATTAATAAATAAAATCTTAAAAAAAAAAAAGACATTTCCTTAAAAACACTAGGAAAATACACTGAAATACATTAGTTCAAATGCTTTCTAAATTTATCAGACTAGATGACCATGTAGAAGTTCAATAAGGACAAAATTTGTTAAATGTTGATAAGTTATTTTACAGGATAATCGTTTATAGCAATATTTAAAGGAATGAAAATACATAGGTACCCTGTTAAACAAACTTTACATATTTTATCATTATTTAATTAAGTATTTCCAAAGATCTGAGAATAAAATCAAGCAATTCATTCTGACACTTTTTCTTATGTTTCTAAGTTACAATATATTGATAGGTATTTAAATAAACACCACACACTTCTGCACACACATGCATGCATGTATGAAGTAGGATTTCATGGTAAAACAACTATGGAAACTGGTGTATATGTTATCCCCTTCTTGATACACACAGTAAAAATTATCAATGTAACACCTCAAAGAAGCTCTGTTATAGAAGTCTTGTGCTATAACTTTGTTTAGGTTATCAGTTACCAAATTATTTTGAATACAGACCCTTTGTCATTAGCACACATTTACATTTTGCATGCTATCAATGACTTTTGGAAGATAATTAGGGAAATAAAAGTCCATTTGTACACTTCCTAAAGTTTGAGCTTCAAAAAGAATATGGTTAAAAATTTTTCACGAATGCCTCTTTTTCTTAGAATTTATTGGGAGAAAAATATAATTGACATCTTCTACATGGCATAGACTCTGAGAATGGTACAAGGTTGCTTCCTAAAGTAGCTGACTAGCTTCTATGGACTCCAGGTTTGGCACTAAATACATACATACATATGTAGGAAAAATCACAACAGATCATGAAAAGTGACTAAAATTTTTATCTTACTTCTGGAATCAATGATTTCCAATGTTAATTATTATGTGTTCATTATGGACTGAATGTTTGTACCCCCCTCCCCTCAAATTCATATGTTGAAGCCCTAACCACCAATGTAATGATATTAGGAGGTGGGGCCTTTAGGAAGTACTTAGGTTTAGATGAGCTCATGAAAAGTAGGGTCAATTGGTAATTAAAGGAGGTCATATTAATGGCTTCATTGTCCATAGATACTCATCTGACTCACAGAATAGAAAATGTTGGAAGGAAGTAGCTTAGCATGCAATTACTTTCCAAGATGGCAGAGGAGTAGGAGACCTTTATTTTATCTGGTCCCAGGAAGTCAACTAGATAGCTATCAAATCATTCTGAACACCTGTGAACTCAACCTGAGATCAAATAAAAGAATAGCTGCAACTCTACAATTAGAAAAGCGACCACTTTCTGCAAGAATGATGAGATGAAAAAACTCACCTCAAAAAAGAGAGCAAGAGGCAGTACTGACTGCCAGGGACCTAGTCAGTATGTATATCGATAAGATGTCAGAGCTAACGTTCAGAATAATTATGACAAATTTACTGGCTGGGCTTGAAAAAGCATAAAAGACACTAGAGAATCCCTTTCTGGAGAAATGAAAGAACTAAAATCTAATCAAGTCAAAATAAAAAAGGCTATTAATGGGATGCAATAAAAAATGGAGACTCTAACTCCTAGGATAAATGAGGCAGAAGAGAAAGTAACTGATATAGAAGACAAAATGATGGAGAATAAAGAAACTGAGAAAAAGAGAGATAAATAACTACTGGATCACAAGGGGAGAATTCGAGAGATAAGTGATACCATAAAGTGAAACAATATTAGAATAACTGGGATCCCAGAAGAAAAGGAACAGTGAGAGAAAGGGGAACAAGGTCTATTGGAGCAAATTATAGCTGAGAACTTCCCTAATCTGGGGAAAGAAACAGGCATTCAAGTCCAGGAGGCACAGAGAACCCCCCTCAAAATCAGTAAAAATAGGTCAACTCCTCAACATAAAATAGTGAAGCTTGCAAATCTCAGAGACAAAGAACATCCTGAAAGCAGATTGGGACAACAGGTTTGTAACTTACAAGGGTAGAAATAGTAAAGTGGCAGAAGACCTATCCACAGAGAGCTGGCAGGCAGAAAGGACTGGCATGATATATTCAGGGTGCTAAGGAGAAAAATATGCAGTCGAGAATACTTTATCCAGCAAGGCAGTCACTCAGAATGGAAGGAGAGATAAAGAGCTTCCAGAACAAACAGAAACTAAAAGAATTTGTGATCCCTAAACCAGCCCTATAAGAAATATTAAAGGGGATCCTTTAAGCGAAGAGAGAGCCCAAAAGTAACACAGACCAGAAAGGAACAGAGACAAAATACAGAAACAGTCACTTTACAGGCAATACAATGGCATTAAATTCGTATCTTTATGAATAGTTACTCTAAATGTAAATGGGCTAAATGCTCCAATCAAAAGACACAGAGTATCAGACTGGATAAAAAAGCAAGACCTGTTGATATGCTATCTATGAGACTCATTTTAGACCCAAAGACACCTCCAGATTGAAAGTGGGGGGCTGGAAAACCATTTACCATGCTAATGCACATCAAAAGAAAGCAGAGGTAGCAATCCTTATATCAGACATATTAGATTTTAAACCAAAGTTCTGTAATAAGAGATGAGGAAGGACATTATATCATAATTAAAAGGTCTATTCAGCAAGAAGATCTAAACACATTGATAATAACAGAGTAATAGTAGGGAACTTTAACACCCCTCTCACTGCAATGGATAGATCATCTAAGCAGAAAATCAATACAAGGAAACAAGGGCTTTGAATGACACACTGGACCAAATGGACTTCACAGATATATTCAGAGCATTCCATCCTAAAGCAACAGAACACACATTCTTCTCAAGTACACATGGAACATTCTCCAGAATAGATCACATCCTAGGTCACAAATCAGGTCCCAACTGGCCCAAAAGATTGGGATCATTCCCTGCATATTTTCAGACCACAACACTTTGAAACTTGAACTCAATTACAAGAGGAAATTTGGAAAGACAAATACTTGGAGGTTAATGAGCATCCTACTAAAGAATGAATGAGTGAACCAGGAAATTAAAGAAGAATTTTAAAAATTCATGGAAACAAATGAAAATGAAAACACAACTGTTCAAAACCTTTAGGATGCAGCAAAGGCGATCCTAAGAGGGAAGTACATAGCAATACAAGGCTATCTCAAGAAACTAGAAAAGACTCAAATACACAACCTAACCTTACACCTAAAGGAGTTGGAAAAAGACAGCAAATAAAGCCAAGCAGGAGATGAGAAATAATAAAGATTAGAGCAGAAATCAATGAAATAGAAACCAGTAGAACAGATCAACAAAACTAGGAGCTGGTTCTTTGAAAGAATTAATAAGATTGTTAAACCTCTGGCCAGACTTATCAAAAAGAAAAGAGAAAGGACCCAGATAAACAAAATCATAAATGGAAGAGGAGAGAACACAACCAACACTGAAGAAATACAATTCTAAGAACATATTATGAGCAACTATATGCCAACAAATTAGGCAATCTGGAAGAAATGGATGCATTCCTAGAGAAGTATAAACTACCAAAACTAAACCAGGAAGAAATAGAAAACGTGAACAGACATATAACCAGCAAGGAAATTGAAGCAGTAATCAAAAATCTCCCAACACACGAGTCCAGGGCTGGATGGCTTCCCAGGGGAATTCTACCAAACATTTAAAGAATTAATACCTATTCTTCTGAAGCTGTTTTAAAAAATAGAAATGGAAGGAAAACTTCCAAACTTGTTCTATGAGGCCAACATTACCTTGATCCCAAAACCAAAGACCCCACTGAAAAGGAGAATTACAGACCAATATCCCTGATGAACATGGATGCAAAAAATCTCACCAAGATACTAGCCAATAGGATACAACATACATCAAAAGGATTATTCACCACGACCAAGTGGGATTTATTCCTGGGTTGCAAGGGTGGTTTGACATCTGCAAATCAATCAATGTGATACATTACGTTAAAAAAAGAAAGGACAAGAATCATATGATCCTCTCAATAGATGCAGAAAAAGCATTTGACAAAGTACAGCATCCTTTCTTGATTAAAACTCTGCACAGTGTAGGGATAGAAGGAACATACCTCAATATCATAAAAGCCATATATAAAATGCCCACAATGAATACCATTCTCAATGGGGAAAAACTGAGAGCTTTTCCCCTAAGGTCAGGAACACAGCAGGGACGTCCACTATCACCACTGCTGTTCAACATAGTACTAGAAGTCCTAGCCTAGCATTCAGACAACAAAAAGAAATAAAAGGCATCCGAATCAGCAAAGAAGAAGTCAAATTATCACTCTTCGCAAATGACATGATACATTATGTGGAAAATCCAAAAGCCGCCACCCCAAAATTGCTAGAACTCATCCAGGAATTCAGCAAAGTGGTGGGATATAAAATTAATGCACAGAAATCAGTTGCATTTCTATACACTAACAGTGAGACAGAAGAAAGAGAAATTAAGGAGTTGATCCCATTATAATTGCACCAAAAATCATAAGATACCTAGGAATAAACCTGACCAAAGAGGCCAGGGATCTGTACTCAGAAAACTATAGAACACTCATGAAAGAAATTGAGGAAGACACAAAGAAATGGAAAAACATTCCATGCTCATGGATTAGAAGAACAAATATTGTTAAAATGTCTATGCTTCCCAGAGCAATCTATATATTCAATGCAATCTCTATCAAAATACCATCCACTTTTTTCACAGAGCTGGAACAAATAATCCTGAAATTTGCATAGACCAGAAAAGACTGAATGGCCACAGGAATGTTGAAAAAGAAAACCAAATCTGGGGGCATCACAACTCTGGCCTTCAAACTCTATTACACAGCTGTAATCATCAAGACAGTATGGTAGTGGCACAAAAACAGACACATAGATCAATGGAACAGAACAGAGAACCCAGAGATGGACCCTCAACTCTATTGTCAACTAATCTTCAACAAAGCAGGAAAGATTATACAATGGAAAAAGATAGTCTCTTCAACAAATGGTCTTGGGAAATTTGGACAGCCATATGTAGAAGAATGAAACTGGACCATTTCCTTACACCATACACAAAAACAGACTCAAAATGGATGAAAGAGTAAATGTGATACAGGAATCCATCAAAATCCTAGAGGAGAACACAGGCAGCAACCTCTTTGACCTCAGCAACAGCAACTTCTGGCTAGACAAGTCTCCAAAGGCAAGGGAAATAAAGGCAAAAATAACTACTGGGACTTCATCAAGATAAAAAGCTTTTGCACAGCAAAGGAAATAGTTGACAAAACCAAAAGACAACATACAGAATGGGAGAAGATATTTGCAAATTTCTTATCAGATAAGGGCTAGTATCCAATATCTATAAAGAACTTATCAAACTCAACACGCAAAGAATAATCCAATCAAGAAATGGGCAGAAGACATGAACAGACATTTCTCCAAAGAAGACATACAAATGGCCAACAGACATGAAAAAATGCTCAACATCACTCAGCATCTGCGAAATACAAATCAAAACCACAATGAGATACCACCTCACACCAGTCAGAATGGCTATAATTAACAAGTCAGGAAATGACAGATGTTGGTGAGGATATAGAGAAAGGGGAACCTTCTTACAGTGTTGGTAGGAATGCAAGCTGGTGCAGCCACTCTGGAAAACAGTATGGAGGTTCCTTAAAAAGTTGAAAATAGAGCTACGCTATGACCCAGAATTGCACTACTAGGTATTTTTTTTTTTTTAAAGATTTTATTTATTTATTTGACAGAGAGATAGACAGAAGAGCATAAGCAGAGGGAGTGGCAGAGGGAGAGGGAGAAGCAGGCTCTGCACTGAGCAGGGAACCTGATGCGGGACTCGATCCCAGGACCCTGAGATCATGACCTGAGCCGAAGGCAGACGCTTAACCATCTGAGCCACCCAGGCACCCCGCACTACTAGGTATTTATCCCAAAGATACAAATGTAGTGATCTGGAGGGGCACCTGTACCCCAATATTTATAGAAGGAATGCTCATAATAGCTAAACTGTGGAAAGAGCCCAGATGTCCATTGACAGATGAATGGATAAAGAAGATGTGGTATATATACAACAGAATACTACTCAGTCATCAAAAAATAAGAAATCTTCCCATTTGTAACATGGATGGAACTACAGGGTATTATGCTAAGCAAAATAAGTCAATCAGAGAAAGACATTTATCATATGGTTTCACTAATATGTAGAATTTAAGAAACAAAAAGGATCATAGGGTAAGGGAGGGAAAAATAAAAGAAGATGAAATCAGAGACAGAGACAAACCATAAGAGACTCTTAATCTTTAGGAAAGAAACTGAGGGTTGCTAGAGGGGAGGGAGGGCAGGGAAGGGCTGGGTGATTGACATTAAGGAGGGCACATGATGTAATGAACACTGAGTGTTATATAGGACTGATGAATCGCTGAACTCTCCCTCTGAAACTAATACGCTATATGCTAATTAATTGAATTAAACTAAAAAATCATAAAAATTAATTAAAATATTAAATAAACTGTCAAACCTATGCAGTGAAGGTGAAAGAAAGAAAGAAAGAAAGAAAGAAAGAAAGAAAGAAAGAAAGAAAGAAAGAAAGAAGAAAGAAAGAAAGAAAGAAAAAGAAATTAAATAATAGGAGTGGATAATAAAAGGAAATAAAATTTTGATGTCACCCTAAAAAAAAAAAAGAAAGGAAGTGGCATGGATAGAAAGTTAATCGTGTCACAATTGAATGAAAATGCTACCACTTTTGAACTTTTCTGGGTCCTTTTTTTTTCTTTTCTTTTTTTTCCACAAAGTCCCAAATTTAATCAGTAAAAAACTTATTTTAGTTTTCAGTCTATTTGATATTTGACATAACGGATTTTTCTTCAAGAGAGAGACACATTTCAACAAAAAGACAGATTTCATTGTCTTTGGCTTATTTTCTTCCCCAGAGAAATAGACGAAGTTTTTTTCTCATTATGTTTTACAAACAAAAAAGGGCAGATTCTAGCAGGATGTTCACAATTTAAAATACTGAATCATACAAATACTGGGATGAGAAATAGAGAGCAATGCAAGGGCCAGGTACACTGCACTAAATTCCACATAATAAATTCTCTCAAAAGAAATACCACTGTAAGGACTGAAAATTTCAAGTTAGAAGAACATAGTTTTTAAAGGTGCCATTAAAGACATTAATAAAGAATGTCTTGGGGCGCCTGAGTGGTTCAGTTGGTTGAGCATCCAACTCTTGATCTTGGCTCAGGTCATGAAAACAAATCACTTTGAATCAAAAATAGTTAAAAATCTATCAGAAAAAGTGTTCATAATTTATAAACTGGCAACATGTTTACTTATTGCAGAAACTTAAATTTAATGTGTTCATGTTTAAACATGGAACATTTCTATATCAGTGTGAGAAAGAATTCAAGAGAAAGAATCTCAATGAGAATGCAATCCATTGAATCTGAGAGAACTATTTAGTATCTGTATCTTAGTAAAATAAGAAAAATAAAGTCCAGGGATACAAAATTCTTACATCTAATAAATGTAAGATACAAAAAGTGGCTTTCATGATTAAAAATTCTAAGTAAAAGTGTTAGAAGCTAGATGAGTATGGCAATTAGGATGCTTTGACTACAAGTAACAGAAAATTGAGATTTAAATAGCCTTAATTGGACATTATTTGAAAATTTACTTATTCAGTTAACAAGAATCTCTATAGGAAGCTCAGAAGGTGGACAGTAAAGAAAACTTTCAGGGTTGTTTTGTTCAGTGACATGATAAGAAAATTAATAACTCAGTTCATTCCCATATCTCTGCTCTACCCCCAGTGCCCACATTTTTTGGCTTTGCTCTTTGGCTTACCCATCGTTCCAGATATCACACCAAGGCTTGGTAATGATAACCAACATCAAAAGAGAGAAACTCTTTCTGTATCATCATTTAAAGAGTGAAGAAATCTTTTCCAACTGTTCCCTCAAAAAATTTTCTTTCACACAAACTTTGGCTAGAATTAAATCCATGACTAGCTGAGATAAATTAGGATTCACTTGCTGGTACTAGAGATGAGTCAGACTCTCTGAGTGCAAAGGAGGATGGAAATCTGAACAAAATCAATTCTTGGAAAGATGTCAGGGATAGAGAGATGGGTTTTCATAGGCCACCTCAAGTGTATAGTATCTACTGTTTTAAAATAATAGAATTTTCTAGAATGGTTTGCATTATAATTATAAAAATAATCATCTAGATGAAATAAATATAGTCATAAGAAAAGCATTTTTTGGTTTTCCACATTTGCCAAGACTCTGGTAGAAACTTGGAATAAAATGTTATTTTGATTCTTAGTGGTATAAATGTTAAAGATATCATGACAATATAATTTTGCTACATAGACTTTAAATTATTTTGCTTAGAATTTATAATCTTTTGAAAATTAATTAAAACAAATCACATCATAAGGAAATTACCTCTTTTCCTGGTCCTGAAACATAGAAACACTTCATGTAGAGGATTCCTATAAATTGTGATTTAGGGGACAATGTCACCAAATTAAACTGTTTACTACCTAAAACAAAAAGTCTTACATACTTGTTTTATAAAATACCCTTCAACTAGGCCAGTGGTACAATGGCAAATGACAATTCACACACACACACACACATACACACACACACGCACACGCACACACACACCCTTCAAAAGAGAACCAAAACAACTTGGACAGGCAGGCAGAAAAGCTGTTAACCAATATTGCTTCCTAAGTAAGTAGTAGAGTATTAATAGGCCCTAATAAGATCAGGAAATATTGAGGTAAAGTTTAGCAAAGCAAGTATCTTTTCTTAAGGGTTTCTTAGAACCTTTAACATGTTAATATGCATTAATAAAAATAGCTAGTATAAGAATTTACTGAATATTACACACTGGCATACAGTCCTTAAAAATTTTTTTTTAATCAACAAAATAATCCTATGAGCTAAGTACTTATGGTACATTCATTTTAAGACAAGAAACCTGAACCCATCTAGAAGCTGGGCTGGGGAAAAGGGCCAGCAGGAGGCAGGTAGAATTTTTCTGTAATTAATTCAAAAATCTACTCAGATTGCAAAAAGTGTAAGAAAGCAAAAAGTGATAAAAACATAAACCCATAGTTGTACATAGAAGTAAAAGTGAAGTAAAAAGAATATTCAAGACTTTGATATCCCTCCCAGCTTTGTAAAAGTATCCAATACATTACTTCATAGAATTAAAAAGATAAACAATTGGATTAGATGCTTTGCTATTGATCATATTATTATTCAATATGCTGACATTTGCAGTCCTGAATTTTAGAGGAATAAAATAGGCTATCTTCATATGATTTAGAACTACTAAAGTGTCAAATAACAAGGATGTATTTAAAACAGATTTTTGTTAGTTTTAATCTTGAAAGTAGCTATGAACTGTGCCTTGGAGCATTTAACAATATTTAATCAGTAAAAACATGGCAAATGGTAAATCCTTGCATAGCTTGGAAAGAACATATGCTTTACAAGAGATAAGTGTAAATATGTATATTCGGAGTTGTATTTCATTTTTAATCTCAAGTTCTTTAGGGTGAACTACATTTTGAATTTTAAGCATTTTGTTTAGCTTATTGCAGTAAATTCTCATGCTTCCAAAATTATTACTTCTTATGGGCATTTTTTGCAAAGAAAAAAAATACCAATTCTTATTATCACATTAAATTGCCTGATGAAGAATTGTCAACTTTTGTTGCTTCACTGCTTCCTCTCACATTTGCTTCTTTAAAAAGAACTGTTTGACATTTGTCCCATATCAGCCCGTTTTACACCACGCTATTCTACGTTAATGTTTGCTATATAAGTTGGAATATGGTACCTTCAGTGCATGGCATACCCTATGTTGCATGGCTTGATAATGCCACAGTGTGAATATACTACTGGTGACTCAGATTATATTAAGAGATTTCTGTCTTTCAGAGTATTTTCTACAGCGATCTTTCTGATGTTATTTTAAGATGATGAAAATTTAGATGGTTCTATAAACACCTTATAGTATATTGAGAAATTTTGTATTTGTAAATATGAATTTTTTGCTCTCTCTTGAGAAGTCTGAATGGCAGCTATTTGATACTGAAACTGGGCCGTCAGTTGCAACCTCCAATTTGTCAGAAAATATGTTTAAAAATTAATCTGAGTATGGTGTAAATCTATTGATAGTTCCAAACTTAGAATTTTTCTTCGTGAAAGTAAACTAGTAAGTAAATAAATATTTTTTGTAGGAAAAAGTACATTTCTGTTGCCACTGTTGTGTGCATACATATACATTTTAGAAAACTGAAACGCAATTCTGTTGACCTTTTTCAACTTCACCTAAACATAAAGTTTCTTATCAATTCTTTTAAACATTGTATACAGATTTCTTTGAGAGTGTATTAGGTTCAAGGATCTGAACTGGAGAATAAAATATAATCACCTGCAGCATAAAGTCACCTTGAGCTTTGAATGGAAAAATAATCTATGATGTTACTGAGGTCACATAAAATACAGGCTAGGTTGGAATGATTACCTGACCCTCCCCTTCTTAGCTCTAATATTTTGGTAAACTATTAATTTTCTCTAGTTTTCCCCACCAAAGTTCAGTGTTTATTCGGACATAGAGGGCAAGTTATAACTCTCTCAACTGATGGGAAAAAAAGAGCTTTCCATGAGGTGGAAATTTTCATATAAGTTTAGTCAAGAAAAAAATATATATCTGTCATATATGTCCTCATCTCCATTTATCTGATGACCCATTATGAAATATAACCTTTGGCTACAATCAATAGTTATGGTGTATTTAGGGTTGTTGAATAGGCATAATTTTTGCCTTGTGAGATTCTGGTGGGATACCTCAAATAGATAAATAGGAATTCTTGAGAGATTTCATGGAACTGAGAGAGGCTCATGTGACTTTGGCTGAAGAAAGATAAGCGCTCTTAAAACTCTATGGACAGGAGATTTAAGAAACAAAACAGATGAACATAGGGGAAGGGAAGGAAAAATAAGATAAAAACAGGTAGGGAGGAAAACCATAAGAGACTCTTAACTACAGGAAACAAGCTGAGGGTTGCTGGGGGTGGGGTGGGAGATGGGGTAACTGGGTGATGGGCATTAAGGAGGGCACTTGTTATAATGAGCATTGGGTGTTATATGCAACTGATGAATCACTAAATTATACCTCTGAAACTAATAATATACTATATGTTAACTAAATTGAATTTAAATAAAAAATTTAAAAAATTAAAAACGAAAAAACAAAAAAAAAATCCTCTATGAAGAAGAGAAATACTACATTGCTAAGCATCAACACTGATTTATTGATTTTTAATTGAGTTGCTTCTTACTAGGGTAGTCTCTGGGCTTACAGACTATGGCAATAGAAAAAAATCAGTATGTTTAGTAATTCTCCAGAACACATTTAGGCCAACTAACAAAGAAATAAAATGGACAATTCTCTATCTAGGCACTAATGGCCTGATCATTCAATCAGTTCACACAGTTGTAGCATGAAGACATTGCACAGCTAGGTTCTGGACTCTCAGCCCAGCACTGCCATTCTTCATTACTTCATTCTCCCTAGAGGTTGATCTGGGAAGAGGTAGAGTGCATTCTATCATTTCAGTATGTCTCCTCACAGGACACTGGAATGACATCAGTTTGTGAGAATACACAAGCTGCTCCAGCCTCGAATATTTACCCTGGCACTGAGCACTGTCTGTCTCATCTAGGTAATGTAAAGTAACTCCCAGTTTTAGCTCTGAGAGCCCAAACGTGCCCATTTATCAACCCTGACCTGTATGCTAAATTTTAGCCCTGCATTTCTGTCTTTTGTATTTTATGGCCTAACTTATCACGCAGCATTTCATACTCAAAAATCCACAATTAGAATAATAATAGCTAACAGATATTTAGCATGCACTATAGGCCAAGCACTATTATTAACACTTTGATAATACTGACTTCTTTAATGCTTAAAGTTTCAAAACAGTCTTGTGAGTACTTATTCTCTTTCAAAGTTGAGAAAATGAGGGACAGAGAGAAAAATAACTTGCAGAAGGTCTCGTAACTGGTAAATAGCAGAGTGGGAATTAAAGTCTGGCTCCAGAATCCTCAGACTTAGCCTCCTCCTGGTACTGTTCCTTGTACTACCTTTAAAAACAATAAGCTCCTCTTTCAGAGTTTAATAATAACAATGATAATGGTAATAGTAATAATAATAAATCTCGGCTACTTAGGCTCAAAATCTCAGATTTTTTTTTACTTCTTCCTCTGTTTTGCTGATTCTACTTCCATAATATCTCTTCTCTCTGTTCTTTTTTTTTTTTCTATTACAACTATTTTTTGTCTAACTCAGGTCTTTATTTCTACCTGCTAAGACAAATACAATATTGTCCTTTGGAGATATTTCCATTACAACACATATCAATATGTTGTATTCTTATAATGCCAATGATAGCATAACATTATATGAATATAGAACACTTAATTTGCAATGTAGCTATCCTTTGTATTATCTAACTTTTTAATCCTTGCCAACACGGCATTTAAAGTTGGACACTTTGATATATGTTATAAATATTTTCCAGTTTTTGTGACTTTTGACTTTTAAAAACGTATTTTTGCCATTCAAGAGTTTTGACTTTCTAATTGGTCAAATTTTTTTCTCAGTGGCTTGTTTTCTGATATCATAAAGAGTAATTACTCACACAAAATTATGAAGAAATACCTCTATCTTCTTCTGCTACATTTATGTTCTCTGTTTACGTGTGTATATTAAGTTTTATATATTTGTGTGTTTATTGTAGTTATTGTTTGCTTTTTTGTTAGTTTATTTTACATTTAAACCATTTCTCCATCTAGAATTTATTCTTGTATAAGGCAGAGAGTAGGCTCTTTTTTCCTCCCTCAAATGCTTCTCCAAGTAGACCCAATGCAATATATTGAAACTATTTTCTTCACAGACTTGAAATATTCCCTTTATAAGAAAGAATTTCTAGTGATTCCCAATTTTCTTGTATTTTCCTGTTATATACTTATGTTGATTACAAATAACACATTTTCCCCTTCTCTAAAATAGCTCACTCTTTTCTTGCTTAATTTCACTGTTGTCTATACCCAGAATACAGTGGAAATCCTTACCTTGTTCCTAGTTATTTTAAAAAGATTTATTTATTTATTTTAGAGAGAGAGAGGGAGAGAAAGACAGGGGGAGAGGGGCAGAGGGAGAGAGAGAGAGAGAGAATCCTAAGCAGACTCTACTTGGAGCTCAGAGCCCTCTGCAAGGCTTGATCCCACCCACGACCCTGAGATCTTGACCTGAGCCAAAACCAAGAGTCAGATGCCCAACCAACTGAGCCACTCAGGCGCCCCTTGTTCCTAATTTTAATGACTATTTCTGTTTTCATCATTAGGTTTTATATCCATATTTTAGATTTTTAAAAACAAATAATGTGTTGTAAATTTCATAAATGTTTTTTCAGCATCTGTGGAAATTACCAGTTCTTCTCATTTGACCTATTAATATGGTGAATTATATTAATGTATTGCCAACACCAAACCATGTGGGCATTTGTAGAATCACCTTGCTTGGTTGTGTTCTGTGTTTCTCTTAATACACTACTTGATTCTACTTGTAAATATTTTATTTTGCCTTAGTACCAATACTATCAATATTTACAACAGAGGGGCGCCTGGGTGGCTCAGTTGGTTAAGCGACTGCCTTCGGCTCAGGTCATGATCCTGGAGTCCCTGGATTGAGTCCCGCATCAGGCTCCCTGCTCGGCGGAGAGTCTGCTTCTCCCTCTGACCCTCCCGACCCTCCCCCCTCTCATGTGCTCTCTCTCTCAGTCTCTCTCTCTCAAATAAATAAATAAAATCTTTAAAAAAAAATTTACAACAGAAATTGACCTATAGTTGCTTTTTATATTTAAAATAAATATATTTATAAAGTTTTAATATCAATTTTAGAATACATCTTATAAAAAGTGTCTGGAAGCTTTCTTTCTCTAGGTATGTAACAGTTTAAACCTTTGCAACTTGATATCTGGCTTAAGTAACACTATCAGCATTACCTGGGACCTTGCTAGACTCTTAGATCTTATTCAAACCGAAGCAGAATCTGCATTTTAATAACATCTCCAGGTGTTTTGTAACTTTGAGAACACTAATATGAATAATATAGGAATTATATGTTTTTGAAGGCTTAGTAGAATTCACCTGAGAAAATGCCCTAGTGCTCCATATGTGTTTATATTTGCAGAGGGCAAGGGGTACCTGTTTGACAACTTTTCTCATTTTTCAAACCCAAAGTTCATTTGTTTATCTATTCCAGAGTCCGTACCTAATTTATATTTTCCTAGAAAATGAAAAATTAAGATGTGCATAAACTTAAGCTAAGTATTTTCTTTTACTTATCTAATGTTTTGCAAATGTTTGAATTCCTTTCTCATAAGTTTTGTGCCTTTGGGATTTTCCCCTTTATTCAAGATTATGTTACTTACTTGTTTATTTTTATTTTCAAAGAAGCAGACTTGTGTGTTGGCTAGTTTGATGGTTTTCTTGTTCATCAATTGCTGTGTACATATTTTATTTCTTCCTTTTGGTTTCCTTACCTTAATTAATCTTTTTCCTAATTTAAGATTATAATATCTGATTTATGCTTTCCTATTCTTTTCTGTTTATGATTTTCCTTTTTGCACAGACTTTACTTAAATCCTTCAATGAAAATATGTCATCTTTTCCTTACCATTTTTCCCTCAGCAATCCTTTAATTTCTGATTTCTCCTTTGACTCAGTTTGTGGGAAAGAAAAATATATATGTTTATTCTATATCAATTATTTTCTGTCTGATCATTTCTAGCTTTTCATTGTCATTTCATTTTGATTTGTTTTATCAAGCCTGTGTTTTATGCCTGTGAGTGTTTCAGATGAGTGTTTCTTCTCATTTTGTTGCCTTTATTTCACTAATGGTTTCTCCCCGCACCCCACTCGTTCCTGCAATTGGCCATGTATTTTTGCAAATTATATTGTATTTGACAGCTCTATTTTGAAATAATGATTGTTATTTCCTTTTTTTGTTATTATCATTAGGAATGGAAATAGAGTAAAAAATATCTATCCCACCATCATGCCCATTACTTTAAGGAAAATTAACACTTATCTTTTGTCAAAATTTTGAAATTAAAAGATGAAAAATCAAAAAGAGAATTCCAGTTCCATTGATGACTCTGTATCAGACTAACTCATTAAGAACAACAATGAAAGATTGAAAAAAAGAGAAAAGGAGAGAGAAGGAAGAAGGGAGGGAGAAAATGAAGGGAATGGAAGGGAAACTATATCTTATGTTTTCCTTTTTTTTATTCTCTTGCTTGCAAGTGTGATTGAGCATCTGCTGTTAACTGGATACTCCGGTTTCTTCTTCTATGAATTGCTGGTATGTGTCTCTTGCCCATTTTCCCCCTACTGTATGCTTATGGCATATAAAAGTTCTTCTTATTCTAGATTACTAATTGTCAGTCAGTTGGAAGTGTTGCAAAAAGCATCTCTCAGTCTGTAATTTGTTATTTTATAATTTGTGGTATTGTTTTAATGAAAATAAGTTTTAGGTTATGATCTTAGACAAATATGTCAATTTTTTTTATGGATTTTGTTCTTTGCCTATGTCAAAGAAATCTGCTTCTACTCTTAGGTTATAATGATATGTTTCTATATTCCCTGATACATTTTTAAATAAGCTTTACATACACTCCTTTGGATTTTATTTCTTTAAAAATTTTTTTGTATAGGATAAAGGTATAGATGCAATTTTAATTTTTTTCCTACTGATAACCAATTATCCCAATGCCATTTACTGAATAGTACATTCTTTTCACACTGATCAGTGATGCCACCTCCAACAATTCAAGCTGCCATATATTCCTGGCTCTGGTTCTGAGTTCTCATATGTATTCTATTGACCTAATCATTCATTACTGTACAAAGCTCACACTGGTTTAAAAACAGTCTTCTAGCTTCCACTCTTGCTTTTAAGGATCCCAAAATGTTTATAATTCTATTCCCTTTAATAATTCAGCAAATAATAAGGACTTGCTACTGCCTGGAAATAGCTCAGGTGCTAGAGAGAGTCTATCAATGACTAAGGCAAATTTTCCTTGAGAAGCTTACATTCTATCGAACAATCAGATAATTAACAAATGCATAATATCATATTAGATAGTGATCGATAAAATATAGGCATTTAAGCTGAACAAGAACATGAGAGAGTGACAACAGGCCATTTTAAATAGAATCAACAGAAAAAGACTCCCTTTGGAGGGAATGTTTGATTTGAGAACAACTAAGTGAGGAAAAGCCATGTGATTATTCTATACTAAGAGTATTTCAGAGGAAGTAAATTCAAAGGCCCAGAGATGGAAATGAATATCTTTGTGAAGCAGAAGTAAGGCTGGTTTGCTAGAGTGGAATAAACAAGTGGGAAGAAGGACAAAATGAGGACAGAGAGGGAGCCAGGAAACCTTATTTTATAGGGCTTTGTAGGTCATGATAAGGTATTTGGATTATCTTAAGTGTGTTTGGGAGATTTTGGAGCAGAGACTTATATAATTAGTTATATATGTTAATAACATTGCTCAGGATGCTGCTTGGAGACCTCTTATAGGAGAGCAAGATTAGAAGCTGGGGACATTCGGATGTTAAATATTCTAGCAACAGATGGTTTGGCTTAGACTAGGATGGTAGTAGTGGAGGTGGAGAGAAATAAGATTTGTGAAATATATTTAAAAGGAATATATATGACATCTAAGAGGACATGAAATATGTGGACTATGATTGAAAAAGAGCTGTTATTTTTCTAAGCAATGGTTAGTTTCATTTCTGAGCTAAGAGAGACTGGGGGAGGAACATGTTTGGAGATAGAGGAAATGGAAATGAGTAATTTGGGGGGCCTCTTAGGTGTGAGGTGTCTATTGGAAATTCAGGGGGAGACACTGAGTAGACAGTTGAATATATGAGTGGAGATCAGGAGGAAGGCTGGGACCAATGAATAAGGTCACCTTGATCAGAAGCAGAAGAGAAGTGGGCTGGAGCCCTGAGTCCTTCCAATGTTTGGAGGTGGGGAGGATGAAGCATATCAGGCCAAAGAAACTGATAGAGCTAGTAAAGTCAGAGGTGGACCAAGCATGCAGTTGCCTGGAAGCAGAGTCAAGAAACTGCTTCAAGGAATAGGTAGTGTACCATGTCAGATGCACTTTAAATGTTGCACTAGTATCTTAGATGAAGATGTGCTCCACTCTTACTGAGAGCAGAAATGAGTAGCATCAAGTTAAGATGGAGTTATATCTCTGGCAGGAAATTGTTTAACCATTTTCCAAGAAAGCATTCACTTAGGAGATTCCCTGCAATATATACCAACAAGAAGTCACAACCTTGAGAACTGGTACATATCCCCTCTGTAATTTGCTCCGAGTACTCCATGATATAAGGAACCAAGTATTTTAACAAATCACTCCATTTGAAAGAATTGGTCTTTGTGTTTAGAGACAGGATTCTCTATCACTATCCTTATTGCCTAAAAACTAAAATTAATATTCCTTAGTTTTCCATCCAAGGTGATCTGGCTCCTTCAACTTCTACATCATCATTTTTAAATATTTTTTTCATTCCATCATATATTCTATAGCCAGCCACAATGATTTTAAAAAATCAGTTGTAGTTCCGTAAAACCAGTATATTTCCTTTCAGAAATTATCTCATAATTTTGCTTTGAGAATTTAGTAAGTTCCAAAAAAGCACATATGACATGACATGTAGTAAATCCAGCTTAGGTATCAACTCCTCAGTTTTGCTTTCTCTTACCTTCTAATATCTTTTAGTACACATTCAATTACTGCTTCTTCTCTATAAGTTCTGTGCTGGTAGGGAAATAAGTAAAACTCACAAAGCCTCCCAGGCAGCAGGTAGCAGAGTTAGGAGGTTTGTCTAGCTCCAAATCTCATACTCTTTCAACTGCTGAAAGTGAATATTATCCACTTACTTCATATTCATTACCTACTTCACACACTCTTAATGTTGTTCTCTAACTTGTTTCTGGACCAAGAGAACCCATCTCCTTCAGAGACAAAAGTCACTACTATTTTATCCCTGCTTCCTTTTAAGTGGAAAATGACCAGGAGTGTGAATGTTCTGAAGACCAGATGCTTTGACAAGCCCCTTTCACATAAAATACACACACACACACATATATATATGTATATATATGGAAATAAATGACAGTTTCCTAGGTAAGTTCTTCCTAGAAAGTTCAGTAATTTTTTTGCCTTTGGGAAGTTACATAAACCTTAAAGAAATGACCTGTTATCCAAATAAGAAAGGAAACATTTAATTAGACCGGTACCTTACTCCAGATTACAAAACCAGGAGTCAGGAAACAGGCTCATGCCTAGATTCAGGAAATTAAAAAAAAGAAAGAAAGAAAGAAAGTACATGATATAAATAAATCATACCAAACCTAGTCTGACCAGTGAAGGAAAGCATGTACATCCCAAACTTACTACAGACAATAGCATCAAGTTTCAAAAACCATCCGTCCCAGTGGTCTCATTCCATGGGGATATTCTACCCATAAATAACAAGGGCAGACCTGATCACTCCTCATAACTCCTAGCCCCACATACATTGAATAACATACTGTCTCACTTAAAAGAATCTTTTAATTAATAGTTTTATTTTTTAAGTATTTATTTATTTGAGAGAGACAGAGTGCATGAGCAGGGGGAGGGGCAGACAGAGAGGGAGATAAGCAGACTCCTTGCTGAGCAGGGACCCCCACATGGGGTCATTGATCCTACGACCCTGAGATTATGTCCTGAGCTGACCCAAGAGTTTGACTCTCAACTGACTAAGCCACCCAGACACCCCTAATTAATAGCTTTATTTTGATTCAAATATAAATTATAAATAGCCTAGTCTTTTTATCATTTCAACTTTTAACAGAACTTTAAAAAGCACAGTTCTCTTGTCAGGTTGCTAACAGTTGCCTGCAATGATTAAACACACTAATTTGAGCCATCAGTAATGAAAGTTACATTTACAGCATTCATCTGACAGATTATGCTATTAATTCGCGGATTGTATTTGGTGTATCGACTCAAGGGGAAATGCAAAGGAAATGTTGTAAAAGTAAAACAAATTTGCTGCTAGTGTATTTTTAAGTGAAAGGCTCAGTGACTCCAATAACTGATCATTTATTTAAATAACTGCTTATATTGCTGACCTTTATTTCTTTAATTTCATGAAGCCATCATTAAATATGGAGCAGAGACACCAACTGTTTATAATTAGATACATTTGCCCACATCTATTGTAGGAGAAAAAAAATGTCTGTGAAATTATTGCACTAAAAAACTGAAGTTCTGATTTAGTCCTGGATTTTAGCCTGTATTAAGATGGAATGTTCCTTTTTTCTTATTAACCTAAATTTGAGATTCATGAATGGAAATTTTTCTTAATCTTCTATTGATAAAACCTGGCACCACAGTACCAAGCACAAAGAAGCCATTTTTGTTGAAAGAATAAATTTGTAATCTACACGTATATGTAAAATTTGATTGATGATGATTGTGGCCAGTGGATTTTTAAGGAGGACCAGTAGCAAGATCTAAGGAAATCTACTAGGGCTAGCATATACATTCATTCCTCAGATTTACTACAATGGGTTCAATATCCTGCATATGTCATTTTCTGGATATCCTATCTAAGTGTTTGTTTTTATTAAAAAACATAATGAAAATTAATTATTTTATTTTTATTTTTTAATTAATTGTTTTAAATAACCACTTATCTCCTAAACCTAATATAACTAGGTTATATATTGGTTCTCCATTGTTATCTCGGAGATGTTTGTTTTCTACATCTAGATAAAAACACTACAATGTTATTGGCAAAATTTCATGATATAAAAAAAAATTAAGATTTAGGTAAAGTATTGCCCTCTATGCAATAAATAGACTGAGTTTATTATAGCACAGTGCTAGTTCTGACTGGCCCTCATTAGTCACTGGTAATTCTGGCTTGTCCTTTCACATCAATGTTGATAATTCATATTCTAATGATCTATATATTATATATACATATACAAATCATCACATTTAGCCACATGAGGCAACTGATTGCTCTCTCATGGTACACTAGTATTTAACAATCTAACCAAATTTTATTATTTATTTATTTATTTATTTGAGTGTGCACACCCATGCATGGGAGAGCAGGGAGAGGGAGAGAGGGAGAGGGAGAATCTGAGAATCTTAAGCAGGCTCAGTTGATCCCGACACGGGGCTCAATCTCACGACTCTGAGATCGTGACCTGAGCCGACATCAACAGTCCATGCTTAACTGACTGAGCCACCCAGGTGCCGCTGGACTGACCAAATATTTATTGAGCGTTATGCTATGAGACACATACTACATCTCATTGGTTGTGTCTATGAAATTGCCATTTAAAAAAACCTGCCAATAGTTCCTGGGCATGTGAAATGAGACAACCCCAAAATTATTATAGAAAGAAGTAAATGCGATTGGTGTAACAACAGGCATAAGATGGCATGGGGATTAAGGGGATTAATTTATTTTGATTATTAAGGAAGCATAATACTACATTTAGTTGGGCCTTAAAGGTTGAGTAGAATTTACAGACAGAAATTTCAGAAGGCATATTTTCTGGAAGTAACTTGTAACTCATATGGAGGTACTGATTAGGTAGTTGAATCATTCCATGACAAATGATGATTTATTGTATTTGCTGTTTATCTCTGGATAAAGAGAGAATGTGGTTCTGCTACAGTTTACAAAACATTCCTATCATTTGGGGAAATGATGAAATCCATTGTCTAAATTATTGATGTTCTAGAGTGGTTCAGTTAAGAAAACTTTAATACTTCAAATAGTTATCTAGTAGCTTTCCAATCCAAGTCTAATCATCTCCTTTTTTGCTGCCTATATTTAGACTATTTAATTGTTCCAAATCAAGGTTAGGATAGGAACAAAAGGATAATTTCAATTTAGTCAGTTTTGGTATTTGTTAGCTCTGGTAAATGTTCTGGTGCAGAAGGTGATAGGAGATAATGATCTTCAGTAATTGTCTATGGGCAATGGTAAGTGGCAGAATGCTGCATCTGACAGCAGAATGTTGCATCTGTGGCTGTTTCTGAGACTCCAAGATTATATTTCTATATCAAAAATAGCTTTATGTGAGCTCCATAGGTTAAAGAGTCCATGCACACATCTATGTATTTTAATTACCTATGCTGCAACTGTCCTTTACAATGGATAAGTGAGAGCTATTTTTAAGTCTTTATTTATGTTCCCTACACAGACCCTGCTTGAAATAAAAAATTTGCAGTGCTCCTGAGCACTCAGAAGAAGTTTGCTTTTGTTCTCTAAGTAAAACTTTAAAGTTTCCCTGATGTTTTCAGTTTATCTTCTCGCTGTTTACAATTTGATCACAAAGTAAAAGTGTTTTCCAGGTCCCACATGTTCTATACTGACTGAATACTCAGAATCCTTTACTGCTTCAGACCAAACTGATGATATTCTTTACTGAGGGACATTAAGAAAATGGAGAGGTAGCCCACACGTATTGATTAGAAGAGAATATTTTACAGATGCCACTTTCCTCAAATTTATCTATTAAATTGATAAAAATTATAACCTAAATTCTAGTAGGGTTACTAATGGACTTGATAAATTGACTTTAATATTTGTATTAAAGACCATGGTGCTAAAATTAGCCAAGACTTTTGCAAAGAAGGATGAGGAGGAAAAAGGATTGAGGTTTCCTTAAAATACATAAAGACTTATTAGAAAGTAATAGTTCTTTTTTTAAAGATTTTATTTAGTTATTTGAGAGAGAGAGAGAGCATGAGTGGGGGGAGAGGCAGACTCCCTGCTGAGCAAGGATTCCCAACACGTGGCTCGATCCCAGGACCCTGGGATCATGACCTGAGCCGAAGACTGAGCCACCCAGGCACCCCGAAAGTAAAGTTCTTAAAAGCATGTATTATGAGCACAGTGATAGACAGACTGACAACTGCAACAAAATAGAAAACCCAGAATCAAGTCTTGCCTGTCTGGAGTTGCATCAAATGAGAGAGAAGATTTATCATTGTAAACTTCAGGAGTGGGATTATACAATAAATGAGCTTGAAGTAATAGTCATAAAGGAAAGAAAAAAAATCTTAACCTCACCCCATCACAAAAATCAACTCTAAATAGATTAGTAGCTTATATTTCAAAGGCTGAAATTTAAAACTTTTATAAGAAAATGTGTATTTCTCAACTTGTAATAGAGGATGGTTTCTTAAACAAGACACATAAGTACCCCCCACAAAATAAAAATAATAAATTTTGCTTTACTAAAATTAAGAACTTTTAATTATCAAAAGTCAACTTAAACAAAGTAAATTAAATGTTTTTCTCCTGTTTATCTGTCTTATATTAATTAAATTATTAGACCAATCAAAGAACATCGAGGGGAAGAAGGAAAACCTTTTTTGGTTCCTGCAAGGGAAGATAGGAGAATTGCCACTGACAGGCCAAAGAGTATAATTTAGAAAATAAATTATGGAAATATTATAAAGATTCAATGAAAGATGAATAAGTGTCAACAGATTGAGACAAGATAAATTTATAGAAAACCATCAGAAGTTCATGGTTTTCTCCAGTGCTATCCCAAAACCTGTGAGTGGAGAATGTATGTGCTGGAGTTTCTAAGCTACAGCTTCATGAAGCTAGAGGTAGAGTGAGGGATAGGTACAGGGGTTCTTGAAATAGTTACTGTCAAAACTGACTATGGTCTCTGGACAAGTGAGCAAAACAAATAGAACCAGAAGGGGCATATGGGTTGGTGAATAGGCAGGGATTGAGGAAACAAGAGCTTAATGTGGCCAGCAGTAGGTTTAAAAGTAGTCATTAAGTCAGAGAAAGAAGTACAGAAGTTGAGATCAAAAGATGGAAGTCTCACAGAGCTCTTCTGATGTGTGAACATTCCTGTTAATTTGCATGAAGGTGGAGGATTTAGGAACTTAAGAGTTAAAAACTTACAAGGCAAAAAGGTTTGCTGAGCACCTTATGAAATCAGAGGATTGTGGCTGAGACGTCTTTTTAAAAAAAAAAAAACTTTTTTATGTAGTGTTCCATGATTCATTGTTTGCGTATAACACCCAGTGCTCCATGCAATAGGTGCCCTCCTCTTTAATACCCATCAATGGGCTAACCCATCCCCCCACCCCATCCCCTCTAAAACCCTCAGTTTGTTTCTCAGAGTCCATAGTCTCTCATGGTTCGTGAGATGTCTTTTTGTGTCACTAAAAGTCAGTTTTAAAAATTACCTCCTGGGGCACCTTGGTAGCTCAGTTGGTTAAGTATCTGTCTTTCAGCTCAGGTCATGATCCTGGGGTCCTGGGATAGAGCCTGCTCTGTGGGAAGCCTGCTTCTCCCTCTCCCTCTACCTGCCACTCCCACTCCCCCTGCTTGTGCTTGCATGCACTCTCTCTCTCTGTCAAAAAAATAAATAAAATCTTAAAAAAAAAGTTACTTCTGAAAAGATATGAAAAAAATGTATTTCAGGACCCCTTCCTTTTATTTGATATGTTTTCACTGAATTGCTTTTAAATGTCAAAATGACTTATTGTCCGAATTTCAAAATGGGGTTCTTGTGTGGAGGTAGCTCATTAACTTACAACTGCTTGATGTATGTGTTTGATTTAAATCTTCTGGAATTAAAATGAAGATATTGGCTTAAGAAGGTGGCATTTGAAAGCAGCATAAACTGTGAAGAGGTATGCATTTGGTGTGGAAGTAGGTCTGCTTGTGTCTTATCTTGAAGGTAATTAGAGTTATCCAAAGACAGAAAATCAATTCATTCTAAAAGAAAATAATTTGGTTGTTATTGCATTGAGTGAGCATAAAACCACCAAAAGTATCTCTAGAATGGTACATATTCTCATTGTCTACTTAAAATAATGTTTGTAATACTGTCAAATTACAAGTGTTGAGTTATGTCAAACATGCAGACAGATGATGACCCATTATCAAATATGTGCAAAGCTTCTGTTAGTACCTTAATGCTTCATGCAAAATAATTACTTTGAGTAACAGGTCTATTTAAAATAACTCAACATCTTTCTTTTACATGGAGACATTTTTTTCCTTACAACATTCCCTAACATTATAGACTTGAGATTCAGATTATGAGGAATATTACAAAAACGTGTTACAGTCTATCCCCTGGCAGATTGCCAAACACGATTTTTGAAAGGCATGAACTAATGCTATGTGAGAGTGTCTTTAAGAACCTATATGTCCAGTCCAGGACCAGTATAATACATTCTGACCAGGATGTAGGAGTAGAGTGGAAATTTTTGTAGCCAGAAATAAGCCCAAATCTGATACTTTCCAAAATAATGGACAACTGTCTCAGCTTTAACAAGCCATCTCTTAATGTAGAGCTTAACCACTGAAGTCAGACCCCTTTGGACAAATACAATGTACTTAAGGATAACACAAGTCTTATTCGATACTATGCAAATATAATGTATTTCTTAAGCAAAACATGATGCGTATTATCATTTGTAGCCTATTCTCATGTTCTTTTTCCTTCTGTGTTCATTCATTCAATAAATATTTACACAGACAACTAATATGGTGGGACTGAGGGCAACAGTGGTGATCATGGAGTCTGTCTTCATGGACCATAGCATCTAGTGAGAAAGACAGTATTAAACAAGCAAATTGATTAATAGATAATTTAAAATTATAACAAGAGGTATGAAGAAGACAAATAAGGGCTTCAAAAAAATACAAGATAGGAGATAATGTAGATAGAAAGTAAGAAATAGACCTCTGAATAAGAGATAAACTGAGACTGGAAGAAAAATAAGTTAGTCATTGGAAATATAAGGTGACGTGTTGGAGGAGGAGAAAGGGAGTGGTCCGGGAAGAAAGATCAGCATGTGCCAAGATTCAGTTGTAGGAGTAAATAGGACACACTTGAGGAAAGGCAGTGTAGCAAGGAAGATAAATCACAATATGCAATGAGGGTAGGAAGGGGGTAAAGCTAGAGGATGCAGGTAAATTACAGCCAGCTAAGCACCCTAGTACATTCTCTCTTCCACATACGATACTCATTTTCTGTTCTTCACAACTTCCCCATTCATATAATGCCCAGTGAGTTCCTTCTGCTTTGGCAGGCCATTCCTCCCCTGTAAAATCCCCATCACAAAATATGTGTGCATAGGTAAGTACATAGTTTCCTTAAGTTATTAGTAAACATGCTAATGAAGACTGATGATGTTAATTGATAATTTTAATGACAAATCACATGGATTTTCTATCTTTCTAAAATAGTTTGAAAGCACTCTGCACTGAGTGAATGTTTGTGAGTGTGTGTGTGTGTGTGTAATGGATTTCAGAAAGAGAAAATGTGTAATTCTCAGAACAAGAGTCATTATTACTGCTCAACACATCACAACCCTATGGTTGCTTTATTACTCACTACTTCACTTAGGGAAATATATTTTGGAATAGATTTCACCTATGGTAAAGTTTGTAAACATCTACGGAAAACTTAGGCTGCAATTATGTAAAGCAATTTGGAAAAACCTTCAGGTATTTGGATAATAGAAGAAAGTATTATTTAAGAATCAAACTGATTATCATTACTTAATCCCCCTAAAGGGATAACATATTTCACATTAAAGGAATAATAAATCTCTACACTACTCCCTTTTATTCAAAGACTGACAGGGATGAGCGAAGAGAAAAAAATGAAATGTCAAAGCCTCCACCACCCTGTCTGTGGCACTGAAAGGGAAGAATGCACATAAATAGCCCATTGTTCGAGCAAAGGCTTTGAGTCTTTGGATACACAAAATGCCTGGAGTCTTGCTAAGCTTAATTTAGAGAACTAAATTATTCTGCATAAGAATGTGATTTGAGCATCTGTGAGGGAACCTAAAGGTGGGGGTTAAAGAAAAGGAAAAGGTGAGTTCTAATCAAAGAGTCTTGAGAGGAAATGGGGAAGAGCAAGTCCATGATAAGAAATCACTTTGTCCTCCTCAATCCTTTAGTGAGATATGCTCTTCCCACAAGAGTTTTAGTGTGTTTGTGAATGTGCCTTTGTGTGCGTGTGCGCGTGTGGAGAGAACCTTATAAAATAAGGTTGAACTCTATGTTCACGAAAGAGTAATGGGAGAATGACAGCCAAAGACTGTCAGATACAAGTCAGAAGCAGAACTAATTCTAAAAATGGAAGACCCCTAGAAATTAACAGAAATCTTGCATAAGGCCTTAAAATAGCAACAAAACTGGGTTGGAATAACCAAAACATACTTAATTTCAAAGGACAATTGAGTTTCATCAACTAATAAACAATACAAACTCAGAAGCTAGAATTAAAATTACCTCTCTGGCCAAAGGAATAACTATCTTAAGGATAAAGCACACCTAATAATCATAGGGTTACTTTACTGTCCTCAAAAATATTCCACTTCCCTATGAAACACTCCTCTAAGAGCTAATAGCTCAGATACATCTTTGTTTGACAAAGCTAAGCACAGTCTTCCTGTACGATCCAGGAATCATGCTCTTAGGTGTTCATCCAAATGAGTTGAAAACTTACATCTACATAAAATCTTGCACATGACTGTTTATAGCAACTCTTTATAATTGCCAAAAATAGGCATTTTAAAATGGTTAGTATTTTCTCTGCTCTTACCTAACTTCCTTCTTATTATAATCAAGTAAAATGTAAGATTAAATGAGGGCAAGCAGAAGAATAGTGAGACTTACGAATGGCTTACATAGTCAATGCATAGAAGAGGAAATGAGGTCCCAGACAGAGTAAAAAAAAAATGTTGAATCTGTTGGCTACTGAGCGATTGTCTCTCTGCTTCAATCTTTTCTACCCTTTGCACTAAGTGGGTGACTAGTCGACTGTAAATTGTTGGAGATTGTTGTCAATCATGCATTGCTCTTCCCTTCCAGGTGCTAAACCACTAACAGTAATTATGAGAAGAAAAACAGGGATGAAAATATCAGTTCCAAAATGATAAATTAGAAAAAAACATTTTGGACTTGAAGCCAAAATGATGAATCATCTTGCTCCCTTTCCCTTGATTAAAGATAACCCTCTTCCACTAAGTGCCTTCATTACCTACTCAGAAGAACATGAAGCTGGATCACAGAAAGCAGAGACTTGAATCATGATACTGCACACCTGAAACTAATATAGCACTGTATGTTAACTAACTGGAATTAAAACAAAAGCTTAAAAGAAAATTAAAAGCGGCAGAGACTGAATATGCCATTGGTCAGATGTGCAAACCCAGGCCACCATGTGTTAAGTACAAGATACATTAAAACAAGAGAGCAAGACATGAGTCAAAAATGCACGGGTGCTGATAAAAATCTCATGCCAGGAAACACCACTAATGTGGTTTAAGTGACTTGTGTCTAATTATCCTTCTGGTCTGCATCAGTCTATTAGGCACTGGTAATGTCTAATTTTCCCCACAAAAAAATAATTTTCTTTGCCTGGACAGACAGTTGGCTTATCAGTCATTTGAAATTAGGGTACCAAAAATTGTGATCTTACTTTAAGACTGTTTCTTCCTGGGGCGCCTGGGTGGCTCAGTTGGTTAAGCGACTGCCTTCGGCTCAGGTCATGATCCTGGAGTCCCGGGATCGAGTCCCGCATCGGGCTCCCTGCTCTGCGGGGAGCCTGCTTCTCCCTCTGCCTCTGTCTCTCTCTCTCTGTCTCTCATGAATAAATAAATAAAATCTTTAAAAAAAAAAAAAAAAAAAAAGACTGTTTCTTCCTGTTGATGTTTAAATGAAAACCAGGATTGCAGGATTGGATCCTTCAACTGAAGAATTTCCCTACTTAAGTAATTGCAATTTATTCACTAGGCTAAAATCTATACACATGATATCTCCTGGGATTTGCTCATTTATTTAATTAGACATTATTAAAAGGGCTGAGTCTAGCAATTAGTACATGATGGAACCTCACAAATATCTGGTATGTACATACTTAATTATCCTATTCAAGTGAATTGAAACATCTGTTTAAGTAAAGCAAACAGTATTCCCTAGCATGTAGGTGGGTAGCAGTTCTAAGGAAGTGGCTGTCTAACGCAAACTTGTCACTTTGTCACTGATTACAAAAATAGACACCAGCTGGTTATTTAAACAGTCCACCAAATCAGGCATGTTATTTCCAATGCATCTGCTAAAAGGAATTTATCCTTGATGTGAATGAAGTTAAAAGCCTTAAGTCTTTTTTAACATCGCATGCTTCACCAGTTAAATTATATTAAATATTATATGTCATTATTCATGACATCCTATTACTATGACAATTCCAAATACCATTCTTGTTTTTATCAATTATTTTTTGAAACCGTATTAGGAATTGGGATTTTTCAGTTTGTATAAGGAAAAATATTAATATTTAGGTGGTACTTAAGAATTGTAAAAATACCTTATTTGAGGTATTCTAAATGTACATCTTAATCCCATCCTCCAGTCACCATAAATTCAATATCAAAATCAAACTGGACAAGATTAGACTAAAAATCAGGCATGACAAAAAATGTTAATTTTTAGATGGCAATATAATAGCAGATACAAATTAAAGTATGGATTAAAATATCTTCAGGATTTTGATCATCAATATACATGATAAAAGTACCATAAAAATTAAAGCGAAGTATATGGAAAATTGTGATTACCTACTGTGTTCTAAGGTATCAGTAGTTTTATTTCTGCTCAATGTACTCATCCATGTATGTACACACATTTATAATGTTTTAATTCTATCCAGTTGTATTTTTAAATTTCTTAAAATGTAGACTGTATTTTATAATTCTGTCATTAGCAACTATAGCTTTAGGTTGAAAGTTTTTAGTAATAATTCTACAAATGGAATTTGGATTACAGTTGTACTTATTGTCCTATTAACTCTTTAAAAACCGTATTTTCCTTGAAGACCCTTTGGTTATACAACATGGATTTATTACTTTTCTAAAATAGCCGAAGTTCCTAATTCACTGATTTAATAAAACACTTTCCTATACCTAACCAAATCTCTCATTTGTGTATGTCTCATTGTTTTTGTTGCTTTTAGATAAGTACGCTTTCAGGAGGTTGTTTATTTTTAAAGCATTAGCCAGAAATCTCTGAATATCTTTCTTTGATATCCACTAAACCAAAAGGAGAGAAAACCAAAGGGCTATTTTTGAAGCTGCATACAGAAAAATAAAAGGACATATGGTTTCACTTATTTGTGGAACATTAGGAATAGCATGGAGGACATTAGGAGAAGGAAGGGAAAAATTGAAGGCAGGGAAATTGGAGGGGGAGACAAACCATGAGAGACTATGGACTCCAAGAAACAAACTGAGGGTTTTAGAGGGGAGGGGTGTGGGGAGATGGTTTAGCCCAGTGATGGTATTAAGAAGGGCACTGGGTGTTATATGCAAACAATGAATCATGGAACACTACATCAAAAACTAATGATGTACTGTATGGGGACTAACATAACATAATAGAAATTAAAAAAAAAAGAAAAAGAAAAGTGTCACATGTGAACCAAAGTAGCCAGAAATCTTTGGTATTTTTAAAAGCTCTTCTAACAGTTCACAGTCAATGAAATTACACAGAAAGTGTATTTTCTCACATATATTTCCTTTTAAAAACTTAAAATATTAACTCTTGATGAGTGAACTTTAGAGTTTCTGAAAAACATGCTTATTAAAATGATGAGTATTTACAGAATGTTCCCAACATCAAAGTTATTCTATATATCTTTCCTAAATTATTTTACACTAAATCTAATTTTCTTACCCCACCTATTCATTATTGCTTTATTTACTGAATTTTGAAATTATTTCTTCTTTTGCTTTCCAATCCTCGCAATTATTGTTGATGATGAGGATTGTTCAAGAAATAGTTTTTTTCTTTTAAAAAAGCTCTATGTAAAAAGTTATCAAATTTCGACAATCATTGGTATATGATCTGCTAGAGAAATGCCAAGATCATTTCATTATATAAAAATTTGACAAATATTGATAGACAGCCATGCAAAGGGCAAGCTCATATGAATTTTTATTTAACTTACCAATTATCATTTTTTAAAGGGCAATTCAGTGTCTGAGAAAGAAGTTAAATTATTCTAGTTTGCAACTGATTCCTTAGCAATGCGTGTTAAGTAACATCCATACTTTTGGGGAGAAAAAAAATAAGGTACTTTTTTTGTCTTTACATTTTAAAAAATGTGAGGCAAATATTTAACTAAACTTCATAGGTTTTAAATACTATTTTATTAAATCACTTAATTAACCATAATGTAAAATTAAAAATCCAACTTTTAAAATATCTTGCCAATTTTAGTTATATATATTTTAGTATTATATTCATTCACTTGTTAACTTATTTTCTTAAAAAAGTACAACTTTTCTGGGTGAACACAAAACTCTCTATTTAAATCCAATATGTATATGGAAAACAGAATCCCTCAGTTTTCTGAAGTTCACCTTCTCTTTTGAGGTTTCTTGATAATTATCATATCTTCAGGAGTTTTGTTCAGTGTCAGGAGTTGGGTTCAGTGTTCAGTTTTGTTCACCACACCTAAATTCTTTGTTTCAATTCTTCAGACCACACAGTCAATGGATGGTCACCATTGTATCAAGGGCCACTCCTGATTCAGTTGGCCATCGGCACAGAGTCTTATGATAGAAAGCATACGTGATGCCTTTCAGAAGGCTTTGATAAGGGCAGTTTCCTGAGAGGGGATTTGGGCAATAAACATTTAAACTATGCCTATTGCATTTCTTTGCAAGGCAATGTCATACAGTGGAACAGATTGGGTTGTTGATTATATCAGCCCTGCATTTGATTCTGAGCTTTGTGACCTTGAGCAAGTTACCTAAACTCTGAGCCTTAGTTTGCTTATCTAGAATAAACTCTCTGACTTTAGGCGAGGTACTTAGCTTTTCGATAACCACAGTTTCTTCATGAGTAAATACAGTATCAGTATCTACTATATATTTTATGAACTAATTGATTAATATATGGTGCTTAGCACAGGCTCTGGCATATAGGAAACCTTCAAGCAATATAGTTACACATTCATATTTGGAGAGAACATTTCTTATCCAGTACTCTGGGTTCTGAGAACTCTCCCTCAGGGAGGTCTGAAGTGCAGAGCACTGCTTATGGCTGGATAAAAAAGATCTAACACGGGGGTTCATTTTTAGGAAGTACGAAGGCACTTCACATGTGAGCCTCACCCAACAGCCTCTTTGAAAGTGTTAAGGTGATGATGTTTTCCTATCTATTTGCTTCACTCATATCTCTTACCAAGTGAACTCCTGTGGGAAAATGGGGTGCATTTTCTGGGTCCCCTTAAAAATACACAAAATATTTCTTTGATTACAAGTGAATAGTTTGGTATATTTTATTTTTTTTTTAAAGATTTTATTTATTTATTTGAGAGAGAGAATGAGATAGAGAGAGAGAGCATGAGACGGGGGAGGGTCAGAGGGAGAAGCAGGCTCTCCGCTGAGCAGGGAGCCCGATGTGGGGCTCGATCCCAGGACCCCTGGGATCATGACCTGAACCGAAGGCAGATGCTTAACGACTGAGCCACCCAGGCACCCCTGACAGCAACATTTCTGATGCCCCATGCTCTCACTACTTTGTGAAGGCTTTAAGAAAGAGACATTTTTAGTTTTCACCTCTTCTTTTATTACAAGACTTTTCCCCAAGGATCAAGATACTAATCTGTAAGGGCTGGCTGGAGAACTCAAATGACAGGCATCATGCTGTATTCAAATTTGCCCTCTAGTGGAAATCTACTGCTTTTGACCTGAACTAGTAAACTTTTAACTTTTTCTTCTTGTAGAGTATAAGGTTTCTTGGTTTTCATATAAATAGGCCCCTGGTCGGCCAACCTACAAGAAAGCCAGACATATCCACGTATTCTTCATTGCTAGGCTGAACACAGAAAAAAATTCAAATCAGCACTTTTGATAAATGACACTTAAATACTTGCTGCTGTTTGACACATGTCACATCAGAGCAGTTTGGGGCAGAGCCTGGAATGATCAACTTTTTTTTAGAGCACTTGATATGGGGAATAAAAAAAATTGAATACATAAACAAATTCAAAGTGTTCCTTATTTGGATTTGTGGCTAAGATTCTGTTTGTGATTGTCTATATTGGAAAATAAAAAGGAGGGAAATAAGTTACTTTTCTGAGAAATATTGTTTTGATTTTTCTCCCTTTTGAAAAACAGAACTGAAGGTCCTGCTCATGTCAGAATTCCAATAGGATGTTTTACGTCAAATATGGATCATGACTTGAAGATAAAATTGCACGTGTCGATATAATCTAGGCAGAAAAACCCCACATCTGATTTAATAATAAGTTATGAGAGCATATAAAAATTAGAGTTTTTTTCTTCTGCCTGGGTCTTAGGAGGAAACAACCCGATGGAAACAATCCTCACACAAGTAAAGTGATAGCCTTAGGGAATAGGTAGTAGGAAGACACTGGATCTGCTCTGATGAAAAGAAAAGGACTTGGTTGGGGGTAAGACAGTACTATCAAGTTGGAGACTTGGAAATAGACAAGGACTGCTACATTTGATCACTTAGCCATCATGTATAAAGAACCACCCAGTTTCTGCTCTAGCACCCTCCACTTTTAGGCAAGAGCTAGCTACCAAAATTGAGTCCTATTCTAGGTGGAGGTATTAGCAGAATGCTAGTCAAAGGTTACATACATCCTGAGAGTAAAAATATCTACAAATTAAAAGTGTCTATATTTCCCATGACATAAGTGGGAGAATGAACAAAAAGGATAGTGGTGTCCTTTCTGTCTTTGTCTACAAGAATAAAATAAACAGACCTTATTTGTTTGTTTGTTAAGATACCACGTAAGTATGAACTAGTAGAAACTGAAAAAGTCTTTCCATAAAATTTCAAGCTAGTCCAGAAGACATTCTGCAAAACCACCTCTTTCCAAGTCCTCCCAGAGTCCTAAGGATGCCTTCAAACATTCCATATCTAGTAACCATGATTGTAAAGAATATTCATTGGAATAATTTTTAATGTTTCTTTGCTATAAGAACATTTGTCTACAAATACAAAAGGTATCGATAATAACTTCCCAAGAGAGCTTTTTTAAATGACCCAAATCATCTATATTATCCCCAGGAACTCCACTCTTCTAAAGCAAGGGATGTTTTTAGTTAAATGTTCATTGCAATTAGCATATCAGTTAATGGTATTAATTTATGATGCAGTATAGTTGTCATTTATATGTCATGTACACTTTTCATATCATGTTGGAGGCTACTGTACAGATCAGTAATTATAACATTCCATTTTAGAGGGATTTTATATGAGATGCCATGGTTTTAAGATCTACTGATTAGAGTTCTGGTCCCAACTTTGCTCTTGCACACATGACCTACACCTAGCAAATCACTCAACCCTTTAAAGCCTCAGATTTGCCATCTATAACGTGAGGAGTTGCATTAAAGAGTCCCTCTGGATTTAAAATTTTTCTCTGGCTTAGATCACAATTTTTATTTTAAAATTTACATTACAACCAAAACTTATAGTCATTTTCTGCTTTTTGTGTCCATTAGAGAAGTGAATTATCAACTTTTGTGCCAGGAAGTGTCCTGATGGTTTCTTTCTATAAAATGTTCGCTAGGCCTCGCAACCCTTCCAAGTGTTGTGACCATCTCCCATCCTAAATGAGGAAACAGGCTCTCAGGGAGCAATGGCCTTCCTCAAATTTATACTGCAGAGCCAGGGTTTGAAAACAGGGCTGCTTAACTTCCAAATGCTTGCTGCTTCTACTAAAACAATCTTTTATTAATCACATCTCTGACTTATTTGTGTCCAAATACTAGATCTGAATGCAATCCTCAATTGTATCATTGTTACTATGTAAAGACACTAAAACTTTATGAACATACACTTCACAACACAGCTCTAAAGAAAGCACTGGAGTGAAAGCAACAAGTATGTATTAGAGCAAACATCCAAGGTGATATGTCAATTCAACAAAATAATGTAAACAGAAAGCCAATGCTGTGCATAGTAATAGAAAACATATATTTTCATAGCTAACTGGCATTGAGATAAAATTTTGAAATATTAATCTGTGTGTGTTTTCTCTCTTTATATAACTTGAGACTGCCTTCAAGCAGTCAGGAGCATTCACATAGCACTGAGGAGAAAGAATTATTAGACAAACAAGAATCATTGATACTCAGTGTTTTAATGTATAAACTAAGCTTTTTAGAATCAAAAGGGAGTATCTTATAGATAATGGAATATAGGGGCTATGGGAAGCATCCTGTTGATGATCCCTACCCTGCACTAAGAAAATGACAGCAAGACTTGGTATCCTTTTCCCTTTCAGCTAGTGTGCAAGGCGGGATTACAGAAAGGAGGGATCTAAAGAAAAGAATGCTTCAAATCCTTAGGCTCATCCTCAGGTGGCCCAACATAAAGCCAAGCAAAGTTAAAAACAGTAAATCTCTGAAAGCAGAGCTGTGGTATGGAATACCACCCAGGTTTTAAATTGGTCTCTCCATAGTACACAAGCAAGTTAAACCAAAATAGCGCTGTAAAATTTTTCTAATCTAAATTGCCATTTGAACCACAATTCATAAAAGAGGGATGGGATCTATATTCTGAACCTAAATAAATACACTCAGCTCAAATGGAAGATTTAAATGGCAAACAGAGGCACAGAGTATAATATTCAAACTATTCAATCCCAAATTACTCAGCAGACCAATAACTAAGAGAAATTTCAAGTCAAATGAGAAAAGACTAGGGATACCGATGCTAAGACAGATATTAGAATTATCTGTCAAGAATTTTAAAGCAGGTATAAAAGTGCTCTAGTAAGCAATTATGAATACTCTTGAAACCATTGGAAAAATAGTCTCAGCAAAAAATTAGAAGAACCAAATGAGGATTTTAGAAATGAAAACTGTAATAATTGAAATGTTAAAAACTCATTAGATGGGCTCAATAGCCCATATATCCAGAATATATAAAAGATTCTCAAAACTCAAGAGTAAGAACACAAACAACCCAATTAAAAAACAGGCAAACATTAAGAAACAAAACAAATGAGCAAACTGATGGTTACCAGAGGAGAGGGTGTGGGGGGATGGGTGATATAGGTGATGGGGATTAAGGAGTACATTTATCATGATAAGCACTGAGTAATGTACAAGAAGGTTGAACCACTCTAGTATATATACCTGGAACTAATATAACACTGTATGTTAACTATACCAGAATTAAAATTTAAAAGCTTAATAAAAAAATACAGGCAAACAGACACTTCCCAAGCAGAATATACAGAGAGGATAAGTATATGAAAAGATGTGTAATATCAGGAACCATTATTTAGATACAACTTAAAACCATAACTGGATATCACTTTATAGCTATTAGAATTGCTAAGACACAAAATGTTGACTATCACAAGTGCTGGTGAGGATGAGGAAGAATTGGATCTCTCATATAATACTTCAAAATGTAAAATGGTACATTCTGGGAAACATTTTGGCAGTCTCTTATAAAGTTAAACATACACTTTTAATATGACCCAGTTATCTCACTCCTGAGTTTTTAACCTAAAGAAATAAGAACTTTTATTCACAAAAATACATGTACATGAATACATGGATATTTATGACAGCTTTATTTGTAATGGTCAAAAACTGGAAACAATCCAAATATCTTTTAGGGGTAAATGGATAAACATAGTGCATTCTTTGAACGCAGTATTACTGAACAGTAAAAAGAAACCTACTACTGAGGTCTGCTACAACTTGGATGAATTCCAAGGGAGTTATGCTAAATGAAAATCTCAAAAGAATACATATGGAATAGTTTCATCCATAGAACATTCTCAAAAGAACTAAATTGTAGTGATGTTGAACAGATGAGGGGTTGTTGAATGTTAGGTTTGTGTGGAGGGCATAACTACAAAGGGATGGCATAAGGGAGTTCCTCTGGGATGATGCAACATTTTTATTCTGATTATGGTAGTGTAGATATGTATGTATGATAAATCATAGAACTGTACACCCACAAAACACTGCCTATAAAAAAACTGATGAAATCTGAAATCTGAATTTCACTGAATAAAAAACTGATGAAATCTGCAAGTAGTTCAGTTAATACTATTTTATGCTAATATTAACTACCCAGTCTTGACTATTGTACTATTGTTTTTAAAGATATCACTAGAGGAATCCAGGTGAAGGGTAAATGGGAACTCTGTGGAGTTTTTGCAGTTCTCTCTGAGCCTAAAATTACTTCAAATTTAACTTCTTAAAAACATCTAATTCGGGGCGCCTGGGTGGCTCAGTTGGTTAAGTGACTGCCTTCGGCTCAGGTCATGATCCTGGAGTCCCGGGATCGAGTCCCGCATCGGGCTCCCTGCTCGGCAGGGAGCCTGCTTCTCCCTCTGACCCTCCCCCCTCTCATGTGCTCTCTCTCATTCTCTCTCTTTCAAATAAATAAATAAATAAATCTTAAAAAAAAAAAAAACATCTAATTCTTATATATATAGTGAATTTGTGTCAGTATTATTTAACTTATTAATGATGGAACTGGCAAGATGACAAAGCTGTGCCTCACAGGTATAGCCGTGGCCCATGAGACCACCCTCCTCTAAACAAGGGTGTATTATTTGATTCCCAAAGGAGCAGTCCTAGCGTGAAAGGCAAAGCCCTAACAATAGTACTTGGGAGGAAGCAGACTTTGGGAAAAGCCACTTACAATAACTGATATGGAAAATCCCAATGACCATGCATTAATGCAACCCAATAAATCATAAAAATAGCATTTTTGATATCAGGTTTTGTGATAAAAAATTACTCTATCCAAGTGCCAAATATATTAATAGAAAGAAGGTACTGAAATGCATAATGAACATCAGATTCTAAGGAGAAAATAAAAACAACCCCACAATTTTGCAACACTGAATGATTTTGCTTTATTGCTGTAACTACTCCAATAAAGAATATGCCGAGTGTTGATAGAAGATATTACTTGTTATTGTTTTTGTTATTGATCTGGGTAAAGGTACACCCATGCAAGTGAAGGTATGCTGCAAAATCGACTTGGCTGAAATCACAAGAGAATTAGACAATACAAAAAGCCAGCAGTGGGTACTTCAGATGTGGTGCCTTTCTAATTAAACCAGAGAATGAACATTTCATTTTTTTCCTGTTAATCGTACAATGTTTGATTTCTCTAGAGAGATTTAGGCCTGGTAAACAGTTTCCCCGAATGCTTTGCATGCAGGTTCTAATGTATTGACATTGAAGGAATGATCCAATTATTATGTGATTAACTGTGGACTGCTATTGGTCTTAGACTGATTACATCGATGGTTTATGGAGCAGAATCTGTACTTGGCTCAAATGTCTTCACCTAAACTGGCAACTTCTACCTAGGGATCAGAACTACATTGAAAAAATATTGTAAGCAGAAGCACATGTAATAATTATTCAGCTAATTCCCATTGTCACTCAGAGACATGCTGTTACCAAGCAATGTAATTACAATTGCAGGATGTGTACCGCTGTTGCCATGTTTAAAATTAATGAATATTTTATTGTCAACACACAAATACAGAAATATCCTGTTTGTTGTGCAGACAGATTTTCAGTGTTTCAGCAACAGAGACAAATAAAATTTACTCCCATGCAAATTTAATTACAATATGATACATGAGAAAATGAGTGACATTTCATAAATTAGAAAGAGAATTAGAAATTCAAAAATGGTAATTTTTAATAAAGCCAATTAACACACACTAGAATTAAATGCAATCTTTACCTTCATCAAATGATTTTTCCATTATTCTTTAGTGCAGCATTAAAATTCAAGATGTGAAGGGAAGAAAACATTCCGGAAATACTAATTATGACAAGAAAAGAGGATGAATTCAGGTTTCCCGTCAGGGGTTATTTTTAAATAGGTGACTGATAACTAGAAAAAAATTCTTTATCTGCTACTTTCGAGATGCCGGTCTGTGTCTTGTCCATGTTTTCTACTAGTTTATTTGTAATATCTTAGCTGGCTGGGAATTTCTAAATCCATCCTTTGATTCCTGTCTCATACAGTTCATTTAATCACAGTAGAGATGGGGACCAATTAAGGAAAAAAAATGGTCTAATATTAAGGCCACAGAATGAGGAATGCTTCTATTGCTACTTAACAAATGGCAATTTTGAGGTGCCTGGGTGGCACAGTCATTAAGTGTCTGCCTTCAGCTCAGGTCATGATCCCAGGGTCCTGGGATCAAGCTCCGCATCAGGTTCCCTGCTCCAAGGGAAGCCTGCTTCTCCCTCTCCCACTCCCCCTGCTTGTGTTCCTTCTCTCGCTTTGTCTCTCTCTGTCAAATAAATAAAATCTTTAAAAAAATAAATAAACAAATGGCAATTTTGGTGGCTCTTCCAGAAGAAATTATTGTTGAAGTTTATTCACTGCATAGAATAGAAAATAAAGTTACTCTTTTCTAAATTTGAGGTAGATAGTCTTTTGCTACCCTATATAGGTATTGAGAGATTTCTGTTTTTGTTTTCAAAGAAAGAGAAATACACATAAAATTATAAAATTTACTAAATGTGTAGAATGTATAAGAGGACTTACTTTGATCTGAAAAGAACAACTACTAAAGAGGATTTATTATTTTACAGTAGGAGGGAAATGAGGTATCCGCTATCCTGAAATAGACGAAATCTTCCATTATATTTTGTTATTGTTTTTAGAAATGTGAATCACATTTTTCACCCTTCCCACCTGTCCAACACTGGAAACAACTATCCAATATTTGATATTTATCAGTACTATGTATGTTTTCTAGTTTAATATACACATGCATTTTATATATGCACATATATATCTATAATTTTATTATAGATTTTATTATAGATTTATAGACATATATACAATAATTTTATTGTTTTATATGAATAATCACATGCTATATATATTTTTCTGCAAATTGACTTTTTTGATCAACCTTAACTTCATGAGATTTATCCACAGATTGAAACATGTAACTCTAATTTCATTTTCACTGCTGAATAGTATTTCACTTACACATGTATAACTCAACTTTTGTATTTCACTATTGAATGTTCAGTTATTTCCACTTATCTTTCATTACAATGCTGCTACAATAATTCCAGTATAAGTATTCCTTTGTGCATATATAAGAATTGCTTTAAGGCAGGTGTCTTGAAACAGGAGTATGTTTATCCCTGGTGGCATGCAAAAACCTCCCAATGATATGCCAACATGGGTAATTTTAAGGTATGATGTTCCATATCTTAAGCTTCCCTGGGAACTCATTCATAGTTGTCCTCATATTTTACAAAAGAATTGACATCTTTACAACAGCAATTCTTCTAATCCATGAATCTAATGTATGTCTCCAATTACTTAGGTTCTTTTTAATATACTTCAACGGAATTCTGTAAAATTCTTCATAAGTTTCTACCATATTTTTGGCACAGTAAGCCTCTTTTCTTAAATTATAGTTTTAACTATTTATGCTAATATATAGGAATGTGCTTGATTTCAGTATATTGCTTGACTCATAAATGCTAATAGTTTTTCTACACATCCTCTGGGGAATTCCACGTAGGATAGAAAAATTGTTTTCAAATAATGGTAACTTTGGTTTTTTTTCTTTTGAATCCTCAAAGGTTTTCTTTTTCTTGTCTTACTTGAATTGTTAGAATCTCCATTACAATTTTCACCTAGTGAAATAGAGACATATTTCAATTTGTTTTTGTTTGTTTGTTTTGTTCTTGAATTTGTATTCATTCAATTTTTTTGATGATTAGGTCTATTCAGTTTTTCTACTTTCTTCTTGAGTTTTCTTTAGTAAGTTATAGTTTCCTTAAAAATATTCCATTTTGTGGGATGAAGGGGAGTGGGAGGTACATGCTTCCAGTTACAGAATGAGTAAGCCACAGGAAGGAAAGGTACAGCATAGGGAATGCTGTCAAGGGTATTGTAACAGCACCGTATGGTGACTGATGGTAGATGCACTTGTGGCGAGCCCAGCATAATGCATAGACTTTTTGAATCAGTGTGTTGTATGCCTGAAAGTAATGCAACATTGTGTGTTAACTATACTTCAATAAAAAAATATAAAAATATTCATTTTTCCTCCTAAGTTTTCAAATCAACTTGCATACAATTACCTATGATATAATAGGTTGCCATAATAGGACTCCTCCTGTCTCAGCCTTAGCTGAAAGCTCAAGACAAATAATAAAGTAGCTACTAAGTACTTCACTTCTTAAAGTGAGTTACCCTTGCAAGATTGCCAGCATTTTTTTAATTACCCACTGTTATGGTATAAAGAGTAAGAGTTAACAATGCTTGGAGGGAGCATGCCAAGGTGCTTTTCATGTCCTCCTCCTTCTGTGTGAGACAGAATTAATTTCCTTTCCCTCCTTGCCTTAGGAAGTTGAGTGAAGAGTACTTAAAGAGAATCATGCCAAGAAGTTTATACGTGTCTCCTGGAGCCATGACTATGTATAGAATGGTGTTTAATTTTCATAGGGACAAACTAAACACAAGAGATGGTCTGGGGCTAACACAGTAGTGACAGAGAAGGCTGCATTTGAACCAAAGATTCTTCCTCCCAAAGGGCAAAGGTGTACGTGTCCCCAGAAGGGAATAAGCCAAGAGTCACCTTAAAAAAGGGATTCATCTGGGGGAACAACGGGACCCAGCTAGAAACTCAGGTGCTGAGGGGGAGTTGTAACTGACCAGGCAGTAGGGATATCCTCTATGAGAAGATCCCCAGTGGGGATGTCTGTGGAACACGCTGAAGTGTTGATGAAATAAACACTGAATAAGAGTGCATCTGCCATACCTGGAGGCAAACTGTGTTAACCACATATGCATTTGTCCTTTTATTTTATTTTTTAAAGATTTTATTTATTTATTTGACAGAGAGAGACAAAGCGAGAGAAGGAACACAAGCAGGGAGAGTGGGAGAGGGAGAAGCAGGCTTCCCACGGAGCAGGGAGCCCGATGCGGGGCTCGATCCCAGGACCCTGGGATCATGACCTGAGCCGAAGGCAGATGCTTAACGACTGAGCCACCCAGACGCCCCTGTCCTTTTATTTTAGTCCCCCTTACCCTTAATGTCTTCCCTAAAGGAGTAAAACTCTGCAACTAGTCAGTTAGAAAAGACAGAGAGAAGGGAAAGGAAGAGAGAAGAAGACAACCATCCTCCCCACTCCCACCACTTACTGAAGACTGAGCCAGGCCCTCATTAGAAGAAGAAGAGAATCTTTTAAGAAGTTCAAAGCATTGACATTAACCTGGACTGGACTTTTCTTACTAAAAGTAAAGGCCATTTTCTAAGAGACCAGAAAAGTTGTGAAACTTGCTAGGGATTTTTTCCAAAGGCAAGACAGAATATGTTTCACTGTGAGAAAAAGTGAAGTTCATTTCTGCTTACATCTAAAGAGGTCTAGTCCATTAAATAAACTGGTAAGTTCTTCAGCATTGTTTTAAAAATCTCTGCTTTGTCTGTAGTTATGTCCCACTTTGCCATTCATTTATTCCCTTATGATCAATATACTATCCATTAGTGTCAAAGAATATATTTTGGCTTTGTTGGTTCTCTTTATTATATCTTTTTTTTCCTACTCTATTACTTTATATGCTTTATACTGCCATTTGTTGAATTTCTTTGAATTTGTTCTATAATCATTCTAACATTAGCAAACTAAACTTTACATTCATTGCCTTTCAGCACTTCTTTTGTTCTTCTGTATTATAAGCTTATGATATTATACATATCTATCTAATGCTTACCACTCCAACAATTATTTGCATGAAAATTCTTGTCTATCTAGTTATTTAGAAGTTCAGGGTTGTTTTTTTTTAATTTAAATTTCTTTTTCCTTTTTAGTTATTTCTCAAATTGATTTCTGACTTATTTACATTGTGGTTAGAGAATGTCGCCATATGATACCAATCCTTTAAAACTGGCTGGGACTTGTTTTATGCCTTATTATACATTTAGTTTGCAGAAATTTCCGCATGTTCTTGAGAAAAATATGTTCTCTAATTGTTGGGCAAAGGGTTCTATTTTCATTTATTATGTTATTCTAATTAATTGTATTGTTCAGATCTTTTTTTCTTTCCTGATCTCAAATATGGGAGAACTGTAGAAGGATACATTTGTCCTAACACTTCTGCCGATTTTGTTTTGTTTTTATTCTAGTCTTTTTTTTTCATACCTAATAACTAACCAACTCAAGAATCATTATGGCTTTATGGGAATAGAAGTTTTAACTATTAAGATTAAAGTACCAAAAACTAGAAGTATAGAGTATACCCTATGCTCTCTGAAGAAGATTAACCCTATCCAGGGAAGATACAAACTGAGAAAAGGTAAGAACTCTCCAGATATCCAAAAGGTCATGAGGAAGTCTCAAGAAAGCAAACTAGGAATACTCTTCCCCAGGCTTTAATCCTTCTAAGTGCAGGAGTTCAGAGAGAATTCAAAGTGCTCAAAAGAAAAGACTGTTGAATCACAGATCTGTACCTCTGAAACAAATAATACATTATATGTTAAAAAAGAAGAAGAAGAAGAAGAAGAAGAAGATAGCAGGAGGGGAAGAATGAAGGGGGGGAAATCAGAGGGGGAGATGAACCATGAGAGACGATGGACTCTGAAAAACAACCTGAAGGTCCTAGAGGGGAAGGGGGTGGGAGGATGGGTTAGTCTGGTTATGGGTATTAAAGAGGGCACGTACTGCATGGAGCACTGGGTATTACATGCAAACAAAGAATCATGGAACACTACATCAAAAACTAATGATGTAATGTATGGTGATTAAAATAACATGAGAAAAATAAATAAATAAATAAATATTTGATAGAATTCCTCTGGAAAAAAAAAAAAAGAAAACTATCATTGCCCCCAGCCTCCCACTTACAAGGTATCTCGGACATCCTTTCATTCCTATTCCCTAGAACTCACAGCCTAGACTCTACTACCTCTCTTGAGACTACTAGGTGTAATTTCATTGGGCACATGAGTGTGCTATTGCTGGGCCACATGGTAATGCTGTGTTTAACATTTTGGGAAACTGAAGATTGTTTTCAGTATTCCACTGCATATATCTTATGTGTTTTCCCACTTGGAATGTTCTCACTCTACATTTTATTCAGGTGTTAGTAGTCAGATGATGCATGCAGTAGTCAAGGTGCAAAGAATATTTGTAAAAAGTGTTTTATTTTCTATTGTACTTTATATTAACTTTATTACTATTGGAAATGATAACTATTACTATTAGAAAAAAATGGAAATTTGGGAATTGAAAACATAGAACAGAGGGATTGTGCAGAAATAAATATGGGCCAAAATAAGAAAACAAAAACAAATAAATCATCGGGATCTTAAAATACAGATAATCAAAATCAAAAGGCAAAAAACATCCCCAAAATATCCTCATATATTGAACAATGGATTAATTTTCTTAATATAAGTATTTTGCAACTCACTGAAAAAATAGATACACATCCCATAAAACTAAGATTAGAGAGTTGGCAAGGCTTTCATTATAAGATATGCAAATGGGTAAAAAACATTTTTCAATATTCAAACTTACTTCAAATTATCAAAATGCAAATTAAAGCAGCAACCAAATGAAGCCTTTAGCTAAGAACTGGAAAAACTTGATCACACCCAGTTCTGGTGTGGAAAGACAGCCAGATATCACTGCTCACTGGTAATGTCTATTGGACACAGTACAATTCCAAATTGAAAAATTTTATACCCATCTGTCTGCTTATCAATGTAAACACATACATACCTGTCTTGGAAAATATGTACATACTAATTTTTCTTTAACACTGGGAATATAAAGTCCTTATAATCAGAGCAGTAAAATTATCTCCTTTGTGAGCTTTTCATAGATCCTAATATAATAAAATGTAATTATAATATTTCAACACTTGTCAAGCCAATTCAATATTTTAGAAAGGGCGTGAGTATGTTAATGGAGCCTAATTGGTGGCCTGCTGGGTTCAGCTGCACTTTGGTAGGTGGCACTAAAGCAGGGGTATCTATTTTGGTTAGATTGCATTTTTGGAGCAAAGGGTGCCTCTTTTCCCCCTCAGTGAATTCAGTTAGCATGTCAATGATGTCTCAAGCCTTTGTTTATCAAGAGCATCTAAGTCTCTCTTGGCCTCCTACCTGGGCTACTCTCTGAGCTGGAATAAAAAGTGTATATAGAGTTTACAGCTTTTGTAGTTCTTTCAAAGCAATATCTCATTTAATCCTCATAACTTTGGGAGGTAGGTCTTATACTCTATTACTAACTAGGAAATGAAATTTAATTAGTTTTAGAAAGCAGAATTGGTTCCCCAAGGCTAATCTGTCCAATGTCACAATTAGTAAGGGGCAGTATTAGAATTCAAATTAGTTTCTCCTGACTCCACCATTATGCACACTTTCCACTATACATTTTATCTTATCCTAAGCTTTTTGAGTTAGTGAGTACAGGAATATCTCCATTTTAAGAAGAGAGTTTTTTTTTTAAATAAATGATTTACAAATGAACCATTACAAGAGTGAGTAGAGATTGTACTATACCTAACAAAACCTAGAATCCAGGATTTCTAACTCCTGACTCTGCTTTGTCATCTTTCCTCTACCTGCTGATGCCTCTGGGGATGAACTGACAGTTCCCTGAGATACCACTCAAATTTTTGAGGTTCTTTGGGGCAGACTTCTACCCCTTCCAAATAGCGCCATAAAACATGTGCTGCCCACACAACCCACAGTCCTCAGTACTCAGGCAAAACCAACACTGAATTACATCTTTTTTAAAAAAACTGTAATGATAAATATGTATAGCAGTAAGCTTAGACATCATACCTAACCAGGTAAGGATTAAAAAAATTAATTTCAGCAAAAAGTGAGAAAGCATTTTCCCTGATCACCTCATAAGAGTTTAATTTAAAATGATTTCTGAAAAAAACAGAAATTGCTTAAAGTAAAATTTCATTTTCAAGTAAACAAAAGATGTTTGTGTTTGTATATATATTACTTCTGTCCAGAAAGAATACAAGGCACCTTACAATGATATATAAATAAAATAAAAGAACACAGATTAATTTTAGAAGCAAAATGAGAAGGTGTAAAATTAGCCAGAGAATAGGGAAAGAATATCTTTTCAATGTATACATTACAAATTTGGTCAAAGTTTTTAATTGGAGAGATGGTTATCAAAACCTTTTTTTGTGTGTGTGGTCCAACTACCTACAGTTTTGTGATAAATCGGCAAAAGAAATTACACTTTTGGGGATACCCAAGAAAACTTACAGTGAGAAAATGCCTTTTATTGCATGACTAAAAATACTGCTCTGCAATGTCAGATTTGTAGAGTCCAGGTCCTGAGGTTGGAAAGGGCTAAAATGTTAAGGATAAGCCACAACTCTGGACTACATACAAAAAATTTACTCAAGCACCAGCCAGAATCAAAAATATAAAAACAAATAAAAATACAGAAGTAATTAGGTCATCCAAATGTGCTGACAGACTATTTTCTCTAAGTAGGGTTAAGTCCGCCAGCAGCTCACATGTCCCAGGAGAATAACTGTGGTAAATAATCAAATTCCAAAGGGAGGTGAGCAGATATTGGGGTCAGTGAGTTCTTAACAGCTGACTTGGATGATCCTTCTAGTGGCATTTTATTGCCGTGTGTGTTTTCATAAACCACTGAATTTCTTAGTAACCTAGAGCTTGCAGGTGTTCTAGGCTTGTCTACTGGCCCTCACCATTATGCCTTTCTTAACTGTTAAGGGTTCAGTTGATATGAAATTTGGAAGGGCCAAGAGAAATGAGACACCATTAATATCCTCTGGAGGCAACTGCAGGTAGATACCTGGGCAGAAGATAAGGTTTTGAGAATCATCTGCTTTGGGTGCCAGCCAAGACTGGAAACTGCAGAAATGATGGAGAGTTACCAAGGCTTCCAGGTGAGCACCTGTGTGTCACCCACCTCTAACAGCTTTGTGCCCAAGCCTGCCAACAGCTGGGTAAGCCATTAATTCTCTGTGCTAAAATCCTACTGTTTGGAATATCTGGAACAGTTTTTGTTTTCCAGGCCAATTTCTGATACTCCACCAAATGTGCTGACCAAAAAAACTTCCTAGTCAATGTTGCTATGAGAAAACCAGAAATACTACATAATTATCAGTGTCCATAATATAAAAGAGAACCATTTACTCATGAGACATACAATTATTCTTAGTATAAGAGACTTTTCCCTCAACAACAGCCTTCAAATAAACAGAATTTTCAGAATTATCCTACAATAGAGGCTTGACTTCATGGGAAGGTGGTGTGGAAGGAAACAGGAAATACACTGTTATCATGACACTCAGCTCCCTGTGGGCACAGTTTGTTTTAAGAATACATTTTAGGGGCGCCTGGGTGGCTCAGTTGGTTAAGCAACTGCCTTTGGCTCAGGTCATGATCCCAGAGTCCTGGGATCGAGTCCCACATCAGGCTCCTGGCTCAGCAGGGAGCCTGCTTCTCCTTCTGACCCTCTCCCCTCTCATGCTGTTTCTCTCTCTCTCTCTCATAAATAAATAAATAAATAAATACAATCTTAAAATAAAAGAATACATTTTAGGATATCTAACTGAATGGGCAGTCTAATCTTCAAGAGGTCCTTTGCTTAGCTCAGTCTTGACACATATCTGTTGATAGAGAGTTACATTATACTGGAGAACATGTTAATCTAGCATGCATTTTGAATTGCTGGTTAAATACAGGTTCATAGGTTTTAAGGACAACCAACCTAGATATAATACTACCTATCTCTGAGGAAGAATAAAGATCCTGACAGGACTGAATTCCTGATTAGAGATCCCCCCCACCCAATTTTCTTGGAAGTTGCAAATGTAGGACCTGTGTGCAAAATCATGACTCCCCTTAGAAACCTGTTGTACATCCTTTCTAGCACAAGGATACTTGGGCAATCAGGGCCTATTGACAAAACTCCTTTAAATGAAAGTTCTAATGAATTTACTTATGCAGATTTTCTTTGGAAAATGTGAATACTCTTAAGAAGCATGGTTCATATTATAGTATCTTTTATCAAAAATGTTTTAATTATTACTTAAATTCTAATAGTAGACACTCTTTGTGGATTGCCTCCATAAATCACATAAAAAAGATACCTATCTAGAAGTTAGAACACCACCAACCAGAATTCTTCCCTCATATAGACACATTCTCATCTGTGGGAATTCAGATTGTTGCTACTTAAAGCTTCTAAAGACAAAGGAGTCATGGTTGCACTTTTCAAACTAAAAGTGTAAATTTATTATCATTCAAAAAATATTTCTTGGATACCTACTATGTGTCAGACATTGTGTTTCCATAATAGGATATATCAGTGAACAAAGGAGACAAAATTATCTGTTCTCACATTCCAGTGGTAGAGGTAGAAAATATGTCAAAGTAAGTAAAGTAAGTTGTATGTTAGAGGATAGTAGGTGGCACTGAAAAAACTTGGGAGGAAAATGGAATGTGGAATGGCAGGGATGGGAGTTGCAATTTTGTATGGGATTATGCATGAAAGCCTCAATGATAGGAGATTTTAAAGAGTCATGCAGATACATATGGAAAGAACATGCCACACAGAGGAAACAGCTGGTGCAAAGGCCCAGCGGTGGAAACGTGCACACATGTTTGGCAACCAACAAGGTCAGTGAATATGGTACAGTGTGTGAGGGGAAAGTATGAAGAGATGGGATCTAAAAGGTTATGAGAAGCCAAATGATAATGGGTCTTATAAACAATTTTCAGGATATAGGAATTTATTCTGAAGGAGAACACAGTACAGCCAAATGATACTGTCTGATTCACATTTTAACTAGATCATTCTGACTGCTGGGCTGAGACTTGGAAGCAAGTATTTCCAGGGGCATCACTTTACATTTGTCTCACAGAAATTCTCCTCTCACTTCTTCTTCCTGGCATTTATCTGTTTGAAATCCACTGATGCATTATGTCTACTTGAAGAAGAGCTCTATCAAGTAGCTTTATATCTCACATTGTATTCCTTCCTCCAGATTCATTATAAAATGATAAATAAGATTGGACTCAGCAACCAGAAGCTTCCACGATTAACACTTTTACATCCTAGCATGTAACAAATGTGTTAAACATTTATGCTATGATTTCAGGTGCTAAATGGATATTCAATCATATATGTATATGCATGTATCCACTATAATCTCAAATATATGAACACAATGTAAAAAGGAAAAAAAGATCAAATAGGAATATTCCAAATGTCCAAAAGATTATTGTCTTTTCTTTTTTTTCCCTCCAACTTTCAGTATTTTAATTCATGTGAGCAAACAAAAATTATTAGAGGGTGAAAGAAGTCATTCTCTACACATATACTATTATATGTTGAGTTCTCTGAGAGCAGACACTGAGAAGTTTGGGGTACAAGATGTTTATTAGGGATCAACACACCTGTGAAAGGAAGGGAAGGAATGGAGAAGCAAGACTGGGAAGACGGATAAGTCATATTACTAATGCAGCTCTGACAATCTCAGCCAACCTGGTGAGAAATTCTGAAACAAAAATTGCCTGTAAGACTTGTCCTGCTGCCGGGCGCCTGGGTGGCTCAATTGGTTGAGTGGCTGCTTTCAGCTCAGGTCATGAACCTGGAGTCCCAGGATCAAGTTCCACATCAGGCTCCCCACTCCACGGGGAGTCTGCTTCTCCCTCTGACCCTCCCCCCTCTCATGTGCTCTCTCTCTCTCTCTCTCATCCTCTCTCTCTCAAATAAATAAATAAAATCTTAAAAAAAAAAAAAAAAGACTTGTCCTGCTGCTTATCCACCAAAATGGTCTGGCCTTTCTGTTCCCACCTCAGTCAGTCAGTGGTTGAAGATATGGCCTCAAATGAGATGGTTTTCTGGACAAAGAAACTTCTAAACTTCCTTGAGAAGTTAACAGAGTCATCTAATGACTGAACTTCCCTCTGCTCACCGAGCCCTTTCTTGAAGGGTGGCACATTTCTGTTTCCCATACACAGATGCCTTGTGACAAAACATGTTACACACAGGCCAGGTGACAGGATTGTCTCCCTAGCCTATCATTTCACAGCCATTCTCTGAATAGAAAAATAATTAAAATGGAGCAAACAGATTCCTGCAACCAAAGCAAATAGAAGAAAAGGAATGTAATCTCTTAGGTGTCTCTAGGTGGAAAGGGGAGGGAGAAAAGGGATTATTTCACATACTGTAATGACTCATGAAGGAAGCAAAAGTGCTTTGAGGAACTAAGGTACTTGGACTAGGAAGTTATTAGAAGCAGAAGAGGTGAATAGTCTGACACCTGCTTGCTTCATTTCTTTACCTCCCATTATGGCTTCCGACTCTATACATCTCTTGTAACCGATCTGCCCAAAGACAACCTCTGAAAATCTAAAGCACATTTTCAGTGCTCACCTTTTGCTAGGTCTCTTGTTAGCATTTGACACATTGCATTACACATTTTTTTTTTCTTAATTACACACCACCACACTCTCCTAGTTTGAGGCTCTCTCTCTCTCTCTCCTAGTTTGAGGCTCTCCTTCTCAGGTTTTTTTGTTCATTTCTCATTCTCCTTCTAAAATCAAAATTTACTCAGAGCCATTTCCTATATCCCTTCACTTCTCTCCCTGTATTAAATTCCACATAATGTCATTATTTTGCATTGAGTTTCATTGAACCTCTATAAGATGACTCCCAAAATCTACTTCTCTAGCCAATCTTTTGAGTTCCAAACTTGTATATGAAAGTTGTTTTTGAAATTTACACACACTTAACATATGCAAAACTGAACAATTAGTCCTTAACCCCCACTCCAATACACAATAGTTTTTCTCAAATCTTCCTCAATATTCTTATAACCAGAATACCCAGTTTTTTAAGTCAGAAATCTAATACTCATATACTTAGTATATGAGTTCCAAAATATATACTTCCTTTTCTCTCTGTGGTTACTACCATTACTGTAGGATATACCATCATCAAATCTTATCCCAATTCCTATAACCTTCCCACTCTTTTCCTACAAAAATCCATTCTCTAAAGAGTAGCCAGAGTGGTATTTTAAAATCTCAAGTAGGGTCATATTCAAAACCTTCTAATGAGTCCCCATTGTACTTTATATAAAAATTCAGATTCCTTACCACAACTTACAAGTACCTGCATTAATTTGTGACTAGTCTGACTCTTCATCTTCATTTCCTATTCTTCTTCCCTGAATTCACTCTGCCCACACACTCACTTTCTTTCTCTTTCTCTAACACACTGGGCTCTTACCCATTTTTTAACTTTTGTATATTCTATTTCTTTTTCTGGATTGCTCCTTCTCATTATCCATGTTTATAGTCAATATAATTTCTTCAAATAGGCCTCTGTTGAGAATTTATCCTTAAATAGACTCCTTATGTTACTTTATCTGTTCTTTTCCTGTAGATCACTTATGCAACTACAGATTTTACATTTATTAGTTTGTTTAATCATCTAATATTGTCTCCCCTATTAGAGTGTAAGCCCCATGAAGGTCAGGAAAGTATCTATTTTGTTTCCTACTGTATCCTCAACAATTAATTAGCACAATACCTGACACCCAGTAAGTCCCCAATAAATATTTGTTAGATGAATTAATAAAGTCTTTAAACTAACATTAAGAAATAACATTTTAATCCTTTCATTTTAGGAAGATAAAATGTCTTGCAAACTCACTCACATTTTATAAATGGTGAAAATGAAACACAGAACCTTGAGGACCTTCTCTGGTCCTGGCCAAGTCACCATCATATCTCATTCAGATGAGTTCAAGAGGCTCCTTAGTGATCTCCTCACTTCCTCCCTGTCCTTGCTGAAATTCACTCTCCACAGAGCAGCCACATCTGAAAATCATACATAATCTGAACCTAGTCTTTTGCCATGTTTCAAAGGAAAGGAGAGGGGGAGGAGTTAACATGGGGGAGTAGTAGGAGGACCCTGAGATTGCCTCATCCCTCCAACACAGTTAGATCAACATCAAATCATTTTGAACAACTCAGAAACTGATCTGAAGATGAAGAAAACAGTCTGCACAATTGGAGGGAGAGAACATGGCAGATGCCAGGTTCAGAGACATGAATTGAGGGAAAGAAAAGCCATGGTGCCACGGAGGGGAGGAAGCCCGTTTTGCAGAGAGAAGTCGGGGAGAGAAGGAAAGGGGGAGAGAGACAGAGCAGTGTGTAGGGTTTGTGCAAGACGCCATAATGTGGGGATTCCCTGGGTTGCACTGGTAGAGAATGAATATTCCCCTCTCCGGAATACATTTGGAAGAGGGTATACTGCCTCTCCAAGGGCAAAGGACCCACCAGGCACCATTGAGCAGCCATTTAACAACAGGGGACAGAGGCCTGTGTAGATGGCAGATAGCCTGGTCGAAGCTTTTTGCTGTGCTTCACCATAGACTCCAGGCACCTCCATGACCCTTTGACAGCTTTTCTGGGACAGAATAGTGCCGGTGCAGCATTGCGAGCCTCTCCTCCAGGGAAGTAGAGTGGGTTTGCACCTTGCCGGGTCCTTTAAGATTTGGAATTTTGAATCCCAGACTTTGGCCAGAGATAAAACATAGAACCATGGCACCAGGTATGCCAATGGCCTGGACACAGATAGGTTGAAGGCGGGGATCTGAGGAGGGCCTGGGACACGAGAGACGAGATTGTTCGCTTTTCTGTGAGGGCTTTCTCAACAGTGACAGCAGCAAGTTCCCCTCCCCAGAGACAAGAGGGTAGGGTGATGTCGTCTTCCACCCCCCAAGCCCTCACCTCTGCTCACCAGCACCCTTGGACTTCAGAGAGAAAGACTGCACCTCCAGTGGATGCTGGAGTCATTGACACCAAACCCCGTCCCCCTGCACCTGGCATGGGCATCTCTACAAGGGCAGATCTGACTGTGAGCCAGTGCAGCGGGCCTCTCCCTCAGAAGACCAACACAGGTCCCCTGCATATAACAAGTCTACTGATCACAGAGTGCTCCAAAGTATTAGCTTCAGTTCTAGTGGACAGAAGACCAGGCTTGCTGGCTTGCTTGCTTTCTTCTTTTTCTTACATTATTTTATTTATTTTATTTTTTCTTTGGAATCAGGCTTACAGTTTTTTGTTCATTTGTTGGTTTGTTTGCTTGTTTTCTTTTCTCGTTTTTTGGATCAGTCTTTCTCTCTCTCTCTTTTCTTCTTTCTTTTTCTATGGGATCAGGTACATAGTTTTTTGTTTGTCTGTTTGTTTGCTTTTTTTATTCCTTCTCCTTTTTTCTTGCATCAGACTTTTTTTTAATAAGGCTTATCTTAACAAAACAAGTCAAAGTACACCTACTTAAAGGTCCAAACACTCCCCACTGCAAGCAAGGAGGACCTCTACAGAGGACAGAGCTGTGGGAAAAAACAGCCAAAACTCAACAGAACAGTGCACACAGCACTCAACCAGGAACACTTCCTGAAGTGCCAGCCCCTGGACAGTGTATGACCCCTTCTTAATATAGTATTACTCTCAGGAGCAGGAAACATAAAAAGCTTTCATAATGAAAAAGACGAAACCTAGACATAATGACAAGATGGAGGAAATCTTCCCAAAAAAGATCAAGAAGAAATCATAGCCAGGGATTTGCTCGAAAGAGATACAAGCAATATATCTGAACAAGAATTTAGAACTACAGTCATGAGGGGCGCCTGGGTGGCTCAGTTGGTTAAGCAACTGCCTTCGGCTCAGGTCATGATCCCGGAGTCCCGGGATCGAGTCCCACATCGGGCTCCCTGCTCGGCGAGGAGCCTGCTTCTCCCTCTAACCCTCCTCCCTCTCGGGCTCTCTGTCTCTCATTCTCTCTCTCTCAAATAAATAAATAAAATCTTAAAAAAAAAAAAAAGAACTACAGTCATGAAAATACTAGCTGGGTTTCAAAGAAGCATAGAAGACACCAGAGAAACTCTGACTGCAGAGATAAAAGACCTAAAAACTAGTCAGGTCAAAATAAAAAATGCTATAACTGAGATGCAAAACTGACTGGATGTAATCACAATGACGATTGAAGAAGCAGAGGAATGAACAGGTGATATTGAAGATAAAATTATGGAAAATGATGAAGCAGAAAAGCAGAGGGAAAGATAACTATTAGATCACAAATATAGACTTAGGGAATTCAGCGATTCTGCAAAGCACAATAATATCCATATCATAGGAGTCTCAGAAGAAGAGCAGGGGAAAGGGAGCAGAAGGTTTATTTGAGCAAATAATAGTTGAGAACTTTCCTAATCTGGGGAAGGAAATAGGCATTCAAGTCCAAGAGGCACAAAGAACTCCCCTCAAAATCAACAAAAATAGGTCAACACCAAAAAGTTCCATAGTGAAACTTGCAAAATACAAAGATAAAGAGAAAATTCTGAAAGCAGCTCAGGAGACAAAATCCTTAATCTACAAGGGTAGACACATAAGGTTAGCAGCAGACCTGTCCACAGATATTTGGCAGGCCAGAAGAAAGTGGCATGATATCTTCAATGTGCTAAATGGGAAAAATATGCAGCCAAGAATACTAAATTCAATAAGGCTGTCATTCCATTCAGAATAGAAGGAGAGATAAAGAGTATCCAAGACAAGGAAAAGCTAAAGGAGTCTGTGAACCCTAAACCAGCCCTGCAAGAAATATTAAAGGGGACCCTTTGAATGGGAAAAAAAGGACCAAAAGCAACAAAGACTATAAAGGAACAGAAACAATCTACAGGGACAATGACTTTACAGATAATACAATGGCACTAAATTCATATCTATCAATAATTACTCTGAATGTAAATGGACTCAATGTCCAATCAAAAGACACAGGGTATTAGAATGGGAAAAAAAAAACAAGACCCACTGATATGCTGCTTACAAGAAACTCATTTGAGACCCAACGACACCTCCAGATTGAAAGTGAGGGGGTGGAGGATCACCTATCATGCTAATGAACATCAAAAGAAACCTGGAGTAGCCATACTTACATCAGACAAACTAGATTTTAAACCAAAGACTGTAATAAGAGATGAAGAAAGGCAAAGGAAAGGAGAAAAGGCAATGCAAAAATGAAGTACAACTTAAGATGAAGCCTTCAATGACTATTTATATCCAGTTAGTTCCTTCCCTCCAAACCCCTTGAGCTTCTTAGTTATTGAGAGAAAGATTACTGTGGACAGACTTTCTAAAGGCGATATTGGTGGCTTCCTTGAAAATCAGCAAAAGTCAGTACTGAAATGGCAGTGAGAAGCAGCACAGATACAGTCTCTAAAGGGAGCTCATCAGTATATTTCCCTTAGTATCAAAGACACACAGACAAGCTCAATTGACTTTAATTAAGGTCTCCCTAGACTCCCCAACAGGTAAGCCTTCCTAGCATCCCTAGCACAAGAGCTAAGTAATTTGCCAACCAGGGTAAGTGTGAAAGATACTCCAGCCCCAGGGTAGCTATATAATCCTTAGAAGTAATTAGTAAGAGATTACAACCTATTATTCTGCATTCACAGCAAAAACACTCTGTTATCATAGCAATGGCCTAGATATGTGTTAATTTGATACCTATTGAACAAAAATCATCACATCAAAAAACATAGAACCAGGCTTGTATTTTAATATCATAATGTTTCCTAGGACAGATAATGATATTTAGATGTAGTACTTCTTAATGCGTTTGTTCGATTATCATGCTCCATAATTTATAAAAATTATAAGCAAGAAACATTTTCTTTGAAAAGAAACAAAGGTTTTTTAAAATCCAAAACCATGTAGACCACAGAACTACTAGGCAAAGAACAAGAAAGTTTAATAAGAAGCTGGAGTTTTAAATTTATGTTGGATGCCAAATTTGCAAATACTTTTTTTTTTTTTTTTAGATTTTATGTATTTGTCAGAGAGCGAGCATAAGCACAGGGCGTGGCAGGCAGAGGGAGAAGCAGGCTCCCTGCTGAGCAAGGAGCCCGATGCGGACTTGATCCCAGGACCCTAGGATCATGACCTGAGCCGAAAGCAGACGCTTAACCAGCTGAGCCACCCAGGCATCTCTGCAAAGATTTTTTAAGAATTTTTATCCATTACTCCTTATATCAAGTTCAGTGCTTATTAGCATCACAGTGTTACAGATGAAGAAAACAGAGATTCAGAGAGGTTAAGTGAGCTTTGTGGGGTCTCTTAGTAAGTCAATATTGGCAGGGAATGGATTAGAGCCTGGAACCCTTCTCCTTTTCAGGCTAGCAAGCGGTACTCACTCTGTGGGGTTACTTTCCTGAGCAATAGAATAAACATGGCAAGCATCTCTGGATATTTATAATGTATCAGAACTTTTTAGAAAGCAGTTCTCTCAGTTGATTAAGTGTCCAATTCTTGGTTTCCGCTCAGGTCATGATCTCAGGGTCATGGGATCTACCCCACCTCGGGCTCAGTGCGAAGTCTGCTCAAGAGTCTCTCTCTATCTCTCCTTCTCCCTCTGCCCCTTTCCCAGCTCCTGCACTCTCTCTCTCTCTCTCATAAATAAATAATTTAAATAAATAAATAAATAAAATCTTTATTAAAAAAGGAAAGAAGTTCTCTCAATGCAAATAGTTCTTCAAAAAGAATGATAAAAGAATGATTTTCTAGATAGGTATAATGGAAGTTGCAGTAAATTTTGACCAGAAAATTTCTCTTTCATTATATAATCCTCCACTTACTAAATTTTCTGACCTTGGGCAAAACAACTTCTGTATGACTCAGTTTCTTCACTTCCAAATTTGATACAGTACCAGAAGCTACTTTCCAGGATTGTGGGAAAACAAAAGAAATAATTCCTTGAAAGGTCAACAAATAACTCTGAGTATCTATTATGTGGTAAGCACTTCAAATACTAAGATTCAGAGACCTGGTCTCCATCCAGGAATGTAGCACTACCTACAAGTTTAAGGTTGTTACTTTTATATTTGAGCAACCACATGTCCTATCCAAATGTGGAAATGGAGCAGTCTAAATTGTCTCATCTGAGGCAAATATTTCCTCAGTAAATCATCCTTTAGTTCTGAACTAGGGGTTAAGACAAACATAGAGTACAAAGCAGCTGTGAAGGTAATTCAAAGTTTGTTCAGTTCTTAATTTCCCAAGAAAGAAGACAGGTAAATACCACTAAGCAAGCAGCTTCAAATAGAATATTCCAGGAAAACCCATTCAGGTGAGTATAAACTCTATAAGTAACAAATCAAGCTAGACACCCATTACCTAGATTGCTATGAATTAATGTGTAAAATCATTATCCTAATAATAAACACTGGTAAAATAGAAAACATAAACTCATTCTTTTTAAAGAAAAAAATTAAAAATCCACATAGAAACAAAAGTATACTAGAGTTTGCCTTCAAAATCCTTTTTTTTTAAAATCCTTTCTTTTAATAAAAGTAATTTTTCAAAGAATTTTTTTAAAAAGATTTTATTTATTTGAGAGAGAGAACGAGAGCAAGAGCATGAGCAGGAACAGGGCAAGGGGCAGAGGGAAAGGGAGAAGCAGAACTGCTGAGCAGTTTTGTTTTTGTTTTTGGTTTTGGTTTTTAGAGCGATTTCTAGCATTTGGCTATTATAGGGAGTCCAGCAGATATTGATAATACCCAATTCACTATCAATTACCTATTAGGGTAGTGCAGCGTAGTGACCCAGAGCCCAGATTCTGGAGCTAGACTGCCTCAGTGAAAATCTTGGTTCTAATAGTACTAGCTACATAATCCTGGGTAAATTACTTAACTAACTGGGGCCTCAGTGCTTCCTTTTCAGCCAGGAGCGAATTACAGGTCTTAGCTTTTAGTCTTTTTGTGAGGACAAAATAAATGAATGTGAATAAAGCACTTAGAATATTGCTGGCCACATTGTAAACACTCAATAAGCTTTAATGACTGTTATTGAGTTGGTGTTAATCATAATAGCTCAGCTCATGTAGTAATGTGCTTATTTCCATAGTCAGAAATATATTTTTCTTTGTCAGAAATAGAAGATTTTGAATTGAACTATTAGACAACAAATATATCTTGCCTAAAAACAATACAATTGATTACTTATGGTTAAAAAAATCACTTTGAGACTATTTCATTCCTTATTTTTCCACAAGGATTTACCTTGTCATCTCTAATTTGGGAGAGATTTTCTTTAGGGCATTTTGTTTCCTATAAGTAGTTTTATTTTTACCCCTCCAGGGTAAGGATATTTATTCATCTCAAATAGTTGAATCAAGTGAAAACAATGCTGTCTGAAATTAGTTTGGTTAATTTGTTTTTCTCTTTCCAAAAGCTTCCTATCTCAGCTCTACCTAAATGTACTTGGTTTTATTCTTTTGACAAGCTTATCCCCTACTAAGCTGTGTTTCTTTACAGCTTAATTGCAGTGTGTCAAAACTGCTGGGCTCTAATCATGAGCCTCTTTTCAAAGATTTCAGTTGCTTCCCAGTAGCTGAATACTTACATCCATCCACCGACTGTTACTGTCAGTATCCTGCTGCTTCCTCATGTGAGGAGTTCCCAAGCTCTTTTTACTTCAGCAACTTAATGAGCACTTTGAGTTGTGAATACTATTTTCTCTGTGAGGCCAGGGCCATAAATCCCTTCAAGTCTCTCCCCTCCACCCATATTAGGGGCGGGGGAAGCTTCCTCTCTCCCCACCCCACCATTTTTTCTCTTGGCAGATCAACAAAATTCTCTCAGCTCTTCTGAACTAGCCATTACCAATGCTGCAATCTCAACATCTCTCTCTGGTTCCTGTTCAGAACCAAATGTAATTTTTCTAGACGGAATTTGTGACAGCAGATCTGTCATACACCAAGATGATCAGATTGGGGAAGCCCTTCTAAGACTAGAGCAGAAAAATATGCTGTGCACAAATAAAGAGTTTACCTGCAAACTTGTATCCTTGAGTTCTCCTTTTACTTCTTTTTGAGAGTATCTGGGGGTTTTCCCTAAGACAAAAGAGGATATTAGATCATATTTCTATCCTATAATTTGCAAAGCTTTTGGTATTGTTAGGTATGTACTACTCAGTAATTTTAGTTTTCCTCCCCCTTTCTACCTCCTGTGCTATGTATACTTCCACCTTTCAAACTTACACACACGTTTTCCCAAAGTGGCCCCACAATACAGAATATTCCTTAATTTGCTGCTTTATAAACCTAATATGTGGTGTTGCATCTATCCCATCAGTACCAGCAATGCACATGGGATTTGTAATTGTACTGAGTATGCATACATATCATCTCCTCCATGCAGCACTGTATTAAATCAGGCAAATTACTTCATCTTTTTTTTTTAAAGATTTATTTATTTATTTGAGAGAGCGAGAATGAGAGAGAGTACATGAGAGGGGGGAGGGTCAGAGGGAGAAGCAGGCTCCTCGCTGAGCAGGGAGCCCGATGTGGGACTCGATCCCAGGACTCCAGGATCATGACCTGAGCCGAAGGCAGTTGCTTAACCAACTGAGCCACCCAGGCGGCCTTACTTCATCTTTTTAACCCTTGCCTATCTGTAAAATGGGGATAGCACCTACCTCATAGGGTTATTTTGAGGATAAAATATGATACAGTAAGCACTTATCACATCACCTAGCAATTAGAAAGCAATCTGTATTTCAGCTATCAATATAATTATTACTGTTATATCACTACTATTTAACAAATTTGCTTCATTTTTAAAATTACCAAAAATAGTACTCCATTTTTTGAATTAATCTCAGTGTGTCCAACTAATTTCCTATTAATGACTCTTTAGATGGTTTCTACTTTTTTAATATTAGAAACTGTGATGATGGACAGTCTCACATGGTCATCTCTGCACACTTATGGCTATTTTTCTGTTTGCAATTCCCACCCCCCAAATTCTCAGTAACCCTGGAGAGTGTGCATAGAGATTAAGAATATTTTTCCTTTCAATAAAATGTTCCCCTTGCACATCCTTTGGCTGGCCTGGGCAGGGGGGTAAAATTGCAACCTCACCCAACTATTAAACATTGCCTCCAGTCCTGCCCCAACAGGAAGCCTGGCCAGAGAACCCAGACAGCCATGGAGCCCTTCCTACAGCCCTGCTCAGGCAGAGAGCCAAGCCACCAGCCCTGCCCAACTGTTGAGCCTGAAGAGAGTCTGAAGAGAGACCCTGGGCAGCCTCTAAGCCTGACCAATGGAACTGCCCATCATAGAGCCAAGCTTACAACCTTCCCAGTGGTTGAGCCCAGCCAGTGACACACCCAAAGGTGGAGCATAGCCTGCAGTCTCACCTAACCAGGGAGCTTAGAAGGCAACCCCAAAGGACCACAGAGCACAGTCTTCAACCCCACTCAACTGTACAGCTGGAGGTCTAGCCCAACCAGAGAATCTAGCCAGCAGCCTACTGTGACAGTAGAGCATAGCCAATGGCCTAACCTAATGATAGAGCTCAGTCTGAGGCTCCATTCAACTTCGGGGCAGAGCCTCAGGCCCCACCTAATGGCAAGGCCCGGCCCATGGGTCTACCTGAACAGGGAGTCAGCTGTGGCCCTGCCTGAATGTGGAGTCAGCCAGTGGCACCATCACGGTCATGGAGCACAACCTGACCAGAAGCGATCGCAGAGCCCAGCTAGCGGCCCCACCTGATGGTGGAGGATAGCCAGCAGTCCTGCCTGATGAGTAGCCCTACTTGAATGTGTAGCACAGCCAAGAGACCCACCCAACCACAGAGCCCAGCCAGCAACAACCCCATTCCCACCTCAGAGCACTGACAATGGCCTCACCCAACTAAAGGCTCTGCTAGCAAGGCCAGCCCTCCCATGGACACTATCAGCTGACCCAACTAATACCTCAAGCTGACCTGTCTCTCCCTACCAAAGTGAACCTAAAATCTGGAAGAAAAGACCACTTATTCAAATGCGTAGATACCAACACAAAGATAGAAGGATTACAAATAGTGAGCTAAACATGACACCACTCAAGGGGACTGATAAAGCTCTAATAGCTGACCCTAAAGAAATGGTAGTATGAATTCTCTAACAATTCAGAATAATCTTCTTAAGTTCAAAAGACTATAAGAGCACACTGACAACTAAACAAAATCAGGAAAACAATGCATAAGCAAAATGAGGAGATCAACAAAGAAAGAAAAACCACACAACAAAAAACAGAAACTACAGAGCTGCAGAATACAGTGACTGAAATTAAAAATTCAATGGAAAGCTTCAATAGCAGATTTGACTAAGCAGAGAAAAGAAACATTAGGTATAAGAAGAATTAATACTGTTAAAATGCCCATATTGCCCAAAGATATTTACAGATTCAGTGCAATCCTTATCAAAAATCCAATGGTGTTTTTTTGTTGTTTCTTTTTACAGATACAGAAAACAAAACCCTATAATTCATGTGGAACGACAGAAGACCCCAAATAGCCAAAAAGGAATCTTGAGAAAGAAGAAAAAACCTGGATATATAGTTGACCCTTGAACAACACAGGTTTGAACTGCACAGGTCCACTTACGCATAGATTTTTGCAGCACAGTACTGTAAATTTATTTTCTGTTCCTTATGATTTTTTAAACAATACTTTACTTTCTCTATCTTTATATAAGAATATACAATATGTATATAATACATATAACATATAAAGTATGTGTTAACTGATTGTTTATGTTATTAGTAAGGCTTCCAGTCAAGAGTAGGCTATTAAGTTTTGGAGGAGTCAAAAGTTATACAAGGATTTTTGACGGCATGGGGAGTCAGTGCTCCTAAACTCCACATTGTTCAAGGGTCAACTGTATATGTCTCAGCTATACATAAAAAGGGCAATGTTAACTTAATCTTCCCATTTGGGGCATCAAAATCATAATTTTAAAAAAGTATTGGGTGATACAAAATATTGAACAATACAAAAGAAACCATAAAATGAGAAAACATAAGTCAAATCATTAAAAATAGTTTATGTTAACTTTATTATTTCTTTTAATGTACATTTTTTCCCTTTTATTATTACAAAAAAAACTTAGAATTTGGCACAGAATTAATGGTCAATAAATATTACTTGTTCATAGCTGTGGGCATCTGAGTTCTGAATACGATAATGAATGGGTCTATCTAAACCAGAGCTCCTACCAGAGCATTATCTGGAGGGTGTGTGTGTGTGTGTGTGTGTGTGTACATATATACATATATATATATACATTATATTCATACATACATACTTTATTAGAGCAATTTTAGGATGACTGCAAAGTTGTGAGGAAAGTACAGAGATTTCCCATGTATCCCCCTACTGGCAGATACGAATGGCCTCTCCCACTATCAAGAGCCAGCACCAGTGTGGTACATTTGTTTCAATCAATTAACCTACATGGATACATCATAATCACCCAAAGTCCATAGTTTACATTAGCATTCACTCCTGGTGTACATCTATGGGTTTTGGCAAATGTATAATGACATGTATCCACCATTATAGTATCATACAGAATAACTTCACTGCCCCCCAAATCCTTTATGCTCTACCTATTTATCACCTTATCCCCCTACCCCTACCCCCTGAAAATAAATGACCCTTTTACTGTCTTTATAGTTTTGCCTTTTCCAGAATGTCATATAGTTGGAATCATGAAGTATGTAGCCTTTTCAGATTGTATTTCTTTCGCCTAATAATATGCATTTAAGCATATGCATAAGTAATATGCATGTCTTTTTATGGCTTGATAGCTATTTCTTTTTAGCAGCGAATAATAAACCATTGTTTGGATGAACCATAGCTTATATATGTATTCACCTACTGGAGAACATTGTGGTTGGTTGCAAGACTGGGCAACTGTGAATAAAGCTGCTATAAACATCCATGTGCAGGTTTTTGTGTGGACATGTTTTCAACTTCTCTGAGTAAATACCAAGGAGTGCAATGGCTGGACTGTATGGTAAGAGTATGTTTAGTTTTGTAAGAAACCACCAAACTGTTCTCCAAAGTGGTTATACCATTTTCCATTTCTACAAGCAAAGAATAAAAGTTGCTATTGCTCCACATCCTTGCCAGCATTTGGTGGTGTTTCGGATTTTGGCCAATCTAAAAGAGTGTAGGTTATCTCACTGTTGTTTTAATTTGCAATTCCTTAATGACATATGATATATGAAGTTGAGCATATTTTCATATGCTTATTTACTACCTGCATATGTACTTTGGTGAAGTGTCTACTAAAGACTTCCCCCACTTCTTTTTTTTTTAAAGTAGGTTCCATGCATGGAGCCCAACATAGAGCTTACCTGAGATGAACACCTGAGCTGAAATCAAGAGTCAGGCACTGAACTGACTGAGCCACCCACGTACCCCAGACTTTTTCCCATTTTTTAAATTGGGTTCATTTATGTATTGTTTTCAGAATTTTTTTTTAAATTTATTTTAGGTAACAGTCCTTTATCAGATAAGCCTTTTGCAAATATTTTCCCTCAGTCTACGGCTTGTATTGTATTTCTCTTGCAAGTGTCTTTTGTAGAAAGGAAGTATTTAATTTTAATGAAATTTAGCTTATCAATTTTTTCTTTCATATTTTTCATGTCTTTGGTCTTGTATCTAAACAGGCATCCCCATATCCAAGGTCATCTAGATTTTCTTCTATGTTATTTTCCAAAAGTTTTGTAGTTTTATCTTATACATTTAGATGTATGATCCATTTTGAGTTAAATTTTGTGAAGGATGTAATATCTGTGTCTAGATTCATTTTTTGCAGGTTGATGTCCAGTTGTTCCAGCACCATTTGTTGAGCAGACTATCTTTGCTCCAGTGTACCTAGAATTTGCTCTTTTGTCAAAGATTAGTTAGCTATATTCATGGGAGATCTATTTCTGGGCTCTCTGTAGTGTTCCATTGATCTATATGTCCATTCTTTCACCAATACAACAGTCTTAATTACATTAGCTTTATATTATATCTTGAAGTCAAGTAGGTCAGTCCTCCAGCTTTTGTTTTTCCTCCTTTGATACTGTGTTGACTATTCTGGGTCTTTGACTCTCTATATAAACTTCAGAATCTGTCAATATCCACAAAATAATTTGGGGGCATTTTGATTGAGATTGTGTTATATCTATAGATCAATTTGGGAAGAACTGATGTCTTGACAATATTAAGTCTACCTATCCATGAACATGAAATATATCTCCATTGATTTAGTTCTTTGATTTTGTTTATTGGAGTTTTAAAGTCTTCCTCATATATATCTTGTACATATTTTGTTAGATTTATATCTAAATATTTTTTTGGGGTGCTAATGTAAATGGTATTGTGTTTTCAGTTTCAAATTCTACTTGTTCACTGCTGGTATACAGGAAAGTGATTGACTACTTTTGTACTTCGTATCCTTGCTATAATCGCTTATCAGCCAGGAGTATTTTTGTCAATTCTTTCAGATTTTCTACCTAAACAGTTATGTCATCTGTAAACAAAGATGGTTTTATTTCTTTCTTCTCAATTAGTAAAATACTTATTTCTTTTTCTTGTCTTAATGCATTATCTGGGACTTCCAGTACAATGTTGAAAAAGAGTGGTGAGAGACAACATCCATACCTTGCTCCTGATATTAGTAGGAATGCTTTTAGTTTCTTACCATTAAGTATGATATTAACAGGTTTTTTCTGTAGATGTTTTTTTTCAAGTGAAGAAGTTCCTCTCTATTCCTAATGTACTGAGAGTTTTTATGAATAAGTGATGGATTTTGTCAAATGCTTTTTCTCCATCTACTGATATAATCAAATAATTTTTCTTTTCTTCACTTGTTGATGTGATGGATTATATGAATTGAATTTCAAATGTTGAACCAGATTTGCATACCTGGGATGAACCCCACTTGGGTGTGATATATAATTATTTTTGTACATTGTGTTATATTCAATTTCCTAATATTTGTTGAGGATTTTTGCATCTATGTTCATGAGAAAATTGGTTTGTAGTTTTTTTTTTCTTTTTTTTTTTTAAAGATTTTATTTATTTATTTGAGAGAGAGAGAATGAGAGACAGAGAGCAGGAGAGGGAGGAGGGTCAGAGGGAGAAGCAGACTCCCCACTGAGCAGGGAGCCCGATGTGGGACTCGATCCCGGGACTCCAGGATCATGACCTGAGCCGAAGGCAGCCGCTCAATCAACTGAGCCACCTAGGAGCCCCTGTAGTTTTTTTTTTCTGGCAATATGTTTGTCTGGTTTAGGCATTAGGGTAATACTGGCTTCAAGAATGATTTAGAAAGTATTCCCTCTGCTTTTATCTTCTGGAAGAGATTGTGGAGGATTGGAATAAATTCTTCCTTAAATACTTGGTAGAAATACCCAGTGAGCCTATCTGGGCCTGGTGCTTTCTGTTTTGGAATACTTATTGATTCAATTTCTTTAACTGATATATACCTACTCAAATTGTCTATTTTTTCATGTGTGAGTTTGGCAGATTGTGTCTTTTAAGAATTGTTCCATTTCATCTTTTTGTTAAATGCATGGGCATGGAATTGCTTATAATATTCCTTTATTATCCTTTAATGTCCATAGGATCAGTAATGACATCCCCCCTTTTATTTCTGATATGAGTAATTTGTGTCTTCTCTCTTAGGTAGCCTGGCTAGAGGTTTATCAATTTCATTGATGTTTTCAAAGAACCAGCTTTTGGTTTTGTTGCTTTTCTGTATTGATGTCCTGTTTTCAATTTCACTGAAATTTGTTCTAATTTCTATAATTTTTTCTTCTGTTTACTTTGCAATTAATTTTTCCCTTTTCTAGTTTTCTAGGTGGAAGTTTAGATTATTGATTTTAGGTCTGTCTTCTTTTCCAGTATATCATTCCATGCTATAAATTTCCCTCTAAGTACTGCTTTTACTGCATCCCACAAATTTTGATAAACTGTATTTTCATTTTTATTTAGTTCAAAATACTTTAAAACATACCTTTAGATTTCTTCTTTGACCTATGTGTTATTTAGAAGTGTTTTGTTTAATCTGCAATTTTGGATTTTTCTAGCCATCTTTCTACTATTGATTTCTAGTTTAATTCCATTGTGGTCTAAGATCAGACATTGTATAACTTCTATTCTTTTAAATTTGTTAAAGTATGCTTTGTGACACAAGAATATTGTTTATCTTGATGACTGTTCCATGTGAGCTTAAGAATGTGAATCCTGCTGTTGTTAGATGAAGTAGTCAATAAATGTCAATTATATCCAGTTGATTGATGGCACTGTTAGGTTCCATTGTGTCCTTATTGATTTTTTGACTTTTACATCTGCCCATTTATGAAACAGTGATGTTGAAGTCTAAAACTATAATAGTGGATTCATCTATTTCTACTTCCAGTTTTATTAGTTCTGGCTTCACATATTTTGACACTCTGTTTTTAAGAGCATACACATTAGGTATTTTTATGCCTTTTGGAGAACTGACCTCTTTATCAGTATATAATGCCCCATTTTACCCCTAATAACTTTCCTTGCTTTGATGTCTAATCCTGTTTTCCTTTAATTAGTGTTAGCATGTGTCTTTATATTTAAAATGGGTTTCTTTTTCTCTTTCTTTCTTTCTTTTTCTTTCTTTCTTTCTTTTTTAAGTAGGCTTTATGCCCAGCATGGAGCCCAAATGGGGCTTGAACTCATGACCCTGAGATCAAAACCTGAGCTGAGATCAAAAGTCGGGCACTTAACTGACTGAGCCACCAAGGCGCCCTTAAAATGGGTTTCTTGAACATAACATATACTTGGGCCTTTTTTTAATCCACTCTTTTGTGGTTTTAACTGAGCATCGTATATAATTCCATCTTTTTTACTCCTTTCTTAGCATATCAGTTATTTATTTATTTTACTTTTTTAATGGTTGCTTAAAGTTTGCAATATACATTTATGACTTATCAAAGTCCAACTTCAAATAGCACTATACCACTTCACAAGTAATGGAAGGAATTTATAATAACAATAACCATAATTCTTCCCTCTTGTCTCTTATATTATTGCTATCATTCATTTCACTTATATATGAGCATATACACACACACACATACACATATATATGCATACATAATTGAATATATTGCTGCTATTATTATTTTAAGCTAATTGTTATCTCATGGGTCAATTAAGAATAAGGAAAATAAAAGTTTTGTTTTATGTTCACTCCGGTATTCTTCCTTCCTTCAGGTAAATCTAAGTTTCTGACGTATCTTTTCCTTCTCTCAGAAGAACTTCTTTAAATATTTCTTGCAAACATGTCCACTGGCAATAAATTTCCTCAATTTTGTTTGTCTGAGAAAGCCTTTATGTCTACTTTACTTTTGAAGGATAATTTTGTAAGGTACACAATCCTAGGTTGGTGGTCTTTTTCTCTCAGTACTTTAAATATTTTACTGTATTCTCTTCTTGCTTTTATAATTTCTGAAGAGAAATTGGATGTAATTCTTATCCTTGGTCCCCTATAGATAAGGTGTTTTTTCCCTTTAGCTTCTTTCAAGATTTTTCTTTATCTTTAGTTTTTTGTAGTTTGAAAATGATATGCTTAGATGTAGTTTTTTTGGCATATATCCTACTTGCTGTTCTCTGAGCTTCCTGGATCTGTGGTTTGGTGTTTGACATTAATTTGATAAAATTATCAGTCAGTAATGCTTCAAATATTTTGTCTGTTCCTTTTTTTTTTCCTTCTTTCTTTTCTTTCTGGCCTTCTCACTGTGGATGTGGTACACTTTTTGAAGTTGTCTTACAGTTCTTGGACATTCTTTCAGTCTTCTCTTTTTGATTTTCTATTTTAAAAGTTTCTGTTGACATATCCTCAAGCTCAGAAATTTTCTTTTGCAGTATCCAGTCTACCAATAAGCCAGCCAAAGGCATTCTTCATTTCTGTTACAGTATATACCAGTATGAAGAAAAGCTTTGCAACAAAACAACATACATTTAAAGTTCTGCCATCTCTGTCTGATCGTGCATAGGTTACATGATCTCTGTGAACATCATGTTTTTCATTCAAAAACTGGCCTAAGGATTATAAACAGTGTTCACAAAATATCTGAGTGTCTTAAACATAATGAGTTCTTGATAAATGGTAAATGTGTCACTATTATCATCATTTGTAGTACTAGTAGTACCATATTGTACCCTCTCTTTGGCAGTCAATACTGAAAGAGGAATTGCCAATGCTAAAATTGCTGAAATATTTAGGCTTTCTTACCACTCTAATTATAAACACCACTAGGCCATCCATAAATAATTATTGAGCACATCTATATGATAAATCTTGAGAAAAACAAGAGATAAGAGACATAAGCCCTTCCAGAGTGACCTGAACTCAACATTTCAAACTTAAATTTGTATTTTTTTCTCCAGGGTTCTTTATCTCAGTGAATTACACCACTACACAAGCTAGATACCTAGATTCATCCATGATTCTATCCTCTTTCTCACCCCCTTGTCTAATCTTTCAACAAGTCTTGCTGATTTAACTCTAAATATCTCTCTATATTGGGTTGAGTAGCACCCCCCCAAATTCATATTCACCCAGAACCTGTGAATATAACTTTATCGGAAATAGGTACTTTACAGCTGTAATGAAATTATGATGAGGTCATATTAAATTAGGATGATCTAAAATCCAATGACTGGCATCCTTATAAGAAGAGGAAAACTTGGATGCAGACACACAAGGCAGAAAGCCATGTAGAGAGAGAGGTAGAGATTGGAGTGATACATTTACAAACCAAGAAATCAAGGATTTCAGGTAACCACCAGAAGCAAATGAGAGACAAGGTAGGATTCTTTCCTAGAGAGCATGACATTACCAATACTTTGATTTCAGACTTCCTACCACCAAAACTGTTTTAAGCCACCCAATCTGTAGTGCTTTGTTATAGCAAACCTAAGAAATGAATACACTATCTCCATCTTATCACCTACTCTAGACTATTATCATTTCACATGTACTGCTGCAGAAGCTCTCTGACTTTACCTATCAAAACTTGAGGCAAAGATTAAGTACTGATGTTTGCTTTTTGAGGTGCCATTCCAGGGCAAGGAGATTGAGGATATAGCAAGTAAGAGAAAGACAGGAAGTAGTGCAAGGTGATGCATTATTATGTTGGTCTCATCATAATGAACCACAAAGCGGACATACCTAGTTACTTAACCACATGAATTATCTCTAGACATGATATTCAAAGAAAATGTGCCAAGGTATAGTCTACAGAAGAGAGGTAAGAGAGAGAATTTATTCATTTGGCTTCTTCCTATCTCCTGTTTACCAATGATCAAAGTGACTTCACAAAGAGTTAACTTTCAAACACTTTGGTGTACCATCATCTGGCCCCTGTGGCTCAGATCCTCTAAAGTAAACTTCATACAAATCCAGAATTAACTGGAAAAGCTAGAAAAACTCAGAGCATGTGGTTAACTGATTTGGTTTTTCAGCAATCACCAAAAGGGAAGACTGGCCTTTTAGGTAAGTGTCTAGTAGACCCCAGGGATTACAACCACAAAACACCCAGGTCACTAAACCTGAGTGAAGCAACTAGCTGAAGGTGTAAGAAAGGGTGGTACAGAGGGAGGTGTGTAACAGGTATCTGATACATGTCCTAACAGTACTTTCTACATCTACTGATACCCAATTACTCCCTTATCTATACTGCAGCCACAGTAACCTTTCTAGGATATAGTCTGATTTACATAGAATTCTTCAATGACTTTCCATTGCTCTTAGGATGATGTCTTAGTCTATTTGGGCTACTATAATGGAATATCATAGACAATGTGACTTAAACAACAGGAATTTATTTTTTCATAGTTCTGGAGGCTGGAAGTACAGTTGGACTTTGGTGAGGACTCTTCCTTGTTTGCAGATGACCACCCTCTGGCTGTGTCCTCACATGGCAGAGAGAGAGGGGCAAAGAAGAAAGTGGGGGGAGGGAAGGAGGAAGGGGGAAGGAGAGAACAAACTTCTGGTGTCTCTTTTTATTAGGGCACTAAACCCATCATGAGGGCTCTCTATTATGACCTCATCTAAACCTATTTTCCTCCTAAGGTCACACCTCCCAATATTGTCACATTAGGGGTTAGAGCTTCAACATATGAACTTTGGGGGACACAGCATTTAGTTCACAGCAGACAAAGACTGATGTCTTTAATATGACCTACATGTTTTGGATTCTATTGCCTCAAGCCCTTCTCACACCATGTCCCTGTGTTCTCTGAACTGCAACCAGGATGCTATGCTTTCAGTTCCCCGCACTTACCAATCTATCTTCCACCACAAGAGCTTTGCATATGCTACTGCGAGTGTCTGAAATGTTCTTTCCCATCCTCCAACCTCACTTTACCTAGTTAATTCCTACTATTCCTTCAGATTCATGGCCAATCTTCATTTCTTTAGGGAAAACTTTTTTTACTTACGTAGCTTCATAAGCTTCCCCTATCACAAGTTCTCACCTCCATGTACCTCATCTTTGTTGTACTTACCACAGATATGTTTAAATGTATTCATATAATCTTTGATTAACTTCTAGATCTTCCAATATAAAATAAGTTCCACGAGGATATAAATCTTTTTTTTTTTTTTTTTTTTTTGTGGAGATGTATCATAAACCTAGAATGTAGCACTGTGTCTGGTGCATGGTAGACTATATATTCAAAAAATATTTGTTGAATAAATTCCTTCAAGGATTTAAGAACTAGTTTTACAGACAGGGAATATCCATAAAAGATAATATATACAAATCTGACTTGATATTTAAGTGTTCAAATAAAAACTCAAGCCAAGAAGATCTACAATAGAATAGAAGAGAGCACAGTCCTGAAGGATAAGGCAACTTGAAGATACCGAAGAGGACCTGAGAGTGGACCTAGGAAGCGAAGAAACAATAAGTTTAGATAATCAAAAAAGAGGAAGTAGGGCCTTCTCTGATGAAATATGCTGTGTTAGTTATTGTTCTTCTACTTTTTTTCCCCTTTGGCCATGAACCATAAACCTGTGCTTTTCCTATGAGTGATGTTATCTTAGCATAATATTTCATCCTGGTAATTCTCAACCTACCACTGTGATATAATTTATTTACTTCGTTAGAGTGGAAAAAATTAGGCATTTGTAATAAATATGCCATAAACCCATTGTAAATAACTTTATGTACCACGACTACCTCATATCTCACACAATTCCATTTGCATAGCAGTCTTTTTGTTAGTTATATAATCATAGAAATACCAGACAATAAGAATACAATTCAAAAGTCACGTTATTAAAAGAAAATTATCCGAGAGGACACAGCTGAAACACTATTATACTTAGACGATCATACATGTGTGTTATTTTTATGATTGTTGGTATTTTGCTTAAGAAGTGATATATTTAAAATAAACTTTGGGAAGAATTATTTTGTTATGATACAACTAATTCTTTAGGTTAAAATTTTCCGATACACTATATTTGAAAGATATATTTGCAAATTGCATTTTGGTATTTCAAATTGTAATTTACTAGAAAATTAAAATGTAGCACATGTTATATAATAAGAACCTATTAAGCCTGTTGATACCATGAATTTCTCTGCTTGTTCTGTGCCAAATTCTCTCTCTTCAATGCCAAACATCTGCGCTTTCCCACAGTCTTAGTTTTCCCAATTTATCCCTTTTCCAATCACACCTTCATCTTATTCTTTTGAGCGAACATAAATCTTCATGTTCCCAAATATAAGACTGATTCCTCTGTCCATGATTCCCTTCTGATCTGGTAGTGAACCAGTGACTTGGAAGTTCCTTTCCCACTTTGCTGGTCCCAAAGACTATCCTACCAGGATACGATTTTCACGAGTGTCACACAAACCTGCAGGAACCTGATTTGGGACTGCCTTTGGAACTGGCTATAAAAGAACTGAGGAAATTGTTATCAAAATCTATGTTAAAAAAATTGTTAGTAGAAGATAAGTGAGGAAACTGCTATAGGAATCTAGAAAAAAATGGTGAGCTTTGCCTATAGTAATGAAAAAATTAACAAAATGGTCATCTATGAAATAAAAAATACACATAATTGTGAGTCTGCTATGGTTAGTTCTAGGCAACATGTTTGAAATGTCAGTTGTCTTCTTTTAATGGTATATGATGAAATGCAGGAAACAAGAGATGAGCTAGAGAGAGAATTGGTAAGTTTTCAAGCAGAATTAGAAGAAATACAGAGCAGCCAAGATCTCTGAGTTGGAATATAAAAACTATTTCTCATTTCCAGTCCTTCTGGACAGAAAGATTCTCAGAGAAAGAAATAGTTCCAGGGTAAATATCCCATCAAGGCTATAAGACCTCTGAAATAGTCAATACAATACCTTTTAGACCCTCTCACTTTCTAAGAATCTTAAAGTTATAATTCCGTGATAGCCTAATTCCAAAATACTTTTGAAGATGACTAGGAAAGTAGATCTCAAAAAGAAAAGAATTGTGTATGTGGCTTTTGTCTAATAGAGTAGAATATAATCTAATCCATAGCAAATCTATGACATTTTATTTTTTTTTTATTTTTTTTATTTTTTTATTCTTATGTTAATCCCCATACATTACATCATTAGTTTTAGATGAAGTGTTCCATGATTCATTGTTTGTGCATAACACCCAGTGCTCCATGCAGAATGTGCCCTCCTCAATACCCATCACCAGGCTAACCCATCCTCCCACCCCCAAACCTATGACATTTTAAAAAGAATTGGATCAGGGACAGAGACAACTCAAAAGCAAAATTAGTCTCTGGGATCTAACTCTATAGGCAGGAAACTGCATGAGAAACCTACTCAGCAATTTTTTTTTTTATTATTAAAAATAAAAGATTTCTCAGAGGGCAGAGCCAAGACCTTTGAAGCACAGCGAATTAGAGAACCACTCAGGAAGCAGAACTGGATCTAATAAAGGAATAGTCCTTGAGATAGCAGTAGGCATATGGAGATCTGGCTGTATTTCATAATTGCTATGACCCAGCAACTCGTATGGGACTATCTATTGCAGTTATCCTTTTCCTGTCTCATTATTGCATATTGTGTTGGGATGAGGGGCAAGTAACTCATTTTGTTTTAGTTAACAAGTAGGAAAGAGGAGATTCATTGGGGTCAGAGGACATTTGTGATATTATGTTCCTATATAGTGACCCCAAGGGATCAACCTCCTTGTATTCATGTCTTTGTGCAGGACCCTCCAAAATTGATCCTGATCTTGGCCATATGACTTGCTTTAGCTTATGCGACATTAGCAAATGTGACACAAGCAGAGAATCAAAAGCACTTCTGAATTAGGATTTGTTGTCTCTTGGAACATTTTTACCTACTATGTGGAAAAGTCTGAACTAGCTTCCCCATGAATAAAAGAGCATATGTATAGAGGTGCAAGTCCTTTCCATCACAAATTAAGCCCAATACACACATGAACCCAGCTGATGCCACCTGAAGCAGCACCAGGTCAACCCAGACGAGCTCAGCTCATATTACAAGCAAATAGATGATTGTGTTTTAAGCAGCTAAATTTTGGGGGCAGTCTGTTATAGAGCCACAGATAATAGACATACCCACTATCTCAACCTCCTAGGTACACCATATTGAATATTCTGTTCTCTGTGTCTTTCAAAAATGAAGATTTCCATTTTGCACAGAATCTTACTAATATTTTACATATTTGGATGCAGACTGTGGAGAATGCAAGTCTAGAGGTATTTTGTTCTAAATCCCAGATCTTATCTAGTGATATCCTTGTTCTAAAACCAAAGATAAAGGTTGTGTCTAAGGAATACTTTGTAATTAAAAATATTTTGTAATAAGCAAAAAGTGCCCTTATTACAGCCTTCTATGATAAAGGACACATGTATCAGTAAGAAATTACCCATGCTAGGTTCCAAGAATTCAAGAGTCTTTCCAGACCCCATGTCTTCCACTTCTCATCCCTGGTTCCAAATCCTCCCAGTTTCCATCATGAGGTTCATTACTGGAAGTTAAATAGTGCAGTAGTTAAGCCCCTGGCTTCTGAAATCCAATTGTGCAAGTTTTAACTCATGGTTCTGACACTTCCTAGCTGCATGATTTAGGACACATTATTTAACTTGTCAGCATTTCAATTTCCTCCTCTGCTAAATGGGTATCGGAATTTCACTTACCTAAATATGTGAAGACTAAAATTTTATTTACAAATGGTGAAAAGCACTTAGCAGAGAAACTAGCACTTTGCCAATCTCCACAAATGTTAGCTCCTACTATTGCAGAGTTTGCTTTTTGAGCCTGCTTTCCAGTGAACTTTGGTTTGACGGTTTGTCCCTCATTGAGTTTGGATCAGTCCCTAGACATTTTTACTTACAGACAATTTTACCGTATCTCTACAAGGGGACAAGTGTCCCATAGTTCTGTGAAAGATTTAATATTTGGAAAGGAAGTTTGGATAACATATGTTTGGGGTGTATCTTAATTTAATCCCTGCAGATACCAGGAAAAATAATGTTGATTTTTTTTTTAGAATGGAGACAGTATATTGGCAATGCCTGCCAGGCTATTAGCCATTTGTTTTGGTTGAGAGTCTTTCCACCGCACATCAATGAGGAGTGGATCTAGAACAGAAAGTTGCCTATTTTCTGGCATCATTTTATTTCATTTCATTATGTTTGTGGCATATCAATTTGGATATATTTGTTTCTGCTTTAAACAGAGATGCCTTGAGAGGGTTTAGAAGAGAGTGTCATAATTACTAGGAACTATCATGTCTTCATTATAATCAATCATACCAACCTAGTCTTATTTTGATTTTTGCAGTATTTTTATTTTGTTTTTAATTTTTATGTCATAGTAGCACTGTTAGTTGCCTACTGAACATTTACTCTTATCTTCCTAATAGAGTCCTCATTTTGTTCATAGGACTATGCTTAATGTAGGTTGACACAATGTCTAAATATAGACTTAACCGTGATTGGTTGAAGCCAATCATTAGGGTGCCATTTCACTTACTAGTGATTGACTTCGGCATGGATACAATATATTTCTAGCCAATAAAATATGAAGGAAATCTATTCAGGTTCTTCTGTGAAAGACATCACTAGAAAGAAAGTGAAACATAGGAAATACCTCTTTCCACTGAATGTTACATTATCTGATTATTGTGACTAATACTGGGATAACAGTGTTGAGATCTTGAAAGTGACATAATGGGTGTGGCAGGATAGGGAGATAAAGAAATAGAATCTTGGGGCACCTGGGTGGCTCAGTCGGTTCAGCGCCTGACTTGATTTCCACTCTGGTCATGATCTCAGGGTCGTGGGATCAAGCCCCCAGTCGTCGGGAGCCTGCTTAGGATTCTCTCTCTGCCCCTTCCCACTCCCAGCCATCTCTCCCCACTCCTGCATGCTCTCCCTCTCTGTGTAAAAAAAAAAAGAGAGCAAAAAGAAAAAAGAACTGGGACCTTGATGACATTATGCAGGAAATGATTTTATCAATCCTAGAGGTACTTATCTCTGCGGTATTTTGACTATGTGGGTTAATATGCAGTTTATCCTTGAACAACACATGTTTGAACTGCATGGATCAACTTATACTTGAATTTTTTTCAATAAATATAATAGTACTATAAATGTATTTTCTCTGCCTTATGATTTTCTTAATAACATTTTCTGTTCTCTAGCTTTATTCTAAAAATATAATGTATAATTTTATACAAAATATGTGTTAATCAACTGTTTATTTTATCCATAAGGCTTCTGGTCAACAGTAGGCCATTAATGGTTAAGTTTTTGGGGAGCCAAAAGTTATATGTAGACTTTTGATTGCGTGGGGTTGTTCAAGGGTCAATCCTATTTTCATTATTCTTTAAAATGATCAAGTGGAAGTTTTATGCTCTTGGAAGCTTAAAAGATTCCTGAAAGGCAGTTTTTTAAAAACCTAATACTAAATATTATCTCAAAAAGTTTTTAATGTTATTCCTATGGAGAATATGAGGCTATTTATGTAATTTTTTAGACTATTAAGCTAATAATTTCCAAGAAAACTGGTTCATGGATCAAACAGGAAAGGGGTCTTTATGGGCATGCTACAGCACTCTGTCCTATTCAATATATTTGTCCACCTTTGTCATGGATATAAAGGAGAAAAGCAGATTTATACTACCTGGAGACAAATCTAAACATCGTGCATTGTTCAAGGCCATTGGTTATATTTACTTATTGTAAATAGCCATAGTTCTCATTTCTCATTATATATGTGTATACATATGTATTGTTATATATATGATATTTATATATTATGCATAATCTTTACTATATATATTTATCATATATAAATATAATATAAACACACACACCTGATAAAATGCTAACAGAATCCCAAATGTGGCCTGTTATTACACACATTTATGTTTCCCACATGCTGGAGGGTTTTTGTTCAAATATGATTCCCATTTTTATTGATACAGTCAATGCTCCTAATGTTTGTCCAGATCCTTTCTTAATGGGTCAGTGGATGTGGACGAAAGCCCTAACTTTTGTGCTATTGGCTCACAGCTGTCTCCTTCTCCAGAGCATTGTCCTTGGCTGAACAGGAGCTATTTGGCTAGGAAATTAACTCCATTCCTGAAGTGACAACCTGAACTACCTGAAGTAATAACCAATTAGTGACTGTCATAGGGGTACAAAAGATGGCCTTTTTTTTTTTTTTTTAAAACACATTTCTTCTTTTTTTTTTTTAAAGATTTTATTTATTTATTCATGACAGACAGAGAGAGAGAGAGAGAGAGAGAGAGGCAGAGGGAGAAGCAGGCTCCCGAGGAGCAGGGAGCCCGATGCGGGACTCGATCCCAGGACCCTGAGATCATGACCTGAGCCGAAGGCAGACGCTTAACCATCTGAGCCACCCAGGTGCCCAAAGATGGCCCTTTTGCTTCAAGTTAGGGCCTAATAATGTAATTCATGTTTCAGAATGCCCCATGGACTGTACTGAAGCTACTCTTCAATAGAATCTGAAACCTTGTTTAGTTTTCTTCTCCTACCCTATCCTCTTTCCTTCCTTCCCCTGCTCCTGAGAAACTCTTCAATAAATCAATTTCACAAGAATCTTCACCTGACAACCCGCTTCTAGGAAAACAGACCTAAGATAGTACACCTGGATAATCTGAGTATCTTCAAGATTCAGGTCTAGTGTTATTTAATCTATATAACTATTAAAATTGTTCCAAGATAGCAGTAGGCACTCCCCCACCCCATGTTTACATAATTAATATATCAGCATTTAAAATTATAAACACATTAAAATCCCTTGCTAATCTTTTCTTCACACTGTAGGTTCTGAGAAGGAAAGATTTGTATCTACTAAATATGTGCATTCTTCACAACACAATGTATGGCAACAAAAGGGGCTTAAGAAAAATTTGAATAAGAAAAAAATGATTTAGATTTCTTGAAAATAAGTCTTAAATGACAGGTAAGAGAAAACCTAGAACTTTTCAATATATATTTACCCAAGCCAGCAAAATGAATTTATAAAGTACAAATGTAAAATCTTTAGGAACGGTTCAAGAATCATTCATAATAATAATTTTAAACTTAGCACTGGGTTGGTTTTGATTCTTCAATTTTTCTCATCATATGGGTCATGTTTTCTTGCTTCTTTGCATGCCTAGAATTTTTTTTAAGTTTACATTGCAAATTTTACTGCAAAATATATCTAACAGCCAAAAGACAAACAGCAAAATATGTTTACTTCTTATTAATGGTTCCAGAAAGAATTCTATAGTTCCATTTCTGATGAGCTATGTGTTTTGGAAAGTTCTAAATGTATAGTTCTGGCTTCAGACTTTCTTTTGAGCTACTGACTCACATATCCAATTGTGTATTTGTCAGCTCCACCTGGATTTATTACAGTTTTCCCCAACTCTGTTATACTGACCCCTGTCCTGTCTCCCCATTTCATTAAAGGGCATCACAGTATATATTTTTGCTCAAACATTCAGAGTCATTATTGATCCTCCCATTTCTGTGCCTCGTCTCTTCTTACTACATCTAGTCTATTAGCAAGTATGCCTGGAAATTTTTTTAGTGATTTTTGCTTCTTTGAGTGCTGGATATTTTTGTTTTGTTCTGGGTTGTAGTTAAATTACTTGAAAACAGTTTAATCCTTTCAGGTCTTGCTCTTCAGATTTGATAGGTGGGAAGGAAGTAGTACTCGATCCAGGTCTAAGTATTTCTCAATACTGAGGCACAGCTCTTCTGTGTACTAGTAAGTAATGGATCTGTAATTTGAACATGTATACCAAATCCTGGACTCCTGATTCTGAAGCCTACCTTCTTTTCATTACACCATTCTGCTTCTAACCTTTTTCTCTTAACTCTCACCACCCTTGGAAATTTGGAGTACAATTCACTAAATGCCTTCATCACACTTTTGCACTTGACCTGAAGATGCACATTTCTCCATCCTGGATTTGCACAAGACTGTGCTTAGTTTGTTTTCTTTGCTTTCTAGATCATCAGAACTTTATGTTTATCCTTACTGAATTTCATCATGTTAGACCAAATGCACTGAATGGCTATAGCCTGTCAAAACACTTTAAAACCTACATTCTGATTTCTATCTAATCCACAGTTTCTTGGAAATTTATACCATCAGCAACTTTTATAATTCTTCCTTTTATATTTTCTTCCTGGTTATTGATAAAAGCACTGAATAAGACAAGATCAAGATGAGAGTACTAAAAAGCTTCAAGTTATCCTCAATTCTTTAACACTATACAGTAGGTTATTTTACCTATTTACTAATCCAGCAAATTATATGACCATCCCAACAGCATTTCTCCATTTTTTCTACAAGAAAAGTCCCTGTCGGGGCACCTGGGTGGCTCAGTCGTTAAGCGTCTGCCTTCGGCTCAGGTCATGATCCCAGGGTCCTGGGATTGAGTCCCACATCAGGCTCCCTGCTCGGCAGGAAGTCTGCTTCTCCCTCTCCCACTCCCCCTCTTGTGTTCCTGCTCTCGCTGTCTCTCTCTCTGTCAAATAAATAAATAAAATCTTTAAAAAAAAAAAAAGAAAGAAAAGTCCCTGTCGAATATTTACTAGAATATAATCTCACTATATGCACTATATTTGACTTATGCTCCCATCTAGAAACTAATTTCAAGTCACTTGCCATGGCCAAACTGAGAATACACCATAAATCTCATATGATTTTACAAGTGGATTACTTGACTATCTTTCTTTAATGTCAGTATGAAATATTTTTCACTGATATATTTTAAAATCATTAAAAGTGATATTAAACATAAACTTAGTTAAATCACAGCATTAGCTCAGCCATCTGTTTTATATATGGTGTCTTAGTAATTTTAAAGATTCCACAGATTGTTTCATAAACTTGCATACCTATCTATCTTCTTTAAGAACATTAGCCTTGTGTTCAAGATTGAGAGGCAGAAGAGCTGGATGCTACTCCCAATTCTGCCAATAACTATCTTAGTGATAGTATTGTATCATTACTAATGTGGGTTTCATTTGATTCATTTATAAAGTGAAAACAATTTACCATATTAGCATTTTCCAAAGTGTCCCTACAATTTTAATCCCAGAGTTTAATAGAAATTGCTGAAAATATGATGTCTATGGTAAAATAGCTCTGGGAAATATCAGTAAATTTATTCACTATAGAATTATCAGAGCCTTAAAATTAAAATGGCTTCTCCAACAAAGAGTTATGCTAGTGTTCTCCAAACGTACTAAGACATGGAACACCTCTACACAGTTTATTTGTTGGGTAGAGTATATGCTGGGAAAAGTAAAAGATCTTAAGATTTAAAGATCTAAGTATAATTTCTACTTCATAGGATCCTACAAATACCATATATTCTGAATCCACTCAATCAAAGTACAAGACCCAGAATTTTTATCAGAAAGGCAAAACCCAGGTGAACAGAATAAAAAGGGATGGCACCAATAGATCTGAACAAAATTTAAATTGAGATTTTGAAGTCTTTAATGGTGAATGGATTATGAATGTACTAATGGCAAAAGACTGTCCCATAAATAAAAGCAAACTCAATTATTGCCACTGAAAAGTTGTTGTGGTGTGCTCTGAGTGATTCTGTGTTACTGTGAGGTTGAAACAACATTCAGATAAGAAAGGAAAAAAACCAAGATAGGCTTGATGAAAAATGGATATAAAAATATAAGAATGTAAGAAAATAGCTTATAGAAAATATAAGATTAAAAAGAAAGAAAACTGGGGTGCCTAGGTGGCTCAGACAGTTAAGTGTCTGCCTTCAGCTTGGGTCATGATCCTGGGGTCAAGACCCACATCGGGCTCCCTGTTGAGTGGGGAGCCTGCTTCTCCCTCTCCCTCTGCCTGCTGTGCTCTCTCTCTCTGTCAAGTAAAAAAAAGAGAAAGAAAGAAAGAAAGAAAGAAAGAAAGAAAGAAAGAAAGAAAGAAAGAAAGAAAGAAAGAAAGAAAAGAGAAAGAAAAAGAAAGAAAGAAAGAAAGGAAAGGAAGAAAGGAAGAAAGAAAGAAAGAAAGAAAGAAAACCGACAAAGTATAAGATTTTAGTTAGTTCCCGGAGTCCAGAGCACTGTGTTATATGCAACTAATGAATCGTTGAACACTACACCAAAAACTAAAGATGTACTATATGCTGGCTAATTGAACATAATAATAACAAAAAATTATAAATTTTAAAAAATAAATTCAAGCAGGAAAAAAGATTTTATTTAAATATTGTGACAGCACTGAACTGGTTAAACTGTATGCTAATAGAGTTCTTAAACTTTTCATGTTTTCTGTAGATTTCTCATCTTCCTCTGACATTTCTATGGAGTAGGGATTATTTTTTTAATTTAAATTCAATTAGCCAACTTATAGTGCATCATTAGTTTCAGATGTAGTGTTCCAATAATCTATCAGTTGCATATAACACCTAGCTCTCATCATATCACATGCCCTCCTTAAAGCCCATTACCCATTACCCAATTACCCTATGCCCCCTCCTACCTCCCCTCCAGCAACCTTCAGTTTGTTTCCTAGAGTTAAGAGTCTCTCATGGTTTTTCTCCCTCTCTAATGACTTCCCATTCTGTTTTCCCTCCCTTCCCCTACGGTCCTCTGCTCTGTTTCTTATATTCCGCATATGAGTGAAACCATATGATAATTGTCTTTCTCTGATTGACTTATTTTGCTCAGCAAAATACCCTCTAGCTCCATCCATGTTGATGTAAATGGTAAGTATTCATCCTTTCTGATGGCTGAGTAATATTCCAGTGTGTGTGTGTGTTATATATATACACACCACATCTTCTTTATCCATTCATCTGTCGATGGACATCTCAGCTCTTCCCACAGTTTGGCTATTGTGAATGTTGCTGCTATGAACATTGGGGTGCAGGTGTCCTTTCAAATCACTACATTTGTTATCTTTGGGGTAAATACCTAGTAGTGCACTTGCTGGGTCATAGGGTAGCTCTATTTTTAACGTCTTGAGGAACCTCCATACCGTTTTCCAGAGTGGCTGTACCGGCTTGCATTCCCACCAACAGTATAAGAGGGTTCCCCTTTCTCCACATCCTTGCCAACAGTTGTTCCTTCCTGTCTTGTTAATTTTAGCCATTCTGACTGGAGTGAAGTGGTATCTCATTGTGGTTTTGATTTGTATTTCCCTGATGCCTAGTGATGTGGAGCATTTTTTCATGTGTCTGTTGGCCATTTGGATGTCTTCTTTGGAGAAATGTCTGTTCATATCTTCTGCCCATTTCTTGACTGGATTATTTGTCTTTTGGGGTGTTGAGCTTGGTAAGTTCTGTATAGATTTTGGATACTAGCCCTTTATCTGATAAGATATTTGCAAATATCTTCCCTTATTCTGTAGGTTGCCTTTTAGTTTTGTTGACCGTTTCCTTTGCTGTGCAAAAGCTTTTTATCTTGAGGAAGTCCAATAGTTCATTTTTGCTTTTGTTTCCCTTGTCTTTGGAGAAATATCTAGCAATAAGTTGCTGCGGTTGAGGTCGAAGAGGTTTCTGCCTGTGTTCTCCTCTAGGATTTTGATGGATTCCTGTCTCACATCGAAGTCTTTCACCCATTTTGAGTCTATTTTTGTGTATGGTATAAGAAAATGGTCCAGTTTCATTCTTCTACATGTGGCTGTCCAAGTTTCCCAGCATCACTTATTGAAGAGACTGTCCTTTTCCCTTTGGATATTCTTTCCTGCTTTGTCAAGAATTAGTTGATCATAGAGTTGAGAGTCCATTTCTGGGTTCCTTATTCTGTTCCACTGATCCATGTGTCTGTTTTTGTGCCAGTAACATACTGTCTTAATGATTATAGCTTTGTAACAGAGCTTGAAGTTTGGCATTGTGATGCCACCAGCTTTGGTTTTCTTTTTCAACATTCCTCTGGCTATTTCAGGTCTTTTCTGGTTCCATACAAATTTTAGGATTATTTGTTCTAGCTCTGTGAAAAATGTTGATGGTATTTTAATAGGAATTGCATTGAATGTGTAGATTGCTCTGGGTAGCATAGACTTTTTAAACAATATTTATTCTTCTAATCCATGAGCATGGAATGTTTTTCCATTTCCTGTGTCCTCCTCAATTTCTTTCATAAATGTTCTGTTGTTTTTAGAGTACATATCCTTTACCTCTTTGGTTAGGTTTATTCCTAGGTATCTTATGGTTTTGGGTGCAATTGTAAATGGAATTGATTCCTTAATTTCTCTTTCTTCTGTCTCATTGTTAGTGTATAGAAATGCAAAAGTCACAGAAACAAATGAAAATGAAAACAGCTGTTCAAAACCTTTGGGATGCAGTAAAGACAGTCATAAGAAGGAAGAACATTAGAAAAATTAGAAAAGTCTCAAATACACAACCTAACCTTACACCTAAAGAAGCTGTAAAAAGAATAGCAAATGAAGCCTAAACCAAGCAGGAGAAGAAAAATATAAATATTAGAGCAGAAATAAATGAAATTAGAAACCAGAAGAACAGTAGAACAGATCAATGAAACTAGAAGCTGCTTCTTTGAAAGAATTAATAAGATCAATAAAACCCTAGACAGACTTATCAATGAAAAGAGGAAGGACCCAAATTAATAAAATCATGAATGAAAGAAGAGAGATCATGACCAGGGGAATTCTACCAATAAATAAATAAATAAATAAATATGCGGGGCTCGATCCCTGGACCCTGGGATTATGACCTGAGCCAAAGGCAGACGCTTAATGACTGAGCCACCCAGGCACCCCCAGATATACTTATTTTTACTGCTTTGGTGCTTCCTACTTGCCTTACCCTTGCTTATGGTCATTCCTTTCCACTCAAAGAGTCCCCTTTACCATTTCTTGTAGGGTTGGTTTAGTGAGCATGAATTCCTTTAACTTTTGTTTGTCTGAGAAACTCTTTACTCTCCTGCTATTCTGAATGATAGCCTTGATGGATAGAGTTTTCTTGGCTGCAGATTTTTTTCCTTTTAGCACTTTGAATATATACTACCACTCTCTTCTGGCCTGCAAAGTTTCTGCTGAAAAATCAGCTGATAGCCTTATGGGCTTCCCTAATATGTAATTGCTTTCTTTTCTCTTGCTGCTTTTAAAATTCTCTCTTTATCACTATTTTTTGCCATCTTAGTTACTATGTGTCTTAAAGTGGACCTCCTTGAGTTGATTTTGTTGGGGTCTCTCTGTGCATCCTGCATCTGGATTTCTATTTCCTTCCTCAGATTTGGAAAGTTTTCAGCTATTATTCTTCCAAATTAAAATTTCTGCCCCTTTTTCTTTCTCTTCTTCTGGGATCCCTATAATGTGAATGCTATTATATCTGAAGGTGTCATTGAGTTCCCTGTCTATTCTTGTTTTGCATATATTTTTCTCTCACCTGCTCTGTTTGATTACTTTCCATTAGTCTGTCCTTCTGGTTGCTGACTTGTTCTGCTTCATCTAGTCAACTATTTACTGTATTTTTAATTTCATTTATTGTGTTCATCTCTGATTCTTTTTTTAAATCGCATTGTTAAGGGTCTTGCTAATGTCCTCCATTCTTTTCTCAAGTCCAGTAAGTATCTTTATGACCATTACTTTAAATTCTCTATCAGGCATATTGCTTATCTTTGTTTCACTTAGGTCTCTTTCTGTGATTTTGTCCTATTCTTTCATTTGGGACATATTCCTCGGTCTCCTTTTTTTAAAGATTTATTTGAGAGGGAGGTAGGGGCAAAGGGAGAGGAAGAGAAAGAATTTCAAATGGACTCCCCACTGAGTGTGGAGCCTGATGTGGGGCTCAACCTCACGACCCTCATATCATGACCTGAGCTGAAATCAGGAGTCAGATGCTTAACTGACTGAGCCACCCAGGTGCCACTTCTGTTTCCTCATTTTGTCTAACTCTCTCTCTATTTCTCTGTGTTAGGGTAGGCAGCTATGTTTCCTACACTTGAAAGTAATGGTCTTGTGAAGAAGAGGTACTGCAGTGCCCCGCCATGCAGTGTCCCCTGTTCAGCAGAACCTGGTGCTTCAGGGGTGTCTCCTCTGTGTGATGCTCTGCTGTTGTGGGTGAGCTGCATTTTTCTTCAGTACAGTCTACAATGGTTCTCTTTGCCTATTGTGAGCAGTGTTTGGTCTTTGTGGTAGTGGGCCAGTCTGGGACACCTTGGGCTTGAATTGAGTCAGACCAGGAATTTGCCAGAGATGCAGTAGCACTAAACTGCAGGGTGCTTTCCCTATGTTGTCTCATGAGATACTTTTTTTTTTTAAAAAGATTTTATTTATTTGACAGAGAGGGATACAGCGAGAGAGGGAACACAAGCAGCGGGAGTGGGAGAGGGAGAAGCAGGCTTCCCGCGGAGCAGGGAGCCCGATGCGGGGCTCAATCCCAGGACCCTGGGATCATGACCTGAGCCGAAGGCAGACGCTTAACGACTGAGCCACCCAGGCGCCCCTCATGAGATACTTTTGTTGGTGGGTGGGGCCTGCAATCAGACCAGTTGTCTGCCTCTAGACCATTGCTGGGCCCTACATCTAACTGGTGCATGTGGTTCTTTCCCTCTCTCTGGGGCAGGAGTCACTTTGGAGTGGTGCTGGCCACTGTTGGGGCTGCTTGCACACTGCTAAGCCTGTAGTGCCACCCTTTATGGGCTCTGGCCAAGAGACTATTGGAAAGGGCAGATCCACTGAAGCACAGTGCAGAGGTGGTGCAGAAGAGAAGCAGTGCTAGCAAGGTTTTTGTGCCCCCTAGTCCTCTGTGGGAGGGGCTCTGCTGTCCCGGGACTGAAGCAGACCATCCTGAAGAGTGGATTGGTGGACGCATGGGTGGGCGGGCAGGGTGGCAGTGCTACCAAGTTACACAGAGAGTCTGGCAGGTGGAAGTGTGTTTACACTGTGTGTGGCGGAGGGAAATAAAACCTGCCAGTTCCTTTGTTCCTGGAGGAGTTCCCCCAGTGATTTCTTTCCCTGTAGGACATGCTCTGAGATTAGTAAATAAGTCCCTCTCCCATATGACCTCTCCAGGCACCTTTCAAACTGATATTTCTATGCTGTATCTCCATGGGCTGTTTGTTGTATTGTCTCTTTAATGGTGGGGACTCAGTTTCCTATAGCCCACCAGCTCTCCCAGAGCCAAACCTGCTGAGTTTTTTAAATTCCAGGTTTTAAATCCTGCTGGTTTTAAGAACTCATGAAATTCAGCCCCTCTGGTTTTCAAAAACAAATGTTATAGGGATTCGTCTTCCTCATGTGGGGTCCCCAGTGTGGGGGTCTGTTTTCTCCCCTCTCTGTGCCTGTGGCATCCCTTCCTTCTGAGGACAGTTCTGCAAGTCTGTTTAGTTCCAGACTGCAACTCTGCCCTTCCTATCCTTTTCAATATGGCCTTTTCTCTACATTTAGTTATGGAGTTTATTTTTCCAGTCTTTTGGTCAGTGTCTGGGTTATTTATACCAATGTGAGTGTTGTCTAGTTGTATCTGTGGAACAAGGTAAGCCTAGGGTCCTCCTACCCTACCATCTTCTGTGGGAATCTTCTGCTACATTTTATTCTTAGTGCATAGTAAAATTTATGTGGATGTCTTTATGTTCCAGACCTTAGAATATGTTATGATATTAATGAAAGGGCATTTATTAATCCAAGTCTTTTATCAACAATATTTTTGAGTACCGGTTATATACCCAAAGTAGATGCAATCCATGCATCCATGGGAACTCAGATCTATAGGAATTTCAAGTATGGGGGTTCCTCAAAAATTTAAAAATGGAAATATATAACCCAGTAATTCCACTTCAGAGTAGGTATCAGAAATACTAATTCAAAAAAATATATGCTCCCCTATGTTCATTGCAACATTATTTACAATAGCCAAGATACAGAAGCAATTCAAGTGTCTGTTAATAGATGAATGGATAAAGATGATGTGGTATGTATGTATAATGGAATATTATTCAGCCATAAAAAAGAATGACATCTTGCCATTTGCAACAACATGGATAGACCTAGAGGGTATTATGCTAGGTGAAATAAGTCACACAGAGAAATACAAATACCATATGATTTCACTTATATGTGTAACCTAAAAACCAAAACAAATGAATAAGCAAATAGGAAAAAAAAAAACCCCAAAAACATTCACAAATACAGAGAACAAACTGGTAGCCTATTACAGGGAGATGGGTGAAATAGGTGAAGGGCATTAAGAGTTACAAGCTTTCAATTTTGACATAAATGTCATAGAGATGAAAAGTACAGCATAAGGAATACAATTAGTAATGTTGTAATAACTTTGTATGGTAACAGATGGTAACTACACATGTGCTGAGCATTTCATAACGTACATAGATGTCAAATCACTGTTTTATACTTGAAACTAATATAATATGGTATGTCAACTAAACTTTGATTAAAAATTTTTAAATTCATTGGAAATTTATGTTTTAATGAGATGAAAGTTACTCCATCCCAAATTAGATAATGTATCCAAGGGTAAATATTATTTCTGACCAGAATGAGAAAGCTTTTAACATAAATCTATTCCTATTTTTTAATTAATCACTGAGAAACACTGTTCACATAAATAAGTAGATGGAATTGAAAAGTTTCATAATAGCAATATAACATGACACTTTAAACTCCTTTTGAGTTATATGTCAAAAATTTCAGCAATCCATTATCAAAAATTATGTTTAATGATCTATAAGCTGACAACTCAATTGGTTCTCTTTTAATTTTGTTGAAAGAATATAATTAGAAGTCACTGTGCTTGCAGAAAGATTTATTTTCTATTCATTAGTGGCATTTGCCTTCTCAACATAAACATCAATATTTTAAATTATCTCTGTATTTGGCACCCTGGAGGATTTACATATTGGAGTCACTGTACCATTGTTAGATTCAGTCGGTAAGGCCTCATTTGTGAACTAGATGACCTGGTATAAGAAGGGATGTGAGAAAAGAAAACTAGAATAATCCAAGTAAATTCTTAAGGATATTAGCTTTAGGAATATCACATGTGAAAATTGGGAATTTGGAAATTGATTCTCTGAGAATTATTTGAGCCTCTACACTTCTTTGCAAAGTCTTTATGTGCCCCAGAGATATGTATACCTTTTGCATAAAGCTGATAATCTAGGATAGTTACTAAAAATTAAGATGTTTAAAACCTAGCCTCAGAGACTATAATTCCATAGGTCTCTTAGGGGACTAGCTAGGAATCTGCCTTTTTTTTTTTTTAAACAAACTCACACCAGATGATTCTGATGCAGGATACTCATAGACTGTTTTGCAAAAACAAAAACAAAAACAAAAAACAGACCTGAAGGGAGAAATAGACAGAAATACAATAATACGAGACTTCAATACCCACTTTTAACAATAGATAGATCATTGTATATAATGATCTATATCATCTATATACAATCAAATATCTGTATATAAATATCTATAAACAGATATTTATAGAACATACCATCCAAAATCAGCAGAAAACACATTCTTCTCAAGTGCATATGGAACATTCTCTAGAACAGATGATATGTTAGGTCACAAAACAAGTCTAAATAAATTTGAGTGGAACCTTATCAAGGCCCTTCACCAACAACAATGTCATGAAACTAGAAATCAATTATAAATAGAAGACCAGAAAATTCACAAATGTGTGGAGATTAAACAACATGCTACTGAACAACCAATGGGTCAAAGAAGAACTCAAAAGAAAAATAAAAAAATATCTTGAGACAAATGAAAGTGGAAATACAGCCTATCAAAATGTATATGATACAGCAAAATCTCTCCAAAGAGGGAAGTTCAAAGTGATAAAAGTCTAACATTAAGAAAAAAGAATTAACTAAAATTAACAACCTAACTACACACCTCAAGGAACTAGGAAAGAACAAATGAACACCAAAGTTAGTAAAAGGAAGAAAGTAACAAAGGTCAGAGTAGAAATAAATAAAATAAAAACTAAAAAGACAATAGAAAAGATCAAAGAAACAAAGAGCTGGTGTTTTGCAAAGATAAATAAAACAGATAAATCTTTAACTAGACTTACCAAGAAAAAAAAGAGGATTCAAATAAGTAAAATTAGAAATGAAAGAGGAGATATTACAACTGATAGCACAGAAATACAAAGGATCATGAGAAACTACTATGAAATATTATACAATAACAAATTGGACAACATAAAATAAAGAAATTCCTAGAAGCATACAATCTACCAAGATTGAATCATAAAGAGATAGAAAATCTGAATAGACCAAGTACTAGTAAGGAGATTGAACCAAGAATCAGAAACCTCCCAACAAACAAAAGTCCAGAAGCAAATGGCTTCATTGGTGAATTCTACCAAACGTTCAAAGAAGAATTAATACTAATTTTCTCAAACTCTTCCAAAAGACAGAGAGGAAGGGAACACATGAAAGCTCATTTACAAAGCCAGCATTACCCCGATATCAAAATGAGAGAAGGATGCCACAAGAAAAGAAAATTACAGGCCAACATCCCTGATGAACTACAGATGCAGAAATCCTCAACAAAATATTAGCAAACCAAATTGAACAATACATTAAAAGGATCATACACTATGATCAAGTGGAACATGTTCTAGGTATGCAAGGATGGTTCAACATCCACAAATCAATCAATGTGTCATAACAAAATGAAGGATAAAAATCCTGCGTTCATCTCAACAGATGCAGAAAAAGCATTTGGCAAAATTCAACACCCATTCATGAAAAAACTCTCAACAAGCTGGGTATAGAGAAAATAGAATGAACATCAATATAACAAAGGCCATATATGATAAGCCCACAGCTAACATGGTGAAAAATGCTGAAACCTTTTCTTTAAAGATCAGAAATAAGACAAGGCTGCCCACTCTCACCACTTTTATTTGACATAGTACAGGAAGTCCTAGCCAGAGCAGTTAGTCAAGAAGAAGAAAGAAAAGCCTCTAAATTAGAAGAAAAAAAGTGAAACTCTATTTGCAGATGCCATGATACTATATACAGAAAACCCTTAAGACCCATCAAAAAACTGTTAGAACTAATAAATTCAGTAAAGTTGTAGGATACAAAATCAATATACAAAAATCAGTTGCATTTATATCTACTAACACCAAACTATCTGAAAAAGAAATTAAGAGAACAATCTCATTTACAATTTCATCAAACAATAAAATACTGAGGAATATATTTAATCAATGAGGTGAAAGATCCGTATACTAAAGACAGTAAGACATTAATGAAAGAAATTGAAGAAGACACAAATAAATGAAAAGATACTCCAAGCTCATGGATTGGAAGAATGAATATTGTTAAAATGTCAATACTACCCAAAGCAATTTATAGATTCAATGCAATTCCATCAGCATTTTTTATAGAGAAAAAACAATCCTAAAATTTGTATGGAACCGCAAAAGACTTTGAATAACTAAACAAACTTGAGAAAAAATTAAGCTAGAGATGTCAAACTTTCTGATTTCAAACTACATTACCAAGTTATAGTAATCAAAACAGTATGACATTGGCATAAAGACAGACACCTATATCAATGGAATAGAATAGAGAATCCAGAAATAAACCCACACATATATGGTCAATTAATTTATGACACAAGAACCAAGAATACACAATGAGGAAAGGTTGGTCTCTTTAATAAGTGATGCTGAGAAAAATGGATGGCCACATAAAAAAAAATGAAACTGTACTCCTATATTACATCATACACAAAAATCAACCCAGAATGGATTAAAGACTTGAATGTAAGACCTGAAGCCACAATATCCCTAGAAGAAACACTGATATAGGCCTTGGCAATGATTTTTTTGCTTTAATACCAAAAGCAAAAATAAATGGTGGGACTACATCAAACTGAAAGGCTTCTGAATGGCAAAGGAAATGATTAACAAAATTAAAAGACAACATACCTAATGAGGAAAAAATATTTGCAAATCATATATCTCTTAAGAGGTTAACATCCAAATTATATAAAGAACTCATACAACTTAAAGCAAAAAATCAAACAATCTGATTAAATATGGGCAGAGGAACAGAAAAGACATTTTCCAAAGAAGACTTAGGACTATACAAATGGCCCACAAGTATGCAAAAAGGTGCTCAACATCACTAATCATCAGAAAATGCAAATCAAAACCATAATGAGATATGGTTACATCACCTCACACCTATTAGAATGGCAATTATCAAAAAGATAAGAGATAAGAAGTGTTGGCAAGGATGTGAAGAAAAGGAACTCTTGTGCACTGCTGGTGAGAATGTAAAGTTGTCCAGCCACTATGAAAAACAGTATGGAAGGTTCTCAAAAAATTAAAAATAGAACTACCATGTGATCTAAAAATTCCATTTCTGAGTATCTATCTGAAGGAAATCAAATCATTATCTCAAAAAGATACCTACACCCCCATATTCACTGCAGCATTATTTACAATAGCTAAGACATGGAAATAACATAAGTGTCCACTGAGAAATGAATGTACAGAGAAAATGTGGTAAGGGTTTGGTTATAACAACAAGTAGGAAAATTAACCAAATGCTGATCTTGAAAACATTTGCATAGGTGTTATATAATAGTGCCTTTAAAAATGGAGTCAAATGGATACAATGTCATTTTGAGTTAGCACTAATCATGCAATTGTCAATAATAGATCTCACTATATGGAAGTATTAAATAAAATGTTAGAACTAGGGGCGCCTGGGTGGCTCAATCGTTAAGCATCTGCCTTTGACTCAGGTCATGATCCCAGGGTCGTGGGATCGAGCCCCACATCCCGGGCTCCTGCTCAGCAGGAGGCCTGCTTCTCCCTCTCCCACTCCCCCTGCTTGTGTTCCCTCTCCCACTGTCTCTCTCTCTGTGAAGTAAATAAATAAAATTTTTTAAAAAAATGTTATAACTAGACCAGGATTAAAATTAAGATATAAATTTAATTTGTTTTTGTCATTTTGGAGAAAAAATCTATTTTTAACAGCAGGGATAGGACTCATACTATTATCCATATAATGAAATTAGGAACTCTTAACAGTTATTTAAAAAGAAACTTTTTTCCTGTTGGTATTATTTGGGACAAATAACATTTCCAGCAATGTTCTTCTTCCTTACCTTTTCTACTGCATTTTTGTGGTTCACAAAGAAGATCTTGATTGTTTACTGTGACTATTTTATAATGCCACATTTCTCTATTGTACCTGACCATCTCTGCACAGGATATAAAGAAGCTGAATACTGCAAAAGTTCTTATAAACAACAACAGTATCAACAGTGGGTTTTAGGATTGTTGGAGAGTATATCAAAATTAACCAGGAGAGTACAGTAGAGGGATTCAATAAATTAAACTGGTAATGAGAGAACTACATCGAAACTCCAATAGGAGTTGTTCATCTAGCTTCAAATCTAATAAATCTCATTAATTAAAAAGGGAGATATCCTGGTTTTTCTTGATATAAGTTATCTGATTTTCCTGCTGTCAGGTACATTAGTCCACTTTCCATGAACAGAGTTTTTAAGAAGGAATAAATGGAGAAAGCATAGCACAAAAAGGCAGAAAGAAAAAGGTAGGGCCAATCCTAATCACGCAGGGTTACTAACAATTCTATAAATCATCTGATCCAACATGACCTCCTCCTGTTACCAGCAAAAATATTGCTCTCATTTGCATTTAAAAAAAATTTTCTGTCTTACAAGTAGTGAGAGAAAGATGAGTTCAGCTAAGAGTTCATTATCTTCCCCACACTCCTCCCTCCACACATGGGTTTTGGTAAAAGAAAGCATTTGCAAAGTATGTTCCTAGTATGCTGTGCTCCTTTTGCCTTGATGCAACAGAATTGATTTCAAACCATTCCATTTTTTTAATTTAAATTTTATTGAACATAAAATGCGATACAGGTTTATGGAGAATTCAGTGATTCATCACTTACCTACAATACCCAGTGCTCATCACAACAAATGCTCTCTTTAATACCCATCACCCACCTAGCCCATCCCCTACCCTCCTTCCTCTATCAACCCTCAGTTTGTTCTCTATCATTAAGAGTCTCTTTTTTTTTTTTTTTAAAGATTTTATTTATTTATTTGACAGAGAGAGGCAGTGAGAGAGGGAACACAAGCAGGGGGAGTGGGAGAGGGAGAAGCAGGCTTCCCGCGGAGCAGGGAGCCCGATGCGGGGCTCGATCCCAGGACCCTGAGATCATGACCTGAGCTGAAGGCAGACGCTTAACGACTGAGCCACCCAGGCGCCCCTCATTAAGAGTCTCTTAAGGCTTGTTTCCTTCTCTTCTTTTTTTCTTTTCCCCCTTCCCAAATGTTCATCTGTTTTCTTTCTTAAATTCCACATATGAGTGAGATCATATAGTACTTGTCTTTCTCTGACTGACTTATTTCACTTAGCATTATATACTCTAGCTCCATCCACATCGTTGCAAATGGCAAGATTTCATTTTTTTGATGGCTGAGTAATATTCCAGTGTGTGTGTGTGTGTGTGTGTGTGTGTGTGTGTATATTCCAATGTGTGTGTGTGTGTATGTGTATATATATATATATATATCACATCTTCTTTATCCATTCATTTGTCAATGGATATTTGGGCTCTCTCCATAGTTGGCTATTGCTGACAACGCTGCTATACACATTGGAGTGCAAGTACTCCTTCAAATCTGTATTTTTGTACCTAGTAGTGCAATTGCTCTATTTTTAACTTTTTGAGGAACCTCCATACTATTTTCCAGAGTGGCTGCACCAGTGTGCATTCCCACCAATAGTGCAAGAGGGTTCCCCTTTCTTTGCACCTCGCCAACACCCTTTGTTTCTTGTACTGTTAATTTTTAGCCATTCTGACAGGTGTGAGGTGGTATATCATCATGGTTTTGATTTGTATTTGCCTGATAATGAGTGATGTTGAACATCTTTTCATGTTTCTGTTAGCCATTTGGATGTCTTCTTTGGAAAAGTGTCTATTCACATCTTCTACCTATTTCAAGTGGATCGCTTGTGTTTAGGGCATTGAGTTTGATAAGTTCTTCATAGATTTTGGATACTAACCATTTATCAGATATATTGTTTGCAAATATTGTCTCCCATTCTATAGGCTGTCTTTTAGTTTTGTTGATTGTTTCCTTTGCTGTGCAGAAGGTTTTTATCTTGCTTAAGTCCCAATGGTTCATCTCCCTTGCTTCTGGTGACACATCTAGTAAGAAGTGGCTATGGCCACGATCAAAGAGGTTTCTGCCTGTGTTCTCCTCTAGGATTTTGGTAGTTTCCCATCTCAGATTTAGGTCTTTCATCCATTTTGAATTTATTTTTGTGTATCATGTAAGAAAGTGGTCCAGTTTAATTCTTGTGCATGTTGCAGTCCAGTTTTCCCAACACCATTTGTTGAAGAGACTGTCCTTTTTCCATTGGATATTCTTTACTGCTTTGTTGAAGATTAGTTGACCATAAAGTTGTGGGTCCATTTCTGGGTTCTCTAATCTGTTCCATTGATCTATGTGTCTGTTTTTGTGCCAGTATCATACTTTTTAAATGGCTTTTTTTAATCCATTTTTTCAAAGAAATGGAACAAATAATCCTAAAATTTGTATGGAACCAGAAAAGACCCCGAATAGCCAGAGGAATATTGAAAAAGAAAAGCAAAGCTGGAGGCATCACAATTCCGGACTTCAAGCTCTATTACAAAGCTGTCATCATCAAGACAGTATGGTACTGGCACAAAAACAGACACATAGATCAATGGAACAGAATAGAGAGCCC
>NC_138373.1:109063833-109107445 GCF_054177405.1 Leptonychotes weddellii | reverse complement strand
ACAGTATGGAGGTTCCTCAAAAAGTTGAAAATAGAGCTACCATATGATCCAGCAATTGTACTACTGGGTATTTACCCCAAAGATACAAATGTAGGGATCCAAAGGGGTACATGCACCCCGATGTTTATAGCAGCAATGTCCACAACTCTTTTGACTCTTAAGAACTAAAGGCTTTATCATATTTAGTAGCTTAGGTTCTTATTGTGATGATCTATTGGCCTTTTTATTTTTGTACAAAAAAGAAAAGTGATGATGAATTATGTTCTTGAAACTGCACAAATAAATATATTTCAGGGCTGAAATAAAACTGAACAGATAATATTGTGTCTCTCAAATATAGTAAGCCATAGATATTTTCAGACAATTCATGTTTTTCCTGCTGCCCTTGAAACTAGGGTGTGTAAAATATGTATAAAATCTGCAAAATGTTGGGGCCCCAGGGTGGCTCAGTCGGTTAAGTGTCTGCCTTCACTCAGGTCATGATCCCAGGGTCCTGGGATCGAGCCCTGCATCGGACTCCCTGCTCCGAGGGAGCCTGCTTCTCCTTCTCCCTCTGCCTGCCACTCCCCCTGCTTCTGCTCTCTCTCTCTCCCTCTCTCTTTCTTCTCAAATACACAAAATCTTTTTTAAAAAATCTGCAAAAATGTTTATTCACTTCTTTCATTCTCAGAGAAAACTCCCTTCAGCTGTGACCCTGAGAGGAATGAATGTATTTGTATGCTGGTGAGCCGGGGTGAGTAGATTACAGGAAGCCTTAGAAAATGTAGAGGAGCCATGTGTTCAAGGAATCAGGTTAAAGAGAGCTGAACACTTTGCTAAAGCTACACCTATCTGCTCTGCTTTAAAGCATCACTTTAATGATGGCTTGAAGAAAGAAGAAGTGTTTAATTTTTCTCACCCAATCTTTCAGTTTCCTTTTGGAAGGAAGGAACAAATTTATACTCTGGGAAGGAAGTTAATCAGTACATCATCAACACAGCAAAGACATATGGGCAAAACATGAACACTTGTGCCGGCCATCTCCAAGTTTCCAAATGTCTAGATGTTTCATATTATGTTAACTAAATATTGGACTTACTGAAATTTTTCATTTGCAAGTTTTGGTATCATATAGATTTTTTTCCAACATATCTGTGTTACACCTGGATGCTGGTGTTGTGGAAAAATAAGGTACTCCACTGTGGAAAAATTATCATGATTGGATTGAAGGATACATGTTAAGATTCATCAGATACCAAAGTGATGGTTAATAAAGTGAAGCTAGTTGACATCTCAATTGTCCATGTGTAGTAGGCATCCTCTCTTCATCAGTTGTTTCTTGGTAATGATTTTGCTTAAATCCCAATAATATCAAAATTTCATTCAAGAGAAAAAAAAGTTTGCCTTTGTGGGATAATATAAATTGGAAAGGAAAAAAAAGTGCCTTCTAACTGACACAAGCCAATGCCAGCTAACCTGAGGAAAGTTCTTTTTGGCATATTGAAGATCTTGTTTTTTATAAGGCTCGTGTTTCTTTTATCTGCGTGATAATGACCTCAGTAACTCCAGGAATCTAATTAGTGAATAAAGGTCTTCACTAATTGACAAAATCAGGCATAGCGCCCCATAATCAGCTGATAAGTCCCACTTAAGCATAAAAACCAGCATTTACTGAGAATCTACAGTAAACACTTACAGAATGAAATAGAAATGAAAATAAAACAAGATGCAAATGGGTCCTAAGTTTTAGCATTTTATGATCTAAAGCTAATAAAAACATTCTAAGACAACTAGTTAAACTAGGAAATTTCCTTTAAGTTCCTTTATATTGTCATTACTTTCCTTAGGTTATTCCTTTTCATTGTAGGTGTCCTTAAGAAAAGCATCTAAGTGGACATCAAAAGGTATGGGGTCATGTGACACCAGATGTAGATACACAAGTCTCACGGGATAGAAAATACTTGCAAACACAAATGTGAAATGCCATGAGCTATGGAGGCCTTGGGGAAGGCACAGGCGATAAGAAACAAAAGAAAGAAAGAGGTTTTTGTGTGCATGCATGTGTCAGAGAAAGGGGAAAAAAAATGAAAATAAAACATTATAATTAAAGCTTTTCTAGCTTTAAATAAGCAGTACCCAACTTTATACAGAAATTGGACATGTTGGGGAGTTCCAATTGGCAAAGAACTGATGGCAGTCTTTGGTCAGTAGCCAGCAAGAAAGAGTTCCTCAGTCTGATGGTTTTCAGGGAACTGAATGCTGCCAACACCATGTCTGTTTGGAAATCAGATCCTTCTTCAGTTGGGTCCTCAGTTGAGAACCCAGCTCTGGCTGCCCCTTGACTGCAGCCTATGAAAGACTAAACAGAGGACTGAGCTAAGTCATGCTCAGATTCCTGACCCACAGAAATGATGAGATTGCAAACATATGTTGTTTTAAGCCATTAAGTGTATGTAAATTTTTATGCAGCAATGGACAATACAGATTCCAAACTCCTTAAATGCAGACACTATGACTACAATGTGTTTTTCCAGCTCCTAACAGAGTTCCTGATCATAACCTATATTCAGTAAAATTTTGATAAAACTAATGTCAACTTCACACAAATAAAATTAAGTGTTTAAGTTCTTGCCATGTGCACGAATGGAATTTTAGACTATCTTTTAATGCCCAATTTCTAGAAGTATATTCTTGTGATATAAGACATCTAATCCTATTTGCTGCTTTCAAAGTAAATAGCAATCAGGTAGATTTGATGAATACTAAAGGCCATGATGGAAAGTATTTCTTCATTCTGAGTCATTTTGCAGACGTTTTGTTACCTTCAGGGTTTTTAAAAAAATATAACCACATACCACTTGCTTATGTATTCACTCCCAAGTCAAACAGAATTCCCACTGACTGAGATGCATTTAAAAGATAATTTTTAAAGATAATACTCAGTGAACAAGAAAATCTTTTCCTCTGTAGCCTCTGGAATCAAAAACAGTCTTTCTACCATGTCCCTTTTTCTTTTAAAAATGTATTTATTTCTTGTAATAGTAAAGTATTGGTTTTAAAGAAAAGAGTCTTTATCTTGGCAAATAAAGTGAGAAACCTGGAAGCAATGTATAAAATTGCAGGTAAGAGATAAGAGGCGTTTAGTTATCCTAACAGATTTCAGCAGAGCAAACGTGAGCAGGAGGAAAAAGGAGTGGACAATAGTCAACTCTTACATTTGCATTTTGAAAATATCATACGATTGTTAATTTGCAGAGTCACTCAATCCTTAGGAAGCAGTTTCACATTATGGACACTTTTACCAAATGCCTTAGTGGGGCAAGTTGGGTGGACTGGTTTAACACAAAGGTCAATCTAAGATTGACTTGGAAATTTTAAGGCCAGTATGCATTCAGCCCTAGGCTTTACACTTAGAGAATCTACTTTGTTTGTCTTGGAAAGTATTAATGCAAGAGCCATGTAATGGTTCTGACTCCATATTTGCAAATAGAGTTAGAACAGAGTCAGGATATTTAGGTGTTATTCTATTCCTAACACTGCAAGGAATTGTAGCCAAAGGAAAAGAAACATCCTCAGATCTGTACCTGCTAAGGGGGTAGGGATGCCTGGCATAGTTATAGCAACTAGTACATTACAGTTAACTCATCCTCTCTAAACTCAAATGTTATATTATCCAAAAGGAATAATTTTATAATTGATGTCAAGGGTTTCAATTGTTTTTTTTTTTTTTTACCATCAGTGTTCACTTTCAAATCTAAAAAAATTATTGTGGAGCCTGTAATTCCCCTCTAATTACAAATAAGTGCAAAATTTTGTCTGATAATGTTATGACATAACATCACTCTAGTTTTATTTTAAAATCATTTCCTTTTATGAGGTCATCTTGAAATACTCAAAAAAGGTTTGTACATTGTGCTTAATTTTGTTGACACCTAAAGAGATGGTCCTTCATTTGACAAAGAGCAATTTTTCAATTGTCAATCAAGACTTTGTAAATTGGGCTCCAAATATTTATCTCTCTGGAATTTCAATGGTTATAAGGAAGACAAATGAGATTACGTATTCATATGCAGTTAAAAGACAAAAGTTTCAAAAATACTCTAAGGCATTCTCCCTTTTATTCAACTCTTTAAAAGAGAAGAATTTAAGCAGTGGAACTATCATCAGTTTAATTAACATAGGAAATGTCTAAGGCAAAGTAAGCAATCTGGGACCTCATAAAACTGCCACAACTGAGTAAAAAAAGAAACAACCCTCAACTTGCTTTGGTATAATCAGGTGTGGATTTTTCTGAGTATATATTGTGCACAATTAAGCCTTGATTAGAACTATCTACAATACCTAGCAGAACCCTTTAATATCCTCATGGTAGGAAAAGCAAACAAAAGAGCTTCAGGGAAAATTTAGAAGTAAATAAAACTCTAACATAATAAGGAAATATGTCTTCTATTTTAGAACAGAGACAGAAAGATAGGTTTCATTTGAGGAGAGTGTAGAGCTAAAATTCACATGTGTTCAATACCATGATTAAAAAGATTAATCTTTATTTTTCCAAAAATCAAATTTGTATACTTAGTGGGAACATATATTGATTCCTTTCAGAATGCCTCCTCAAAAACTTCCTAAAATTAGCCCTAGATTAGCTATGAAATATCACTCAATAAATACTTGTTGATTTCTCGGTCATAAAGAGACATAAATGAAGTGGCTATTACCTCCAGAATGACTATGGTGGCTGGGAAGACTTGCATGTCTACAATAATATCTTCTACACCTGGCCCACCTTTTAAACGAAATAGGAGTAAGTACACATGTCTACTTCATGGGGTTGGAATAATGAATACTTGAATTAATAAGTGTAAAGCATTTAGAATTTTGCCCAAAACAATCTATGCCCAGTGAACGTTAGACTTTAGATGTATGGAAGAACAGAGGAAGAAGTCAGTAGATTAGCCTTGGGGGATACCAGAAAGCTTCACAAAAGAGGATGCACTTGAAATATGATGTCCTTACCAAGGAAAGATGAGGAAATTTTAACCACATTACTCTTCCGCTATTTAAGTCCTCCAATAGCTTCCCAAAGCTTTATGTACCTTTATGTTTGTAATATATGTGACATCCCCCAAATATATAAACAATATGTAAATACCCTAATTTGGCTTAAAAGTCCCATCCTGGCCTGGTTGGTTAGATTTTGCTAATTATGCACTCATCTGTCTCACTTCTCACCAGGCAGTCCTCCGATCTCTCCACTCCACATAAATGAATTTTTCACTTTAGTCCTCCGCATGTCTCTCAACATGGGTTCTTCTTCCCACTGTTTTTTCCTTGCTAACTCTTACTTATCGTTTCTGGTCTCAGCTTCATATCATTGCCTCTGGGAAGCCTTAAGGATCTTTCGAGGTTAAGTTGGATGAGCCTCCTGTATATTTCCATTGGACCTGTATATTTTTTTTTCTATTGGCATGTAACCAATTACCATAAACTTAGCAACTTAAAATAACATCCATTTATTGTCTCACAGTCCTTGGGGGCAGAAGTCTGAGCAGGCTCGACTATGTTCTCTGTTTGGGGACTCACAAGGCTGATCGAAGTGTTGGCCAAACTAGCTGGGCTCTTCTCTGAAAGCCCCTGGGGAGAATCAGCTTCCAACTTCATTTGGATAGAGGAGTGTTGGCAGAATTCAGTTTCTCATGGTTTTGAGAGTTCTCCTTTCCTTGTTGGCTGTCATGAGGGGCCACTCTCCCCTGATAGAGGCCTCCTAACCGGTGGCCTCCTCCTTCTTTAAATCAGCAATTGTACATCAAATCTTTCTCATGCTTTCAATCTCTCTGACTTCCCCTGTGCCTACAGCCAGAGAAAACTCTCTGATGTCAAAGGGCCTACATAATTAGATTGGGCCTACCAGATACTAACTGACCCAAAACCAACTGATTAAAAACCTTAATTACATATGTAAAAATTCCTTTTACCATGACATACTCACAAGGAGAGTGATATCTCATCATACTCACAGAAGAATATGATTTTTTTAAAAAAATTGTTTATCTGAATTTCTTTTGGTAATAACACTCAACATTCAGGAAAAACAAACTAAAGTGTGAGATTGTTATAAAGGCAGCTATTTTTCAAAAAGTGAAAATTGGTTTCTCTCTTTAATCAAGGAAACAAGTGGGTCATCTTCTACTTTGAAACCACCATTAAAAGGGTAGTATTTTAGGAAATATATACTATGATTAACATGATGTATTTTATAGAATGGATACAAATCTAAGTGCCAGTCTGAACATGTAAGAAATATTTATGTGTTAAAATCACACTGGAAAACCAAATGTTCTTTTTCATAAAAAGTAGCTTGAAATAAAAAGGAACTTGCTAGTAAACCCAATAAACTTTTACATATGTGATTTAAAAAAATTCTCACCCCCCCACCCCTGAAAAAAATAGATTTGAATAGAGCCATCACATGATGGCTCATTTTTGTACAGTGTGGAAGCTGGTTACATAGTCAATGTTAAATTCCTAAAGTACGTCTTTTGAAGACTTGTCTAGTAAAACTGCCGTATCAAATATCCACTCATACTTAAGGAAAGGAGATTATACAAGGGTTAGGATCGTTGGGGGTCATTCTTAGAATTCTGTCCACCATAGAGGTCATATGCCCTCTTCTATTACTCACAGTTAATGGTAAATGCTTGTTTTTGCTATATTTAGCAAGCCATAATTTAGCACTATGTACTAGGCACACTGTCCTACCATTTTAGGAGTATGCTATTATTATGCCCATTTTTCCAATGAGGAAAATAGAGGCACACAGAGGTTAGGGAACCTGGCCAAGATCACACAGCTGTAAAATAGGAGAAGTGAGTTTCAAACCCAGGCAGTCTGACTCTGGAATCCCTGCTCTTAACCTTATACTATGCTCTGCACAGCTAGAGTGCATCCTTTATGACAGTATGTCTCTCCTGTTTATTCTACTCCCTTTGTTTACTTCAGTATGTGGCATTTAAATATTTATGTTATAAATCATATCAAACCTTCTCTGAGTATTTTTATTTCAGACAATGCTATTGAGCGATCATGGCTTGATCTGTGCCACACTGAGCAACTATGGCCCCCTATACGCCACAGAGATGCCAGGCATGATTCTAGACATTGGGGAGATAACACTTAAAATCTGGACATCCAGACATACAAATAAGTACCCAAATATAATATGATGTGGTAAGTGCTGTAATAAAATTAAATTTCATTATTGGGTGAGTTAAGGGGCTATGTGCTGAAAATATGATGTCTGCTTTCCTATATTGGAATGTTCCACATCTGATCACCTAAAATAGTAATCTGGGAAATGACGAATAAAAGTGAAATCCCAAGAGCTGAAACATTAACTAATCAAGAAATTAAATTTAAAGTTCTCTTGGCATCCTATTCTCTTTGTTACACTTTGAAATTAATCATATCCCCATAGGCAGAAAAGCTAATATAGGTAAGATCAGCAGCAGGGATTTGCCCCAATTGCTACTGTTTGTGAATATATTACTTTCCCTAGATGGAGTTTGCGTGGAAGTACTTCAAATCACATCAGCCCAAAATTAGTCTTCTTGATTAATGTCATGTTTTCTAACAAGCATTTGTAAAGCAGTGAGTCTTTGCCACTATAAATGGGGCATCTGTTAATACGTGTTTATATCTGCTCATCGATTAAATGTAATTATGTTCCCCTATGGTTTTCAACCAAAGAAGATTTACACATAAATGTATGGATTCTTTTGAGATTAGTAAAAATTCTGCATAAAGAGAAAAGGAGGGGAGGAGCAAATGAAGTTAGCATTTATTAAGAAATTATTATGTGCCAGGTACTTTTGATATATTATCCCATTTAAACCTCACAATATCTGTATGACATTTCTAGTATAATCCCTAGTTTACAAGAAACAAAACAAAAAACGCTGAGCCTTACTGCGGTTAAGATAATTGTTTAAGATCATGCAGTTCATCATCTAGCTCATTCATGCCTAGCGTTAACCACCTGTAAGCACCTAAAAAAAAAAAAAAAGTCAATAGATTTTAGAATATTCCCACTTTGCTACTTCCAGAGGGTGTTTTAATTTTGTTTTTGTTTTTTTAATTTTTCACTTTAGTGTGACTCACAAACACTGTGTGAGTATAGTTCTCTGGCTGGTACACCCAGTCCAGACAAGCAAATGTTCCTACAGTTTTCACTCTGACATTAGCACAATCTCTACCATGTCACTTCTGTTCTGATGATATTCTGATAACCTCCTGGCTCCACCTTCACAATCCTCTATTCTTTTGCACTCCAGTTCCAACTGTCTGATAAAAATGGAAAAAATAAATGATTCAAATCTAGAGGTTTTTTTGTTTTGTTTTCCTGGGATTCAGCTAAGGGCCAAGTCTTATGCCCCACTCCCTCCCAAATTATAATATATTGAAGCCATTATCCAAATGGTCCAGTAATCATTAAGAAAACAGTTTAACAACCAAAATGTAATTTGAAAATAAGCAAATGTGAACTTGCATTTCTCAATATGAAAATCATACTAGATTACAGCAATGTTTAGTAATAGCCCCTTTCCATCCATTCTCTATAGTAACATAAGTGCCTTTCTTCAAATTATCTGAAAAATCCCTGCTGAAGCCTTAGTATATGCATGCCTTATTTTTATAGTGTTCCTTTTCCTTTTTAAAACCTGCATGAGGGATAAAAGAAGAAGAATTTTTCTCACAACTTAACCCTCAGAGGAGGAAGTGAAGGGAACAAAATTGCAAGCAAAGCAAGGATTCATCTACTAGGAAGAGAAGGGAAAAGTTAGAAATAATCTAATATTGATAATTTATAGGATTCATGACTCTATGAGTGTATATATTCACCCAGAAATCTGAACAATTAAAACACCCAATGAAACTCCACAAAATATTTTCAACAGCTTTATTAATATATAATACATACAGTTCACCCACTAGAATGTACTAATAGTGGTGTTTACTATATTCACAGATGTTTAACCATCAGCACAATCTAATTTTCAACATCTTTCTCATCCCAAAAAGGAACTGGTAGAGCACAGAGGATTTTTATGGCAGTGAAACTACTCTGTATGATACTATAATGGTGGGTACGCGTCATTATACATTTGTCAAACTCATAGAATGTAGAACACTAACAGTGAACCCTAGTGTAAGCTATGGACTTTGGGTGATAATGATGTGTCAATGTAAGTTTATCACTTATAACAAATGAACAACTCTGGTGCAGATGTTGACAATGTGGTAGGCTATATGCAGGAGGAGTGCAGGGAGTATATGGAAAATCTCTGTCCATTCCACTCACTTTTGCTGGGAATTGATACTGTTTTAAAAAATAAAGTCTGTTAAGAAAGAAAAGAAACACTATATCCATCAGCAGTAACTCCTCATCTCTCTAGCCCTTTAGATCTCGGCAATCACAAATCTACCTTCGGTCTTTATAGATTTTGCCTTTACTGGCAATTTCATATGTGGTTATCTTAATAACTATTACACCAATGTTAGTAATAGAAAATTATTAGTTAAATTGATAGGATGTACTTCTGGGTTATGCTGGAATAATGCCAGCTTTTTAGATTAAAACCTCTCAATACTTCCTCCAAAATAGCACACTAATCAACAAAGAGGGTACATGAAACCACATAAAACTGCCTTCTTTGGCATCACTTGGACACAGAGTGTGTCACAAACCCTAAACTACCTATAAGGAAAGAAATTAACACCAAATTCTAGCAGACATAACTGAGCCCTCACTCCATAAGGCTAGATGGAAATAAGGTGGTACCTGGAGAGATGGGGTAGCAAGAGGATAATGGGACTCAGACAAAATCAAATCCAACATGGCAAGGCCTAAGCAAACTAGAGAAATTCTGAAACAGGTGTGAGACCTGGCTATAGAGAAAGTACTTGAAAATATGCAGGATCTGAAGAGGCAAACTCAAAAAATAAACTCTTCTGGAAATGAATGAAGTGAATAGCACAGTAACACGAGACAAAATTTCTAGATTGTGAAAAAAATTTTTTTTCCTTTCTCAGAAATGTCTATGCCTTTTATTTTTCTTTATGGCCATACTGCACTGTATCCAGAATGATGCTGAATAAAAGCAGTGAGAGCAAATACCTTGCCTTGTTCCCAGTCTTCATGGAAAAGCATTCAGTATGATGTTAGGGGTTGGGTTTAGTTGATGCCCTTAATTAGTTTGATAAATTCTTTTATTCCTGGTTTATTGAGATTTTTATCATGAAGGAGTTTAAATATAATCAAATATACTTTTTTTCCAGCATCTGTTGACATGATCATATATATTTGTCCTTTATTCTGCCAATATGGTAAATATAATGAGCGACTGACCAAAGTTAAATCAACCTTCCGACCCTGGAATAAATGACACTTAGTCATGATAGATTATTTGGTAATAGAAAAATATATGTATTTGTTCTAATTAAGTAAATATATATTAGTGTATCTATACAAACATAATATATTTAATTTTCTAAAATTTCAATAAATATTTTGTACCTATGTTTTTTGAGAGTATTTTTTTATGCCTATGTTTTTTGTTTTTCGGGGTTTTTTTTTTTGTAGTTTTCTTATAATGTTGCATAATTTGACTATCAGCATAAAACGTATTGGCAAATGTTCTCCCCTCTACTACTTTTCCCAAGGATTTTGAGTAGGGTTAGAATTATTTTGTTCTCAAATATTTGGTAGAATTTGCCAGGAAAGGCATCTGAACCTAGATTATCTCTGTGGAGAACTTTTCAACTAGGAATATCTTTAATAAGTATAGACCCATTCAGCCATTTATTCTTCTGCCAAATTTGACATTTTGTATCTTAATAACTTTAAATTGTCAAATGTATTAGCAGATAGCCCCTGGGATTGTGCCAATAAAATATCCCTGTATTTGATAACCTATAGCAACACTACTCTTGCTCACTGGTATAGTAAGGTAGGAGGGAAAAGAGAGGGCTAAATCAGTCATCTTCGGGGGGGTGGGGTGGGTAACAGATGAATATAAAAGAGTAGCTGTTGTCTGTGTGTGTGTGTGTGTGTGTGTGTGTGTGTGTGTGTGTGTGTGTGTGTAGAAAATTTGATTCAGAATGTAATTCTGAATTCACAGCCTGCTGCAGGTCAGGTGTACAGACATTAGCATGAGGAACAGGGATTGGGCAAAGAAGTAAGTTGACCTGTGATTCAGCCCCAGTCAAATTCTCAGTTGAGCCCCTGGGGAGTTCTGGAACTAAGATGGAACCTAAAAGTTCTCCTAACCTGAGAACTGAGGATTTAGTCTTAATACTGCTACATTGATCAGTCATCAGATGTGGGCTGCCTCTGGAAGGAGATGTGACCTTGAGTGAGGCAATTCTCTGCTTTAAGGGCAGCTCCTTTAAAGAGCTGGCAGGTAAATGTTCAATCCCCCCACTCTCAGCAGGTATGGGAATTAGTCCTTCAGTAGTGAAAGGGGGTCTAGGCAGTGCTCTCAGAGTCCACTCCATCGCTTTCTTAAATTGATACCATTGACAGTTCAGTTCATTCTCAAATGTTTATCATGTTGTGTTTCTTTTTTTTAATAAAGATTTTATTTATTTATTTGAGAGAGAGTGAGAGCTAGAGAGAGAGAGCACACACAGAGGGAGAGGGAGAGAGAGAAGCAGACTCCCCACTAGTCAGGGAGCCCGATGTTGGGCTTGATCCCAGGACCCGGGGCTCATGACCTGAGCCAAAGGCAGATGCTTAACCGAATGAGCCACCCAGGTGCCCCTCATGTTGCATTTCATACCCATTTAAGTTATGTCTACTTATCAACATGCTCATGCATGAAAACAATTCATTGACAAATTCAACTGAAATTGTAAAGAAAATGCACAGCCAAAAGTTACTAATGTCATGAGAACCAGTCAATCTGTTCCCCAGATAAAAGTATAATTGTAAGAAATAGGCCTGCCATTAATTTTTAATATGCTATCTAATTTAGGCAGTATATCATGGATCCTCATTGAGTCACAAAGTAATCTCTCTCCCTGAAACTTGTTAGAGGTTGCTAAATATTACACTGTTGAGGCTAATAAAGTGATTTGGTATAAATCCCTAAAGAACAATTCTAATAAATGGTGTATTATTTATTCCATTAGCATTATTTGCTCTCAAACTCCCCAGTGCTAATAATTCCAGCAGGCTTCCTTTTCTATTACAAACCACAGGTCTCACAAAATAAGGAAGAGAGACTCTGTGGCCTAAATCAGAATCAACAGGCAGAGACCAGAAAAGACTGTTTGACTCATTCTGATGAATCTCTCATTTTTTCCTCTCTTAAGATATAGAGAAGGGTAAAAAATGGCGTATTCCCAGCTATCATGATAACCATTGTGTTCCACCAAGTGTCATCAAGGCATTTAAATAAATTGTGTCATTTCAGCATAAAGAATAAGGTCCTACTCATTTGTTTCCATCTCAAATGTGTTAGGAAGGTGCCGCTTCACAGGAAAGGAGAGGGACAATTAATACATACTGCACCTTAATTTGCACAGCAGTGCTTTGCACATGCGTGGGCTCTCACTGACTCTGTTTTCTATTCTAATTCCAGAGGCTGTGGGAAGGGAAAAGTGATAACGTCGCTGGTCCCTGTGGACGACATTAACACCTTGGCATTCTGGGACTTTGCCAGGGACCAGTTTAATTTTGTCTAATTTCACTACCGCCTTCACGGTCTCAGCTGAGTCTAAAGATAGGGCACGTTTTGCAAGACTTGTAGATCACTTTACATACATATAGATGATGATATAGTAAGGAGAGAGAAGAGTCTGCTTAAAGATAACTGCCTATATATATTAGATATGCATCTGAACAATAGCACAAACAGATTCCTTACCAGTAGGAAAACAGGTTCTCTCTAACAGAAATATCGGGAGTCACAAGCTTTTGGATCTGTTAAGGGTCAGTGGAGGATGGGGTTGGAATCATTCCCTAAGATGTTTCCTTCTTTGGGCATAGTATTCATTAACATTACACTCTCCATTCCCTCTTTGTTCCTCCCTGGGGAGATGGAAAGACATTCACAATTGCTAAATTTCTGAAGAATAAATTGGGCATTTTCAGCTGAATTCTGCCCTTCTTTCTCTTGGGAGCTGCCAGCAAACTTCCTTGGTCACTCTAGCAGCCTATGGAAGCAGGCCCATCAGTTCAGTGCCATCTGAGGCCAAGTGGGTAGTTGTAACTCTGAAATATAGCATTAGGAAGTTGACCGGCTTGTATGTATAGCCACGTACTCCAACTTGACATTTACTAAAAATAAGTTAATATTTTTAAACTCCATCTGTATTCCTTTGTTTTATCTTTGAATTTGTTCAAAACCTAATTATAGAAGAGGAGTATATTGCTCCCTCTCCCCCAAAGATTCCCAACCTTTCCTTCATGGGCCAGGAACCTTGAAGAATGAAACAGAGAAGTGAAATGGAAGACCAAATATACATGTGGATAGGCTTTGGGACGTTAGGCTTGGGTTTGGGAGGGGTGTTTTGAACTTGTATTTTTCTTTTTTGAGATGTATATGGGGTTAGATTTTAAATGCTGGGATATGAGGAAGAGATGTTAAACCTTGGGGAACACTGTGTTTTGACTTTGGTGTATGAAAATGGGTTATGACAGCTTCACCCACAGGCAAATGATTGGGTTGTTTTAGACACTGGGGCTTAAGCAAAGACTGCTGGTCTTGGTAAAGGTCTGGCCTCCATCAAATACCTGGCCACCTTGAGGCTTAATAACAGAGACCCACTGGGAGGCCCTCAGCAGGTTGCAGGTAGCCCCAGCTCACTATAAAAAGCAGACACAACTTTCCCAAAGTAGTTGTGCCTGATGTTACATTGCTATAGTTCTTCCAGGTTGCATTGGCACTGTTGGACAGAATGATATTACTGCTTTAGAGTGAAAGTGATTCTTCTAGTGTTACAGAGAGCACTAATGAGGTTCTGGCTTTAAATTTCTCATGCCAGGCCTAAATAGCCTTCCAAAATTATCCTCTTTTGGATGTTCTGAATTGTGTTCGGAGTGCACAAAGGGAAACATGCTGAGGTTAGCCTTGGATTTATGAGGTTTGCCCACAAACTCATTTTGGATTTAGACTGGTTAATCATAATATAATTAAAATGACAAGCATTCTCAGTGAAACAATTTTGGGGGCCCAAATATGACTTTAGATAAGAGGGCATGACAGCAGTAATAGTGGCTCAAGAACTAATCCTGCTCACAAAAGACACGCTGTGGCACTAGATGGAGTCCACACCCAGTGCGGGAAGCAGTAGAAATCAAGAGGTTTTGAATATACTACTAAGTGGCTAGAAAGGCAGCTTAGCTAAGTCCTGATGTATGGGACTGTCAATGATGTGAATTTCTTCATGTTGTATACAGAGAAGAATGGCTCTGAGTCACTCTCTGAAAGAGAAAGCAGTATGCACAGGGGGAGCGCCCTACCCCCAGATTTGCAAATTGGTAGTACCTTCATTAGCTTCTTGCTGGAAGATTTACGGAGTTTATGTTTCTAGGTAGTGGAGTACAGACAACTGGTATGGACTGACCAGCATTTTTCTGTCCTTCTCTCACAGAGTGCTGAATCTCTGCAGTGGTCTTTGGTAACACTGGCTCCTGTCAACATAATTTTATGTGGGATGATAACTCTAGGGACTACAGATTAGTTCGTTTTCTAAATTTGGTGGGTGTGGAGCCAATGCTGTAATAATCTCATTTCTTATTAATCCTTTGGATTCTTTAAAGTGAGGTGCATCAGAGACGACATTACAAATTTTGAAGCCCTAAATGAAGGAACTATACCTATTCCTCTGAGATCTCAAAAGCAGCTGTTGAAAGAAGACTAACTCTACCCAGGCATCCAGAATCCCTCTGCTGAGACTGAGCTGAATAATAAATTTAGGAGGATAGGTTTGGTCTTAATTAAAACTTAGAAATCTCAAACTTCAAACACTTAATTCCACAGGGAAAATAATTTGATATTAGACTTTAATTCATTTGGATGTTACTATATTTTGACTTTAACTTGAAAAGAGATTTAATCTTTGAATGTCAGTTTTGCCCTGGGACTTTTATAATAGTGGGGGTCTTTATATTCAGATTTGGGGTATTTCTATGGTGGTAGCATCTCCTTAGTAGAGAAATTTTATACTTCCTATTTTCTTGCTGTCATTAAATCTCATCATAGAACCTCTGACATGCTATGGGAAAATGCAATGGGACATAATCTAGAAATGGAAATAGAATAAAGAATGAATTTTCAACTCTGTATTGAGATTGGCCTTAAAGTTGAGTTACTTAATGAAATGTGCATATCCATTTCAGGGCATTCTAGAGGCAAATTTAACAGTGGTCCAGGGGTCCCAGGAGAATCCAAAAGGGCAGGCAATAAGAATTTGGAGAACAACTTCATGAAGATAGGGGAAAACTGTCCTGATAGCTTGTGTATCTTCTCCTCTGAGGGCTAAGCATGATATTATTATTTAAATGTAATGGTTTAAGAGAATAATTAATCTGAGAAATTTGGGGGTGAATGCTTATTCCCCATTCTTGAGTTTTCTATCCATGCAGATGTAGAACTATTAAGAGTTACCCTATAGCCTCTTTGTGAACTTTCACTCGCTCTACCCCAAGGAAAGCTCAGTCACTTAACTGATTAACAAATTGGGGAAGACTAAGCTTAGTGTGCTTATCTCCTTTCTGAAATTCTGTGAGAGTGAGCTACTTGCAGGGAATAAGCTTTCTCCTATTTCTCTAGACTAGTTAATGGTTAGGCTCTATCCTTCCTGGGGGTGGGAAGGGATAGGGAGAAAGCGAGAAAAGAAAGGGGAGGCAAGAGGACTGGGGGTGGAAGGTCTGTCCCAGTTCTTTGTAGGCAAATCTGCCTAATTCTAGGATTTGGTATTGGGAAGCATATGAGCTCTAACTTAACACTTAATATGAACATTGTTGATTCTTGTCCCCCTATCTGTAATTTCTTTATTTATTCCTCAATTTTCTCAGAACAGGGTTCAGGGAAAAGGATGTGATTCTCTTTAATTAACCCCTTGAAGACTCCCAATAGGATCAGAACTGACTTTTACATTTGCTTGTAATGTGATCTGACCATGTCTCTGAAACCTAGTTTGCCCCTCTGTAAAACTAAAAATATAAAACCTACTTCACTGCAAGGGTAGTGAATATTAAACAAAATTTAGGGGATTACTAAGTAGGACACAATTTTAGATCTGTGAACAAACGGGCTGGCTAACACATCACCACAGAAAAAGAAAGATTAATCCAATCTCAAGCAGAGTTGGTCATTTGCAGTCCCTCTCATAGAGGATGAAATCAGCCCAGAATCACCTCTAATCACCCTCTGGCTAATAGAGCAGAGAGAAGATGAAGAGGTCAGCCAAGCATGTCCATCTCATTCTTGCAAACCCATCAGCCAAGGAAGAGACTTGTTCCTCTAGGGAAGAGTGAGTGACGGGCATGAGGAGTACAAGGGGCCAGGAGTGTTACTCTAATGGAAATTCTTTCACATGGAAACAGGAGTGGAGATTAAATATCACCATCAATGATATATAGACACTGAATGAGCATATTAAATGAAGGAAAATGCTTCTTTAAGACTAGTCAATGCAAACATTTGAAACCTTAGTGCTAGAAGACCCAGACTTATCCTGTGAAAATTTCCTGGCTGTCATGTAAATAGATTAGAACTTTTCAACCATTGAATAAAAGGAAATGTAGTATCAATGTGAATTTCCTTTGAATTCTTGTATTTTTTCATAGAAGGAACTGAAAGATTGATGTATTACTTCATGTCTAATCTAATTACTAGAGAGGATATTTAAAAATAATGAATTAGTGCTTAACCTAATTGTTGACATAGTCAGTTTTTTTTTTCCTTTTTATGAAAGAGAATGTCCTCCCCACCCCTGACAGCAAATTCATTTCTAGTCAAAACAGATTCACCTGTTTATTGCAATTTGTATTTTTAAACAAATAGATTGTAGAAGAACAGAACTGAATTAGAGTTGGATTGTATCAGATTGGATTCCAGGAAGACCGTATCAGATGACGGTCTATCTAAACAGATAAGGAAAATGAAGCCAAACAAGATTATGTAATCTGCCTAAAGTTACTGCCCTAATATTATTAGTGGAAGACTCCGAGAAGGAATCCTGATCTACTGACACAGCAACACACTCTTACCTCTATGCAGCCTCTGATAATTTGCTCACTTCTGAAACAATTTTGTTTGTTACTAGTTTTATTTTTATGCCTAGACTTCTCACCTGAACTTAGTTTTGTGATAGAAATCAATGGAGGATTTCACTCATATGTGGAATTGAAGGAACAAAACAATCATAGGGGAAAAAAGAGAGAAGCAAACCAAGAAACAGACTCTTAACTATAGAGAATAAACAGGTGGTCACCAGAGGGGAGGCGAGTGGGGGATGGGTGAAATAGGTAATGGGGATTAAAGACTGCACTTGTGATGAGCACTGGGTTATTTATGGGTTTTCAATCACTACACTGTACACCTTAAACTAATATTGTACTGTATGTTAACTAACTGGAATTTAAATAAAAAGTAAAAAAAAAATCAGTGGAGGAAGGAGAATGATTTAAGGGCCCTTTTTCCTGAAAAAAAAATTTTTTTTAATTTTTCTTACTTCATTTAGGAAATTCCTTTAGAAACTTGCATAACAAGGTTCAGTGACTCTGATTTACCAATAGGGGGCTCCTTGGATGAGGAAAAAAGATATTGCACCAAAGGTAAGAGATCCAAAATTATCATTCAGTAGTTCAAGTGTATTTTTTAAAAACTTAACATAAAAGTTTAAATATACATAAAGTTTAAATATAACATAGAATAATATATAGAACTCGCATGTGCTCATCACTCAGTTTCCACCATTACCAACACATGGCCAATTTTATTTCATCTATGTTCCTGCCTGAGATTACTTTGAAGCAAACTTAGCTATCAAAGCATATTCGGCATGTATCTCTAAAAGATAAGGACTCTTTTCTTTTTTTTAGCACAATCACAAAATCATTATCACACTTAGAATGTTAACAAAAATTGCTTTAAATCATTAAATTACCTTATTGTCCCATGCATTATTTTAATGGTTTGTTTAATCAATCAAGATCAAAATTAAGATCTATTGCAACTGGTTCTCTCTCTTCTAAACTACTGATTTTCCTCCTCCTCTTGAAATACATTTATTTAAAGGATCAGGTCAGGTGTGCCTGGGTGGCTCAGTCAGTTAAGTGTCCAACTCTTGGTTTCAGCTCAGGTCATGATCTCAGGGTTGTGAGAGAGCCATACTAGGTATGCAGTCTGCTTGGGATTCTTTCCCTCTTCCTCTCCCTCCCCCACTATCCCTCCCCCTGCTCCCTCTCTCTCTCAAGTGAATAAATAAATAAAATCTTGTTTAAAAAAGTGAAAAATAGAAGTAACATACAATCTAGTAATTCCACTACTGGGTATTTACACAAAGAAAATGAAAACACAAACTTGAAAAGATATATGCACCCCTGTGTTTATTGCAGCATTATTTACAATAGCCAAGATATGAAAGCAACCTAAGCACTCATCAATAGATGAATGGATCAAAAAGATGTGGTGTGTATACACACACACACACACACACACATACACACACACACACTGGAATATTACTCAGCCAAAGAAAAGGAATGAGCTCTTGCCATTTGTGACAACTTAGATGGTATTATGCCAAGTGAAATAAGTCAGAGAAAGACAAATGCCATGATTTCACTTATATGTGGAATCAAAAACAAGCAAACAAACAGAAACAGAATCATAAATACAACAAACTGGCAGCTGCCAGAAGGGAGGGGGTTGGAAGGATGGTCAAAATAGGTAAAGGGGATTAAGAGGTACAAAGTTCCAGTTATAAGTCAAGGGTATGAAAAGTACAGCATAGGGAATATAGTCAATAATATTTTAACAACATTGTTTGGTGACCACTGGTAACTACACTTATTGTGATGAGCACTGCATTACATATAGAATTATCAAGTCACTATGTTGTACATCTGAAACTACTATAACATTGTATGCCAACTATATTTCAATAAAAAATAAACAATAACTATTTTATTATTATCTCTCAGTTCTAGGAGTTGGTCATACTCAGCTCATTGATTGACGTTTGGAATTTCTTGTGTGATTGTAGTCAGACAGTGACTGAGGTTGGAGTCATCTTGAAGGCATACCCTCCCTCACATATATGATGGTTACTGATGATTAACCACTGGGACTTCAGATATGTCTGTCTGCTGGGACACCTATGCATGTCCACTCCACAGGGCCTGGGCTTTCTCTAGCAGAGTGGTTGCTTTCTAAGAATAAGAGCTGCATCATCTTTCATGATCTAGCCTTGGAAATCACAGACCATAGTCCCATGCCCATCAGATTGAGTGGGGGACACATGGACCTCACATCTCAATTGAAAGAATGTCTGTCATACAGTAAGGAGATCACATGGAATGATAGACATTGTTGCCACCACCTTAGAAAATACAATTTGCTACATTTTACCAGTTTTTGCTATAATCAGTTATAGCAACCACCAAACTTGATCCAAGCAGTTAATACTATTATCATTATGAACTCCTGGTAGTAAATACATTTGATGTATTCGAGTCCATTGCAGTTTTGTTTTTATTCACGTATGAATTCATTCATCTTTGGCAAATGAGAGCCTCTTTAAATGGATACCTTTGTTCTTTTTTTTTAAAGATTTTATTTTATTTATTTGACAGAGAGAGAGAGAGAGACAGCTAGAGAGGGAACACAAGCAGGGGGAGTGGGAGAGGGAGAAGCAGGCTCCCGGCCGAGCAGAGAGCCCGATGCGGGGCTTGATCCCAGGACTCTGGGATCATGATCCGAGCCGAAGGCAGACACTTAACGACTGAGCCACCCAGGTGCCCCGATACCTTTGTTCTTTTGATACAACTCCACTAGCTTTTGAAAGTCTGTTTTCAGGTATGTCATGACATTCCAGGTTTATCTTAAACAGTTCTCATCCTGGAACTGAAATCAGCTGCTTCTCCAAAAGTTTCAGTTTTGTTTGTTTTTAGGTAAAATACAATATGAGTTTCTTTTGGTATTTCAAATTCAAATTTGAAACCACAGTTTTTAATACTCTCTTTGATCTGATATCTCTAGCTCATTTTTCTTATGCCAAAAACCCTAATTCCCAATAATATGAACATAATTTTATAAGTTTTATTTTACAAATGCACCAATCTCAAACACCAACAATAAAATTACTGAAAATCATTTTTATACCCAAACTTCTTATACTCAAAATTTTATTTTTTGAGTATGTCTCATAATAGATGTATAATTAAACTCCTGTGTTTTAAAGTCACTTGAAATAACTCTTCTCTGAGATTATGCTACCGTCTCCATACAGAGGTAGGTTCATATGTTTTGTCATTTTAGGAATTGCATTTTTGAAGTTTAACTAGTTATGTAAAATATTTATATAGGGCCAAAATCAAATCTGCCAAGAAAATATACTGAGGGAAGACCAACTTTTATTGCCATCCTTTCTGCTCTTTCTGCTGTCTCCTCCTTCCCCACACTGAGAACTTTTTTTTTTTTCAGGATTGGTTTATATATTTTTTTAAAGGTTTTTTTTTTATTTTTTTAAAGACTTTATTTGACAGAGAGAGAGAGAGCACAAGCAGGGGGAGCAGCAGGCAGAGGAAGAAGCAGGCTCCCTGCTGAGCAAGGACCCCCTGAGATCATGACCTGAACTGAACGCAGATGCTTAACCGACTGAGACACCCAGGTGCCCCCCTTGGTTTATATTTTTAATATGAGGAAATGCATATGTATTTTTTATCTCATCCTCTTTCATAGGTAAGTAGATGCACATAATACATGCTTTCTCCTTTTTTTCCCCACTTAATAGATTCAGAGATCACTGCACAGCAACATATAAAAATATTCCTCCGTTTACAACTGCATACCCCTTTGTTTGTACCTTTGTTTATTCAATTGAAACTCTACTGAGGATGTCTGGGTTGTTTCAGTCTTTTGCTATTACAAAAAGGCCTTCAGTTAATAGCCTAATAATCATGTGGTTTTTTGTATTTTTTAAGAACTGTTAGAAATGGAAGCTTACATTCATATGTAATTTTTCTGGATAGTGCCAAATTCCCTTCCACGGGTAATGTGATATTTTGCTTTTCCAGCAGCAATATGTGAGACTGCTTACTTTCCACAGCCTTCCCAAACATATTATGCTGTCAAACTTTTGTATTTTTGCCAATCGGATAGGTTTTTTGTTTTTGTTTTTGTTTTTTTAATTTTTAAGCTGTCTTGTGCTTCAAAAAGGCACATTTAAATACTGAACATGACAATAAGTTACTGTCTTAACTGACGGGAATTTAATAAAAAAAAAAAAAAAGAATTTCCTTCCTCTTCCCATGACTATTCAGCAGCAAGTATTGTGTTGTGTTTCATTGCACATTATCTAATTAAACCCATGTCAATGGGCTTCTGCAGTTAACAGAACAGGAAAGGAACCTGTTTCTGGGATGCATTTCACTGGAATTTATCCTCCTATACACACCTTGTCAGACAACTCCTCATTTGAGATATTACTTAGTAAAACTAGGTTGACCCTGGGCCAGTGGCTAAATCGGCTGATTGTCATCCAGCCTCTGGGGGTGTGACCTCCTCCCTGCCTTGTACACCTCTGAGTCAGTGTGCTGCTTCCACATGAAGGGACCTTAACAACATACACCAGCTAGCCTAGCCTCATCACCTTATCCTGACAAGTTAATTCTCTCCCATTTTACTACTTAACCTTCCTATAACCCCAATCTGTGCTATGTTTGATGATCAGGACTTCAGTGACCCCACAGAGATATAGCTTCTCTACCTAGTTTGTCTCCCATTTTTAATGAATGGAAAGGGAAGAACAAGAAGTAAAAGAAAACAAATATTTTTATTGCATGTATTTTTAGTCACTTAGCTGGTCATGAATGTTTTGCACAATGATAGTAGAGTCCCAATTTGAACTATAGTTTTCTATTTATATTTAACCCTGAAGTTGAAAAAATAAAATGCTTTTCCTTCCTATTCCCTACCCTTGCTTTTTGCCTAGTGTTGATTATTCCCCCCCTTCTGCTCTTCTGTTCCCAATTAAATTCAGGCAAGAATCTCCTTTTTATTTTATTTGGTTTTTTAGTGATTGGATAGTATAGCAGCTGAATGATAGCAAGCTGAGTCATGTCTTCAACTGTTTAAAACAATAGAGGGCATTTGTTCAGGTATGAACTATTTCAGTTTACTCTTTTAAAATAGGGACTTCCTGGCGTACTTGGGTGACTCAGTCGGTTAAGTATCCGACTCTTGATTTTAGCTCAGGTCATGATCTCTGCATCTCAGGGTCATGGGATCCAGCCCCATATCGGGCTCCACACTTGGTGGGGAGCTGCTTGGGGCTCTGGTCTCTGCTCCCACTGCCCCTCCCCCCCAAAATAAATAAATGCATCTTTAAAAAAATAAAATAAAATAGGGACTTCCTTTAAATAAGCTTTCAGGAGATATGCATGTGCATTATTTAAGAAATTGGAATTGGGGATGGAAAAAGCATTAGCAGGGTTTACAATTTATTCACAATTCTTATTGGATTCTAGGCTTAGAATTTAATGCTATTGTCCCAGGATTACAGTCTCTTTCTATCACGTGATGTGCAACTTTTTGCTTCAATTATAGCAGTTCTAAATGAATCCAAATAGAGGAATGTCAACTAAAGTATCCCAAATACACACACACACACACAGAATTTTGTTGGTATGGGAAAGAGTTGGCTAAAGTCTTGCAAACTTTCCTTTTTGTGAAACCTTTATTAATGACAAAAAAAACAAACGTACTGTGTTCTGAAATTCTCAAAATCAATCAATTAAACAAACTAAAAAATGTAACCTTCTACAGTTTCATTGGCAAACATTGCTCAACCAGTCATTTCCAAGAAATACCATCTACCATGTTATTTCATCAGCAGAAATCGGACACTTTAATACATGTGCCTTTGAGGATGGCATAAAATAGAGTTGAGTTTTTTTAATTTAATTTGATTTTATTATGTTATGTTAGTCACCATACAATACATCATTAGTTTTTGATGTAGTGATCCACAAGAGTTGAGTTTTATTGTTAGTTTTTCCAGCATTTGAAAAATGTATTTATAGCCTGACTAAGGAGAATAAGCTTTCTCTAGCTAGATAAAAGCCATGGAGAGCACTATCAGTCAGGTGTTGTTGTATGTCTGACAGTTTCTTGTTCCACTAGAGTGAGGAAGAGTATTTTATCTGTTCAAATCCCTCTCCTCACATGCTCAGATGAGAGACACAGTGTGGCTTAGGAAGGTCATTTAGTTTGTAAGTTATTTATTTTCCCATATATCTGAAAATGCTTGTGAATTATAACTCACTTCAGTATAAACTACTTATTTCTACTCCTTTTCTATCCTCTCCTCCATGCTGGCAAACTTACATACATACACAAAGTATCACTGAGGCTAGCTAGAAGCAATGTCCTTGAAATAAATTACCAGCTATGAGTTTTATGCTATAAAAGGAAACAAAATAGAAAATGTTCACCAAGATAACCAATAAAGAATGGGAACACTCAAGCTTTTGAACTGGGGTTATATCTGCCTATCATACTGAGAATTTGTCTAATACACACTTAAGCAAATGCTAAAGTCTATCTACTATATCAGTCATGACAAGTGAAGGGAAGGGACTACAGCAGCAGTACTTGCAAAATGACCTTCCCAAATCGGTGACAATCTCAACATCGTCACTACGTGACTAGCTGAAAATGTAGAAATCATTTCTGTCAGAAAATCTATATCTCAAAAGCTTTCCCTTTTTCCTATCTACTTTCTGTATCTTGAAATTAACATTTAAAATGAATTTGTACTTTAATCTTTAATTTTTTAAAAGAGTGAAATCTTGTTATAATAACTCAAGCAGAAATTAAACACTTGTAGAAAAAATTATATATTTTTTTCAATGCGTATTTTATTAAATCAGTTTGCATGTAGAGACAAAGGACTGTGATACTTGGTTTCGTAATGAGATGGGTGCTTCCCTTTTATTTTATGTGTTTTAATGACTGCAATTACCCCTTCCCCATGCAATATTCTCCATCACCATTTTCCTCTGCCAAGACACATGCATGCATATACTATGCTTCTTCACTGGCTTACATTTAATTGTTGTTGCTGTTGCTCCCTAGTGGCTTAGGGATAGATTTTTTTTTTCTCTGTCACACACATATGCTCTGACTTTGGCAGGTATACACTTATTAAAATTAGTAGGCGCTATTCTCATTTCCATACCCATAAGTGTTTTTGTGGGGTTTTTTTGGCTTTTTAAAGATTGTGGTGCAAAAGAAAAAAAATAACGCTCTGATAATCTTCCTGTCAATGGATGCATAAAATGATACAGAAGATGTAACTCTTCAGGAGCAGATGAGATATTTGGAGTGGGACTTTCATGGAGAGCTCTTGGTGGATGGCATAAAAATGAAAGTAATTTACTAAAAGCACTTTAATTCAAACATGTATATCCAAATGTACAGATTCCTCTAATAAATATTCATAAGATTTAATTTACTATTATTTCAATGCTTTTTAAATGGCCTCTCAGGACACAAGTTAATGAAGTTCCTAAGTATGAATTCATTTCATCTCATTGTGAATAATAACTCCTATTTTTGAGGATTCCAATATGTTCTACAAAGTGCTCATTTCTTCACATGCATTATCTCAATTTTATTCACCTGCTTTTATTCTTTCTCTTTCCCCCACTTCCCCTGAAAATCATAATATAGGTTTGCTCTCCAGGAAAAAGAATACTCTCTGTACAGGACAGAGCAAATTTGGCAGATTTATAGGTCATAAAAAGATTAAGCCACTTAAATTCAAAGCCTAAGCCTAATATGATTCAGGGTATTGAAATGGAAGCAGCCAGCGGATGGGTAAAAGAGGTAGTGGTATCTAAAACAGTAGCTTAAGGAATAGCCTAACCCAAAAACTCATTATTGTAATTTTTATATGGACCTACTAATCTTATTATTTTATAAATATCCCAAATCTTTGACTTATAGCAGAATCTGTTTCTATAGTGTTGATCTTTTGCTTTGTACAAAAGGATATATATTGTCCTTGCAAATTGTGATAATTTGTTAGGCTAGGTATCTAAAGATTTTCTCATGCAAATTAGTGTTAAATGACATCTATAGTTCTGATATGGGTAACTTTCCACTCAATTCTCTGCAAACATTACTTCTGCTCAATTTTTTTTTTTAACGGCAAATTTCTTCAGTTTGTCTACCTATGCTTCTTGATTATCCAGCACTTTAACAGGCAGTTCTCTCACCAATGAATAGAAGTAAATTAGTAATTTATATTAACTAGTTTGCTTTAAAAAATACTAATAAAACTGATCCAATATGTTAAAATTGGCTCATTATTATGTTTTCTGTATCTATTGGGTTAGAAGTTTCTATTATGAAAATATCTACCATTAAAATTGCTTGGATCATCTAGTCTTTATAATCTCATCTTAATTAATATGTGTGAGGGAGAAAAAAGTCTTTTTTCACCTCACAGGCTGTGCCTTTTATAAAATCCTGAGGACAAAATTCAGTGGAGCATCTGCTATAGATGAGAATTTCTGTAAAGTAATGGATCCTTTTGTTCCTCTTTTGTTATAAAAAGGTCATGTTGATTTGCAGAGGGAATTATTTTATATTCATTATATCATTAAGCATGTTTGAAAAATATGAGGCTATTAGTGTCCCTAAATGCTTCAAGAATTCAATGGAATAACCATCTTACTCAGTACATTTTCCATTAGGCATGATACAAGCAGTTAAATACAGTACTTCACTCTAAAAGGGGCAGTCTACAATCCTGAGGACATTATGTGCCAGGATAGGCAAAGCATAATTCATGCTGCTCAAGAAAGAATTTATTCGATTTGATTATGTTGGAATCTCATTTGTATAATTTAATCAAATATTTTAAAGAAGAATTAATTTTCTCAAGTCAGCTGTTGTGTCAGTAAGCTGGCCCCTGAATGCTTGGTTTGTTGACTTTCCAATTATGATCCAGCTAGCCAGTTTTTATCCTAAAATTTTCACTTTTAATGTATTTGCTAATAGGCTCTATTTATTTTCCCAGTCTCTATGTATACTACTTTTTCCAGTCAGAAATAACGGGGTTTTTTTAATTGCAATATATTTTCTTCTGTCCTTTCAGATAAAAATTTAAACAAAAAGAAAAGAAAATATTTAAAAATTGCAGCAACCCTAAAAAAAAAAATTCTTCCTCTAAATATATTTTCTACTCAGGAAACTAGGGGCATGCTTATCTTGGTCTAATTCCAAATTAAATTCTTAGCCTATTTAAATGTACCCTAATGTAATGGTCTACTTATCAATCTATCACTTGGTACATCTGCTTAGAAATGGGCAGGTGGTCTCCTTCAGAAATACCATTAGATAATGGTAATGATTGCAATTAGATGATAATGATCTTAGTCATTTACAACATGCAGAGTCATTTGTATAAATGATTTTTTTTAAGTATAGCATGGAGTTGGTAGGGAATCAAAAGATGCTTCTTTCTTAGTTTACTTCTTTTTAGGTTTTTCCTCTAAGTAGGTGAGATTAGTTAGTCCTATGGGTTTGGAAAACTTTATTGCATTTTCCTATTCAATAAGGCAAATTATGTAATTCTTTTCAGGGTGGCGGCGGGGGAGGGGCTTGTACCAAATCCGGTATATATGTCCACCTCCCATCCATGGTTCTGCCATGTGCCTTGCTTCCTGGTTGGATGGAGGGCTCTGGTGACTCATGGTCCTAAAGCCCTATCAACCACAACAGTTCATCTCCGACACTAGAGCATCAACCTCTTCAGGGGTGAGATCTGATCATCTCTACCACACAGTCTCCAGTTTCCACAATAGCTGCCCTGAGAGTCCACAGAAAATAACCTACATGTGCAGAGGAGTGAACATCTTGTGGGTCAGACTTTGGCCAATGAGAGAAAAGAGACTGGAAGGAGGAGGAGCCAGCAAGTAAGTTTCCCTCCTTTCTCTTCTGAGACTTCACCTGTGACCCAGGAACTAATTGTGTTTTCTTGAGAAGCTGTGGCCAGCTTGGCAATGCCCCACTGTGTCTTTGTTTTCTTTCTTGTTTCATATCCCTTTTCCCTCACTTCTGCTTTCTTTGGATAACATTCCTGATAAAATCTTAGCATTATAATAAACTTTATTTCTAAGAAATGCAGGCTGGGACAGAACTCTTTAAGTAACTATTCACATGTATTTCCATTTGCTTATCCTAGAAATTGTGACATTTACCTTTTTCCTAAAATGACCAACCCCAATCTCTAGCCCTTCCCATCAGAGATAAAACCGATTAACTGACAAAGTCCAATAACTGGCTGCCACACTTTCCAAAATGAACATCTGGGAAAATAGTGCCAAACCAGAGTTGTTTTTAATTTATCGCATAGTATGGTTTATAGCATGGTTAGGTTTCCCAGATTATATCTGATTTTTATAAGTGTAATATAAATTTTTAAATGAGTTATAATATTCTCATGTGAAATCGAAAAGATACAGGGTATTCTAACTGAGCATGCTTCTTCACCTCATGTGAATCAATCCTATAACATGTACTTTAGAAATATGTCAAAGTTTATTAAATATATGTTTTGCATTTTCCAAAGGATTTTCACAACAAGATCCACATAATTAACCTGAGACACAGACAAGATACATATTAATGTTGTTACTCTTAACAGTTTACCTAAGATTAAATTGCAGCTCAGAGTGGTTAACTGAGTTTCCAGAGTTGGCAAGTAGCAAAAATAAGATACAAAATTAGTTTTTATTTTGGACCCTTTGCTCTTTATACCCTGTCATGCTGCTTTAGCTCACTAAATAGGGAGAAGGAGTAGACCATTCTAAAGAGTAATTTGGACATAACAAGATTCCTGAATAGAAATATATTGTATACCTGCAAAGAAATGAGATTTCTCACAAACCACACAGCACACAGACTCACACAAGTGTATGCAAATTTAATTTCTATGCTTTTCTCCTAATATATGAGAAAATTCAACTCTTTAAAGAAATTCTGTGGTGAATTCCTTGGTAATGTCTCCTTTGGTAATATCTAGCAGACAACACAGTCTAAAGGTAAAATGGTTTGCTTCAGAGAGAAGTCCTTAAGGTTTCTTTATATTTCAGCTGAATTCAATCCGTGGGCAGATACGAAAACCAATGACTTCTAATGTCCCAAGATCAATTGATTGTATTTGGGGGAAAATACATATTTCTTAAGTAAACATTTGTTTACATTTGAAAAATGACAAGAAATTGGAAAAAATGGGCACTCTTCTGAACAGAGAAGTTAAAGATCAGAATCCTTAACACATATACTTAACTTTTTTATGACCTAAAAAGGAATTGCATAGAGAAATCTATGTGTTTTCAGATTCATATAAAGCCCTTCCAGATGGTCAAATACAAATCAGTAGGGAAAGATACAGGAAGTCATGAGAGCCTATGAGTGTCACTTTGGGCAAAACTAAAATACTTTTTGGAAAATTGGCAAAAGGATTAGAAGGATTGTTTTGTACCATTATGTTTCATAGTGAACATTCATTGTAAACTATTCTCTGAAGATATGAGACCACTGTGGTGCTGAAGTAAAAACGACCAAACACAGGTTTTATCAAGAAGGAAAACAAGAAACAAGGACACAAAAAATTCTAGCTCTTTAGAGGAAAAACCCCATACAGACACCTGTGTTGACTCCTAACTGAAATTTTGCTCCCTTTCCTAGCAAAGGGCACAATCTAGCTTATATGCTCAGAAAATCAACCTGATCAGAGGAATAGATGAATTTTCTACACAGAGAATGAAAACTGAATGATAGGATATTTATCAATTCACAGAGTATATTGCTTCTGCTTTGCAGAAGACAGACTTTTTGACCAAGTCCTAGATCTTAGAAGTAAAGAGCATCCATTAGAAAAGTAGTTTTACTATGGTGATTCTACTTTAATGGTTGCAATTATAAAAAATGATGTAAGACTAAACTTTAAAAGGTATGATACATAAAGATTATCATCTGGGCTCTAGGGATTGTCACAATCTTTCCCCATAACTGCAAGGATCATCCCCCACAACTGTTAGTCTTTATAACGGTAACAATATGTCCACACCAGAAACCAGGACCCCCAACAAATGGCCATATGGTTTTCTGATCTAGAAAAGTAGAGACATGTAGATATTATGTAGCAGATTTATACTCATCCATAGTGATACTCGTGCCTCAGAGGCTGAGTTTTTTTTGAAGATATTCTAATTCCTTAAAATGAATAGATATATAATCATAAAAATAAATGAAATGTTAAGCTTTGAATATTAACTACTCCCAGGAGGAATAACTAACACATTAGGGTATAAACTTTCAATTTTATAATATCTTAATAACTTTTCATAAGCACATGCATTTTAATAAGCACACATGTCAATTTCTATGTTGCTTCGAAAAGTAGATTGAAAAAATTATCAAACAATGGTATAAGCCAAAAGATGGAAGCTACAAATTTTGACAGATGCTTATAAAATAAGATCCCAAGGTTTTCACTTGAACACTCTCACAAAGAGCCTTCTGCATGCTGTGTATGCTTAAGAAGCAAGCATAAACTTAGCTTACAAACAGAGTGCTACTTTCTAACTGCCAAGGTAATAGGCTTCTTCTACCTAAGGAATAACAACATCCTAAAAACTAGGTCTATCCAAGGGCACCTGGGTGGTTCAGGCGGTTAAGCATCTGTCTTCTGCTTAGGGATGGAGTCCTGCATAGGATTCCCTGCTCAGAGGGGAGTCTGCTTCTCCCTCTGACCCTCCCCTCCGCCCCTTCCCCTTCATGCCTTCCCCCTCCGTCCCTGCTCTCTCTCTCTTTCAAATAAATAAAGTCTTTAAAAAAAAAAAGTAAATAAAAACTAGGTCTAATCCAGAATTAGAAAGATAGGACATGCTTATAGAGCCATGGTTGCCATTTGGAGGCATCCAAACATGGGTTAGAGGACTCCTGGTCAGAGAGGTTACAGAAGCTATTACTGCTTAAGAAGCCTGAATTACCTTAGGACTAATGCACATTTGTTTATCCAAATTCATTATAAATTCTTTTGAAAGAAACAAGCAGGGGGAGGAAGAGGGAGAGAGTCCAACAAGGGGCTTGATCTCACAACCCTGAGATCATGACCTGAGCTGAAATCAAGAGTTGGATGCTCAACCAACTGAGCCACCCAGGCACTCCAAGAATTTGCACTTCTATAAAGAATTTCCAATCTTATAAAACTATACAAGTTTTATATAAATGTTTAGGTATAATATATAATATACAAACATTTTATATATATTATACAGTATAAATATATTTAATATATGTATTACATAAATAAATAAAATGATACATTTACATGTTACAAAGAATGCACACACATGTATATACATGCACCTTGAAAATATTAACATAATACAAGAAAGTTTAAAGCCACCTTTTAAAAACCACAACCAATCTGAGGACACTCTCCAGATCTCCAGATCTCACTAAATAGCATTTGTGTGCATTGCTCCAGTACTTCATTTCCACATTAGATACACATTATTTTCTAAAGGTAAGCATGTGTTTTATAATAATTGTACCACACTGAAAAGATCAGTTTGAAACTTGCATTCTTCACTCAAAAGTAGGTCTTATATATATTTTCCAGAGCAATCCAGAAGTTTTACTTTTTTTTTAAGAAGAAAAACTTTTAAAGTCTCAAAGATGCTTCTATTCATTTACTAATGCTTCTCACACTCATTGTATATCCTTCTGCTGGGTCAGATCCTGCAGGAGCCATCCAGCACTGGGAGTGGCTGGGTCATTTAGTGTTGATTCCCAGAGCTAATCCAACATTAAAACACAATTTAATGTGGAGGTGAATCTAAGAAGCCACAGCACCATTGAAGATTGTCTTCTTTTTAAAAATGAAATAGGATATTTGTTCAGTCCCTTTTTGACAATATTTTAGTACAGTCTAAGATTTCTGATGGTATTCTCTATGGAAAAAAATACTTTCCAAATTTATATACTTTTATATCTTTTTTAAAAAAAAAGATTTTATTTATTTGACAGAGTGAGCACAAGCAGGGGAGAAGGGCAGAGGGAGAGGGAGAAGCAGGCTTCCCGCTGAGCAGGGATTCCCAATGTGGGGCTAGATCCCAGGACCCTGAGATCAGGACCTGAGCTGAGGGCAGATGCTTAACCGATTGAGCCACCCAGGTACCCCTACTTTTATATCTTACAGAAAAACTTTGTTAGTCTTAAAATTGCCAAACTGATGGCATGATTTTTAAAATACAATTTTTAAATTACCTATGAAGGCCTTTCAAAAACTATATTAACATGACAATTTATTATTAAACCTCAATATTTTGAGAAATATTTCAAACAACAGAGACACTAGGATTGATTATAAAGTTCTTCTCTAAACTGCCTTAATATTTGCCACTGTAAGGACCATAATATAATCTTATTTTTATAGCAATTTCAATATCAAACTGAGGCAATAACAAATTAAACTAGAGTTGGGATCAAAATGAAGAGCTCAGGAAAAATATAGAACAAGAATGGTTCTAATAAAAACTTGTGAAGCTACAAAATATCTATTGCTGTTTTTACATGCATAATCATTATACTCTGGGTTGTTGTCAAATTACTAGTTCAAGACAGAGCGAAGGGTTGAAAATCATTGCACTTCAATAGCAATTCAATATGAAGTGAACAAAAATATAACAGTCAAATTTAGTGATGTATTTAACAGTTTTCTTTTGACAGTTATTTAGGCTGTTGCCATTTTCCTTTTGGTTTTACATTTCAGATAATACTGGAACACTTTTTTTTTTTTTTAATACTGGAACATCCTTGGTCATACCACTTTATATATGTGCAGGAATTTCTCCAGAGTAAATATTTAGAAGGGTAATTATTCGAAATTAAGAATGTTAAATTTTTTTTCCTAGAAACCATCCAATTGTCCTGCAAAATTACTGTATCTTTATATAGTCGCAACCAATATAGACTGCACCTGTTCCCCAGTTGTTAAAACACATGTACTTAAAGAAATTAAATTTGTTGGGGCACCTGGGTGGCTCAGTTGGTTAAGCGACTGCCTTCGGCTCAGGTCATGATCCTGGAGTCCCTGGATCGAGTCCCGCATCGGGCTCCCTGCTCAGCTGAGGGTCTGCTTCTCCCTCTGACCCTCCCCCCTCTCATGTGCTCTCTCTCTAATAAATAAATAAAATCTTTAAAAAAAAAAAAAGAAATTAAATTTGTTCCTACTCTGATGAGTAAAAATGGTCTCTCGTTCTTTCCATTTGCATTTCCCCAATTGCAAGGAAGTGGAATTGATTTTCCCTGAGTCTGTTGTTGTCTTCTGATCTGACTTTTGACTGTTTTATGCTTTATTTTTTTTTCTTAGATATTTGTTAAAGTTCTTATGTTGTATGCTGCATTTTTTTTTTACCACCTTGTCACTTAGTTTCTTACTTTGTAGTGTTTTTGTCTTTGATATTATTTTGACATAACCAAATTTATTTTCATGTGTTCTATTTTTTTTTTAAAGATCTTCCCTGCTCTAAGGTCACAGAGACATTTTCCTGTTTTTCTTATATTTATATACTTTTCATTTTTATTGTTTTTGTTTTTATATATTGGTTTCAGTCCATCTGGAACACATTTTTATGAATCTTCAAAGATAGGAATCAAAGTATTATTTTTCCAGGTGGATAGAAAATTATCCCAACTCCATTTTAATAAATAGTCCATATTTTATTAACTGATCTGAAAAGACATTTTGGTCTATTAAATTTCTGTACATCCATTTCTAGACACCTATTTGTGTTCTATTAAGTATCTCAATTTATTATTTATATTTCCAATCACATCTTGATATCTGATAGGATATGTGTTATCCTTCATAACTATTTTTACTATTCTTCTGTATTTTCTTTTCCATATGAATTTTAGGAAAAATTCCATGAAAAACCCTGTCAGAAATTGTAGGACTATTAAGAATTATTTTGAAAACTAAAACTTTAAAATATTGATATTTTACATCCACAAACATGATAGCTCTCTATCCAGATCTTTTAGGTCTAGTTTTGAAGTTCTGTATTTTCAGCATAAAGGGTTTGCACATTGTTCTTATAAGGTTTATTCTTATGACTTTTAATTTATTTTCTTACTTGAATGGAAATTATTAAAAATAAGTTGCTGTTTATTTGTAAAAAGTGATTTTTATACTTTGATTTTATATAAGATCACCTTACTGATTTTAGTATATTTCAGAATTTGTCAGTTAATTGTGTCGGAGTTTTTTGTTTTTTGTTTTTTTATGTAGAGGACAGTACTGTCCACATAGAAGGATGCTTTTATATTTTTCTACCTAACATTTAATTTTCACCTTTTGTTGCTCATATGTAGTCTAGGATCTTGAATAAAATATAAGATACAATGCTTTTCTTATTCCTGACTTCATGAAATCCTTCCAATTTTGAGATGTAGTGCTTGAGTATACTGATGCTGTGCCAAATGCAAAGTTTGAATCCTGACCTCATGAGTTACTAGCTATGTGATCATGAGCAAGTTTTAATTTCCCTGTGCCTCAAGAAAAACACCTACTTCATAGCACTGTCATGAGGATTAAGTGAGGGATCATATGAACAGTGCTTAGAACAGTGCCTGGCACACAGTAAGTGCTATGTAAATGTTAGCTATTATTATTCCTATCCTGACATTAAATATGATGTTTGATTTAAGAGTTGATGCCCTTAGGTCTAGACAGAAGTCTCTGGGATTTGAACCATCTATCAGCAAATATTAGCAGAAAGAATTGCATAGCATTAGCACTCCAATTGTACCTTGAATAGAGTGCACTGAAGCAATTTGGGGTGAAATCTAAAAAAAAGGGGAGTAGAGAAAGGTACTCATTCTGTTTATTGAATTTCAGGTATGTCCCAGGAACTGCACTAGATCAATGCAATTATTTCCCATAACCAGTCTTTACAGAGCTGCAATCTTACTTTCAAAGTAAAGGTAAAGTAACAACCAAGGTTACCTATGAAGTTGACAAAATATTTAAATACTGGTTGCAGTTCTACTGATGGAGTCAACTCTACTGATGGAGTCAACTCTACTGATGGAGTCAACTCTACTGATGGAGTCAACTCTACTGATGGAGTCAATTCTACTGATGGAGTCAACTCTACTGATGGAGTCAATTCTACTGATGGAGTCAATCTGCAGGTTCTGTTAACCTCACAGAGGACACCAAGGGTCTGTGGATCTTTCTTCTCCTTTCCTGTATTTGAGGGGAGATCACTGTTGAAAAGACAAAGGTGCTCATCCTTTTAAAACATAAGCTTCCCTGCAAGCAGAATCTGAGTTAATCTCAAAATGCGGTGCTCAGAATAGTGCAAGATCTAAAGGCATCAAAACTAGTTTTTTTTTTTATTGTTTCATAAGGGAACATACATGTTTATGTCACTCAAACTGAAGATTCTCACATATTGCACTAATGAAATAATTTAATAGTTTCCTTTCTGAAAGATTATCTCTGTAATTTTCATGTTGATAACAGTTTTACATTTTAAATTTTCAGTTCTGTGTAGACAGGAAAGCTGTCAAAAACAGAGGCACCATACAAAGAATCTTTCCACATGTAGAACTTGAGATTTGGAGTTATATACAGATCTGCCTTGAATTTTAGGTAGTTTACTTCCTTTTTTTTGTTTTTGTTTTTTGGCAGTTGCCTCTTTCTGGAAAGAAATGATTTACTAAAAGTCGGTTTTGGTAAAAGAAAATTAGGTAAATATAAAATACTGGGTTGATATTTAATAAAACTCTGGTGGCAAGGTGATATTTGTTTAATAAATAAGGTTTCAGTGATATTCGTTGGGTACAACACTATGGAGATTAGCATGTTTAGTTATTTCAACTTGACATGGGAAGAAATTGAAGCACGGGGTTGTTAGATAATTACCCCAAGGTCACTCAGCAAGCAAATGGCAGATGGAATTCAAATCTGAAGGGACTGACTCCAGAATCCTCACTTTTTTTTTTTTTTAAGTAATAGACTTTATTAGCCTACCTGTAGCAGTTGAGAATGTTTTTTTGTGAGGCATCAATATCCATAAATTTGCTTTTCATTCAAAGAATCTAGTTTTAGCAAAGGATAAAATAAAAACCAATTTAAATTAACTCAGACTAACAGTTTGATTAACCTCTTTTTGAAAATTAAAACTATTCTCAAACAAAGGCATTTTCTTTTTTTAAATTTTTTAAATTTTTTTATTAACATATAATGTATTATTTGTTTCAGGGGTATAGGTCTGTGCAGAACCCTCACTCTTAATGCTATGTTGCCTTACAAGATAGTTAAAATGTCATAACTTTGTTTCCTTCCTTGATATATATTTAACACATAGAAGAATGTATCTCAAATCACTCCTAGTGATGCTACATTTGCCTCCACAAGGTTGGCTAAAAATTCAGAAAGAAATGTTATTCCACACATTTCCTATACATTCACAGCAAGCACAGAGGGCTTCCATCTAAATTTCAACTCCCACCTCCAACAATGTTCATTTTTATTAAAAAAAAAAGTTATCTACACATCTTTAGTTTTCATATTTTCAATGTATGGTCCAGCTACTGTATTTGTTTGCCCTGCATAACAAAGTTCCTCCAAAATGCCCTGCTGCTTTATTTTGCATGGAGGAAATGGAGCCCCCCTCTTGGAGTGAACAATCACTTGGCAGCATAAGTTATTTTAATGGACATCTCTTTACACTGAGCCTTTGCCATCTGTTTCACTCTCTAATTACAAATGCAGGAAGAACACAATCCACAACTGTGTCTATAAAGAAAAATATAAGGGACTTAAATGCAGGTTTATATCACTGCATCTGTTCAGTGATTTTAAATTCAGAGGAACAAAAGGGCAGGAAACTTTTCTTTCCCTTCTCAATCCAATTAGCATGGACAAGAATTCATAGCACAAAGTTACCAAGATTGGTTCATCTAGGAAAATTGGAAAACTACCATATTAATCTTGATATGTGTTTTACTTTACAGTCCATTTTTTTCCCCCTGATTCTAATAATGGTACAGAAATTATCACTTTTTTTTTTTTTTAAGAGGACAGGCAGAAAGTCACATGATTTTAACCAGAACAGCTCAATGACAAGTGTGACTCAGAAGCAGGACCTTTGTCATTTAGATGTAATTAATTTAGTCTAGAAAAGGCAAAACGTTCCCTTCCCTATTCATAATGTTCTGTTTGATAAAGCTCACAAACCTGTAAGTGAATGGGAATCTTAAATCTGGGCCATTTCGCAACTGAGTAATAATGCTTCCTCAACCTGGTGCCTAAGGCTAGATTCAGAGTCTAACAGGGAAGAGAGATTAAATAAAAAGATTGCATATGCATAACTGGGCCCCTCACTTCACATTTTGTAGGTTCATTTATTAGAGCAGTATCTTGCGTCTGTGGTGGCTTAAATGTCTTTCCTTCTTAATTGTGACGGCTGTATTCTCTTGATACATCAATTAGCCCTTGAGACAGAATTTGCTCAGACCCTTAACCAGCCCAGCTATTATCAATGTCAAATCAGTTCAAAATAGAGTGAGCTATGTAGCAACAATTTAAATTACCCGACCATGCAGACACTAATCACTAAGGCACTAGGATATCTTAACTCTTCAGGACCACTAGAACAGTATCATACAACACTACAACTTAGTGGCAATCCCGCTCACCAGCCAAGAGCTCAAATACACACTGGAAGACTGTAGGTAAAACATAGAGAAATACACAGTTTTTCTTACTCTGGCACCAAACTAAAACTCGTAAAATCATCAATGGTGGGCGCCTGGGTGGCTCAGTTGGTTAAGTGACTGCCTTCGGCTCAGGTCATGATCCTGGAGTCCCTGGATCGAGTCCCGAATCGGGCTCCCTGCTCTGCAGGGAGCCTGATTCTGCCTCTGACCCTCCCCCCTCTCATGTGCTCTCTCTCTCGTTCTCTCTGTCTCAAATAAATAAATAAAATCATCAATGGTTAGGGAAATAAGCAAAATTGAACAATAACTTGTGCCCATAAACACACATTTGCCATCCTACTAATGTTCTGACTGAAATGAAGAGGAAATATGTAAATTGGGTTTATTTTTTTGTTTGTTTAATCTAGACCTTTTTTGTTTTCCCCCTATGCACATAAATGTTTCCTCCTTCTAAATCCCTCACACATAAGAGGGTCACTCTACATATAAGCCAATAATGTAGAGATTATCACCCCATGTTCTGGCGCTATCATCTAGAGTGCTAATGCTATGAATTGGAAATGGGAGCAGTACATTCATTCACCCTGTTAAAGTTAATAACCCAATGATTTACAAGACATGACACATCTGAAGTCAACTGAATTCATTGTCTCATTAAACAATGCAGGCAGGGTTGAAAATATTATCCTCCAGTGCTTTGAACTTGCATCTGCCCCATTACATTTGCATTAATGGGGCCTCAAAAAAGTCATATGCAGGTAGCTAATTAGTGTTCTTAAAAGAAGATTCCAACCCTTAGTTTTGAAAATATTAGGGAGATAGGAGGAGAAATCAGTTGGGCACACTTCATAAATTGCAGAAAATTTACATGTGATCATTTTTATCTTCTTTGCAACTTCAGCTAAATTAACATACATGACTTCGTCCCAATAAACGCAACATGTTCATCCACCCTTAATTTACCACCCCAGTCTCCAGTCTATTCTCTCCATACACCAAGATTCCTGCCCAAACAGGTCCCCACTAAGTGGCTTAGAAATAAAGTCTGTTACTGGAGACCACATGGCAGAGCATCCTCCCCTCACACCCTAGAAATGTGCAAAATCATGGATGACAAAGAAACTCAGCTGAAGATTTACTTCTATTGAATTTGTTCTGTGAGCTCTCATTTTATTCATGATTTTTCTTAAGTATGTATTAGGTCATGTTACGATTCTGTTTAAAATTCTTCAGTGGCTCCTCAGTGCAACCCAAACTATTAGGCCAACTTCTGATTTCCTCTCCTTCCATGCTTATCCTTTTCATAATCTTCAGTCACGTAGACGTTTTGTCTGTACCTTAAACATGTCAGGCTTTTTCTGTCTTGGGTCTTGGTACTTATTTTTTTTACCTGCTTCACATACTCTTCCTCAAGATTTTTGCATTCTATCACCTCGTTACAATTCAACTGATAATTCAGAGAGCCTTCCTAATAAAACTAGCCACAAAACAACTCTCTCATCCCTATGTTATCCTATTTTAACTTTGTCATTGCATACCAATATTAAAGTGTCCTTTTGTTGTTATTGTTCTTAAGTGATATTTCTTAAGTGTTATTTTTTACTTTGTTATGTGTTTAGGAGCACAGCACCTTAGAACAAGGACTATGTCCCCCTCATGCTGATGACTGCAACAATGTGTGACACACGGGAGGAGTCCAACACAGTAGTCATTAGTACATGTGGGCTATAGAGCACTTGAAATGTGACTGGTGTAACCGAAGAACTAGATTTTTTAATTTATTTAATATAATTAATTTAAATTTCAATAGCCACATGTGGCTAATAGCTACCATCACCAACAGCACAGTTCTGAAAAACCAATTCTAATGCTCCAAAACAAAATAACTGCTACCTTAGATGGTACTGGAAATGCACTAACAGATTTCCTCCTCGGATATCTTTCTTCTGCCATGACTACGTTACCAGTCACTGCCCTTTTTGTAGGACATCGCTAGCTCAGCAGTGTTATGATCTAAGGAGAATACACTCTAATCATTTTGATTAATGTTGATGGACACTTTTAGTGATGGACTTACAGCAATACAGAAGAATAAATATATATGGACTGTGACCTCACTAACTACAAGTCACAAGAGTTAAATAAATTTTAACACTTTACAAACTCAAAGTAAGTAAATGCCACTCGTACTAGAGACGAAGAAAGGAAAAAAGGAGATAGTGATAAATGAGAATTGATACTCAGCAACCCTTAAGATTTTACACCCTGATATCAGGTCTTGGTTGCAGAGGGCTAGGATTTTAAATCCAATGGTTGGTAAAGGGAAGGTCATAAATCCCAGAGTCTGGAAAACATCTGTTGTCTGTGGAAAAGGGATAGAAAAAAAATTTATGGTTCAAGAGAGTTTCTCATTGGTCTGGAGTCTTGAGTCTAAGTTCAATAAAACAAAAGTAAAAAACACCCACCAGAAATCAAATTCCAGGCTCTCCACACAAATTGGTAGAAAGTTAAAATTTATACTGCTATGGGCAATGGCACCTCAAACTCACAAATTAACATACAAAATCAGATTTGGGATCATTTATAACCCAGGTTACTGAAGAAAGATCTTTAACAAAGACTCAGAAGGCACATTCCATTGTCTAGGTCCTTTACAGAAAACAGAATCTTCTTGAGCTAGGTTAATGAAAAAGGGAATTATTTCAGGGTATTAGAATAACTCAAAAAATTTCTGCAAGGGCCAGGAAACCAAGCTTGGCTGCTACATAGCCAAGGAAGAGTATAGAAGAAATATACAGAACATACAGAAATATACCACAGCCCAGGAATGTTTCAGTGGAGCCCACTGCAACCAATGTCCACTCCTCAATTCCTGTGTTGCTGGAGACCATACACTAGAGCTTACAACATAAGAGCCACAACCAAGATCTCCCTGGATGTCACCTCAGAGTGTCCACTTTTGCCTTTCTGTTTTTACCTGGGTGCTTCTCCAGAACCTAGCTTATGAGGGGAGGCCCAGGATTAAGAATTCTGAAAAATGTAGATTTCAGCTTTACAGACTTCATAGTACAGAAAGGAAGTCTAAAATGAGAGGAGTGGAAATCGAATGAACCAACCTGAAAAATACGCCACTTATATCTGATCTCCCTAAATTTGACCCACATTATGGATATATAGCGTAAGATTATACAATAGAGGTTGTGATAATTTGTGAATAATGTCCTAAAAACTCTCCACTAAACTATGAATTCCATCAGATCATTTTGTGTGTTGATTCTTGATTCTTAGCACCTGGCATAAAATATGCACAATATTTGTTAAATAAATACATTTTAAATAATAGATTATGAAACTCTAGAACTCAAGAGACTATAACTCCTTATTTTAACGCAACCAGGAGAAATAAAAGGGATGTAGGATAGTATAAATATGATGGTAGATAAAGGCATGATTTTGGCTTTTAGGAAAAGTCTATCATATTTATCTGCTGAGAGTTTATATTTCATGACAAACTGCTATTCTAAAATGTTTGGGTATAGACACTCAATAGGCATAAATATTAGAGCATCTGAAAGCAAAGAGACTAATGAATATTTTTTAAGCATAACTAATATCCTCTGGAGTAAATAATAAAGACTTAAAAAATACAATATAGTAAGATAGAGACCCAGCCACTTAAACCTTAAATGCTGACTTAGGATTGATGAAAATCATTGATTATGTTTAGACCAAGGGATCTGTTTACTCCTTCTCAACTTTGACCATCTTTAATTACTAGAATACATATAATAAGTGTTCTTAGTGTTCCTATAACCTGAGTTTTCTCTATTATAAAGTAGGATTAGACTGTCAAGATCACTAATCTTTTCTACATAGATAACATAAGAGAATATTCTTTAATTATTCTACATTATTAGGGAAAAGTCATCTGGTATTTTTTTTAAATGTATAAGATAGACTTCTATTTCCAGTTCTGCATGAAAAGATTCTGTAAAGGGCCACCCTATCCTAACAAGTGAAAAACTGAATATACTGAAAAAAAATCAACAACTTTCCTAGGATCCATAAGAGAGGTAATAATACGGGGCAAACCACTGCCCTCAATATTGGAAAGATCCACAAGCAAATATGGAAAATAACAACTTACCAGAGCAGAGATTCACAGGCAAAAACCATGGAAGGAACCCGAGATTTACATCCAGGAGCTCAACCAGGTTCCCACAGGATATAGGAGAAAAATCTCCTCCGGCTTCTGGCAGAAGAAGGGGAAAAGAACCATTTTGAAATATGCCAGCATGCTCTGTTCTTAAGAAGGCCTAACCTCAGGGAAAACTAATTAACCAGAGCCAAAGCTGCTGGGGTTTTACCAGAGCCTAACTCACCTGGGGGCAAGGAAACACCCAACTCCAGCCCATTCTAGCCATCCCCTTCCACTTAGGAAGGGATAATAAAAATTAAAAACACTTGTGAAGTTCACAATCCAGCGAGGCATAGGCTCTCTAAAAGACTGAGACCTTATCATAGGACTATAGGACTCTTGCCCTCCCCACACCCCACCTCACAACCACATTACTACTAATGGTTTATTCATAGCAGTGCCCTTTACCTGGTACACCATGTCTGGCGATGAAGAAAACATTACAAGGCATACCAAAAGGCAAAAAAACACAATTTAAAGAAACGGAGCAAGCATCAGAACCAGACATGGTAGGGATGTTGGAATTAGCAGACTGTGAATTTAAAACAGTTATGATTAATACACTAGGGCCCCAATGGATAAAATAGACAGCACATAAGAACAAATGGGCAATGCAACCAGAGAGATGGAAATCCTAAGAAAGAACCAAAATGAAATGCTAGAGATCAAAACACTGTAACAAAAACGAAGCATGGCTTTGATAGGCTTCTTAGTAGATTGGACATGGCAGAGAAAAGAATCTCTGAACTTGAAGATACCTCAACAGAAACCTCCAAAATGGAAAAGCAAAGAGAAAAAAGACTGAGAAAAACAGAACAGACTATCTAAGATCTGTGGGACAATTTAAAAAGGCATAATATACATTTATTGGGAACACCAGAAGAAAAAAAAAGACAGAGAGAAAGGAATAGAAGCAATACATGAAACAATAACTGGACATTTCCCCAAGTTAACGTCAGACACCAAACTACTGATGCAGGAAGCTCAGAGAAGTATGAGCAGAATAAATGCCAAAAAAACAAAAAACAAAAAACCCTACTCCTAGGGTTTTCAAACTGCAGAAAATCAAAGACAAAGAAAAAATCTTGAAATCATTTTCAAATTGCAGAAAATCAAAGACAAAGAAAAAATCTTGAATTCGGGGGGGCGGAAATACCTTACCTACGCAGGGACAAAGATAATTGTATCCCAATTCTCTTCAGAAACCATGTAAGAATGAAGAGAATGGAGTCAACATTTAAAGCACTGAGAGGAAAAAACCACCTTCTTAGAATTCTGTGCTCTGCAAAATTTCTCAGACAAACCAAAGATGAGGGAATATGTTAGCAGCAGACCTGCCTTGCAAAAAATTAAAAGAAGTTCTTTAAAGAGAAGGAAAATAATATAGGTCAGAAACTTGATCTACCTAAGGAAAGCAGGAGGATCAAAAGAAGGGTTAAGTGAAGGTAAAACAAAAACTTTCATTTTTCTTATTCTTAATTGATCTAACATAACAGTTTGTTCAAAATAATAATAGTAACCATGAATTTGATTATGTATGCTTACAATTACATCATATAAATGTACATATATACATACACATATATATATGCTTATGGATGCACATATATATAAGTGAAATGAATGACAACAATAACACAAGGGCCAGGAGGGAGGAATTAGAAATATTTTCTTATTAAAAGGTACTCATTCAACCAGTGAAGTGGCATTGTGTTATTTAAAAGTAGATTTGTATTAGTTATAAATGTATATTGCCAACTATAGGGTAACCACTAAAAAATATTTTTTAAAAACTATAATGGATTGGGGTGCCTGGCTGGCTCAGTCGAGGGGGCGAGCAACTCTTGATCTGGGAGTTGTGAGTTTGAGCCCCACATTGGGTGTAGACATTACTTAAGGAGCCCTGCTCAGCGGGAAGCCTCTTCTCCCTCTCTGTCTGCCCCTCCCCCTGCTCCTGTTATAGCTCTCTCTCTCCCAAATAAATAAATAAAATCTTTAAAAAAAAAACACAAAAGGTAAAAAAAAAGTTGAAGACAAAAATAGAAACAAAGAAGGGGAAGCTATGCATGTGTGGGGACAGTTGTATATGGGAAATCTTTGTACCTTCCTCATAATTTTGCCATGAACTTAAAACTGCTCTAAAAAATGAATTTCTTTACAAATTAAAGTATAAGACAACAGATAGGATTCTTTATTTCTAAATATTTACATGGAAATTCTAAAATAATTTCCACTCAATGTTTATTGGTAATAAAAGCATTTAAGCAAATATATGCAATTATTATTATTATAAAAGTGAGACATTCTTGGGCGCCTGGGTGGCTCAGTTGGTTAAGCGACTGCCTTCAGCTCAGGTCATGATCCCAGGGTCCTGGGATCGAGTCCC
>NC_138373.1:109055085-109063733 GCF_054177405.1 Leptonychotes weddellii | reverse complement strand
CTGGGTTGTCTCATCTGACAGGAAATTATTGCAGAGCTCTGTGGAGTTTCAATGCCTCAGGCGATAGAACAAATTTTTAGCTGATTTAAGAGTAAGTTCAAGAGTCAAGATGATGCCAAAATAAAATTTTTTCATCAAACCTCTACTGAAGCTGTAAAAACAACAACAACAGTGATTTAAGTTTTTCATCTCTTTTCATTTTCCATTTTTAATGGCATGGAGATTTGATAATAAGCAGCAAAACAATAAAAATATGAATAAAGAGATAAAAAACAGCAAAGACTAAGTGCAACATTCCGCCTTTCGAAGAGTTTAAAGCACTTATGGATATCATCTCATACTGAGAGATGATATATTTAATTTTTCAAAGCCTTAGCAAGTAACTTGAATAATATTTGAAATATACACAGTTTGTTCTATTCTTTTGGTCTGAAAGGAGGCAACACTATACTCATCATCTTTTTCTTTCTTAGTATTTTCTTCATCTAGCTTCATTTCAAACTTGGTTGGGTTGTAGTTTATCCTTTGGAAGGAGAGGTGCATATTTATTTCCACCTTAATAACACCCCAGATTTTGTATTTGTTTCATTGTGTCTATCTCATTCCTAAAACATTATTCCTGGAATAAGATAAGGTAAAAATCAATAAATCAACCATTGTGGATAGATGACCTACCAGACTTTAATTCCCAGCACATTGATCACACAAATCCTTCTCTTCGTGTACTTAGTTTTTATTATCATTCATTAGACCATGACTGAGTGCCCCCAGGCAAGAGACATGTTTTATTCATCTTTATTCTACCTGCAAGGCCCAGCACAAGACTTAACACATGGTAGGTATTCATGTAATATTTATTTAATGATTGAGCAAATTAATTAATTAAATTGAATTTCACTTTCCTTTAGGTTTATGCCTCATAGACCTTCCAAAATTTACTCCCATCATATATAGGAGTTTATTTCCATACTTCAGTAACTAATATCCCTAGTATATCTACTTTTATTAACTCCAAAATTGTCCTGGTAACAATAAACCCCTATGCCCTTCACTTTTTTCATAGTCCATTCTTCCAACTATTAAAAAAAATCCAACAGGTATATATATGCTTCATTTTAATTTTACCACACCTGATGTTACCCTTTGTTCACATACTGGCCCCAAGTGGTTGCTGGGAGAAGAAAGGAGTAAACAGATAAGAATAAACAAGGATTTATTCTATTCTATACATTAATAGCCATATATGGTGGGGGCATGTTGCCTTTTCAGAGAGACATTTCACGATTCAGCTCAAGTCCTCAAATTATGCAATAAGAAGTTCAGATAAAAAGTCCTATAAATTCAAAAATAAATGTTTAAGCTGCTTTGTAAATGTCCAAAGAAAACTGATGTTATTATTGTGAGTTCAAGAACTACCTACCCTTCTGATTATGCTATTGTATTTCTCACTAAATTTTCACTGGTAAACAGGATTAATCTGTCTGGTTTAACCCTAAAAACTGCCTTTCTGCAAGTTTAGTATTGAGAATGATTACCATTAGAATCTTCCATCTTTGCCATCTCTATTCAATGCTCACATGGTTAATTCTATGCATGATCACAGGTTCTACCGATGAAAAACTACAGATACCTCTCTAGTTTCAAGTGTATAGGAAGAAATCCATCACTATGGGGAAGTTTTCAGTTCAGATTTTCTTTAATTCATAAAAGAATAATATTATTTAATTTAATATTCTATTTTTCATTTTTGGCACTTTGGATAATTAGTGCCTAATTCTAGTCTTGATTCTTCCATTGGCGCCCTGTGTTAGTTTGAAAAATGAACTTTCTCAGTATTTTTTTCTTCATCTTTGTCTCTTTCCAGGTTAGTAAACTTTCTACTTTGGTTTTACTATCTATGAAGAAGAGAATTTAACAGTAAAATTCAAAGGGAATGTCTTAAGCATATTATGCCACTTATAGAGCATATTCAGGAAGTATTATAGGATTTAGATGCAACACATTTATTGAATTTCTACTGCTGATGTTATTCAAATCAGTGGCTTGATCACCATTTGTATGAAGATGATTCGTGCAAATTTCTTTCCTGGTTGCCAATCTTCCCTTCCCAAAGTTTCTGAGATGGGTATGCACATCAGTTCCCACTGTGTTCATCTTTTTTTCTGGCTTTGAGACATAGAGCTTTGGAACAGTTGAGCATATCTGTTAACATAGATGTCTTAAACAATGGCGAACTTGTGAACATGAAAATCATGTTCCTCTCCCTCACCTTCACAGCTTAAATAGCTTTCTTCCCTATAATTACAAAAAAGAAAGATTTTCTCTGGAAAAACTGAACCAAAGAATCTCAGACTTCTGGGACAAGGAGGAGAGCAAGTGTAAGACCTGTATTTAGAAGATGGGTAAGTGAATGTCTACATGCTGAATGGAAGGATTCACAATACTTTCCTAGGATTTTACGGTACTTGGATACCCAGTGCTGGGCCCTAGGAGGCTGTAATCTGGCCTATCACCCAAAGTTTGAGGACTTTCATTGACTATGCAGCTTGTCCCAAGAGAAAAGAGCTCCAGACTTTGACATTTGGGGGTCTCATGGTCAGGTTCTCATCCCAGTAATCCTAACGTGAAACCCAACAGGAGTTTATAAGCTAACAAATCTTACCCTCCATTTCTCCATTTTTTGCCTCATTCCTAGAAATTACTCAATTTACTCAAGCATCTCCAGGTAAGTTTAATAAAGTTTCCAACATGAATGAACAGGCCAACACAAACAAATGAAAACAAAAAACAGAAGAAAAGAGAAACTCAGGAAAAATATGGGCAGTAAATAGAAGACATTTTTTAAAAATATAAGTTTTGGGCAAGAGATTTTCATCCATGAAATGAGAACAGGATGGTTTTTTAAAAAGTAATGATCAGGGGCGCCTGGGTGGCTCAGTTGGTTAAGCGTCTGCCTTCAGCTCAGGTTATGATGCCAGGGTCCTGGGATCGAGCCCCACATCAGGCTCCCTGCTAAGCAGGAGCCTGCTTCTCCCTCTCCTCCCTGCTTGTGATCTCTCTTGCTATCTCTGTCACTATCTCTCTCAAATAAATAAATTAATCTTAAAAAAAAGTAATGATGAGAGTACAAAAAATAACTATATTAAAATTGGGACACATTTTAGACATCAAAAAAGGTTGAGAAAATCATCTACAGAGTAAAACAAAGGACAAGATATATAAAAAAATTTAAGAACTTAAGAACTTGAGATCTCATATTTAGCTAATAGAAGTTCTTAGAGAAAGAGAAGGAGAGAAAGAAAGGAGAGAGAAAGAGAGACATAAAGGGAAGGAGGAAGATAAATGTAAGGAAAACATTAAAAATAAATAATAAAATAAAATTTCTCAGAACTGAAGGGCTGGGTTGAGAAACTGTCCAGCAAAAAAAAAAGGGGGGGTGGGGGTGGGAAAAGGTACCTTTTTTCCAAGGGATATCATCATGAAATCTTAAAAGTGTATAGAAGAAGAGATCTTACATGCTTCCAGAAAGTTATAAAAAAACAAAGGGTCAAAAGTGTAATATATGCAATGTCAAGAATCAAAATGGTATGGGTCATAAACACTGGAAAGTAGAAAACAGTGGTATAATGACTTCAAAATCTGAAAGAGAATTATTTCTTTTTTTTTAAAGATTTTATTTATTTATTCTCTCTTGTGTAAAAAATTATTTATTTATTTATTTATTCTCTCTTGTGAGAGAACACAAGAGAGAATACAAGAGAGAACACAAGCAGGCGGAGTAGGAGAGGGAGAAGCAGGCTTCCTGCCAAGCAGGGAGCCCGATGCAGGGCTCGATTCCAGCACCCTGGGATAATATGACCTGAACCGAAGGCAGATACCTAATGACTGAGCCACCCAGGCGCCCCTAGAATTATTTCTAACTTCAGAGTGTTATACCCTGACACAATTCAATCACAAATGAATAAAAAATGAGTAAAATATTTCAAACATGCAAGGACTCAAAAATATATTTTTCAAAACCTGATTCTCAGGAAGCTAAGGGAGAATGACCTCCAACAAAACATGAGATTAAAACAGGAGAGAAGAAAGCACGGGATCCAAAAAAAAAAGGAAAAATTCAACACAAGAGAAATGCTAAGGCAATGATACTAAAAGCAAAGGGTATGATAATGAAGGGGAGAGTTAAAATGAGAGCAAGCCTACAGAGCAATTAGTTAAGACTGGCCCAAGAAGAAATTAACCTGGCATCATGCACACACGTGGTGATGACATGGCCAGCTAGGCAGAAGATGACCAATCAGGGCTGCCAGGAAGGCCCATTCCCTGTGATGCAGACAGCTCAGATGGGATCAAAATGGACCCTCACAAGTGGCATCCATAGCAGTCTCTTTGTAAAGCACTAGGTATAATGTTCTCAGTCATACATGTTTGGGGTGGCATATATTTTAAAGCACTGAATATCAAATTATGCCATTTATTTTACAAATCTTGGGGCTAGGGGGGCCTAGGTGGCTCAGTTAAGTGTCCAATTCTTGATTTCAGCTCATGTCATGATCCCAGGGTCTTGGGATCAAGCCCCGCATGGAGCTCCATGCTCAGTGAGGAGTCTGCTTCTCCCTCTCCCTCTGCCTTCCCCGCTGCACTCTCTTTGTCTCTCTTTAAAATAAATAAATAAATCTTTTAAAAAAATCTTGTGGCTAGATAAGGGTATAGAGATAGAAAAAAATACACTTGACATTACTATATTTGGAAATATTAGTCCAAATTAAGTTAATTCCAGGACATTTCAGGTACATAATTGTCTTTTTGTTGAACTTTACCTTAAAAAGTCCATAAACCACATATAAGACCTATTGAATCTTAGGAAAAAATATAAATATAATTTCTTTTCAGTTTCTAATACATAAAATGTTCATTATCATATTTAAAATACAATAAAGAATAATATTCTTCTGTATATATTTTAGAAGTTTAAACATCTCTATTATACATTATTTCATTGACTCCATTTTCTGGGGTTTTATATGTGAAAAAAATCTGGAGTAAAATATAATAATTTCTAAAATGCATGATAATTAAAATCACTGAATAAAAATGATAATGATATTTTTCAGGAAATTATTCATTGTCAATTTATCTAAACTTGGGTCTTCCTGCTCCTTCTACTTTCTTTTTAAATACTTTTTGCTTGTTAATAACTATTTCAAACTATAGTGTTATGAAAAAGATCTATTTTATACAACTTAATTTAATTTTTAATTTTAACTCTTTCATTTTCTACTTTAATTTTATTTTAAATAATTCATTGTTAGCAGTTAGGGGAAAATATCAGGTGTGAAAGATTCATAGAAACTATTGGTCAAATGAAGCTTTTGGATTTTCCCTGAATCCAGCAATCCTTTCTTTTCCTGCATTCTTTTCCTTTTTCCCACCCCCATGGCCCTCAAATTGGGAATTTACTATAGTAGGTACCGATGTTTATATAGCATCTTCCATCCTTACAAGAGAATGAGGATATATTTTCTCCTATAGCAATGGATTGAATTCATCTTTTTGAATTATCAAGAAAAGGCTATTTCAAAACCATAGGATTTTTGCAGACGTCTTATAATAACCTTTATTATTAATGAAATCACAAGCTTCCAAAACCACAAGAACTCACATTGACACTGTTATTACCTCTAGATACAAATGGTTGTCGTTTGCAATGAGATCTCCTCCCCACCAAAAAAGAAGGCATCATAAAACAAGGACATATACCACAGTTTGCCTAATAGATCAGTAAAAAATAAAATTAGCTTTATACCCTGGTTTAGCCTGAGTGTACAAAATGGGGGGAAGATTCAAATTCACTGTGGTTATGAGTATAAATTGATCTAGAGAGAATTTTGGTAATTGCATAATGCACAATATATATGCATAAGGTTTATACAATACATAGGAGCAGTATGAATACATAGGAACAGAAAATGGGAACATAATGTCTATTTGACACATTAAGTAAACTAGTACATCCAAACAATGAAATACTATGTTATAATTTAAAATAAAAAGGTAGTCTATATTCACTCTCATGAAAGGACATTCATAATATATTAATACATAAAAAGATCAAAGTATATATTTTATTCTGAAAGTACATACACCAAAATCTTAACATTGATACACAGGATAGTGATATTTCATGTAATTTTAATTTTATCTAATTTTCTACTTTATGTCTAAAATTATCATTTATTATTTAAATAATTTAACAAAGAAAAATTATATGCTATAAAAATGGAGAAACCTGAAATTCCTCATGAAGTTCTGGTAGTTATTTATGGGTATGGAAATGAACAGATTTATGATCATTTTAGATTGAGCTCTCTAAAATCTGAATCCTATTCAAATAGCCACAGTATCATACTATTTAATGACTTTGAAGCTTTCAATGCATAAATACTGAAAATAAAAAAGGCTTATAGTTATTCTTGGATATTTGGAGAACTGCCAAAAATTAAAGGCAGCCAGGTCTCTCTGTAGTGTTTTGAGACCAGTGACTTCTCCCCTTTTGTTTGTTTGTAGATTAAGTTGAGAATATAATGGAACCTATGGACCCTCTTCCCAGAAAAATGGTCTTATGCACATATAAAAATTATTTTTATAAATAATGTTAATTGTTCACAGAGTTCCCTGAAGCACAAGTTCTTAATGGATAAGTTAGAATTAGTGAGTGAAACTAAGAGAGAAGCTGACTTCATTTCTACATTAGAAGGAGTTTCTAACAAAGCAGAATTTTCCAATGACGTGTGTTGCTTCATTAAGTACTCAGTGACGATCATTAAGTATATTTTGGAAGCAGATTGAGTGAAATGGTATAGAAGGAATTCCAATTTCTAAATTGAAGTTTGGCAAGATGACTTCAGAGAGCACTTTAACTGTAATATTTTATTATTGGATTTAAATAAAGATAGTATATTGAATCCAGTAGGTGGGCTTCAAGAACCTGAAGGGAATCAAAATATGTATGGCAGAACTACTCTCTGTCTCTCTCTATTTTCTCATCACAAAGACAATACAAGTATTTGGTGTTCTTTCTCTTGGTCCTTCTTGGGACTTTTGTTTCAAAATGGTGGCCTAACCACAAACTGTACCTCTTTCCATCCCTACAACTTCTTAGAATTGATAGTAAAAAAAATAAAGAGCTATAAATTCCACAGTAATAAAGGAAATGGTGAAGATGCAATCAATGAGCAAGAAACTCATAACATTTTAGAAGGCAGAAGGAAAAAGGATAAGCCAGAATTGGCACTAGACACTGGAGTAAACTAAGAAGGATACTGCAGGAGACAAAGTCAAGGAGAGATTTAACCCTCAAGGAACCTCTTGAGTGACTGATTCATGGACCATGAGCCAACCAGAGAATAGAAGTCTCCCACCACCACATGCAGAACTTGCTACCAGGCACTTGGCTATGCATGAAAATTACAGGATTCTTCTTCAAAGAAACCGCATCATCTAGCTCTGCATATCCAGAAGAACTCTTTGCATCAAAAGCTATAGAGTGAAACTCTCCTTATTTCGGCATTTAGAGGCTTTCTAGTTTAATGGATCCACTCACCCACTCATTACAATATGAAATCTCCTGACTTTTACACACACACAAAAATTCCAATTTATCCCTTCTTAAAAGTGAGCATAAAATCAATATTCGACATTAGATTGGAGGATATCGGCAACATGGAGAGAAAGCCAATGGAAACATAATTTGTGTATCATGCTGATGATAATTTGTTTAAAACCAAATATATTTTTTCAGTGAGACTAAATAAGATATAAAATCCACAAAATAAGAATGGTATGCTATGAAAAAGAAATGATCTATGAACAAGAAATTGCTTTTAGAAATTAAAAAAAAATGCAAGATTATTGAATTGAAAGATGAAAGCAATTATCAAAAAACCTTTCTAGAATGTGCAAATAGACCATAGGAGATAAAAGATAAAATGCACCAACTTGCATTCCCACCAACAGTGTAAGAGTGTTCTCCTTTCTCCACAACCTCTCCAACATTTGTTGTTTCTTGCCTTGTCCATTTTTGCCATTTTAACTGGTGTAAGGTGGTGTCTCAGTGTGGTTTTGATTTGAATTTCCCTGATGGCTAATGATGATGAACATTTTTTTTTTTTTAGATTTTTATTATTTATTTTTTAGAGAGCGAGCAAGAGAGAAACAGCATGAGAGGGGAGAGGGTCAGAGGGAGAAGCAGGCTCCCCGCTGAGCCGGGAGCCCGATGTGGGACTCGATCCCAGGACCCTGGGACCATGACCTGAGCCGAAGGCAGACGCTTAACCATCTGAGCCACCCAGGCGCCCGATGATGAACATTTTTTCATGTGTCTGTTAGCCATTTGTATGTCTTCTTTGGAGAAGTGTCTGTTCAGGTCTTCTGCCCATTTTTTGACTTGATTATTTGTTTTTTGGGTGTTGAGTTTTAGAAGTTCTTTATAGATTTCTTGGATACCAGCCCTTTATCTGTAGTGTCATTTGCAAATATCTTCTCCCATTCTGTGGGTTGCCTCTTTGTTTTGTTGACTGTTTCCTTTGCTGTGCAGAAGCTTTTTATCTTGATGAAGTCCCAGAAGTTCATTTTTGCTTTTGTTTCAC
>NC_138373.1:109035730-109054585 GCF_054177405.1 Leptonychotes weddellii | reverse complement strand
AGTCAACAAAACCAAAAGACAACCGACAGAATGGGAGAAGATATTTGCAAATGACATATCAGAAAAAGGGCTAGTATCCAAAATCTATAAAGAACTTATCAAACTCAACACCCAAAGAACAAGTGATCCAATCAAGAAATGGGCAGAAGTGGTAGCTTCTTAAAAGTTAGTTGCAATGTGGAATCTGAAACCATACCAATGAACTTTTCAAATTGTCCTTTTAAGTTCATTATCCTACCTTGCACTTCAAATGGAAAATTTCTGATGTTTGATCATATATCATGCATTGGCCACTTGGAAAATATTGGTTTGTTATTATAGGCAGCTTTTTAAAATGTTGACACATTTGATACTCAACATTAAAAAAAATCAAATTCGTTCATCTCGCTACCAATGACATTAGATATTTTTGCAAGTCAGATGGTCTAAAGGAAGCACACATTAATTGTGGTTTGGAGAATAACTTTAGTATATGTGCTGCCGAAGCGAGCACTGGAGAATAACTTTAGAATGTACATGCCATTAGACCCAGGGAGCCCACTAAAATATATTTTCTCAAAGGGATCATGGCACAAATATGTAAAAAGTGGGAAAAGTATAAGCACAAGGGTATTCATCACAACATTGTTTATAATAGAGATTGGAAATAACCAAATTTAGATTTCCTTAATAGATAAATTGTTAAAGTATGGGACTACAAAAAAATTAATTATTTTACACCCATTAAAATATTCTGTGAGTGTGTATATATATATTTATATATATATTTGCAAATATATATATTTAATGGCATGAAAAAATGTACATACTCTATTGTGGAGTGAAAAATTTTGTTATGAAACAGCATGATGGCATGATCACATTTACAGAATTTTTGTGTACATGTTGGCATAGTAGATAGATAGGTAGATAAAGTTTCAAAGGAGATCCTCCAAAAAGTTAATCATAAATATCTCTGGGTAGAGAGATCTGGGGGCTTTGGGTTTTTTTTTTTTTTTAGTATTTTGATTGTTTAATTTTTGTTAAAAGAAGCATGTATAAATTTTTATAATCAGAGAAAACAATAGGTTATTTTCTTTCTAGAAAATGAAAGCTTTTTTTTCTAAAATTAGAAAATGTGCATGTGTTTTAATTTGACAGTCAGTGTTGGCAAGAGTTACTTGCATAAAACAAGGTGTTGCTTATGAGCTACTAGTAGAAGTATAATGATCCTGACAAGCAATTTGGCATAAAATTCTTCAACTTTATATACTTGCTAACTTAGTTTACCTCTATTATTAAATCCTATAGAAATACTCAGAGATATCCTTAAAGACCTGTGTAAAACATAAATGCCAGACAATAAAAAATAATTTGAACGGATTATGACGTACCCATTGGGTAGACTACCATGCAGAGAATGCTCTGAGTCACTTAGATTTTTGTCTGTTCGAATGGCTATAGTTGCATGCTGCTGTGATTTGGGTAAAGAAGGAACAGGAAGTTGAGAACCGGGGATGGGAGGGGGGGATAAGGATTTCTTCCTTTCTTCTCCTTGCTGCTGCTTTGACCTCCACTATTCTTTGTCTCTACTTACCACCACCTGGTTGTTAGTGGTCCATGATTCTAGGTGTCACTTAGAATGACAGGTCCACATTTCTAAACTTCTTTTGCAATATTTTATTTTTGAAACTCAGGAATAGTCTTTCAGAAAACATTAAATCAAAAAGAATAATTTTTAACCAATTATTTTACATTATAAAAAGGTATACAAACTAGTGTGTGTATGCCAGAGATACTCATAGATACCATATATTTTCCATTCAGAAAATAGAAAGAATTAAATATTTACTAGTTGTATGTCTTTCTTTTAAGAATATAATTTTTTTTCATTTTTTTCTTGTAAAACTACTGAAAATTATTTTAAAATACATTTCCTAAATTCACTTAAGACATTTTTTGAATAGTTTTTCTTTATATTCAGTTTAAGTTTCTGTTCACTTAAGAAAACCTGTAATAGAATCTAAAGAGCACTCAACATGTGATCCAAGAGACATGTGTTCTCAGGGCTAACAGCTAGAAAAATTCCTCATGAGTGAAATTAAATCTCTGATCTACAGGATCTCCAAGTCTTTCTCCAATTTCATAGTAAAAGAGAAAATCCCATTCTGTCCAAAGGATGACCTTTCTTTTTCTTTGAAGTAGAATTCTGTAATCCCAGGTTGACGGAGATAGAATAATATGTGTTTTGTAAACATATGTTTGTGTTTTTTTAATAAGCAAAGGGTCTATATTGCATTGCTAATAAAAAACTGTCAGTCTTTAGTATTAGAATGTATTTTTTAAACCAAACCCAGCTCTGAAGACAAGTATTATTATTATTATTATTATTATTTTACAAGTGTTCTTAATGCATCGACAGAAGCCATCAGTTTTGACTTGGCTATGCCAGTTCAGGAGGAGAAGAAAACAGAAGACATAACATTCAAATAGCAAAGAAGAAAATAATTTTTTATCTCCATCATAACTTCCATCTTAATCTTAGATAATTTTTCATCTTAATTATGAGATGATTTTTGTTGTCCTAAAATATTCCTATACCTCAGTTATAAAAAGACAAGTACTGATTGCCCACGAAATGTGTAATGACACTTTCAACTTTTGAAAGAGCTGCCTTTATGGTATATGAACCTGAACATACTGAGGTAAAATGTTGGTTTTATAAAATTCTAGTATTAGTAAAATGGAAACAAACTTAATTTTTGTTCCATTGGAAAAAATAAGGCTACTTATTATAAATAAATGAAAAAGTACGCACTATTGTCATAAAATGTTAAATCATACATGTATTTATATGCTCTAAAAGAATCTGAATACTATCCAGGAAATAATTTTTCCAAAAAGTGCTTTGTTTTATATTAATGCATGTGGATGGGAGCATGCTTTTTTTCTTTTTTCTAATACCTTTGCTTTTATATTTTAATACCAAACTACTTTGCTTTTTCAGCCTTATCTCTTATTTTTTTGGTCTCTTGTAAACTTTTATTTATTTATTTAATTTAAATTCAATTAACATATAATGTATTACGAGTTTCAGAGATGGAGGTCAGTGATTCATTAGTCTTATATAATACCCAGTGCTCATTATCTCTTACAGTGTCTTACTGAAGAAAAGTTCATGCAACCCTATACAAAGTGTAATGGGATGATGTGGGGAGGGAGTTCACAATGAATTCATTACATTTACATTTACATTTTAGCACTTTATATTTACATAGTTATTTACATATAATGTTTCATTGTTCATCAAAATAATTCGATTGTGCAAATATTTCAATGATCAGATGATAACACTATTGCCCAGAGAGACTAAGAGTTGATAGTTAAGTGGTGAATTTGAAAAAAGCATCCAATTCTCCTGACCTCTTATCCAATGTTGTTTTCACTACCATATTAAGGGAGGGGATCATTAAACTCAGATACTGGAGGCTATCCTGTTGACATGAATCCTTGATCATAATTGACCTAAATTACTCTGATCTACAACTGTTTAAATTAAAATTCAACAAATAATTGCTCAACTTCACTTTATGCTGACTACAGAGACTTGGCCTTGGAGGCCTGAAAAGAGAATCTATTACTCAGAAAATAAAGAAAAGCTTTTATTGGATTGAATTAAAGTTATTCATTTCTTTTTTCTTCTTTAAAGATCTTTTCATTGATTGTTATTTGAAAAAAATCCCTTAGGAAATTCTTCATAAATGAATAAGGTTAATTTTGTGATAAAACTAAGTTCTGATACTTACTTTTTTCCTCCTTTACAGTGCTTGGGACTCCCTCTTCATGTCTACTTTTACTTCATCTACACACCCATTACCCCAAGTGGAGATTCTCATTCCTTCTACCCTTTCATCTCTGTTCTGCTCACTTAAGGTAGGCTTACTGCAAAGACACATTTCAACCTTGTGGTGCGGTATTTAAAGTCAAGATTTGAAGAATAGTATAATGTATTTAACATTCTTCCCGTGTTGATTCTGACTTTATAAGCATATATTGAGCTGAGAACATTTTTATATTAGTGCAATTTTTAATCAGTTCCTTCATGCTCTTTACCAAAATCTTTTGAGATTTTACTATTTGTTCTAGGTTCTGGGAATTAAAAGATGATTAAGATCCAGACCTTGATCTTAAGAACTCCTTGGGTTGAGTATAATCTTCCAGTTTGCGTCTATTGGCTTGTTTATTTTTGGCCTATTTCCAGATTTTTTATGAATTTTTTAGTACGTCTTTGATTTAGCCATCACTCTACGACTCTGACACTCCACACAATGGAATTTCACTGATTACATTAAATTGGAAGCAAAGAGATGGGTCAGATAGATTGCGAATACTTCAGGGGTACTAAAAGCAACCTTAAAGAAGAATTGATTGCTTATACTGATTCAGCATTGTCAAATGTGGAAGACTTAAAATTTGGAGGGCCATAATTAACTCTGTACGAAAAAAATTATAATTAATTTTCTGACATTCAATCTGATTGGTTTAATGCTTTTTTTTTCTTTTTTCAAAATTGGTTGGAATTTCCGAGCCACTATCACTACAAAACTTGTCTCTTCTTAGTTCAGAGGGATATTTTGAAGAGCTTTATATAAAATATTTCATGCACTTATCAATACTAAGGTTTTTCTTCATAAGCATTTTTTTAGGTTAGCTGATTAAATATTAAAATCTTATCTAGCTGTGAAGTAGGATTATTTTCCATGATTTCCAAAGCATGGTTATTGAAAACAGTGAAACGACATTTCATTGGCAAAGAGCTATAAGGATTTGAATCTTTAATCAAGAATTGCTAAATGCTTTAGTTCATAAATTGTTTATGAGTTAACCAGCACTCTCCACCCAAATCTGTTCCACTTGAGTGTAAGAGCTGATTCTCTGCTTACAGTATCCGAGACAGGACGGGCTTCTATGGTTCACATATGACTGAGGCCAAGATGAGATGAGAGTGATCTGGACATGTAAAGAAATGCTTACACATTGTTGGCATGGGTCCACTCGAAGTTACTGGGTTTTCACTTGAGAAGAAGTCTGGAAATGTGTTTTAAATGACATTCTATCTTCTCCTCTGCTTCTCGTTTAAAAACCTTGCCTGTCTTTTATAGCTGATGTAACAATAAACTTTTCCAGGAAGACAGGCAGACAAGCACAGGGTTTGATTCGCAGCCAGCTTTGTTCTGACACAGTTGTACGAGGGCCATATTCATGAAGCTCATGCCCCTTTTCTGGCCCTACTACATACAGGATTCCAAGTTTTTTTTTTTCCATGTAGCCGTGCAGCTTCAGCCCCACCAGCAGGCTGGAGTCTTTATCCACCTGACAAAAGAGATGTCTAGTTGACTCTGGAATGTTAGCATGTCATTTCTAACTATGATGATACCAAGAATCAGGCAGCTGGAGATACATACGTAGAAGGAACATTGTAAGCTAAATATAGGGGCATGGAAGTTTTTTCTTGGCCACACATTGGAAGGAATGATATATCCTATCTTTAATGTCAAGATAGTGCATTCTTTCATTTAAGTATTCAATCAGTTATTTAAAAAAATAATTTGCAGAACACCATTCACTGTCTCTGTGCTAAGTGCTTGGTATATGGAAGACATGTTTTATTTCTATAGGCCATAGACTCATAAACAATTAATTATGAGAGTGATGAGGAGGATATGCCTGAAGATAACAAAGAGGCAACAGTAAACAACACTGATCTCAGGGAGACAAAATTGTAGAAGCAGGAAAGGCTCCACAGAGGAGAGAAGTTTGGCATGAACATGTGGCATTTTTGTTAGATTTATTTGTATCTGTTTTTTATTGTCTCCTAAAATGAAGGAAATTCATCTTAATTTAGCATTCATATTTTCTATTTTTTTAACATTTGTATTTTTAATTTACCTAAGTGATCTCTTTTAATTCCCATGACAATGTCTGATACGTGTGTGTTATTCCTTTTTACATATGAGAAAGTTGAGCCTCAGAAATTAGGTGACTTACTCAAGGTCACACAGCTGGTAATTGGAGAAACTGGAGCTAAAAATACTCCCTTGGCACCAGTTCTCCTGTTTTTTACCAACCCACTGCCTCTATTTGGTGGTATTTTGGCTTCATAGCCATAATATTTTATGACTTAAAGTCAGCTCAAAACCGATTATCCAATTTGATTTTGATCTGCCCAGATGCTAAGGAATTTTCCCCTGCTTTTGATTGCAAGTATTAGAGTATTTGTATAAAGAAAAATTATACAAGTAATGTTTAATAAGTAATTTTTTAATATAAATTTTATGTATTTAACATACAGTGCAATTTTGGTTTCTGGAGTAGAATTCAGTGATACATACAATACCCGGTACTCATCATAACAATGCCCTCCTTAATACCCATCACCCATTTAGTCCATCCCCCATCCACCTCCCTCCCGCAACCCTCATTTTGTTCTCTATCTTTAAGAGCCTCTTATGGTTTGTTCCCTCTCCTTTTTTTCTTTTCCCCCTTCCCATATGTTCATCTGTTTTCTTTCTTAAATTCTACATATGAGTGAGATCATATGGTATTTATCTTTCTCTGACTGACTTATTTCACTTAGCATAATATACTCTAGCCCCATCCATGTCATTGCAAATGGCAAAATTTCATCTTCTGATGGTTGAGTAATATTCCATTGTATATATATTGCATCTTCTTTATCCATTCATCACTCAATGGATATTTTGGCTCTCTCCATAGTTTGGCTATTGCCGACAATGCTGCTGTAAACATTGGGATGCATGTACCCCTTCGAATCTGTATTTTTGTATCTTTTAGATAAATACCTGCTAATGCAATTGTTCTATTTTTAACTTTTTGAGAAACCTCCATATGGTTGTCCAGAGTGGCTGCACCAGTGTGCTTTCCCACCAACAGTGTTAGAGGGTGCCTCTTTCTCTACAACCTTGCCAACGCCCCTTGTTTCTTGTGTTGTTAATTCTAGCCATTCTGACAGGTGTGAGGTGGTATCTCATCGTGGTTTTGATTTGCATTTGCCTGTTGATGAGTGATGTTGTGTATCTTTTCATGTGTCTTTTAGCCATCTGGATGTCATCTTTGGAAAACAAGTCTATTCACATCTTTTGCCCATTTCTTAACTGGATTGTTTGTTTTTTTGGGTGTGGAGTTTGATAAGTTCTTTGTAGATTTTGGATACTAACCATTTATGAGATAAGTCATTTGCAAATATCTTCTCCCATTCCATAGGCTGCCTTTTAGTTTTGTTGATTATTTACTTCATTGTGCAGAAGCTTTTTATCTTGATGAAGTCCCAATAGTTCATTTTTGCTTTGTTTCCCTTGCCTCTGGTGACACATCTAGTAAGAAGTTGCTATGGCCAAGGTCAAAGAGATTTCTGCCTGTGTTCTCCTCTAAGATTTTGGTGGTTTCCTTTCTCACATTTAGGTCTTTCATCTGATTTTAATTTGTTTTCATGTATCGTGTAAGAAAGTGGTCCAGTTTAATTCTTGTGCATGTTGCAGTCCAGTTTTCCCAACACCATTTGTTGAAGAGACTGTCTTTTTTCCACTGGATATTCTTTCCTGCTTTGTTGAAGATTAGTTGACCGTAGAGTTGTGGGTCCATTTCTGGGCTCTCTGTTCCGTTCCATTGATCTGTGTATCTGTTTTTGTGCTAGTACCATACTGTCTTGATGAATATAGCTTTGTAATATAGCTTGAAATCTGGAATCATGATGCCTCCAATTTTGTTTTTCTTTATCCGAACTGCTTTGGCTATTCAAGTCTGTTGGGGTTCCATACAAATTTTAGAATTGTTAGTTCTAGCTTTGTGAAAAATGCTGGTGGTATTTTGATAGGAATTGCATTAAATGTATAGATTGTTTTGGGTAGTGTAGACATTTTAACAATGTTTGTTCTTCCAATTCGTGAGTATGGAATGCTTTTCCATTTCTTTGTGTCCTCTTCAATTTCTTTCATAAGTGTTCTGTAGTTTTCCAATCTTTTACTTCTTTAGTTGGATTTATTGCCATGTATCTGACTCTTTTTGGTGCAATTACAAATGGGATCAATTCCTTGATTTCTTTTCTGCTGTTTCATTATTGGTGTATAGAAATGCAATAGATTTCTGCACATTGATTTTATATCCTGTGACTTTGCTGAATTCATGTATGAGTTCTAGCAATTTTTTGGTGGAGTCTTTTGGGTTTTCTACAGAGGATCATGTCATCTGCAAGTAGTGAAAGTTTGACTTCTTGTCAATTAGGATGCCTTTTATTTCATTTTGTTGTGTAATTGCTGAAGCTAAGACTTCCTATGTTAAATAGTAATGGTGAGAGAGGACATCATTGTCTTGTTCCCGACCATAGGGGAAAGACTCTGTTTTTCCCCCATTGAGGATATTAGCTGTGGATCTTTCATATATGACCTTTATGATGTTGAGGTATGTTCCATCTATCCCTTCTCTGTTGAGGGATTTTATCATGAAAGGATGCCATATTTTGTCAAATGCTTTTTCTGCATCTGTTGACAGGCTTGTATGGTTCTTATCCTTTCTTTTATTAATATGGTATATCACATTGATTGATTTGCAAATATTGAACCACCCTGCAGCCCAGGAATAAATTCCACTTGATTGTGGTGAATAATTTAATAATTAATATAAATAAATAACAAATTAATAATTAATAATTTAATGTACTGTTTAATTTGATTTGCAAATATTTTATTGAAAAATTTTGCATCCATGTTCATCAGGGATATTGGCCTCTAATTCTCCTTTTTATTGGGGTCTTTTCTAGTTTTGGAATCAAGGTAATGCTGGCTTCATAGAACGAGTTTGGAAGTTTTCCTTCCATTTCTATTTTTTGCAACAGTTTGAGAAGAATAGGTATTAACTCTTCTTTAAATGTCTGGTAGAATTCTCCAGGGAAGCTGTCTGGCCCAGGGCTTTTATTTTTTGGGAGATTTTTGATTACTGATTCAATTTCTTTGCAGGTTATGGGTCTGTTCAAATTTTCTGTTTCCACCTGTTTCAGTTTTGATAGTTTGTAAGTTTCTAGGAATTTGTCCATTTCTTCCAGGTTGCCCAGTTTGTTGGCATATAATTTTTCATAATATTCTGTTATATAATTTGTATTTCTGTGGTGTTGGTTGTGATCTCTCCTCTATCATTCATGATTTTATCTATCTGAGTCTTTTCTCTTTTCTTTTTGATAAGTCTGGCTAGGGGTTTGTCAATTTTATTAGTTCTTTCAAAGAACCAGCTCTTAGTTTCATTAATCTGTTCTACTATTTTTGTTTGTTTGTTTCTATATCATTTATTTCTGCTCTAATCTTTATTATTTCCCTTCTTCTGCTGGCTTTAGGCTTTATTTGCTGTTCCTTTCCCAGCTCCTTTAGGTATAAGGTTAAGTTGTGTATTTGAGACTTTTCTTACTTCTTGAGGTAGGCCTGAATTGCAATATATTTCCCTCTTAGGACTGCCTTTGCTGCATCCCAAAAGTTTTGGGCTGTTGTGCTTTCATTGTAATTTGCTTCCATATATTTTTTTTAATTCTTTAATTCCCTGGTTAACCCTTTCATTCTTTAGAAGGATATTCTTTAACCTTCATGTATTTGAGGTCTTTCCAAATTTTTTCTTGTGTTTGACTTCCAGTTTCATAGCATTGTGGTCTGAAAATATGCACGGTATGATCTCCATCTTTTTGTACTTGTTGAGGGCTGATTTGTGATCCAGTATGTGATCTATTCTGGAGAATGTTCCATGTGTACTCAAGAAGAATGTGTATTCTGCCGCTTTAGGATGAAATGTTCTGAAAATATCTGTTAAGTCCATCTGGTCCAGTGTGTCATTCAAAGCCACTGTTTCCTTGTTGATATTCTGCTCAATCTGTCCATTTCTATAAGTGGGGTGTTAAATTCCCTACTATTATTATATTATTATCAATGAATTTCTTTATGTTTATTATTAATCAGTTTATATATTTGGGTGCTCCCAGGTTGGGGCATAAATATTTACAATTGTTAGATATCTTGATGGATAGTTTATGATATAGTGCCCTTCTTCATCTCCTGTAATAGACTTTGTTTTAAAATCTAGTTTGTCTGATATGTCTATTCTGGCTTCCTTTTGATATCCATTTGCATTGTAGATGGTTCTCCATCCCCTCACTTTCAATATGCAGGTGTCCTTAGGTCTAAAATGAATCCCTTATAGGCAGCATATAGATGGATCTTGTTTTTTAATCCATTCTGATACCATATGTCTTTTGATTTAGTCTATTTACATTCAGAGTGATTATTGAACCATATGAATTTAGTGCCATTGTGTTACCTGTAGAGTTGGTGTTTCTGGTGATGTTCGCTGGTCCTTTCTAGTCTTTGTTGCTTTTGGTCTTTTTTTTCTCCACCTGAAGAGTCCCCCTTAAAAATTTCTTGCAGGGCTAGTTTGGTGGTCATGAACTCCTTTAGTTTTTGTTTGTCTGAAAAAATCTTTATCTCTCCTTCTATTCTGAATGACAGCCTTGCTGGATAAAGCATTCTTGGCTGCGTATTTTTCCCATTCATCATGTTAAATATTTCCTTCCACTCCTTTCTGGCTGGCCAGGTCTCTGTGGACAGATCCTCTGCGAACCTTATCGGTCTTCCCTTGTAGGTTAAGGACCTTTTTTTCCCTTGCTGCTTTCAGGATTCTTTCCTTGTCTGGGTATTTTATGAATTTGACAATGTTATGCCTATGGTTGGCTTTTGTTGAATTTCATGGGAGTTCTCTGTGCTTCTTGGATTTTGATGTCTGTGTCCTTCCCCAGATTAGAAAAGTTTCAGCTATAATTTGTTTGAATAAACCTTCTGTCCCTTTAATCTCTCTCTTCATCTTCTGTGACTCCTATGATATGAATGTTATTATGTTTTAATAAGTTGCTGAGTTCCCTAAGTCTACCTTCGTGATCCATTACCTTTCTTTCCCTCTTCTTTTCAGCATTTTATCTTCTGTTATCACTGATTTCACTCCTCTGATTCATCCATCCTCATTTTTATGGTCCTCATTTGTATTTGCATTTCAGTTAAATCATTTTAAATTTTGGCCTGACTAGATTTTAGTTCTTTTATCTCTGGGGTAAGGGATTCTCTAATGTCTTCTATGCCCTTTTCAAGTCCAGCTAGTATCCTTATAATTGTTGTTTTAAATCCTAGTTTAGACATCTGACTTATGTTTGTACTGATTAAATCCCTGGCTGTGAGTTCTACCTTGTATTCTTTTTTTGGGGTGAATTCCTCCATGTTGTCATTTTGTCCAGAAAAGAAAAGAAGAAAGAGAAAAAAGAACAACAACAACAAAAAACAAAAACAAAAGAAGCCTAGATCCTGGGTGTGTTTTGGTCTGCTCCTTAAAAGAATCTAGGTCACAAAATAAAAAAATAAAATAAAATAAAATGAAAGTAAACCAAAAAAATTAAAAAATATATAAAAAGTATATATAATAATAAAAATTTAAAAAAAAGTAATAAAAAGTAAAAAAAATTGGAAAATATAAGAAAATAAATGAAAAAATAATAAGTAAAAAAAAACCAAACAAACCAAAGAATAAAAGTAAAAAAGGAAGCTAGATCCTATTTCCCCTAGAGCTAAAGCTTTGCTGCACTCTATGATCAATAAACTTAGTGTGAACTCATTGTTTGTTCTGGTTGTCTGGGGGCGGGGCCTGCTGCACGGATTCTCAGGCGGACTTGTTTCAGTGGAAATGCATCTCCAGGGTGCAGGGAGGTGGAGCTTGGTGTACTCAGCTCCGGCCTCCACTAGGTGGCGCTGTTTTGCTCCCCGAAGGCTTTTTAAACTTTTGGGCCGGATTAAAATGGCTGCACCCTACTCTGGCCTCAGAGCTGAAAGTGCGCGACGCCTACTTTCCAGTGAGCCCTCACAGAAGAGCAGTCAATCACTCTATTTGTATCCCCAGTTTCCGTCTGAACCCTGCATTCACCCTGCCTGAGTCTGAGCTTTTTTATCTCAGGCACACGATTGAGTTTCAAAACTCCCAAGTTTCAGGGACTCCCAAGGGTGGACTACAACTGTTTCCTCCAGGGAGGGTCTCACCAAGCTTCCAGGCCTGTCCCAGGAAAGTGGATGCCCGACTGCACAGAAGTTAACAGTTTCTAGCAGAAAGCCTGCACCAAGACCCAATGCTCTTGGCTGGCTTGTCAGCTCCAATGCCTGGAAACAGTGCAGCGCCTTGACGTCACCCATTCTTCCTGCAACCCAGGGGATCCTCAGACCACCCTGTCACTCCGGGGATTCTGCCCCCTTTTGCCACCTGAGCACCTTTAATCCAGTCACACCCCCATGGTAGTGAACTTCCGAAAGTTCAGATTTTGTGCTCTGCTGCTTCTGATACTTTGTGGTAGCCTCCTTAAGCAGGCTCCCTCCCTGCTGCTGCATCCACAGCTGAGTCTCCCCTAGGTGAACTTCCACACCTCCTACCTTCCTAAAGGTGGTCACTTTTTTACTTGTAGACTTGCAGTTTTTGTTCTCTCAGACATCCATTTCTTGGGTGTTCAGAATGATTTGATAACTATCTAGTTGTGTTCAAGGGATGAGACATCCACCATCTTAATTCCTCCAGTAAGTAATTGTTAAATAAGCTAGTCATGGCGTATGTACTTGAGTGGTTTAGCTGACAATAATCTTACGATGCAGCTCCTTTGTTTTCATTTTACGCATAAGCAAACTGAATCTTGGAATAATGAAGTAACTTGCCCAAAGTTGCATAGTTAGCATATAGAAGAGCTTGGAATTAGTCATGGCAATCCAATTCCAGAGCTCAGGAACTTCACCACTATATTCTAATATCTGGTAAGACACTAGTTTAGTCCACCCTGTGATAGTTCCAGAATTAATGAAGTAGACGATGCAAACTATTTGGAGATGCTTTCTAGAATTTAAGAATATAAGATTATTCTGTATAAACTTGAAGGAAAAGTAGAATAGAAGTGGTATTGGGACACCTACACTGTGTTTTTTCACAACTCACCACTTTATATCTGCTTCTTTTTAAAACATAAAATGATGTAACAACTTCATATTTATGCATAACATATTTGCATATTAATGATGACTTTCTAGACAGCAAAGCAAGTATATATAGGAAGTGTTGTATGCTCTCACATCTCTTCTACCTGGATTTGCCCAAGAACTGAGAGAATCTATCTCTTCAACAGATTCAAATTTGTTGTATTTCTCTATCCTACAAGAGCTTCTGGATTTTTCTCTCCAAAGCATTTGGGAAAAAGAGGAGAAAGTGTGGAAGAAAGAAGAAAAGAGAGAATATAAATTTCAGGAGCCTGAGAATTAGCATGCTTTTTTTTTTTTTGATTCATGATTCAGACTTGGGTTCCATAGAGTGCTAAATTAGAGTGTAATCATCTACAGATGACTGTAGATTCAGATGACTGAATCCTCAGAGGAGCATTATGGTTAGTGTGGTATATCACACAATCTTAGAAATTAGTGATGAAAATAGTTTCTCTGGAGAGGTCCGCCATTTAGTGCAACAAATGCTCTGGTTCTTATCCACTAAGTCAAACAAAAAACCAAATATAAACACCCACTATGACACTTAGAATGAACTTCCAGAATATCTGTTTTAAGATTATTTTTAGAATATGTATGGTCTTAAATTTTTATATTTGATAAGTTGCCCTTTCTTAGCATTATACTGATATGAAATATCCAAGGACAATTAGAGAAGTCGGTAGGGGTATGAGGAATCTAGATGTGCTGTGGAGTTCTTCAACTAATTACTAGGTTGTTTCTCTTCATTCATGTGAAGAAGATCAGACATCTCACTATATCTGAAAAACTAAAGAGTCACCATTTGTCCCAAATGGAAAGCCAAAATCCGGCTTTTATACCAATTGTAGTACAGTACATAGATTAAATAGAAATTGAAGAGCAGAGAAAATACCAAGAATTGTGTGAACCTGTTACAGATGAGTGTGGCACTGTAAGGTGTATGAGCCATTCCATGAATCAGGGACAAAGAGCAAAATTTAAACCTAGAAGAAAGAACACCATCATTTACTCATGGTGGTGGTTGATTTAATTAGACACCTTGTATTGAGGGTATATATTTATGTTGAAAATAAATTATTTGAGCAGTTCTGAGAGCAGTACATGGTTGACAATGACATAATCTTCCGAATACTGAAGTTCTTTTCTGTAGGTTTGATATTCCTAATGGCTAAATTAATAGTGACTAGTATACTAACTAGGTAATTCAGGGGAATCAAGTTAACATAAAATGAACATGTTTCACAAACTTACTTGATAGTTGTAAATGTCTACATTCTTAATATCTTATTATGAGATTAGTTCTAATTCAATTATATTTCCAGTTGCTTCAGGAAATGGCATAAATCAGGTATAATGTGGGAGTGCTATTTATCCCAGTAGTTAAACTTTTTTCTGCTCATCTTCTGAACTGGTTGAATGTTTCATTTTCTTGGGCTATTTGGCTCTTAAAGAATGCTTTCAGAAAAGTGCATGGAATAAAACATTGTAGCTTTCTCCCCAAAACTAAAAATGTGTATTCATATATATGAGGTGAACCTATTGAATAGCTGGAGAAAAGAGTTGCTTAGAAGTTCTTTTCATTTTTAATAATGAATAATTTTTAAATAATCATTAAAAATGAAACATGAGAACACTGAATTACTGTTGATTTTAGTTTAGCCCTTTTGGAATTGCAGAATTATATTTTTGCTGCCATTATATGAGAATAATTTTTAAAGCATTATCTGGAAATAGGAATGTGTATTTTAAGTTCTAGTCCAAAATTAAATATGGAGCAGCTTTTTAACAACATCAGAGAGAGAGAAAGAGAGACTATGGGGGGGGGAGAGATAAGAGAATGACAATTAGATAAATGTGATAAGCAAAGAAAAACCATTTATATAGCATATGATTTCTGAATTACTCTGCTCTGTTCTTCCATGGAAATAGGAAGTGCTATGTTACATGAAATCACTAAAATCATAAATTCTCATATCTTCTTGAGGGAGTTATGTGGAATCTGATTACAAAATAAATTAGTGACCAAAGCAGGAGATTATCAGAGTATCATTGATTTGATTGTCCTTCAATATTCTAAGGTTATTAGTGCTTCATTTATAATGAGGCATCTTATCTCTTGTGTCAATTAGTATGTTAAAATCCCACAAGAATCTATACTGCTTCCTGGAGCACTAAAGCACTAACATAACACAAAGATTGACATGCCCTTGTGATCAAGTTGTATATCAAAAAAATAATATATTCACCAAAAGTGAAGTCATTTTACATCTTCTGTCACTAGATGTAATTAGGTAGTTAGGTGACTTATAAGAAAGTTTTCTTTGATATATCTAAGGTAGAGTTAAATTTGTGAATCCTCCTATTTGGAGTGAGATTGTAAAAAGATAAGTTTTACACAGAAAGTAATTTACCAATCATTTCCAGATTCCATTTCTCTTTCTTCAGATATTGCTATTGGATTCAATCTGGTTTCTCCTGCCTTATCCTAAAGTAGAATTTCAGTAGTGCTGATTACATTGAAATTCATAAGAGAAAAATTCTACCACTTTCCCTAGAATCAGAGCATATATGCTAATGTCATTCCTGTGGCAATTAGCTTTTGTAAATTCAAGATATATCAATAACAATCAATTCAATCAATAACAATCATAATCAATTGCAGCCACATAATATCAAAAGTAGTAACGACAAATATTCAGTTAAAAAAATGAAAGTTCTGAGGAAAAGTGAAAAAATACCAAAGTATCCATGGGACTCTTGGAAACTTTGTCCCCAAATTGATTTTTTTTTAGTTCAGTTTTTGTTTTAAGTGATACAATTTCTGTTGTTGTTCTTCTTTTTTATTTTTTAGTGTTAGGCCAGAAAAATATCTTCTATCTTAATATACCAACTTAGTGATGTATAAATAATCATAAAGTCTTGCAATTTTAAAGTGAAAAAGGAAAACTAGCCATCATTTTGCCCAATATTTACAATAATGGCAGATCATTATAATTACCCAGAATTGCACACACACACGCATATGTGTATATATATGAAGCTATATATATATATATGTATTAACATTTTTGAGCTTTGCTTCTGGAGATTCAGTTCGAATTCAGCAGATCTGGAGACTGGCAAAGCAAAATTACTGATAAACAACCAGATTTAGGAATCTTTTACATCACAAATTCCATTACTTTGCCTATGAGACAATTGAAGGCTATGCAAATTGGCCAACCTACCAATTGTCATCCAGTCAGTCGATAGTAGTCAGGGAGAAAACCCAGGCTTCCTGATTCTTGACTTTTCTCATTAACCCAGACTTCTTTTTCAAGATGTTTTATGAGAAATGGCTAATCTTGTCTGTCATATCACTTACAACCTTCTCTGGTTTTTGTTTAATGAAGAATTATTTATTCTACTGATTCAGTACTTACCCTTTATAGGTAACCCGATATTGTGTTTGCACATAAAAATAAAGTTTATAACACTTGATCCCTTTAATTGGAAATGATTTTCACGTTTTCCCATTTCCCTTTGTTATTATCTTTTAAGTTGTGGGGTTTTTTATTCCAAAGTTAAACTACTTAAATTTAGAAAAAAAGCAAATTGTTTATTAAGCCCAGTTGCTTAACAATTTAAGCAAAGTTAGCCAATTATTTGTTTGTTGAGAGGGTTGTGTCCTTTCTTTTTTTCTTTCTTTCTCTTTCTTATAATCTCCAAAGGAAATGGCAGATGTGAATTGCTGAAATGTAATGTAATAGTATACTGACTTGTTTGCCTAGTGTGTGTATGACTGCCCTCTGTTGGATAAAATTAGATCTGCTCTAATGTTAGATTGTCTTGCCCTCTAGTGGTTTGTAATGAGGACACTGGAAAACATTGCATGAAGGATCAGGTAGCTGATTTTTCACTTTTAAATAACAAAATCCAACCAAAAGCCGGATTTAATAATAACTATAATGTAAGATGTAAGAAATCACCTCGATTTTGCCTCCAATTTTAATTATGGATAATCAATAGGATCATTAAGTTAAATTAAATGAATGGGTTATATAAGGAGTGTGAAATTTATGGTTATTTTTATATGCAACTCTTTAATTGGAAACTTCTAATAAGTCATTTTTTGAAAATAGAATTTTTTAAATTGAAATGAATTTTATTCACTATGGCAGAGATTCTGCCAACTGAAGCATAGACATTCAGCAGAGATTTAAATTAAAAAAAAAACCCTCATTTTTGAAGAAAAAAATACTTGTGACTTAAAATATGAAAATGAAGTTGCCTATAGTAAATTTGCTACCCTTTAAACTTGGTTTAAACATAAACTCCATAATTGCTCATTTAATTAAGTCATCCAAAATTAATTGAGCATAACCTATTTTTTCCAGCTCTTAGGTGAATAAGAAATAAATAACTCTTGCTCTTTTGTAGCTTACAGTAATCAGATTTGAAGATTCTGGCAGGGTTGTCTTGTTTCTAAGAATAGGTTAATTTTTTCCCATTTGTTCCATCACCCTAAAATAACCCCTCTCATGGCCTTTATGAGTGATTTTTTTTCTTGCTTATCATCTCAATTATTCATCTCTGAATCTCCAGGGTAGAATATAGTACCTAAACTATGGTGAGCCCTTAAAAAGTCTTTGTTCCTAACACCTCTTCTAACCCTTTCCTTTTCTCTTGCTCCCTCTGGTGTCCAAGAAACTCTAAGTCCCTGCCGTCAAAACCTCCACTGAAGGTCAATTAGGCATCTATAGCTTTAAAACAAAGTCAGTAATTTCTTTGCGCAGTGGTACAAACATGTGAAACCTTTTCTTGAATTTAAAATTGAATACTTCCAGGTATCTTCATTTGAATATATATTTATGAATATATATATTTATAATATACATTTCTAGCCCAATGAAGGAGATTACCATGTAGGTATTTGTGTTCTTTCTTTAAAAAAAAAAAAAAATGGTTTTCTTGCTTCATAAGACCACATGCCTTAAAACAGGAAAGTTACCTCATTTTTTTTTCTCTCTAGTGTTTATTATTTTCATTTTTCTCAGCTCATATTTGCTCATTTTTAAAACTGTGGTTTGGATCCCAAACATCTGAATTTTCCAGTTAAGCCAGAGAACTTGCCCTTGACTGTGTCTACCAGCAGGAATGACCTTCAGCCAGGTTTGGTCATACTGGTTGTGTAGGGCTGGTATCTATGCTAACTCACTGCTGCATCTGTTCAACGAGCTGGTGCTTGTTACATACTTTAATGATCAGCATAAGGCAACAGGCAGTTTTCATTTGTCCATGCCAGAGCTTTGTGGTGCTCCCTCTTCCTAGAATCACTCACGTTCCCTCCTTTAATATGGAATTCTCAGCCATATTAGATCTACATATGTGTTATTTTGTGACTTCTAAGAACTCCAGGATAAAGTTGATCACAACTTTGTGTACTTTGTAGAAACCCTATCAAGGCACTTATTGTTTAACATATTCCTGAGCACTGGGAAACTTTAACTATGAACATTGTTTTTTAATTTAAAATAATTGTTAAACTTGCCTTGCACTTTTAATTTTTGCCTTTTTATCCTTTTGGGGGATTGCTTTTTAGTCAGATGTTACAGATTTTGGCTAGATCCTTTTGCATTTTATTTTTTTAAATTTAATTTATTATGTTACGTTAGTCACCATACATTACATCATTAGTTTTTGATGTAGTGATCCACAATTCATTGTTTTTGTATAACACCCAGTGCTCCATGCAGTATGTGCCCTCCTTAATACCCATCACCAGGCTAACCCA
>NC_138373.1:108993183-109035230 GCF_054177405.1 Leptonychotes weddellii | reverse complement strand
TTAGCCTGGTGATGGGTATTAAAGAGGGCACGTCCTGCATGGAGCACTGGGTGTTATATGCCAACAATGAATCATGGAACACTACATCAAAAACTAATGATGTAATGTATGGTGATTAACATAACATAATAAAAAAAAAGCTACCACTTGTCAACTGTTGGCATAATATCAAAGAAAACATCCACAATTACATGAAAGAGATCTTAAAATACTCCTCCTTTTTCTCACTACATATCTGAGTGGGGCTAATTATTTTTATATATTTTTATATATCAAAACAATAGATTGCAACCATTTGAAAGCAGAAGCAAATATGAGGATCCAGTTGTTTTCTATTAAGCCAGGTATTAAAGAAATTTGCAAAATTGTAAAACAATGTTGCTCTTCCCCTAAGCATTTTATTCTGGAAAAGTACTTTTCATAAAAATAAGTAGGGGTCTATATTAACAGATGGCAGATTTATTATTGTTTAAAATAAATTAACAAAAATATATTTTATTTTCTTAGTTTTAATTTACAATATGGCATATATTAATAGATAAAACCCCTATAAGCAAAAGTTCTGGGGCCCCCAATTTTTAAGAATGTAATGGGACTCTGAGACTACAGTATTTGCCAATACCTGACCTAATCAACAGAAAGTTATTCAAAAGTGCAGACCCTTTAAGAATCTGATAATCTTTGAAGAGTCTGACAGACAACACCCAGCATTCCATTCCAAGGATGTCCAGTAATCTCTTTCTTCCATTTCCAAATCTTGGATAATTTTTCCTGACATTATTTACTGTGTATAGAGATCACATTTTTATTATTTAAATTCAGTACTTAAGGGAAGATTTAAAATGTGTGTTGGAGCTCAGCCTGTAAAAAAAAAACAAAAACAGCATTTACCTATGACTACATAGGCAGAGTGAGAATTCTGCTATAAGTTTTTTTTTTTAATACAATAAACTACAGAATCACACACACACACACACACACACACAAAACAGCAAACTTTTTTTCTCCCTCTAGGAAGTTCCAAGTACAAAAGCAGTAGGTTATCAATTATGATGTTCTTAGAACAAGGCATGAATAAGAATTGCCAGGGGGGCCAATGAAGGCACAAAATGTATCCATGATAGACTTTTTGAAGGAAATAATCAGGAGGGAGAAAAAAAAAAACCACAATTCCCCATCCCCCTTGACAAATGCAGGACATCTGGTCACTTTAAGGAAGCATATGGATACCAAACATTAGCTGAGAGTTCCTTCTGTTGTTCTTACAGAAACTCTAGAACTCAAGAGACTACCATTTCTTTTTTTTTTTTCCTAAGATTTTATTTATTTATTCATGATAGACAGAGAGAGAGAGAGAGAGAAACAGAGGGAGAAGCAGGCTCCCAAGGAGCAGGGAGCCTGATGCGGGACTCGATCCCAGGACCCTAGGATCATGACCTGAGCCGAAGGCAGACGCTTAACCATCTGAGCCACCCAGGCGCCCCTACCATTTCTTATTTTAAAACAAACAGGGAAAAAAAGAATATATTTGTACTATAAATTCAATGGTAGACTGAAGGTACAAATCTGACTTTTAGGGCAAATCTACCATATTTATATCTCTAAAGTTTGGATTTCATGACAGGTTTGTATCCCACGTTCTTAGGGTATGGATCCCCATAGGCATATATATTAGGGCATCTGAAAACAAAGGGGACTAATGCTTACTCTTTAAGGATAACCAGTATTCTACACTCCACAAGAGAACATGTAATAGAGCAAGTTAAGAGCCGGCCATTTAGAAATTAAAATCAAACCTGAAGTTGAACAATCTTTTGTAGAATTTATAGTCAAGTGAAGTCTACATACAATTAAAGCAAGTGAAAAATTATTTATTTGACACATAGTTTGGGTAAAACTTTTGGAGTCATTGAATAATTAAGGCATGTTCACCCTACGTACAAGTAACAAACCTCTTGAAAAGACACGTCTGCAGAATCAGTAGAGACCTCAGGGGATGTTTAGGATTCTTTCAGTTCCCTCTCCACTGATTGAGTCAAAAGGTGCCTTCAGGGGAAATAGTTCAAGACAGGAAAATAACTAAAAATGTTATTTTATTCAAGAAAGCCATCTCTGTCTTGTCTTCTTTACTAAATGTCTTTACCTTTAAAACAATCTCCCCCGTTTTGTTTTTTACACATACCTTGAATTATAAATAGTGGCCTAATTTTAATTTGTCACAGCTGAGGTGGCCAGCACAGATAAATAAATCCCGTCTGAGGATATCCGAAAAAAAACCAAATGCAGGTTGGCCAGAGGGATGAAAAAAAATTTCAATTTGGTGGGTGTTTTCTCAGGTGCTAACTGTTAAATGAAAGCTCTCTCCCCCTCTCCCTCCCTGTCCACCTCTCCCTCTCTGTGTCTCTCCCCTTCCCCCACCTCCCTGTCTTTGTGTCTTTCTCTCTCCTCTCTGTTTCTGTCTCCTCTTCCTCCCTCTCCTCTTTCTCTTTCTCTGTCGTTCTTCTGGTTTATGTAGAATGATAAAGATGAGAAAGGGCCTACAGTTTCTCATAGCCAGTTCTCTCTTGCCCCCTCAAACAGCACTTGCACAGAGAGAATTATGAACCAAGGAGCTGGCAGTCCTGGCCTCACTTATGTGAGCTATTTTAAAATGTGAGAGAAAGGAGAAAAAACCCATTTATAAAAACAGTTCAGCCTGTATGATCCTGAGGGACACACACACACACACACACAAACACACATGCGTAAACTTTGGGGAAAATTTTTTAATCTAGTCAATTTAAATGCTGAATTTGGAAATTTATCCTCTAAGTGAAAATTACAGTTCCAGAGAAAAATTTTTAATACATAAATACACACACATACACATACTGCATAGACTTTGGTATTTTTGAGGCAACGTCAATGGACAGACATTCCTTTGATAATTGACAATGGCTGTGTGAAATATCAATTCTCAATGAAAAAAAATCCAATAAAATAATTTGAAATAATGTCATATTAACTTCTTTTTCTATATCCAATTCTGTTTAGTGTGCCCCTCACACCCAGATGAATAATACCCTGCCCATTTTATATCGTTTATGTATTATCTGGTATCTTTTTTTTAATTCTACATAGATTATTTTCTCTAGATATTAGTAAAAACTATACCAAGGTAAATTTTATCAAGTTTCTATATCTCTGGATTCCAGCTAAAAGAGTAAGTGCTAATTTAAAAAGAGACATAAAAAACACTTGTTTGGATTTCACTAAATTAAACACTCTAGTTAAAATGATTCTTTGGGGCGCCTGGGTGGCTCAGTCAGTTAAGCATCTGCCCCAAAGAATCATTTTAACTAGGGTCCTGGGATGGAGCCTGGCATCAGGCTCCCTGCTCAGTGGGGAGTCTGCTTCTACCTCTCCCTCTGCTCCTTCCCACTGCTCATGCTCTCTCTCTCTCATATAAATAAAAAATCTTTAAAAAAATATATAAAAACAAATGATTCTTAAAGGGACTGAATGGACCACCTTGTGTTGTTAGCAGAGGGCTCTTATCAGCAGTTTACTACCTAATGGCCCCACCTCTGGGAGCACAGTCCCAAGATCTGTACAGGTACTGCCACAGAGGTTGCTGTTCCAAATCTTGGGACCCCAGGGCAATTCCCAGGCCAGATCTCAGACTGGAACAAAGTCATAAATCACCTCCTTGAATGTCCACACTTGAAAATGAGGCTTGTCCCTTCATTTAACCTACTTTGCAGGGAGATTGTGAGAAACAAAAAAAACAAAAAACAAGTAATTTTGTCAATAGTTCCAAGATCCTCAGAGATAAGTAATATATGGGAGAGATTACAATAATAATTGCTTCCAAACACTTGCTCCCTGCATATTAACAGTATATGTCAAAGTTTTCAGTCAAAGTAAAATAAGAAATGCTTGGAAAACTGAAATCTAATCATTTGAAAGTTAGTAGATCTGAAGCTTTGCTACTAAATAAATATGTCATGGGCATCACCAGGCATTTTTAAGCTTTATTTTTTGGACCATAAAAATTTAATCATAATGTTCCTTAAGCTACTTTCTATGGAGGATTTGTTAGGATATGTATATTATATAAAAACACTTTAAGTAAACTAAACAAATACCATCATTTAAATATAAGAACTATCTGAACTGATAATGCAAACCAAGTTTTTATGCATAATTTTTGTAAAGCTGATGGAATTTTTATAACTTTAAATTCACTCACTAGTCCCTGGTTCCATTTGTGAAACCATTTTTCTTTTATCAAGACAGAGTGTTATTAATGATATGATCACCTACAAATTCTTGAATTTTGAGATGGACTCTAATATTGACTCTTTAAGAAAAGCATATTTTTTTCTTTATAATTTTTCATCTAGGAAAATAAGGAATGCAATATTTACTAGACCACAATGAAGGATGGCTTATTTTAGGCAAAAAGCATATTGTTTGCAAAATAAATACATTATCGATATCCTTAGTGTTGACAAAAAGTAAATAGATGGGTAAGGATTCATTGTCAAAGAAGACCTTTAAAAATTCTAGGGTTAGAAAAGCATCCTTTAAGTGCTTGAGGTAGTCTGAACTCTTTATTCAGCTGTACATGAGGAGGGAGTATCCTGAGGATTTAGATTATGGTGGGATTTGCCATATGCACGTTAAGTATCCTGGGCATTAGCTGTAAGACTTGGAGCAACAACGCCTTTTGGTGAGTTTGTGAAAACTCCTCTGACCAAATAATTCTTTGGATAACTATATCCTAGAGTCTGTACTCTTTAAGAACTGACATTCAAAATCAGGGCTACTCATATGCAATTAATATCTCATATTGTTGAGAAAATAAGAATTTATTTTATTTATTTTAAAAGATTTACATTTAGGTAAGGTCTAGGTATCATTTTCTGATTTTCACTCTCCATTTCTTTTCAACAGCTTGTCAATGTTCCTCTACTGTTTGGTTACTTTATATTTTGTATTGCATAGTCCTTATCAATCTTCACACTTGGAGAGTCCATATACTTCAAGATACAATAAATTTCAGTATACAATGTGGCCAGAATTTAAGTTTTTAATAATTCCTCAATTGAAAATAAAAGGCACAAAATCTCTTTCAAGGTAACCAAGGCAGAATATTTATTAAAGGAGACTGGAGAAGAACAAGCGACCAACAGTGACAGAAGCCTCTTCTTGGCCCCTTAAATCTCTCAGGCTCCTAGATTTTCCAGTCTCTCTATGTCGATACCTAGGCTCCAGGGTTAATAAACTGGGAGGTAGGGTTAGGCTGAATTGATTGCTCAACATTTAATATACACCTTACTGTTGGTAGAGAATATATGGAGGTTGACAGTAAAATAATCAAAATGGCAATTAAATTATCTCCTAGATTCTCACCTAAAATGGTGTGCTACCATTTTGCACTTTCAGCTTCTGGGCAATAATACACTGGGTGAGAAAACTTTCATATAGATTAGTGTTTTCATATGGATTAGTATTTAAAATTATGGAAACAGAGAAACAACCTCCATGCTTCAATATTTCAAAGTAGGGTCTTATATGGCCCAATCACCAATACTGACTTTTGAGTCCCCAGGGAAAATTAAATTTCGCTGTGAGTAAAGACTAAACTAGGTAAGTAGCATGTGTTTTGACAGAGAATATAAAAATATTAAAACAAAAGGTTGTGGAGGCATAATTGAAGAACAGTAAACTCCACACAATTACAGTAGAATATGGTAAGCTTTGGCATATTGGATTCACCCACAAAACTACTGCCACATCAAGATAACAAATATTTCCATCACCACCAAGTTTCCTCTTGCCCTTTATAACCCTTCCCTGCTGTCCCTCACGGGACAACTGCTGATTTACTTTCTGTTAACAGGGATTAATTTTCAATTTATAGAATTTTATATAAATTCAATATAGTATCACTGTTTGCATCTTTCACTCAGAATAATTACTTTGAGATTCATCCATGTTATTGAGTATATTAATAATCTGTTCATTTTTATGGGTGAGTAGTGTTCCATTACATGGATACCCCACAGTTTGTTTATTCATTCCCAAGCTGGACCTCTAGGTTATCTCCAGTGTGTGGCTATTACAAATAAAGCTTCCATGAACATTCATGTGCAAATCTTCATGTGAACATATGTTTCATTCTGTTTTGGCAAATACCTAGGGTGAAATGGCTGAGTCATATGGCAGATGAATGATTAGCATTATAAAAAAACAAACTGTCAGACTTTTCCAAAGTAGTTTATCATTCTGCATTTTCACCAGAAGTATATATAAAAGTTGCAATTTCTCTAGCACACTTGGTATGGTCAACTATTTTTACTTTTAACCAATCTAATTTAGCAGCAGCTAAAATCTCTGTTCAGTATTTTCAGCCATGTATCTCTTGCTTTCCATGATCTCCTTGAAGTCACATCTGACTTTGCAATCCAGCAACAGTTTATATGAAGATTTGGGGGTTTCCCACCTGTGGATTCATCCTTTCCAGAATCTCTTCCTTAATTCCCACCCTGGAAGCCTCAAACTCTCTCCTCTGAAACCACCAGCTAGTAAGACTGTGGTTTTTTTCCTTGAGTTCCACCAACCTCATATCATAGACTGACCCTTAAGCAAATATGAACATAAATCCCACCCATACTTCAAGGGCTTGAATTCTCACTAGATTCTGCCTGCTTTTGGTTGCTCTGTAGTACCTTCTAATAAGTAAATAATTATGAAGAAAAGTCATTTTATTTGACCATGATGCCCCCCCATCCATTTGATTAGCATTTTCCTTTTCCCTTTCAAGTTTGTTAAAATAAGTTTTAACTATAGTGTACTTATTTTTCTTACCATCTATTACCTACTTCATTTACTACAGAATGGCTTAAATTTTTACCACTATATTAAAACTGTGCATATAAAAGTCATTAAAAGCAATTCCTTACCAGGCTGAAAGGCTTGTTCACTCTAAGTTCACATGAAATTGTTGACCTTGTTTGTTTTTTACTAACTGCATCAACTCCAAATTTCTAATCTCAACCTTCACTTTTAAAGTTTTATTTTTTAGTATTAATAAAGCTAAATTTTTATTATGTTATTTTTTTAAAGATGGTCCTTTTAAGAACTATATAAGATTTAAGGTTTTGCATTGAGATGTTAATAATCAAAACTGTGTCAAGGAAGCAATAGGTATTAGTCTGTATTTAAAAAGTAGAATTTTTTTTTTAAAGATTTTATTTATTTATTTATTTGAGAGAGAGAAACAGCATGAGAGGGGAGAGGGTCAGAGGGAGAAGCAGGTTCCCCGCTGACCTGGGAGCCCAATGTGGGACTCGATCCCAGGACTCCGGGACCATGACCTGAGCCAAAGGCAGTCGCTTAACCAACTGAGCCACCCAGGCGCCCAAAAAGTAGAATTTCTGTAAAACTTTCATACATGTGGAAAAATCAGCCAGGGTTGATAAAGGAGTAAAGATAACATTTTCTATGTGTTTCTTCAAATTATAGCCCAATTACCCCTCAAAAACATTTTGTTCTACTCAATTTCCTAACAGTATTTAAAGAGATGCTATTAGAAAATAAAAAACAAAACAACAACAACAACAAAAAAGGAAGTTCCAGCTAAGAGAACATAACTGGGGAGCTGTTCTAAATCTGGCTTCTTCTCTGGAAAAGTAATCCTTCTGCCAATTAGATCCTGGAATTTACAGTGTTTTTATAGGCAAAGTGGCCAAGTTAGCTCAAATGAAAGCTGTAGCCAAATTTACAGGAAAATGTGTCATATAGGCTTTCTAAGTATATATAAGATATAACATGAAGTTGAGCTACAGGTGAGCAAAGAATTTTCTCCAGGCCTCAGGAAACAGATGTATTGTTCTTGGGGACATTTGGTGAAGAAATAGCTCAGGAATCCATAATGTGAACAATCATCCAATGTCTTCTCAATACCTAGAAGAAGCCCAAACATGTCTCCATAACTTAGAATGATTACAAATTTTACTGCTTTATTTAGTTATCAATACCCTGAAATTGATAAGAAACCCAATTCAAATATAATTTTTAGATTAAGAAATACTAAAATCATTTTCCTGCTCCTATTTTCAATGATTTCTAGATTTATCAAAAATAACTTGAAAACTGAAGACACTTATATCAATCCCAAATAAAAATCGCTAAAAGGTTCACAACTCAACACATATTTATTGACCACCCATTATGAGCAAATCACTATGCCCAGTCCTGAAAGAGACAGACATATAAAAAGGTTATGTATATTACAATGGGATAAGTGCTACCGTAGAGGCAAATACTAAGTATAATGACTAAAGAGAAAGAAAGAATTAACTCCTCCTGAAGGTATTACAGAGGAAAGGTCATTTGATAAGAGTTTCAAGAATGAATGGGAGTTTGCACTTGTACAAAGTTGGAGAGGGCTCTCCCTGGTATTCAGAGAATGCTACTGTACCCAGAGGATGAGATAATGAGCGGAAATAGCCTCAGATGAAGCTATGAAAAGGTAAGTGGGAGGTACTTCAGGTAGAATTATCTATAGCAGAGTAAGAAAAGTAGAGAGACTTCTTAGGGATTGTAGTATTCCAGGTAAAATGTATGAGTCCAAACTAGGACACAAAGGAAGTCCTCAGTACAAGTTCATGGAAGAAAAGAGGGAAGGAGAAAGAAGGCTTACAAAGAAGGGAGGGAGAGGAAGTTAAGTCTTACTCTTTCATTCCTCAGATGAAGAAACTGAGATCCTGAGAAATAAAAGTACCTTATCCAGTCTACAGAAATAGCATGTTAGAACTTCCAGGCGAGAGTGCCTTATATGGGGGAGGGGAGTTTAACTTAGAGCATTAATAAGAAACTCAAAAATAATAGCCTCTGCGGAAATTTTACCATCTTTGCTGACTTATTTAAAATAGTAATTTTAACCTCAAGAAAAGCATGTGTTACTGACTGGAATGTAATGTTACTGGCAATTTCTTTGTACATATTTTCCAAGACTTCATAGAGATTTTTCTTTCCTTAGACCAAAGCTCACATTTGCTGAAATGCTGTTGCAGTACAATATGAGATTCCTCTTCTCATATGTCTACATTTCTATGTATGTCTTGATTATCATCAAACTTTTCAGGGTTATAGTTAAATTTTTCAGGGTTATTGTTAAATTTTTTATCTTTACACAACCTCCATAACTTCCCCAAAGGTAAGATACTACAAATAACCTGTAAGATAGTATATTTTTAACAAAGCTAATTGTTTACTTACATTTTCCAGAACACACTATTTATGTCCAAGAAGAACCAAATAGGGATTCATTTCCTCATTCTTTACTCACTTAAATACAAACCCTATTCAAGTTAGACATCTTGAGTTCAATGTGGTCAACTCTTAAAAACAGACATAATGTTTTATAACCACGCCACAGAAAGATTTAGAACCAAATTTTAAAAGTTTAGTTGACTCATCACAACCCATATCAATTATAAAACTGATGCAAAGTTAATATTATCATAATTTCCAGGTTTCCATTTCTGTTAATACCAACACCATAATTACAGTCTCCTGGACTAAGAGCTTTGACATCATTTTTGATTCTGACCTCTTTTTGCCATTATGAGCAATTTACTAGCAAGTCCATTTGCAGCCTCTTATATAAAACTGCCTTATCCTCCTAATAATAATCTTTCTCTCATCTATATTCTCTTAATTTTTTTACCTTTTTGTAGCACTTACTAAAGTATAACTTGTATTATAGCTGTAAAAATATCTTTCTACCCTACTGAGAGAAGGGGTAATATCTTCCTCAATTTTCTAAACCCTGCAATGCCTAAGTCCCCACTTATGTGAATATAACTACCAAACACAGTGTTTGGCATATAATAGGCACACAGTAGGCCATTAAAACATGTCTGTCAAGGGCACCTGGGTGGCTCAGTTGGTTAAGTGACTGCCTTCAGCTCAGGTCATGATCCTGGAGTCCCGGGATCGAGTCCCACATCGGGCTCCCTGCTCGGCAGGGAGTCTGCTTCTCCCTCTGACCCTCCTCCCTCTCACGCTCTCTGTCTCTCATTCTCTCTCTCGCAAATAAATAAATTCTTTAAAAAAAAAAAAACATGTCTGTCAAATTCTAAAGATTTTAACTATCATTACAAGACAGATCTTCATGAATCACTATTTTCAGTGAGATTTTGTACAAACTCTCCACTGCTTATTCTATCAGGAGTAAACTTCTCTTTCGTTCTTTTAAATTCTGACAATATTTCTTCACAACATTTCTAACATATTACCAATTCCCAAACAAATTCTCTGTTCCATTTGGAATCCCAACTGACTTCTAACCCCACCCTTCCTTAATCCTTATTCTATTAGTTTTTGCCCAGATGGAGAGCCTTTAGCTCCCTTCCAAATTCTGCCCACATTCTAGATTCAGCTTGGGTGCACCTAGTCTAGGATATCGTAAGAGACCATTTTGACCTCCAGTGATTACCTTCTCTTCTAGACTTAATTCCTTTATTTATTAAATGTAGCATTGTTAGATTTAAACGAGACTATGGGTACATGATATCCAGAGAACAGGAGACACTCAATTAATGAGGTGCATGAAAATACAAGAATTGCTACATTAAAGCAATTTATTATAATTACAATAAACATCACTAGTGACTATGAATTTAAGTTCTTTATGAGATAGAATTGCTGAAAAGACAGTGTTATCACAAATTACTCTCCAATAATTGTGATCTACCACTTCACAATTTCCTACAATGACAAACTTATTACTGCCCAACATAGGGAAAGGAAACATTTCCTGAGATAACACCATGCTTACCATCATTCAGAGAACTTGCACACGTTCTTTACCTTGTAATACTTTGCTATTTATTGGAGACCTCTAGTTTGTTAGAAGTCCTTAATCCAACTAAGGAGCCAAGGGTATGAGCTACATAACAAACCACTTCCAAACTAAGTGACTTACAACAGCATTTATTCTCACAAGTCTGCAGATCAACTGTGGTTCTTCCAATCTAGGATGGACTCAGCTGGACTGCTGTGCTCCAGGAATGAAATTTATTCCGTTCATCTCATTCTAGGACCTAAGTTAAAATGGCACGTTCTTCTCATGATTCAACACCTCAGCACCAGAGGTCAGCCAAATCTGGCAGGCACATTTAAAGTATCTGTTTGTGTCCACTAACACGTCCACTAATGTTCTATCAGCCAAAGCATGTCAGACAGCCAAACCTAACATCAATGCAAAATAGATATGTGCTGAACAACAAATCAGACTATCACCAAAATAGTCTAGATTCCTAGACACCGGGGTGGGTAGGTAGAGTGATGATCCATTAAAAACAGAAATGCAAGGAAACAAAAGATGAAGGAAGATAATTTCCAAGGGAATGCTGGAGACAAAAATTAGAGAAAACAAATCTGACTCCAGGGACAGGAGGAGGTAATATAGTCCTTGTGGTTAAGAGCCTAGGTTTTGAAATTGGAGAGCTCCAGGCTTGAATTATGATGCTGCTGCGTACTCTGCCACATACTGCCTCGTACCTGGGCACGCAAATTACCTCTTATACTTCAGTTTCCTGATATGTTAAGCAGAAATTAGTAATCACTACTTCACTGGATGATTGTAATATGGAATGGTATCATGTGCATATGGATCACTAAACACAGTTTCTAATATATAATCAATATATATAGCTATTTTTATTTTTTTGGAAATATTTTCCTATTGTTTTGCAACACCCCTATTTTCTGGAAACAGCACTCTCCTAAATCTGTTTCAAACAGGGTAGCTGCTAATTGTACAGTCTGTTAAGTGCCAAACTCTCAATTTCAGCTCAGGTCATGATCTCAGGGTCATGAGACTGAGCCCTGTATGAGGCTCCGTGCTTAGTGGGGAGTCTGCTTGAGGTTCTCTCTCTCCCTTTCCCTAATCCCCTCTCTCTGCCCGTCCCCTCACTCTCTCTAAAATAAATAAATCTTAAAAAAAAAAAAAAGAGGAGCTGCTAATTGTAGTACCCAGATCCCTGGCCATATTAATTGATTCAAAGGACACTTGACCTAGATAGAGCCAGCTACAGAAATATGGATTCTGGTTACTTCACTACTAACCTTCTTAAGTTTCCCAGGAGATTATGACCAGCCCCATCCTGAAATGAGGAAGGAGTGAAGACATCTTGTTATGACAAAAAGTATGGGCCCATCATTGTAGAATGGCTACCAGATATAAAAGAAGGTAGGCATGGATCTGAATGCTTTGTGGTGTGGACTTCATTCAAAATATCTTACATCACACCTTCCTTCAACCTTACCTGCTTCTTGGACCTTAACCACTTGCTCTACCTCAGCTTCTGCTGTGGTTGAACAACTCCTTGACAAAGACTTCAAAAGCACTTGTATGTTTGGGCTTCCTCTCCCATACCCCTGCCACTGTGGTGGAAGAAACAAGCCCAGGCAAGCCCACTGGTTTTATAAGGAGGGTGAGAGATACTCTGAGTGCAGCCAGACTACCCTAGCTAAGGCCAGCCTAGTCCTGATGGTCCCAGATAACTCTCAGATGTATGCGTCAGCCAAGCTGCAACTGACCAACTCAGGTCCGTAAGAATAAGTGACTTTTGCTGTAAAACTCTGAAATTTGAGCTTTTTTTTTTTTTTTTTTGGCTGTAACAGACACATTACTTATCAATCTCTGTCTCTCCTGAATGTTATATGGAGGCACATAAAATAGGGAGAACAGAGAATCTGGTTATCTGTGCCAGTATTTATCACACAGTATCTCTAGCTATTCACTATATATGCAATTTAGAATAGGGCCAACAAAGTATAGCCCTCAAGCCAAACTAGTCTGTGACCTATTTTTGTATGGTCTGTGTGCTAAGAATGGTTTTTACATTTTAAGAGGTCATTAAAAACAAAGAAAGACAAGTATGTGACAGAATTCTGTACATCGTAAAATATTTACTATCCAGCCTGTAGATTTAGATCACAAATTTCTGAAAGAACAGACTATACCACCTCTAGCAGGGACCAAACTTTCTTTACATCCCTCGTCCTTCTAGGCTATATTATCGAAATTCAAACAAGGTTTCCTAAGTCAAGGCCCTACAAAAACAAGAGTCTCTCATTTCAAAACTGGAGAATCTAGGGATGTGATAGGCCAAAGGAACTTAATCAGGGCAATCGTATTCTTATTTTTTAATTTTGATATTTAAATTTAGTAATGCATGTTTTTGAAATCATGAGAAAATACATGTTCATTTTAGAATTTTTTGGAAACTGACGTAAAGAAATAAAGAGGCATAAAGAAATAAAAGATCATGTTTAACTCTAGTAAGTAGAAGCCACCACATTTAACTCCTTAGTATTCTTTCCAACTTTGTTGTGTGGGTAACATTGCCTCGCTGAGATAATGCTGAATGTTAAATTATGTAAGCTGCGTGTCACACTTACTACTAAAACTTAAACATTATCCAATTCTTTTTAAAAACCTTTATAAATATAATTTTAAATGAGTCTTTAAATTTTATTCTTTATAACAGTAGGGCTATTGAAATGCTCTTATAGGTTTAAAGTATTACATTGTTTCCAGTGTTCTTTTCTTTTAATTTTTAATAATAAAGTTATGAATACTTTTAGAAATAGTCTTTCTTGTTATTCCAAATTATAATCCTAGGATAGAGTCTAAGAAGTGTTTTTTATAAGATTAAAGGATATGTGTATTTTAACTACTAATAAATAGTTCATTTTCTTGCCAAAATTGTTCCATGATTTTACACAGCAGTACCATGTCCATCAAACTGTGTGATCTTTGCTAGCTTGAAAGTCAACATTTTCCTTTGAGTTCGTTAATCACATGTATTTTTCCTTTTATAAATAATTTTGATCCTCATTTATCTTTTATCGGTTTTGATTTTTTTTATAAATCAATATTCATTACATATTAAAGCAAAACATTTTTATGGTTCCTGCAGGTTTTTCTCCAGTGTATTACTTTTGTTCACATGTTTTTACATACATTCTTAATTTTTTCATATACTCTTAATGCTATTAAAGTAATGGATTTATTCCTTTATCATTTATTATTTGTAGTGTTTTATTATTAATATAATACAGGCATATTATAGGAAACAGAAAACACAGCAATATAGAGAAAAGAAAATTAATAAATCAGCAATGCTTGTGGTAAAGTATTAAGTGAAAATATGATATCTCAACCACTAAACCATAAATATGTTTCATTCATAAACTCCATTGTAAACCCAATTTTAATCCTTTCATAAAATTACATAATATCTGTTCTCTAACCATTTCCTATTGAGGTCATTAAGATTTTTATTACTGTGAACAATGTCTCAGTAAATACTTTGTCCGCAAATCCTAGATCAGAGTTTTCATTGTGTCTTTAGAATAAATTTCTGAAAGCAAAGCTACTGAGTCAAGGGTTATAAACACTTTAGGACTTGCAACTTGCTTTCTAGGATATTATTTTACACATCCACCAGTAATGCATAAGAATGTGTACTCACAAAGCTCACAGAACCTGTAAGGATACAGTTTTGAAAAATTTCTATTAATTGGTATGTAAAGACGTTCATTTTATATAAATGTGCATTTCTTTAGTTACAATTATCATGGGCATTAAATAATGTTGTTTTTCAGCTCCAAACCCACCTTTCAATACGTGGTTTGGAGGAACTGACTGGGGGGAGGACTCTGCCAGCTCTTCCCCAGGTAGGCCCTGTGACTAGGAGGCCACAGAGGAGACTCGGAGGCTGCAGGAGGAGGATAAAGACCCTCTCTGTTTGTTCCTGTCAGTCCTCCTAGCACTGGCTCTTCTCCCTACATCGGCAATTGATTCCATGTTCTTTCCACAGTCCCAGAGGATGCATTTCATTCAACAGCACCAGCACCAACTGGGCCACACCCTCTTCTCAGAGGTCGGGATCTCTGTTCCCATAGGGTCCTCTTATATGCTTCCTGGTTGTGAAAACACCAACGTCTTCCCTGGGTTCCTTCTGCTCTCCCATAGCGGCTCTCTTCCTCACCTCAGAAAGTTCTATTGCACAGCACTACACTTGCCCAAGGATTTAAAGGTCTGCCTAGGGCAAAGGTTCTCAAGCTCCTCTGTATACTACAATCACCTGAGGAGCGTTGCCAACTTCCAAAGCCCGGGCCACACCCCAGACCAGTCAAATCACAATCTCTGGGGAGTGCATACAGGTATGACTACTACTACTATTATTTTGGAGCTCCGTAGGTGATTATAAATGTGCAAACAAGTTTGAGAACCACTAACCTAGGGTGTCATTTAAACAAAATGACAGAATAATTGATATTATATATTCTTCTATAAGATTGTCATTGGAGAATAATCACCACTCTCCCTCTCTCTCAAGTTCCTTTTGCTGATAACAAGAGAAACTACTTTCATCTTTTTAATGTGGGGCTACCTACAAATTTATCTTTGTGTCAGGCCTAGACAGAAAATGCATTCCTTGAATTCATTTGGTGCATTCAAGAAAACGCTTCATCCTTCATGGAAAAAAAAAAAAAAAGGGGCTAACAGGTATTTTGGTTTCCTGGTAGGCAGGTTGGTTTGTTTAGAATGGCTTGTAAGTCGCATTTAAAGGCGCTGAAACAGCTGAAGTGCTCAAGAAAGTGTGAAATTCTTTTCTGCTTTTGTAAACAGGAGAGAAAAATATCACGGGCATCTGACGCTTTCCACTCAATGCCCTGCAATCAGCTAAAGGGAAGGCAGAGCTAACCATTGCAAAGTGGTCTGTGAGCTGACAGAAAGATGTGGTAAACACAGCAGAATGCTCACTGGAAGAGGGTAAAATAAAACGCAAATTTGTGTTTGAATTACCTGGCAAAGGCTAATTTCTGCCCAGAAGAAGGTCTGAATGTTTGGAAAACAAGAAATCAGAATTTAAAGTGGCTTGATTTGATTTTTTGTGCTTCACATTACTCCAAAAAAAAAGAATGCATGCCAACGGAAGGAAGGGAGATACAGCAAAAGGGCAAACTGTAGCCTTCTTCCATGTAAATGAGTTATTCTACTTAATGAGCACTGCTCCTACAAGTAATTAGCTGAATATGGAATCTGAATGAATGAATAATGCTAAATAAAATAAGAATTGACCCCAGTCCACAGCTGTTTATTGAAGTGAACCCAATATGAACCTCTCTGTGGCTGTGGTCTCACATGCAAAGTCAAATGAGTCACTGGTTCAGCTCAGCTAATTCAAACCAAAAATGCAATGCTTGTCTCAATTATCAGAATGTTTCAGGAGAAAATTATTTTTCTGGTGTTTTCTACTTCATTTGCATGTATAGCTTAAGATAATATATTCACAGACACATCTCTTTTCTTTATATGTTTCCCATAATTTTCACACAGAGTAAATATTTGAGGAAAAAAATTACTCATAGCTTATCTACACTTTATTATTTGTCATTTCTTTGCATTAAAAAGAAAATGCTGCCTGAAATGTATTTTCAGGTTTTTATTTTCAATATTAGTTGTACACTCAATTCATTCGTTCAAAATCATTTACTAAATTCTTACTATGACTTAGGCATCTGGACTGCTTTCAAGTGTAACAAATGAATAAGGTATGGATATGGTGAAGTGATTTATCGATATAGCTAACTTATGATTGTTCTCCCTATTTTTTTTCCTTCTCCCACTTTGTGGGGAGTAGCGAATCCATGATATTTCCTTGCCTTGGGGATTGTGTTGGTCTCGGGTAAAATAGTAGCTGCTTCTTTCCCAACTGGAAACGGTACCAATTCTACGGGTTGTAATCCCTAGCGGGGGTACAGATATATGGTGCATATATCAGTAAGGTCCAATTAGGAGACGGAAACCACACAGTAATTTGAACAAGGGCATTTTAACATAAAGACTTATTAACTGTAACAATGGAATAAACTATAAACGACAACTCTGAGGCAGGAGTCAGCAAGCTTTGTCTTCAAAAGGGCCAGACTAAATATTTTAGGTTTGCAAACCATAAAGTCTCTGTCGGAACGTTCGACCCTGCCATTGCAGCATCAAAGCAACCAGAGACAAAATATAAATGCATAAGCGTGGGAGTGTTCCGATAAATCTTTACAAAAACCAACCGCAGGTCAAATTTCTGTTCTAAAGAATACCCTAGCGCTGAGGGAGAGACCCCAAGGAAGGAACAAGGGAGGAAAGGGGGCTGACGTCCTGAGGCTGGTATTCAGACCTCTTGCAGAGGTGTACTTGGGGTGCACTGGATGGTGAAGTTCATTCACTGCATTGCCCTGCCACAGTGAGGTCACAGTCATTAGGCAAGCGGAAGCAGCCGCCCATAGGGGCGCTGGGAACCTGCTTACTGGCTGGGTGGTAGGCAGCCTGGGGCACATAGGGTCCACATCAACAGGGTCACAGTGTGTGAGATGGTCGTCAGCTGAAACTGAGGCCATGAGTTTACTGGGAGATTGCGCATGCCTGGTGCAATGATGGCACAGTGCCTCCAACCCTAATGCAGAAGGAGCAAAGCAAAGAAACTGGCCGCACAAAGGAACCAGAAAAACAAACGCTTTCTTCCTGTAATGTCTCTCCAGCGCCCTCTACTGACGAGTTTAGCATCATGCTTGCTACAAAGCGGGTGATGAATGCTTAGATTGGGAGCTGAGAGGTGATTCATTGTCACAGTGCATAAAATTCTTAATAATACCAAACAAATCCTACCACAGAACCGGTATGCATCTAAGGGCATAATTTCAGGTGGACTTTCTACAATTGTACAAATTTTGTTCTTTCTGCCAAACGTTTGTTTCCAAACTTCCTCGACTGTGTCCAAGACTGGTTTCACATTTTGTTACTGTATTTTGAAGTTGGATCTACGCTTTTATTAAGTTGAAACACTTATAGAATGGGATTCTGTTTCACAAACATATCTATTTTCATTTTAAAAAATAAACACATTTCAGTAGACTGTGCAAGACTTTGGGAAAACACCAAGGCAAAATCTCATTCTGGAATCAGGGTGCTGGGATACCTGCTTCCAGTTCCAATATATGACCTCTGCATACCTTCCTTTTCCCTTTCATGATTTCCCCCACAAACATGACTAATAGGAGTACTGCCCTAGCAGGTGCAATATGTACACCTTTTTTCTCTCCATTTAGCCCCATATTCACAATACCAGACTAGGTAAACTGAGCTCCCTCTATGAATAAACCCATATTGAGAGTCAGATCAGAACCCTGAGAAACAAAGATCCAAGTTACCCATACATAGAATAACAGTAGCAAATACTATACGAGGGCATGTTTTCTATGTGCTGGGCACTATCCTGACGTATTTACGTACACTGACTCATTTAATCCTCATAGCATTCCTATAAAGAAGATGTAGTTATTATCCCCATTTAACAGAGGCAGTAACTGAGACACAGAGAGGTTAGGTGACTTTCCCAAAGTAAGTGGCAGAGAGGCATGAAATTTAAGCATCTAAACTTTAACAATCTTCACAGATGATTCATTTTTTCAGCTTTAATTGACAAAAGTATAACTGACAAAATTGTATAAACTGTATTAGGCTTCACAGATGACTCTGAGATGCAAATAGGATTAAAAGCCAATTATAAAGAAATATGTTTATTTGAGCCATACATTTAATTTTATTCCATGACCTTATATTCAGTTCTACCAATATTGTAGAGTTAATTGATTTTTTTAGTTCTACAAAATCATGCAGATGGAAAAAAAAAATGACCATTTGAGATTTCACAAAAATCTTGCCTTTAGTAACCATTTTGCTTCTAGGTTAAAAATAAAAATGTCTGTGATGATTTCCTTCTTATGTCTGGTATCCCCGTAGGTCCTCAGGGCTCTTTAGCTGGGTGTTGCTATTACATGAGTTGCCTGAAGCAGAATATCTAGGGAGGAGTTAGGGCTGAAGTTGCTGTGGGCTTTCTCTCAGCCAATGTCAATCAACAGCAGTATTCCAAGAGCCACAAGAGGTGCCCCAGGATACTGCATCAAACATATATATTTATTATTATGCATGCAAAAAAAAATATTTCAGATAATTCTGCTTTATCCCCCCAAGAGCAAAAGTCCTGCAATATTCCACTATTCAACTCCAAAAATGAATAATAATTGTTCCATTGTTATTCAGTGGTTGATCTTTTAAAACTGTAACTCAATATGATCTTGCCTCAGATGTATTTCAATAAGGACAGCGATTTTCTACTTCTCAGCCAAATCATAAGAAATATATAACTAGCGGAGACTGAATATTTTAGAATGCCTAGTTAAAGGTGTTATGAGTTGAAGGAAGAATATATATGCTTCAGAAGGAAATTTGGAATGGTTTTACTTTTCAAAGATGTATTTTTTTCCATACTCATAAGCATAGAGAACAGACTGGTGGTTGTCAAAATGGAGGGGATGGTGGAAGGGGCAAAATAAGTGAAGGAGATCAAGAGGTCCAAATTCCAGTTATAAAATAAATAAGCCACAGGGATGAAAAGTACAGCATAGGGGATATATTCAATTATAATGTAATAACTTTGAGTGGTGACACATAGTAACTACATTTCTTCTGGTAAGCATTTTGTATGTATATAATTGTCAAATTGCTATGTTCTACACCTGAAACTAATATTATATGTCAACTATACTTCAATTAAAAATAAATAAATAAAAGCAAAAAAATGATGTATTTTTCTCTAAAAGAGCTATTCAGGACAAAATAATCACAGACTGATTTTTTAAATGTGAACATTTTATCCTCAATTATTTATCAGATGGTATTTGCACACAACCTCAGATCAAGCCACAAGAAAGGAAGCCCAACGTGGTCACCATTGTGTTCATGTCTACAACTTCTGACACCTAGCCCAGAAGGGGACAAATATAAAATTGCAATAGAAACTGTGATCAAACTGCAAAATTAACAAAAGTCAATATGACCATACTAGAAAACCATCCATAAGTTATTAAGTGGTCAAAAAAAAATCCTGTTTTTATGGAATCTGTAATAAATCAAATAAATAATCATGAAGTGCTAATCAAAGAGAGGGGTGAGGGGGAATGACATTAGTAACATGGCCAAATAGGAGGTCCCCTATTTCATCCATAGTTAGCAACGATAATTTGGCAGCCACCCACAGATAAAAGTGCCTTTGTGGAAGTTACAGAATCCAGGTAGGAGACTGTGAAACCCTGGTGAAACCCGAGAACAAGGACGGCCATTTTGAGAAGGCAGTCCTGTGCCCGGTAGTAGGAAGGCTCACCAACTGTGGTCCTGGCCACAGACCCAGGAAGAGTCGTGTTCCCCTCTGGAGTTAGTACACCTCTGTTTCACCTAAGTCCTGCTTCCAGCACCATGCACCTGTGCCCAGAGACCACAGTCCCCGCTGTGGACCTGGAAGCAGCATGTGACCCAGCTCCAGCCCCTCTTAGCTGCCAGTCCTCCCTGACCAGGGGCTCAGAAGGAGGCATGCCCATTATGTCCCTGAGACAAATTCACTGACATTGATCCACCCGCCGATCCTGAAGCAACCCCATAACTGGATTCCACCCTTCAAAGCCACGGTCTGGAAGCAGTCCTGCCTGCCCTGGGACCTGCAGGAAGACATTGCCCATCAGTGCTCTCAGGAGTAGGCTCACCAACTGATCTAACTGCAGACACCGCAGCGGCCCTGTGACACAGTTCCAGCCCCACTCGGCTGCAGTCTGAGGCCAAGCATGTCCACCCAAAGACCCGTCCACTGGCCTGTCAGGTGCCCTCCCACAAACCCACAGGGAGACATGCCCATCTGCACACCTGGATGTACACAGACGCCTCCAATGTAATCTCCTCAAAAACTTTCATGTCCTATAATCTTAATCACAAGACTCCACCCGGCCTCCCACTGAGAAGCCTGAAAAAGCTCATTCACCTTGCTTCTCACTGTCATATCCAGGCGGACACCAAATCTAAGTTATGCCCCAGAAATGACTCTTAAAAATGTATTCTTTAGGCTACTCCAGTCACGAGGGATGGACGACAGCTGGGTCGTGGCGAGAGGCCTGCAGCATTTGCCTATCGTAGCAATGAGTTTACCCCCCTCAATCCAAAACCTCTCCTCAACGGACTAACAGGAAAGCCAGTAATGGGGAAACTTCCGTGGGGAATGGAGTACAAAGGCTACCTAGTACTTGTAGATGGCTATATTAACATGCAGCTCGAAAACACAGAAGAATACATAGATGGAGCACTGTCTGGACATTTGAGTGAGGTTTTAATAAGGTGTAATAATGTCCTTTATATCAGGGGTATTGAACAAGAGGGGAAATGAGAGAATAGCATCTTTTGTGGTGAATTTTATATATATACTTTTAGGCAATAAACATGTTTTTTTCAACTTGAAAAAAATGTATTCTTTTTCCATCTTTGTTGCCACTGCTTTTCAATGCAATCTTGCATCATAACTCTCCAGAACTGTTGCAAAAGTCTCCTGATTTGGGGGGCACCTGGGTGGCTCAATTGGTTAAGCGTCTGCTTTCAGCTCAGGTCATGATCTCAGGGTCCTGGGAGTCTCCTTCTCCCTCTCCCTCTGCCCCTCCTCCCTGCTCATGCGCTCTCTCTCTCTCAAATAGATAAAATCGTTTTTTAAAAAAGTCTCCTGATTTTTTTTCTACTTACATTTCCTACATTGCTTCTAGAGAATCTTCATTAAAATTATTTTCTTTGGATTTAGAAAATAAAGGTGATTATTGCACTTCAACTTTGAAAACCCCAGAACTCTTATTTCTAGTTGGTCATTGCATGAAGATTCCAACTTTATGGTGTGGCAAACAAAACTCTTCACAATCCAGTCCACTTTACCTTCCAAATCATCTCTTCCTCCTCCGTCTGCTGCCCCACTGATCTTTTCTGGGGTCTTGGACACACCAGATCCTTCCATAATGCTCCCCGTACCTAAGTACCCCTCCCCTCCTGGAACATTTCCTCCCACCCCATTCTTTTTAATTTAATAAACTCCAACTCATCCCTCAATATTATTCTTAGTATTATCTTATAAATCTTATAAGGTGAGGTCCTCAGTGAAACTTCTCTGGTACTTTTGAAAGACTGCATTGATCTCTCTGCTCCCACAGTCCTTTTTCTCATATCTCTGTAATATGATTACACCATGATATTACAATTTATCTGTTTCTATCTTCTATCCAAAATAGACTGTGAGCTCCTCAAGAGCAGAGGTGCCAGTGTATTCATTTTTAAAGTACGTCTCCTAACCTTCACCTGCAACCACAAAATGTTTCTTCTAAGTGTTGTACACATTTCTCAAGTGACTGACTTGATGTATTAGAAACTACCAGAGTCTCCAAAGATATCACTTTCTAAACCACTTATACTTATTCAGAGTCCAATTCTTTAGCCAATGGTGGACTGTGCATTTTAGTAGGTACCCATTTAATTCTCTTATAAGATGGATTCTCTCCTTAAGTTCTGTTTATTTCTTTCATTATTCTCCATTCTGTCTTTTGCCAGCCTTTCACAATCCATTTCTAAGCTTCTTGGAGCATTTGTTGTTCCATTTCTGAGGGATTTAGATCCACCCATTCTGTTTGTGCATGTAATAGGAGAACCAAGAGGAAACAGGATGCAGAAGTACAGATCAGGGATGATGTGCCTGGGTCCCGTTCACCATCTCTACCCTGACAGGAACCAAGTCTCAGAAGCACCATCAAATCCAGGCAAACTCCTCTCCCCTCTCCTCCTCTGCCTATAATGGTGACTCCTTTAGTCACCTGTATGAAAACATGTCTAGATTTATGACAGTGTTCTTCATATATGACAGGTTGTCAGATAAAAAAGGGGCTGGGATTGTTCTGTGGGATCCCAGAGGACGGAACTATGACCTGACAGAACTATGAAAGTGTAGGGAACAAATTCCCTAGCAATGAAAAGCTAACAGACAATGGAAGAAAGGTTTTTGTGAGGAGGTGAACTGCCTTCACAAAAAGCATTTAGGTAGAAACAAACATTTGTCACAAAATTTGTCAAGGAGATTCAGGAAGGAGGGATTTCTGAGGTGACTTCCAACAACAGAATCTATGAACTCTACATAACATAAAAACTCTTCTTTTTGTTTTGGCTAATTTTTTTTTTTTACCAGAATTCCAAAAGATTCGGCTAAAATTATGAGGGCTACTGAAACAGATAGTATATGCTGCAGTTAGCTTATCTTCATGTCCTTTAATCAACCTTGTTGCAATCAAAATGCTAACTTTATTAGGAATGATTAGAAAAGTAAAAGTTGGCTGCACCCTGTGACTTTGAGTATGAATCCATTAGTAAACTTAAAGGGTTAATATATGTTTTTCTAAAGGACATAATTTACTAAGAAAAGAGAGGCCCTGTGAGGAAAAGCCTAAGGAATTTATTTTGATCATTAGCTTGAAGTTTTTGGATTAAATAATGTGTTCCTTTCTTATGCTTTACTTGGTCACACTATTTTCTTCCTAAGTATTAAGGCATAGGAGTGAAGTCCCATGAAATCATTTCTAGAGTGATTTACAAAGTGAAAATTGTAGTAACTTATCGGGGGAAATTAGTTTTTAAATACATTTGGATTTTACATAACATTTGAATTACTTAATTGTCAAGCTATTTTGAGTTTATTTCTCATTAGTGCTAACTGGTATGGCTTTGATTTTCCCAAAAGGAAAATGCTTGTTAATTTACAATGTCTGTCACAATAATGAAATATTTCAGAAATTAGATCTGCAACCCAGATTTATGTGTGAATCCTCAAATGGTCCAACCTGGGACTTTTCCTTTGTTTATGAAACACTTACAATATTGCAATGTTACATTACCATGAAAATAGTTCAAGTTGTATTTTTGAAATGGTATCACATATGTGAGAAATTGGACACCAGGAGGGTTGTACCCATGGATAAATGGTTTATTGTGCATGACTTCAAAAGGTGGGTTTAAATAATGCTTAGAAGAAACACTCACGTTTTGCCTCCTTTGCACAGTTGGAACTAGTATTGAATGCTTGTTTGGAAAAGTGAGGGCAGACTAAATTTTACACTTGGAAATTCATGGTTATATTTCCAGATTGCAGTCATCATAAACCAAGAAATTTTAAAGCTGGATGAATGTGACAATGTGAGATAGGATGAATTAAGGGAAAATTACTGAGATAAAAGTGAAGAGCCTTCAATCTGGTCCCAGTTTCACTATTATTCAACTGTGATCTTTTGTAAAACCTTTAGCTTGATCTCTAAAATCAGGGAGAAAAAGGAATTGGATCACTTGGTTCTAAGATGTCTTCATAAGTTTTATCACTAAAAAGATATTTACATGGCTCATGTGCAATTGCCCCTTGGGCTTTTATATTCCTCTTCTTCCTCCTTAATTAACATTTTCTCTAATATTAATTTACACCTAAACTGTAAAAGTAAAATATAAAATAGTACACAAAGGTAATAATTAATAGTCATTCAACTAAAAATGGACAATTGTAGGTACACCATGTTTGTATAATCACATTTCACACTTTGTGAAAATGGTACTAATGCTAAGTCACAAAGGAAAATGGAATACGCATTATCATTCACTCATTCATCCATTTATTCATACATATATTAAATAACTGATGATTATGTTTCAGGAACTATTATAAGCTCTATATATGGTGGTAAACAAAATAGACATGGTTCTTGCCATTGCATAGTTTATAATCTAATTGACAATTAATGGAAAGTATTTAAATACTGAAGTACAAAGTGTGATGAAAGCTATAAAGAATCAAATAGAGCTCTGAAAGAGATTTACAGGGTGAGGCTCAGGTGTTACTTTAGATTGGTTGTAATTCAGACATAAAAAATGACCACATGGAACTACCTTGCTGTTGAGACCACCTTGTAAGAGGTAGTTTTCTGCTGGTGATGTTCTTATCAGGAATAACTGATTCCAGGGCCATCATTTTAGGCAGTTTACAAAATGCAAAGGAGAAAGAAAAGATGTGGCTGGATGTTGCCCTGTGGACATCCCCTACCTCTATCCTCCTCCACATCCCACTGACTGTCTCCCCTGTCTGTAGACCCCCTCGTACCACCTGCGACCACATCATCAATCTCAGTCATTCTGAGGCTTCAGTTGTTCAACCCTTTTGCTTCTCTTCAAAAAACATTACAGACCCCTGATGTAGAGTATTGTATTCTAGGCAAGGACCATTTAGCTCTTTCAGTTGGGACCCTTGTCCTACCAAGAGACACATGGAGTTGAAAGATTGAGCATACAGAACCAGTTCAACCAGTTTCACCAAGTGTCTTTATCTCTCTAGAGAGTCCAAATGACTATGATATCCACCTTACAGGTTATTAAGGAAAGCAAATATGGTGAATGAAAATACATTTTGAAACTGTACAGTGCTATATAAATGTTTGTCTTATTTCTCTCCCTCTCCAATAGTCGCAATACTCACTTCTTCCTCCCTCCCTCCCTTCTTTTCTTTCCCTCTCTTCTTACAACCCTTCTCCCTCTGCTCCCCTCTCCTTCATCTTCATTCTTTCCCTTCTTCTTGTTCCTTCCACCCCTCCATCTCCCTCTCTTCCCTTCTTTCCTCTTTTATTCTTTCTACCTTCAAGACATTTTTGAGTTTCTATTATGTATCAGGAACTTTGTTAGTAAGTGCAGTACAAATATAAATAAAAACCATGAAAAAGCACAGACTCTAGAATCAAACTGAGTCCAAAATGTATCTATTTACGCTAAGCATTTTGCACAGTTCCTAGGATATTGTTTGTGCTCAAACACATCCAGAATTTACAGTTGGATAAAGAAAGGCAGAAGTAATAATAAACTTTACTTAAGAAATATTATGGAAGCTTTCACAGAAAAGAGACCCTTGGAAAGGGTTTTGAGAGATGGAAGAGCAGCAATTATGTGGCAGTAGTGATACTGTGTTCTTGAATTAGTAAATTAAATAAATGGAAAGAAGTCATCACCCATTCATTCCTACAGACATTTACTGAGCACTACTATGTGGGGACCAGCCTGAATATTAAAGGTCTAAATGTGAATATGATGTTATTCAGGAAAGAATTGATAATATTTTAGGAATGGTAATGATACAGTTGTGACACTGTTAGGTGTATGCATGCATGTGTATAATACATAAAGTATTTTATAGATAGATATATATTTATCCCTGTCTATAGATAGATAGATAGATACCTACTTATCTTTTAGATCTACGTACCATCTAGATGTGCTTCAGCCTAACCCAGAGTGTGAGGTGAGTGAGTGGGCATGAGGTGTATATAGAAGAAACAGGATTGGACGTGAGTTGACAAGTTTGGTAATAGGTACATGGAGTCCTCCAAATTAATTTTCTATACTATAAATATTTTTTAAAAATTTTCTTCAATAGTAAGGTTTACAAATGAATATGGGAAGTCAGTCCTCCCTTTATAGTCACATGTGGGACACAGATACTGGATGTCTTACAATGTGATGTCTGCACGGGCCATTTTTAAATAAACAGGGGATAAGAACCCCAAAGTTAATGACGGGTTTTGAGGTTCTGGGTGATTCTATAAATGAATGCTTTTTGTATGCATCACATTAGTGGCTCCCTTGATAGAGATCTTGGTATGCTTCCTTTTTTAGTGTGAAATACATGGGAGAAGCAGGTGGAGATCTTGTAATATAATACAGGCAGTTTCCCCATTCTGGTAATTATATGGCACTTCCATTGAAGCTTCTGGAATTCTAAGGTTCTTTCAAGAGATACATAATCTATCACTTTTCTGTAGAGGGATTCAAAATTGGAGACACAAAAGTGAATTAGTCATTATGTTGCCACTATATAATGGAAGAGCTGATGTGCTATTACCTCAGCATTGCTTTCTCTCAGCCTTTATGATTTTACCTGCCTCCTGAACGTCTGCATTTAATACCTCTCTCCAGATGTCTTAATCTGCATTTAATTCCTGCTTGAATCTACTTTTCTTTTTTGCTCAGATTCCTAAATTCCTGAGGCTCATTCATGCAGTCTCTCTTTTCCTATAGTTGCTTGCCAAGCCACCACATTTAATATCATTAAAAATTTCATTTCTGTGTTACCATCTTTCTTTCCCAGATCATTAAATAGAAGCAAATGTGTGGGAGGGAACTACAAATAGTGTTCCATTTAATTAATCAACTAAAAAGATAAACTTTTTGATGTTAAAACGTATAAATATCTCTCTATCTGATGATAGAAACATACACCTGAGTTTATGCATGTATTTACTTCTTATATCCCACCTCTTTCCAAAAGAGATATGAGTTACGATATATTGACCACATGCTTCGTTAAAATAAATAAAAAGGTAGAATCAAGGTCATTAAGAGAAGAATAAGTAAATATTAACAGGGGCTAACTCAGTTGCTTTGATGATTAAGCATAAAATTTGACTACCACAGAGTTGAACACTAATGTTTTTGACAATCATCTTTTCTTATTACTAGTTAACAAAAGAACATTCATTTCTACATGTGAAAAGATTGAGACATTTATCTCTCTGGTGTCCTAACTGAAATTAAATGCTGATGCCAATTTAATTGTTAGATACTGAAATATTTATATAAAACCACTGTATCTCATTATTTTGTAATTATTAAATTCAATTGAAGTAAAACATATATTGAATAATTTCTAGGTTCTAGACTGAAAATGATAAAAGGGGAAATTGCATAGTAATATTTGCTTTACACATATCATTCTATGTATAAAATACAATCAATATGATGAGTTTATTATAAAAGGATGTATAAAATATTTATGGGAATGCAGATTAAAGGACATATTCATTCTTTCTTGTGAATGAAAGTGTGAGGAAGGGAAATAAGGAGCCTTCTGGGACATTGCTCCTCCATCAGAAAAAAAAAGACAGACAGAGGGCCAAGTAAAGCCAAGTAGAGCCATCACCGATAGTCCCATCATCAAATAGCACAGATAATCCATGCCCCCATGCTCTGTGCAAATTTCTTACTCACCAAAACTGTAATAGAATGGTTGCTGTTTTATCCACTAAGTTATTTTATTTTATTGGCTGGGGGTGGAACTCTTATGCAGCAATAGATAACCAAGACACTGATCGAGTTCCGGTCACCACTCTTTGTCCGGATTTCTCCAACACCTTTTTAACAACTTCCCTGCCCTCTGTCTTTGTCAGTTTCCACTCTACTTTCTACATGACAGAGGAATCTTTCCAAACATCTCTCTGATTCCATAACTACCCTGGTTAACGACCTTCAGGGCCCCCCACCCCCACCCCCTCCACTGCTTTCAAAATAAACTCTATATCTCTTCAGGTTACTCTCTGAGTCTTTTCACAGGTTATTCATAATAATTTGTTTAAGTCTCTATCTTCATCTCTGTGTATCCTCCCTCATTGTAAACTGTATCCCAGCCATACTGATGACTTGGGAGTTCTCTCAGACATGCCATAGACCTCTCAACCTGTGAACATATTCTTATCTCTGCCTGGAATGTTCTTCTCCACTCACCTCAAATTTTCCACCTTCCTTTTCATTTGGTTAACTCCTATTTATTCTTCAGATTTCTGTTTAAATATCCTTTCCTCCAGATATTCCTTCCTCAGGAGTAACACCTGTAATACCTATGTTGTGAGCATCCCTAAAATCCTCTTGCACCTCGAATGCTCCTGAAATGCTATCACCATGAAATTAATCTTCAACTTGTCTCCATCCCATGGGCAAGACCAAATTTTGCTAGTGGTTATCACCCATTAAAGCTAGCATTCTTCAACCATAATGTCAATTTCTATCATAATCTTGGTAAAATATCTCCATACAAGTCTAGGAAACCTGATTTCCAACCATGACTGACAGTTTACCTCTTATTTTTAGAGGCTACCACTGAAGGATATCCAAGTTTGTGTGGCAATCCTATATGATGCATTATACATTAGAAACCAGGAATAAGACAGCTGATTCTTTCTGAAGTGTCATGGAGAAAATATATCCCAAATCTGCACTGAATAAAAAGCTTTTGATCCTTGAGATAGTCTTCACATTCAAAGCTCTCAGCACTGCCTCTTTATGTGAAATGGTAGCTCATCCTTCTCCTCAAACCTACAAGTGCACACCAGTGAGGAAGAAGAAACCAAGGCAGTGATGGGAAAGGGCAATGTTGGAAAAGCAGAAGGTAGGGCAGGTCACGTGACTTTTAACAGTTTTATGAGACAGACCTGGACAGAGGCACTGTGTCCCGTCTGTGCCAGGAGAACCTTAGGAAAAGACAGTGGACAGAAACAGGAAGAATCTCAGAAAAAGCATCAGGTCATGATTTATTTAACTTGGATTTGTTTCCTATTGGGGTCCCTATTGACAGGATCTCAATCTGCAGCCCTTCCCATGAAAATGCCTAACTGCTTTGATCTTGAGAGGTTAAATCTGTCCTTTTGTGATTGTATACTGACTCCAATGAGTAAAGCTCCACAGTTGTCATGGTCAGGCTTTATTTTTCTGATTCTTATGGAAAAGCTTATTTATTGAAATTAAGGTCTTTCTCTGGGTCTCTGTATGTTTTCCTTTTGCCAGTAAATAATTTATGGACTTTTTCTCCTCTCCCCACCACCCACGTTCCCTCCTGGGCTATCTCCCAGGTCCCTCTTAACCTTTTTCCCCCCAGAAAACGTTTTCAGCTTTGACAACTACATGAAGTCCTGGGGCAACCTCAGGAGTCCTGGACTCCATCCTGGAAAAGACTGCTTTAGGGATCTGTTCTCATGGCTCCTTGTCATATTGCATTTCAAAACAAGATTACTCGCTGTGATACAGCAGGAGGCAAAAGCATCATAAATAAAGAATAAAACTATTGGGAAACTGGCCATGCCAGTATAAATGAGGAGTACCCAATGAGAATAAATTTCTACAAATTGCATTCAATTGTTTCAGAATTTCTAAGAAATGAACTTATTTTTCTTATTACTGTATTTCTCTGCAGTTGATGGGTCCTCAGCAGGCAGAGGACCTGTATACATAAACATTTCTCTGCAATCATATAAAAATCTGAATCATAGGGGTGCCTGGGTGGCTCAGTCGTTAAGCGTCTGCCTTCGGCTCAGGTCATGGTCTCAGGGTCCTGGGGTCGGGCCCCGCATCTGGCTCCCTGCTCAGCGGAGAGCCTGCTTCTCCCTCTCCCCCTCCCCCTGCTTGTGTTCCCTCTCTCGCTGTGTCTCTCTCTGTCAAATAAATAAATAAAATCTTTAAAAAAAAAAAAAGAAATCTGAATCATAAAATATGTCATGCATTCTATTCTACTGTGTCACAGCAATCAACAGCAGATAAATTTTGTTTGAACTTCCCAAAATATCAACTGATCTATTGATAAGTAAGACTAGAATGGTGTTTTTTTGTTGTTTGTTTTTGAGACAGAAAGAGAGAGAGAGCGTGGGGGTTGGAGCAGAGTTAGAGGGAGAGAGAGAATGTTAAGAAGACTCCATGCCCAGTGTGGGGCCTGATGCAAGGCTCAGTCTCACCACTCTGAGATCTTGACCGGAGCTAAATCAAGAGTCGGACACTTAACCAACTGAGCCATCCAGGTGCCCCAGAATGGTTTTAAATGACAGTAGAAATGAACTTTTCGGTTCCTTTCACAATAGAAATGGTTGCATTTAATATATTTTCATAGATCCCTAGTTTCATACTACATGTACATTCATTCACATTATATTGTTCATCTACTGTGAGTATATATTCTATTAAATACTTCGAAGAATCCAGACACATAGCAGACATAACCCTATTTGAGTGCCCTTGATTCTTGCTAAATCAAACTATAAAAGAAATCCTCAGGAGGAAAAAAAGAAAAAAAATTGTAAGATTAATGTTAAAATATAATCAAAGATTAAATATCTGATAGCTATGTCTGGAATTATACCCAGAAGAAAGCAACTTGAGATTCATACCTTTAAAATTAAACAAATTAAGTAACTATCATTTCTGCTGTTCTACAAATATTTGATGATTTGTTACCATATACTTGGTAGAGAGTAAATAGTAAGAAAGATATGAACAACAGCTACATTAGAGATTAACAGGTGGGGCAGGGTAGGGGGGTCTCTAGGTAAGGCAATGGGAGAAGTCTCTCTGAGAAGGTATTTTCCCTGAGACTTCACAGATGTGAAGGAGCTATGAGGGAGGTGGGAAAGAGAAAGACCAGTGTAATCTGGAAATGTGCATCAGGGGAGACTAATACAGAGCTTCCTCAATGCCAGACTGCTTTTGGTCCCTACCATGCACCATGTGTTTTTACCTCAATGCATGAAATAAATTTTCCCTTCATTTAGTATTTCTTTTATTCTAAGTTCAAATGCCCCTTCCTCCAGGTAGACCTCTCCACTTCTCTCAGGTTTCAGTGTTATTCCTTTCTCCCTGTGACTATCTCTATAATTCCACATGACCTATAAGATTGTATCCTTTAGTTAACTATGAGCGATTTAAGAGCAGGAACTGTGCTTCCAGTGGATCTGTACCCCAGGAGCCTAGCAGAGCTCAAGGACTATGGCAGACATTCTGGATGCCATCCAATATCCATTCTTTAATTTACTCACCAATAATATGCTAGATATTCTCCCCTCTTTTCCCTACAGATTGAATCCCATTTTGTTCTGAACAGCAATTATACTCTTAACATTTTTATTTTAAATTAAAAAAAATACTGAACTAAATCCCCCAGTCCCTCTTGCACTAGATGACAACATTCTGACAATAACGTATTAACAGAAGACTACGGGGAATTTGGGGAAGTTTTGCTTTCCTGATATTTGTGACAGCCTTTCTCCTTTATGACTTCCTTCTCTTATCCTAGAATACATACATAAGGCTAGGTTGTAAGAGAGAAAGCCATAAACTCAAGATGAGAAAGGAGAAATCAAGGAGTCTGAGACCCAGTCTTTTTCATGTGAGAAAAAAAACCCCTAACAATTATAGATGGGCTGCTGTTATATGCAGCTGAATGCAAGCCTACCTGATAAAGTGTCTGAAAGCATGGAGACCATGGACGGTTGGCTTTTAGTCACACTCTGGCTTTACAGCTTAGCCAAATAACCTTCGACAAACTATTAGCTCCTCTAAGCCTCAGATTCTTCATCTGTAAATAAGGACAATTTTAACAACTAGTTTAAAACTTTGGTATAAGAACTGAATAAGATGATGTCAGGCAAGTCTTGAGCATTTGTCCGGCAAATGATAAGTACTTAATAAGGGTTAGCTATTACTGTTATACTCAGTAGATGCTTATGAAAAGAGGAGATGAAGAAGCAAATTCTTTCCTTCAGATTTTTGAATGGAGTTATTACATTTGGGGAAGAAATTAAAGAAATACATGACCATAAGAACTCCCAAATCAACAGATGCTTACATGAGTGTTACTGATTTTTCCCAATATCTTTATATTTTAATAATCTTGTTTCTAAAGCAGTGTTGGATTTTTACTGAAAAAAAAATTGCCAAGACAGCAGAGAGAGTTCCCATACACCCTGTACGCAGTTTCCTCTGTCATCAATGTCTAACATGAGTGGGGTACGTTGTTACACTTAATGAACCAATATTGATATTATTAACTAAAGTTAATACTTTATTCAGATTTTCTTCTTGTTTACCCAACGTCCTTTTTCTGTTTCTGGATCCCAACCAGGATTACACATGACATTTAGTCATTATGTCTCCTTAAGACTCCTCTTGGCTGTGACAGTTTCTCAGACTTTCCTTGCTGTTGATGACCTGGACAGTTTTGAGGAGTACTAGTCAGGTATTTTGTAAAATGTTTCTCAAGTGGGATTTTTCTGATGTTTTTCTCATGCTTAGCCTGGGGTAATGTGTTTTTCAGCAGAAAACCACAGAGGTAAAGTGCCATTTCTATCACATCATATCAAGGACACATACTATCACATGACTTATCACTGCTGATGTTGACCTTCATCACCTGGATGAGGTAATGTCTGTCCAGTTTGTCCACTGCAAAGTTATTTTTCCCCCCTCCCTTCCCATACTCTGCTCCTTGGAAGGAATTCACTATGCACAGCCACACTTAAGGAATGGGGGGGTATGTTTAACCTCCATGAATTGCCCAAAGAGGTGGGCAACTTGAGTTTATTATGTTTATGATGATTTTTTATGATGATTATAATCACAAAAGTTCCAGATTCCCTTCATTAAAACTATGGGAGAAAAGTGAAGAACAAAGAAAGGAGAAAGTGGATAGTCATTAAGTGTTGTTGGCGGACTGAGTATCAATAATTCAGTAACTGATATTCACCAAAGAATTCACCAAAGAATTTCAGAACAAATAATGATTGGGATTTTTTTGTTTAAATATTCCCAAAGATGACCTCATAAGAGTTAGAAACAGTCACTGTATTTGAATCAGGAGCATCCCATCACCCAGTGATTTCGAATGCAGCAAAGTTAGGACTTCGGTCTTTGCCATTAGACATATATGTTCAAATCCAAGGTCCTCCTCTTGGCAGCTCAGTGTCCCATCTCTAGTAAACAGTAACATCTACCCCATAGGAGAGCTGTGAGAACTGAATATGCAAACACTTGGAAAGCTCTTAGAATACTTCTCAGCATCCAGTAATTGCTATAAAACACTCAGTTTTCACCATTTTTGCACATATTACAATATTTTTGGACTCTATTTCAAAAATTAAAATTCAAAACGTTCAGGAGGAGGGGATATCTTAAGCATATGCAGTTTTTGAAATGTAGTTGATTAGAAGTGAAAATACATTTTAAGGAATGACAAATATCTTAAAAGCAAGTATTCTAATTTTTTTTCCTATTGGAACAGCTTATTTTTGACTCTGAGTATAGCTGACATAATTAATGTCTGAACTCTTTCTTTTCTAATTAGTTTTCCTCTAGCTATTTTATCCCTCCTCCTGTGCAGAACTTTCCTAATAGACTGTTGGTGATTAAAACCTTTACATAGGACAGAGCCAGTATATTCACAGGTACCGTCTCGTTCATTCCAAGTGCCACTTTTCCCACTTTGTTCCTCTGTGCCTAAAGTATTCTAAATTTAATTGCCTGAGAGCTACCCTCAAAAAGTAGATATGTTATGGGAGACTGTACTTGTCTAACTTTGGCCATTAGGAACACTATAAAAACAGAGCAAGCTAAAGATTTCTTTCTTCTAAAAACAACATGCTCACGTAGTCAGATAGGTGTTTAAATATTTATCAAACCCTCCCACTTACAATTTCAAATTTGGGTTCAGTCTCACCATGACTCATGAAAAGTTGTAACTTTCTAAGCCAAGATTCAGTTACTAGGCATCTTAAAGAATTCTACGACCAGATGGTAAAGAAAAATAGGTCATTGGTTCTGACTGAGTACTAGCTGGAAGACCCAGAGGGAAAATTTGACAGGAATTAATATCTTTTCCAAGAATCCTGTAGCCAGCTGGAGATGAGCGGACGCATCACAACACAGCCATCTCAACATGAAAGGCCTCCTCCTGAGACCTCACCCAACAAAACCTTTTGTGGATATACAGCAAGCCAAAGGAGAGTATTTACTGCTTCATGTCTAGGTTATAATCCTTTCAGGGATTATCAAATAAAGAGAGAAGCTAAAGAAAATAGGGTATCAAGGGGCCATCTCTTTCTATTTGCAGTCTTTTCATCCCACCTCTCTGCTACCAGCCAAGTGACACTAACGTTCACTAATATTATGGCGGCCCCAAAATGTATGACAAGGAAAGAAACTATGAAGCAGAGCTGACCTCCTGTGCTTTGACCACCACACACATTTTTCTGTACCCAGAGGAGAGCTTTAAGGTGTACCCCAGCCCCCAACAGAAGTTAAGATGGGAGGGCTCCAAGCCTAACTTCATTTGAAAACAAAATATACAAGAATCGACTAGCTCATTTTGTAGGTTAAAAGCGGTCCAACCTTATAATTATTGTCACCAACGCAATTAAAGGTATAGGAAAATCTAAAATGTGAGGAGAATATTGGTGTGCAGGAAGTTTCAGCATTTGTTATTTTTATGTAACGGGGAAGAATATTTTTTTTTTTAGGTTATGCTTCACAAAAAAAAAAAAAAAAAAAAGCTTCTCTCTTCCCAACACAAAGCCCGCATTTGTAAACTCTTTCAGTCACTGAAACACAATTCGCATTCGCAGACACACCACACCCAAACGCATACCATGCACCAGCCCCCACACCTGCAGTTCTTAAGAGAAGACCTATATATTCCATCTGTGCAATAAGAACTTGGGCTAGTTTTCAGAATATATTAAAAACATGTAAACCTACTTTAAAAATATGATTGATGAAGACTCCTTGGAAAATCTGAACTTTGAAGAAATGCAGTGAGATGTCCTGAGAATCTTTTGCAATATTTATTAAAAGCCTTCCCCAGGGAAACACCCAGCGCATGCAGGCCTTGTGGGGGCATGAATGTTAAGGGATGTAGAAAAGTGGAGTAAGCAATGCCAGACAGATGGTGGAAAAGGAGAATACAGACCAAATCGGGGATATTTTTTCCTTTGATTAGTCCTGGCTGTGGGTCTCACCAATTACTTTTTGAGAAGTTATTAGGAGTTAAGATATGATCTATATCAAATATTTTTTATAAATTATTGCAGGGGTTTTATATGATAAATAAATGAAGTCCTATTGAAGATAGAGACAGAAGTCAAGTAACTCCAATCATTTTCATCAAGATTTTACTGGTTGAAAAAGATTTGTTGCTGCTTATACCATATGTTAAGATTACCTACACATCAGAGTAAACAGGATATTACTAACCCATCTTTCCAGCCACAAAGATAACTGGGCTTAACTGGACAATTTAACAGAAATGGCAGCAACCTGAAATGTTTTGTTTCATTTCCCGGAGATTAGTTGGCCAAATGAGAGAATGGAATAGAATTTGCATGATCAGGGTCACTACCGACAGATCCGGCTTTTATAGCCCTTTATGTGGGCGGGCAAATGTGACAGGGAAAAGTATAAACAGTTTTCCTTCGCCACAGCCGACTCCCAGAAACCCAAGTGAGTTTCTCCACCACAGGCAGTGCAGACAGGAGGGGGCATTGCAGCTCTGTAGAATACATTATGGATTGTTTTGTTTTTGTTTTTGTTTTTGTTTTTAATTTTGAGGTACTGAACTATCACCAGCTGCAAATTTGAGAAGGTCTGTAGTTTAACTCCAGCCATAACAAAAATATGAAACTCTATATGCTATAGAATGAAATTAGTGAAAGCAGAAGTGATTCAAGAGCTCTAGTCAAGAAACCTTTTGTTAAAGGATTTAAGATCACAGCCAACAGACCTCTCGTGACTTAAATTTGGAAGTATACAAACCCCACCCCTTCTGTGTACTTGGTACCACTGTTAACTCCTCCTCTGAAAAGTCAAGGCAAAGTTTCTGCCTCAGGCAATTCGAAACCATAATGATTTCATTTTATTCTTTTTGGATATTATTCATTGGGGTGAGAGTCACAGGCAAGGAGAACAAGAGTAAAATATCCTGAGACAGGCAGTTTCAATGATGTGGTTCCAACAATGAACATTCCAGAGATCTCGTGGCAAGTCCTATTACTGTGATATTTCCTGCCCAATAAGAAGTTTGGAAAGTCAATATATGCACCCAGACTATTGGCTGTGAAACTCAACGAAGGTTCCTCTATCTTTTTCCGCCCCTCTGTTGAGCAGTTTAATCAAACGTATATCAGAACAGACAGCTGTGGTTCCCTTTTCATTCTGAAAATAATGAGCCCAAGAGTCTGTGAGCTTCTCCCACAGACTAGACACCTCCTCCATTGATGGGCATCTCCTTCCGGCCACTTTTAACAATTTGAAATTGATTGGACCTGCAGCCTTTGAAGGATAATAGCCCCTCTTAACATTTTGAGAGGTGCACAACTTGAAATGGCTCATGATATTTCATTTCAGTGTCTCACGCAGCTCTTCATTTAACCATCCAGAAAACAAACAGGACACTGCTTCACACTCCTGAGAGCTTGTAATGTTCACTTGTTTGCATGACACTCACCGAGTAGCCTAATTAATTATCTGTGGGCAGCAGATTACACGCGGTCATGTTAATTGGTTAAGTGTGCATTGTCTTTATCAATATATACATGTGATTTTTTTTGGAGGTGGTGGTTAAGGTAGACGCCTTTCTCTTTAATGTTTGAATATGTAGTATTTATGTTTTATCTGATTGCTAAAATTTCAGAATTTCCATAAGTAAAAGTAAACATAAAATGTGGTACCTGAAGAACAATTTAAATCAAATCATGCCCTGATTATAACAAATTTCTGAAAGGCAAATAATATTAGCTCAGAATTTTTCAAAGGCGATATCAGGATCCATGTTCATCATTCAGACTTCTGAAATCATTCATTGTTCTTACGTGGCTACCTGCCAAGGAATATTTTTTGTTCATTACAAATTCTTTAGAAAGCTTTCCTAAGCGCCGCCCATGATCTGAGAATATTTAATATGGGGTTTCAGTTCATGAAGTGTCGCTATGGTGCCCAGTCTGCTATCTCTCCTACTATCTTGTGTTTATTTCTGATTGCATCTCAAAACCTAACTGCTTAAATGTTTTTAAAGTCACCCCAAAGAGATTCTTTAGTATTAGAGTCCACAGAAAGGGAACCCATTAAATCTTTTGGGTGCAAACACACAAAGAAACAAGCAAAAGACCGTCAACTCTCCCCCGACCCCCAGATCCTTGGTCATAATTTTATAATATGGGCATATGCGCTTCAGACAGTAGGAGCCCTGAGGAAGAAAAGGCTTTGAGAATGCACCCTGATTCTGATAATTAGACAAAAGAGAAAGACCACAACAACACTAGCATAAACAGCTCTGGTGAGAATTATGAAAACCCTTTTTTTAAAAAAATCTTCCTCCAATCGCACATGCATTTCTGACTTTTTAGAAAGGTTAGAGCTATATGAGATCTGGAATCAAAACCTGATGTGACCTACATAAAAGAAACACTGATTCCCTAATTAAACCAAGCTGTGGCTGCAGGCTCTGTAAAGAGCTGCCAAAAAATCATCCAATCAATCTTTCGACTATCCTCCAAGAATGTGGCAAGCAGGGTGGACAGGCAAAAGACGGCTGTGAGGATGCAGAGGCCGGGGAAATGTTCTCCTTCCTATATTCATTCCACGCTGAGGGCCCTGCGTTTGCAGCATGTAAGGAGGATGGAAAAGATCACGTGGAGGTGGGGGCTGGGAAGCAAGGGGACCAGCAGGGGTTGAGGAGAAAAACAGACTAAATGTTTTAACAGCTGCCCTTTTTTTTTCTTCACCTATTTTGGCCAAGGATCTGATTTCCTTCTGAAGGGGTGGGCGTTCTATGGGCCAAGGGCTCTGCTCAGCAGGGCCTGTTTACTCTGAGAAGCAGAATCTTGCTTTTGAGGAGAGGAAAGGGGTGGTGAGAAGAAAATGGAATATTTTACAGTTCATATAAAGCAAAACCAGTCAGAGAAAATGCAGTTCATCTGAATTTTAAGCAGAGACTGGCAACAAATAGAGAAAAAAAAAATCTCCCATTCTTCCTCTTGAATTTTTGACAGGAAAATTGTTCTTCAGGAAAGATGGAATGTCATTCCCATGTAACTTCCTCTTTCACTGCAGTTTCTTGATGATGCAGAAGGCATGTTAATTGAGAAGGATTAGAAAAATAATTCAGCTGCTAAAATTGGAGACAAATAACTTGCAGAGAAGCAATAAAACAAATGGCAAGGGTGCTCCTGTAAGCCAAACATTTGGGGCTGCCAATATCAGATAAAGGGCAAATTTTTTGTGAAAAGAGCAGTTATTTCTTTTCTTTGCTGTAACTTCTTTATTCTGGTATTTTGGTTTTGCTATAGAGTATTTCCCCACACAAAACAAGACAGAGGGTGGCTCTTTCTCTGACTTATGCACAACAGTCATACCACGTAAGCAGAAAACGAGCTTCGGGAACATATATGTTCGCTTATTCCATGAGACACATAAATTCTCCTTTTCAGGAATTTGAACAACCAAATGCAAATCTTAATTGCAGTCAATTCTCAATTTCAAGCAAATTCTGGAAGGCCAGGAAAAAGTCACCCCAAACTGCAGCTACTTGTCCAAATTTTATTTCAATTTGTATTCCAACATGCCTTTCTGTACCACCCCAGCTCATCCCCACCAAGCTCGGGTCAGGCTGCTGCATTTCCTATCACTCCATACTCATACGTCCTCTCTTCTCCATTTACCGCCTCACCCCTCTCCTCTTCAGTTTCCAAGGTCCCATCCCATCTACCATTCCCCATCTCAGCTCACTTCTGCAAAGAAGGTTTCCCTTCATCATCACCTCCCCACTACTGGTTCCAAAACACCGTACCCATTATTTTCTGCATCACACACATTTATGCTTGATTTCTTTCCATCTTGAATTGTCCACTCTTGGTTTCATGCATCCTAGTTCCTCAACTACATTGCAAACACCTTGTGGAAAAGAATAATGCCTTAAATTTCTCTGAAAAGTTGAACAGTCCTTTAGTAAGTTTTCCAGTTTCCCAGAGACTGTCCCCATTTTAACACTGAAATTCCCATGTCCCAAGAAACCTCTCAGTCTCTGGCAAACCCAGCTGACTGATCACCCTCTCAGCTAAGTATAAATTAAAAATCTAGAAAAAATTTGTGATTGAGTGTGGAAACACTGAATAATTATAATGTTTTCGTTAAATGGAAAAACCAAAGGTGGTCATAAGTGAGTTAAAATATGGAAGAGAAATATACTAAAATACACTATTTTCATGGATCTATTACATATGAATTATATAAATAAGAGGAAGAAAAAGGTATGATTAATACAAGCTATAAAGGCAGATGGAGTGTTGGTTTGTGTTAAGCTCAGAATTCAGTCCTCCCCCCTATTTATTCTATTTCTTTACTGTCAATAGGATAAGTGAGAAAGAAGAGAATATTGTCCCACAGGCTTCCATAGGTCACAATAAACATGACTAAAGTTTCCCCAATTAGCCTAAAATGAGTAATCCTCTTGAGTCACGAGTGTTTTAGCCTGCATCTCAATGCTTTGCCTTTTTTCTTTTGCTGCTTTATCTTAGAATTTTTGAGTGTTGTGTTGCTGTGAGCTTGCTGGCCATACTTTAGTCCCTAGTGCCTATTAAGGGTTTTTATAACAGCTCCCAAGACATGAGAATTTGTATTCATGGTATTACTCCAGGAAGTTACTTAAGCTTGGCAGACTTTATTAATTTTTCCAGTTGTATATAATCAATAAAAATAGTATCACAATCTTGTATATGTCAGTGTGCTATAGTTTTAGCAATACAATGAAATTACTAAATAATTAATACATTCACTAAACTTTGTGCTTCTTTTTCAAGAAATCCTTCTAGGCCCTCAGGAACATGTGGTGGAAAGGGGCAGATGCAGACAAAGATAAGAAAGGTTCATAATCAGGTGGAGGCAACAGATGCAAAACACTGACGTGGAACGGAACCCAAGGCAGAATGGAAAGATTGCTGTGAAGCAGTGACAAGGATTACTGAGTAGGAGGTTAGAGATTATTTTTTTTAAAGATTTATTTATTTATTTGACAGAGAGAGGGAGCAAGCACGAGAACATGAGTGGAAGAGGGGCAGAGGAAGAGGGAGAATCTCAAGCAGACTCCCCACTGAGTGTGGAGCTCAACGCTGTGCTCAGTCTCACGACCCTGAGATCATGACCTGAGCTGAAACCAAGAGTCAGATGCTTAGTCGAATGAACCACTCAGGTGCCCCAGAGATTAATTTTGACTAGCAGTCTTGGGGGAAAGCAGGGGAAGAGCTGGTTAGACACTAAGAAAAAAGTATTTGTGGCAAAGAAAACCACATGAATATACAGATGAATAAAGACATGGGAGCAAGGGAAGAGAAGACATGCATACAGTGATAGTAGACAAAGAAGGGAGACAAGGATGTGTGAAAGACAGAGGGACAGTGCTGTGAGAGACGAAATTGGGAAGGTACGTCAGTAAGGTCTAGAATCAGGGGGTCAGAGGAGGTGACTAATGTTAATCGAGCTTTCACTGGGGACCAGACACTACACTAGGTAATGTGCAGAAGTTATTTCATTTAATGCTTATCGAACCCTAAGGTAATTATTTTTATCCTCATTTAACAGATGATGACACAGGCTTAGAGTAGAAAAATAACATACCCACATTCACACAGCTAAAAGCCAAAACACCACAAAGTCAGCGCCCAAACCCAGAGCTGTGTGCTTCTAAATTCAAGGAAACTGAACTCTTTCCACTTGCCCCACATCATCTGGACTTTAGTGGAAATGCAGGGAGTTTTTTTTAAAGGTTTGTAAATAAAGGAATGAAAGAGAGTTATTTGGATTCATTGCATGGAAAGCACCGGCAGGTACACAGACTAAAGATAAAGGAGCAGAGGCTAATGAAGACTAGAAGCAGGCTAGTAACTGACAAAGGCAACACATCGGAGAGGTATGTGAGAGGTGGACCCTACACACCTAAGCTATTGGGTTTACTGGGCACAAGTCATGAATGATTCCAAAAAACAGGGCCTGTAAGAATGTTGGTGCCATCTATTACACAGTGCATCTGCCTTACAAGAATAGGGAAAACGGGTGTTAACCTTTCTCCTTGACACATCTGTAGATGTTTTAAGTACACAAATAGTTGTTAGGAAATCATTTTATTTCTGTTAAACCAACGAGCATGGCCTTTCGATTAACAGTCAGATGAGCCTTTATTTAGTGCACGATTTGTCATAATCTGAGTAAGTCTCATCCACACTGAACAGTACTGTGTTTTTATCATTTTTGATGACGGGTTTAATCCAGTCTGCAACTCTGTAGCTAATGAAATGCCTGGGTGACATACAGGAGGGTAGAATCTGTGGTAATGGATTCAAGAGAGTTGTTACTCAAAAACCAAAAATGTAGTATGGCTTCTTATCTACTTTGAAGGGAAACTGAGAAAAAAATGGTGCTT
>NC_138373.1:108864024-108992683 GCF_054177405.1 Leptonychotes weddellii | reverse complement strand
AGAAAACAGATGTTTTCATGGTAAATGAGGATTTTAGCTAAAGTGTACTTCTTAATCCAAAGGTTGAATTTCAGATGATTATTATGTGCAGTGAAGACACACTATGGCCACAGAAGAAGACTTTATCAAAGACCAAAGTATGTGTGCTTAAAGATGGGAAATATTCAAGGGAGGAGAGATGTGGGGTTGTCCAAGTTGAATTTTTAAATTAATATATTGAGCACTTGTCTTATTTAATCAATAGTCAGTTTTCAAATGCTAACAACATAGGTCTAGATATGAGAATGCGATGCATCAGTGAGCTCAGTTTCTCTAAATTTGTGACATTTCATTAAAATATTTAATCCAGAACAATTCTAGGTCATTTTGCAAATAAGAAAATCTCAAATTCACAGAGATTAAATGACTCACTTCAGTCACATAAATGGTAAATGGCAGAGTCTAAACCAAGACCCAGTTTCTCTGACACTGTGCCCCCTGCCCCCATGCAGCTGTCCAATTTTATCAGCAAACACTCACTTTTCACATCAAGTACTTAAATGTTTTTTACATATTTAACATTTATACAAAGTCTGAAAGAAAGATCTAAGTAAGGGCTACTCGGAGTAATCTGTCTTTTAACTGTTTATTACCAGCACTCCAGGAATAATCAAGAAAGTCTTGTTACATAAAAAGCATCAGGTGAACTAAACAGTGTACTTAGCAACTTGGCTGATTGACATTCTTGTTCCAACCCCTTATCTCATCCTGAATTACTAACAAACAGTTCTAGGACCCATATGAGACCTTAAGCCCCATGTTGAGTGACACCGATGTAGTAAATTCTCGTAGATTTAACCTGGAAATCTGGGTACATTAAAGCTTTTGCAATATACGAACAAGAAGAAAAATACCCAAATAACCACTATAAAAGCCACTCCGAAAGGCTGGGTCACAAGGATTGACACTCACCTAATCAATGAAGTGATTTTTCTTTTTGTGTTGAAGAAGCACACATACTCCCTAGGAATGAGGTTAATCTTGTTTCTCTTCTTCACACATGGGGGCTCATTCCCTACCAGCTTCCCCTTCTCTGCCACTGCCACACACCTTTCCCATACATGTACACCAACAGCCAGGGTATCAAGAGAAAAAAGAAGCAATTTTGCCTCAGCCAGGTGTCACCTTCAATTTTGAGGTTAGCTTGCAAAAGGAAGTAGGGGAGAAGGTTTCATGCCAAATAAAAAATTCTGCTTGAGGATTTTATTCTCCCTAGGCTTGAGAAAGTTCCTGTATAATAAACAGAGAAAGTACCAAGGTCACCCAGCCCTATAATTGCCATTGAGCAGAGCAGGTAAAGCACAGGAAGCAAAGATATAGAAGATAAGGAATATTTACAGCGGATTACAAACAGAATTTATCCTTTGTCTACGCGATGCCAGGACATTCTATCAATTCATTTCAAAAACAAAACAGGTACAATTTAAACACCTAGTTGAATTCTTCTTTGGAGGGGTCTATAAAACCCCAAGTATATTCTTAAATTATATGTGCTCATGTTAAAAAATCTTTGGGGATTCTATGAAAACTTTGTTTGGATCCATGTAAACCATGGCACATTTTTTCAGGGAATGTTTTAGGAATTCCTAAAAAGTCCATTTTGATACAACATAAAATCGAAAATGTCTTTCTCCCCAATGACGCAGAAAGCTTTATTCAATTATTGCCCAGTTGCCATTCATATATTACTAAGACAAATTCTGAAGATTAAATCTTACTTCACTTGGAACAGATACTTTTACAAGCTAATAAAAAAGGCCACAAAATTTGGGGGCCACAATCACAGAAGAAACAAGAACTACACCTAGGGAAGGGATGATGGGTAAGGCCACCTCTGTTTGTCATAAATTAACATAGATGGCTGAATTTGAACTACTATCAAATTGCTAATACATCACTGACCAAAAATTACTTCTAAGGGATAATCTCACAATTTAAAGATTTGCTTTATATAGCAATTTATTTAGAACTATTAATTATTAGATTGAAAATCAGTGAGACCCGTACAAAATCTTACTTATCTTTGTTCTGATATCAGGATTAATTTCTAACAGGTCTATTTATAACATTTTAATAAAGAATGAAGATTTAGTAATAAAATGATACTATTTCTTTTGCCAACACTTCAGAGTTCAATACGTATAAGTTCTGGTATTATTCACAATAGAAAAAAAAAAGTGGAGTGTAGTTGAGTGAATTATGGTAATACACTTGATGGCATATTATAAAGGTATAAGATTATATTTATGCTTAATTAAGGAAGAACTGTGAAAAAAATTATAAATAATGTTAATTTAAAAAGATACTAACATATATGTACTACATTAAAACATCATGAATGCTAAATGTTTATGTAAGGTTGATGAGATTTTGGTTATTTTTTTATTTTCCTTTTTGACATGTAGTTTATAAGTAATTATAATGGGTGATGTAAATTGAAAGATAATATATATTATCTTAACAAATGGATTAATTAACAAAATTTACTTAAGTATCTTTTAACCTAACATATTTTCTCAATAAAATGGAATAGCAATTTGAAAATAAATGTGTTTGGCTTAAGTACATTTTCTAATGAAGCTGTGTTATATTTAAATTTAGTGGCCATTTTATGGCCAACACCAGCATACAAAGTTTCTATGAATAAAGGAAGATGAGCACTTTTTAATAATAGTGTTCCAGTCCTAGAATAATGTTTGAATTATTCCATTGAAAATAGCATATTCTCTATTCAGCCTTCACTGTGCCAAAACACACAAGCTGAATAATAAAAACCCCACCCAAACTGCCCCATAGTTAATAGATATACTTTAAATTTACCTATTGAGGACCACAAAAATCAACAATTTTTACATCTCTCTATGTAAGCCTCAGTCTATTTTCCTAGGCATGCCTGTTAAACTGGAAAAGGGCAAGCAGAGCTACCAAATATTCATTCCAGAAAACAAAGCTCATGAAGAGTGTAATTATTTTGTTCTTTCTTTAAATCTCCTTGCCAAGAATCCAAACTGGATTAAGTATTCAACACCAAGAGATTAAAGATGTATATCCCTGTAGCTACCACTGCACACATCTCCACATAATCACTAGGATTAACTTTCCAAGGAAGTAGATCAAAGCTTTATTTCCTTGTGGGTATCCGATAATAAAAGCCAAAGCTAAATCAAACTCTCATCACTTTTGCATCTATCCTTAAGCTACTGGTTCAAGAATAACCAGAATATGCAAAAGATTAGGTCTGTGAGAAGAAAACAAACTATCACTGTTGCAAATTTAACAGTGATAACGCTAGACAGACAACAAAAAATAAACAGAAAATCATTTGAAAGTTTTCAAAGCATAATAATAGTACTAACAACAATAATGCATAAAAAATGAGTCTCTGACAAAAGGTAGAGGAACATGAAATGATATCATAATATATACTAATATAAACCACAAAAAATCAGCCCAGCTATTGTGTATCAATTTTTGGCAATAAATTATGGTGAACCTTTGCAATCCATATCTAACTTTGCAGAAAGTCTGTTGTAAACTAGATGATGTGGTGTTTTTAGTTCCAGCCCAAGTTAAGAAAATTGGCTGGTGAACTGAATAACTTGGATATTATGCAAGTACAAATCAATTGACTTATTGTACTCATTAGTAAAAACCTTGAATATCTTTGAATATATATATTTTTATTTTATATATTTTATTTATTTCAAAATATTTTATATATCTTATGTGTAAATATATATATTATATAACCAAGCTCTGGAGTAGAGGTTTACTTTGACTAAATCTGTATTTATACTCCTGGATTCTACCTCTGCCCTGGTACTTGAGAGAAATCCACAGAGAATTCAAAGGAGAAGAATCTGGCCTTTTGTCATTAATATTCCTGTATGTCCACCAGAAAAATTGGAGCTTTCTACTGTTAAGCACATCATAAACATTAATCCACATTTGATGAATCAGCCTTCTGTTACATATTAAGGAATAGATTTTTTTTCCATTGTTTCAATTCCCTTTCTCAAAATGCTTTTATCAGCAACATTTGTGAGCAGGAACAAAAATATACCAATATTGAAGAGACAGAAATATTCCAGGAAGAATCTCCTAAGGAGACAATTGTTTCCTCTGGGTATATTTAGAGACTCTGAATCTTCAAAAGATTTATCTTTTGTATAGACTAAACATTCTAACTTTGTAAAAAGAAATGACTTGTGCTTTCCAAAATCCCCTGTAAAGCCTGGAAACATTAGGACCAATATTTATGAAATTATGAGGTCTTGTGAAACAAGAGGAAAAGTCTTCAAACTTTGGCTACATTTTTATCTGAATCTAATTAAAAGACGGTGAAAAACTATCAACACAAAACCATTTTGGATGAAAAATATTGTTTTTATAGTAATGTTATTGTAATGGTCCTTTATAAGCTTGTAATGATACTTTCCACTAATGCTTGTGATGTCCAGAACAGTTATTCACTCAATCACATCTTTTCTGCAATACAGTAATTACATAGTGTGTATTTATCTTATACTTCCAAATGTCCTATTTGCTAATGTTTAAATTTCTCTCATATTAATCAGCCTATTATTGTAAGCAATTTAAAATGTACAAAAATTAATATTACTAGAGAAAAGTAATACATTTCTCTTTTTCTGGAGGTATATTAACTCTTCCATGCTAATGAGGAACATACAAAAGTTTATTTCTCTCATAAACTTTGTAAGATAAAAATGTGATCTGTGTATCTCAGAAAATAATTTTACATTGCCATAAACTGTAGCTGCCCATCTGGGGACAACGCAAAGAGAAATTCAATTATTTGCAACATCACTAAATTCTTATAAGAAAAAAATACATCACCAGTCTGTGGTTCAGGTTTCTGAAATTATAACTTAACAAATGAATGTACTTTCTCAGGTTTCTACGTGGTGATCCACATTCTGCCGCGTCACGGAGAATAACATGGCCTCTGGGCAGCATCTCATTCACCAGGAAGTTTAACCACATGATCATGAAATCATAAAGTCGATCTCTGAGGAAAGCAAATCATTCAATTTCTCAATACATAGAAAAGAAAGGAAGCATTTGGCTTCTCTCTAGGATTTGATCTATGTCTTATTTCTCTGCCTGCTGGCAACTTGAGGTAGCAACTTGCTGGAAAATAGAAGCTTAAAAAAAGGCAATCATACAGAACTAGGTCAATGTGCTAAAGGAATAGGAAACAAAAATGATGCTGGAATTTCTGACTTCCTGTGGGGGGTGCGGGGGATGTGCAGTAAAAAGGCACAAAAAGGCACAAAAGTCTCCAGACATATCTTTTATGTTAGCAATTCACACCCTGCACTTCCTGCCTTCTCCAGCCAATAATTCTCTACCCTCCTTAAAGGATAGATTATATGGAGAAAACAGCAAAGCCAGAAAACATCTCTCCCAAGAAAAAAGTCTTCCAATCTCTGTGATCATGTCTGTAACAAGGAACAGTTGAATCATTTTAATCTCGTGAAGGACAGATTTCCATTACCGGACAAACCAACACCAGCAGCATCAACAGTGACAGCTCCCAGCACTGTGTGCTTACTCCCTCCCAGGCACCGGGATCCACTTCTCTCCATTATCTCATTTCATCATTCAACAACCCAACAGTGCAAATCGTGTCATTTCTCTTTAGACCTGCAAAGCCAGAGACTTTGTATAGTTAGACAACTTTCCAATATTGCAGCTGATATTTTGGGAAGGCCATTGAACCCTATGATATCCTACTTCTGTCACTGAACATGCTATCTCTTCAAGTAGTCACTGTTAAATCCATTAAACATATGGGACAAAAAAATGATCACTTGTAGATTTTGTCATTAGCATCTGTTGTGTCTTCAGATTTAAAAAACTGCATGCATATACATACACAACACACACACACTCAATTTTGTGTACTAACTTTTGTTTAATTACTTCTCATTGTGCCTTTTGGATAGGTACTCTCAGAATCATAGTATAATTCCCCTATGTGTTTAAAAGAACATTTTATTTGTGATAGATATTTTTATGTTATTCAAAGAAATGCTTCCAAGTCACTATTTTCACATTGCCTTTTCCCATTTTCCAAATCAGCTCACCTTTGTGTACACCCTTATAACCGTGTCATTAGCTATAATAATGATTGATCTATCCTCCTTGCAGCCTTTAGCCATCTGTGCAAGCAAAACTTTCAACCCAGACATTTTAAGCATTAAACATATACTGGAGCTCTGTTCAATAGATCTTTCATAAATCCCCAGCCCCCAGCCCCAGAGAGTATGAAAAGTCAGGTCATGAGCAGGAAGTAATGGAGACAAGGCAGTTTCTGAGCTGAAACTCAGACTCAAAGCTGGTTTATTGTTGTCATGACTACAAGTTCCACATGCCTAAAGTCACTGGTTTCTGAAAAGAATGATGCAGTGTCTAGCCTTACAGCTGGACATATAAACCAAATTAGTCTGCCATGCCTCTACCTGCTTTGTGGTTATTAGTGAAAAGAGCAATATATCACACAATCAGTCATGCAGCAGTTAAGCACACACTGCTTTCTCAGATCTGTAACTCATTTTTTTTTGGTTCCCCAGAATAATAGCCTGAAAACTGGGAGGAGGGGAGGCAAGAGTCAAAATAATTTTGATAGATATTTTAAATTTTTGAATGAAAGATAAATCAGAACGCAATTTATAGTGTTTTTGCTTACCAACACTAACCTAGTTTTAAATTACACAAATAGAAAGAGGGTTTTGCAAATTCTCTGTAAAAGAGCTCAAAACTTCATTGATTTGCAAAAAAAAATTATTTTAAATGAAGAGGTGTTTCAGGAAGGAGAAGCCTGGCTTCCCTGCTCCAGATGTGAAATGAGAGCCTTGAATGCTGAATTCTACTCCTTGCTCTCCAAGTGATTAATTGGATGACCTGGAGGAAGTAATTTAACCCAGCCGTGTAAAAAGAAAATATGCACTTATGCACTAGTGTCTAAAGTTGGATCCACACCTGCACCACTGACATCACTGTTTCCTCAAAAAAGCTATTAAGAAACCCCTCTGTTGCTCATACCCTTCCCCTCAGTCTCTCCTCACTTGTTTCTACCGCCTGCTTTGAACTCTTCAAGTCTTATCACTCCCATAAATAATTTAGATCCCCTGTCTCCTTCCTCCGCTTGGTTGTATTATACTCTGTCTACTGAAAGAAAGCTCAAAACTATGAAGTAGGTCCACTCTGCGTTGGCATCTCTCTCTCCCTAACCCAACCAAACCAAAGAAGGGCTCCTTTTCCAGGCACCTGGTATTTTCATGCTGACCACACAGCTGTTTGGGGTTTCACTCCCTAGTATCCAACTTGCCCTCTCTAAGCAGGTATCTGTGGTCTAAAACTTCCCTACACGCTCTCTCCTTCCTCCTATCAACGGTCAGTTTTTATCATTTCTCCCTAATTCACATGGTTTGTGTGACCCATTCTCCCTAAAAGGAAATGAGTGAGGAATGCTACTTCCCCCTTTATTTATACATCTCCTGCACTTTGGGTAGAAACTATTACTGTAGTGAGCAAAGGCAGCAAGACCAGAAGCAGAGTTGCTCCTTAGGCAGGGTCACATGAAATTCGGGGAAAGTGAGTGGCAGTTGCCCATATCACAGTGTAATCCCTACTGATAATGAATTTCATATGTTAATTTGTTACCCTCTCCAGATAATACATTCCCACTTTAAAAGGACAATGAAGTTTATCCTAAAGGAATGAGTCTAATGATAGAAATTTCAGGTACTGTGCCAGCCAGGAGGAGAGCAGGTTTTGAGCCTGGAGTGTCACCTAGGAAGTCAAATTGGGTCAGGTCTGGAAGTACTGGAATCCAGGTGTGGTAGAATTATCTGCAACCAAGAAGCATGCAGAATAAAAGACAATTAAAAGCACTGTGCAATGGCATGAATTCAGCTAAAATATGAGTTAAAACATATCTCCTGGTATAATCCATAAAGTGTCTAATATGTTAGTTACCTGTTCTTTGGCTGGTGGTCACAGCACAGGACGCTAAATCCTTTGAGGATCCCTGTATACTGTTGATCATATTAGTATTCAGGTATTTTATTAGAATTTTTTTCATATTAAAAAAAAGCTTTTCATTAAAATGCACAATGACCCATCTGATTTAGATGTGTGTTATTTTCTTTTTCCCAAGTACTAAGAAACAAGTCCAATTAAACAATCATAGGATGCCTGCAGGCAACTACAGCTCACATTAGGTTTCTGATGGCCCTATAGGACTTCAATGGGTTACAGAACCCTTGAGAATATATTTGCTTTAGCATCATGGCTTCTATACACAAAGATAGAGATTTTTATAAAATTTATTTATTTATTTTAGAGACAGAGAGACATGAGCAAGTGGGGGAGGGACATAGAGAGAGGGAGAGAGAGTCTCAAGCAGAGTCTGTGCTGAGCGTGGTGTCCGATGCGGGGCCCAATCCCACGACCCCGAGATCACGACCTGAGCAGAAACCAGGAGTCGGACGCTCAACTGAATGCACCACCTAGGCGCCCCCAAAGACAGAGATGTGGGATATAGGCAAGCCGCTATGACATCTGAGTAATCCACAAACCTCAGCAAAATGCTTTTCTCGTTTCCACTCTGACCAATTAACTTTCTTTTCCAACACTCTGCACTGAAGCGAGAAGAAACACACTTTACACACCAGAGTTAGCCTCTTGTCTTCACAGAGAAAGTGTTACCTCGTTATGACTCTGGCAGCTGTGATTGCTTTCTCTTGGCTCCTTTGCCTTTAGGTAGGTCTCAGACACAGTTTCACAGAAAATGAGGCCAGAAACTTTAAGCATTTCCTCAAGGCATCTGATTGTCCTTCACCTACACATCTATACTCTTCAAATCAAGCTACTGCATTCCATCTCCCCACCCCTCTATCTCCCTCTCTCTCTCTCTCTGGTTAAAAACTGAGTCATTTCCCAACAACTCTGGGATCTCACTCCCAAGTGCCAAGCCAGACAAAGCCAGTCATTTGTCTTTCCTGTCATACTCTATCAGCCCCGAGATATGTGATATAAACCTAAACTGCAGGCTATACAGTTCAGACCTTTATTTGGGGGCCTAATGTGACAGGAAGGATTAATTGTAACTAGGTGGAGTGGAAAGAACACCAGGATTAAGAGTCAGAAAACCTGGGTTTTCCTGCCAATTCTGTCCATAACCCGATATTCAAGCCAACTCACTTCACTATTGCTGTTTCTTAATCCAAAATTGAGACTTTTCTCTAAAACCTCCAAAACATTTTGAATCAGATAAATTATTTAGAAAATGAAGAGAAATAAAATCCCCTCCTTACCTCGGGGGACTTATGGGATGATCAGATTCATTATCTGTGAGACAACTAATAAAATTATTGAGCCTCTCATGATCTCATATCACAAACTTGGAAAAAAAGGAGAATGGAAGTACACTATGTGTTGGCTAAGATTCCTCCCTAACCTACAATTCTGTGATTCAATTAAAATAATAAATATGGAAGCACTTTGAAATTTATACCTGTATTATTGCAAATATGCATAGCATGTTTTTATTTTTAATTGACTAAATGTCTCAGAAATCATCTACATGAGTATAAAACCAAATTTTCAGCTTTTAAGGTATATTTTAAAAAAATATTCTGTGATTCCTTATTTAGAGTACAGTCCTTCCCATTTTGGAGGAATGAAGATCTAAACTTTTCAAATTTTAACAATCCTATAATTTTCACAAAGAAGATGTGCACCACTTAGTATTTCTGGAACATTTTATATTTTCAAGACTCTTACAGGCATTAATTAGATATTCCTCACATAAACTTCATGAAATTATTCTTTTTGTGTGATGGGGGAACTAGAATATAGAAAGTTAAGTGAATTGCCCAAAATCACAAGGCAAAATGTGAAGACAAGATTGCAAGAGTGTCAGACTCTCACTGCTGTGCTTAAAACTGGGTCACGTCTTCCCAGACTATGAAATTTTGTGTTTGTTTCTTTCTACCATATGATACACGCATTGACAAAAACAAACCACCACCTTAACGTTTAAATTTTAATGCCTAATGTTGTTCTTACATATAAATGTCAGATGTAAGTGCTATCTATTCATTTGCATTTAAAAATACACTAGTTCTGAAGTCAATTTAAAACTTTACTTTAGGGGCCTGTGGGTGGCTCAGTTGGTTGAGCACCTGACTCTTGGCCTCAGCTTAGGTCTTGATCTCAGGGTTGTGGGTTCGAGCCCTACACTGGGCTTCACACTGGGCATGGAGCCTACTTTAAAAAATAAACAAATAAAATAAATAAACAATAAAATCTTTAAAAAAACACTTTATTTTAAAATCAACTCCTTTTATAAATTTTTATTTTAATTCCAGTTAGTTAACATACAGTGTTATATTAGTTTCAGGTGTACAACACAGTGATTCAATACTTCCATACATCACCCTGTGCTCATCACAAGTACACTCCTTAATCCCCATCACCTATTTAATCTACCCCACCAATACCCTCCCCTCTGGTAACCATCAGTTTGTTCTCTAAGAGTCTGTTTGTTGGTTTGCCTCTCTCTCTCTTTATCCCCCCCTTTGCTCATTTGTTTATCAACTCTTGATTTATTTATGTAACTGGTACGTTAAACAAGCACAATGCATAAGATGTGTTAAAAATTCTCATTTTTGTATGGTTTCCCACTCTCCTATATTTCTGTTCTAGGGAGGAAAGATTTGTGTTGTTTTATTTTGTTTTGATTTGCTTAGTTTAGTTTTTTAATTGGTGGCAGTGGGGTGGGTAGAGAAAAGTTTTTGTCTCGTCACTGGATCAACACTCTGGCAGTGTCCTATCTTTTCTGATCACTTGCAGGCAATAAATAGCCCTATGATCACATTAAGTCACCAACACAATCTCAATTCAGTCATTATATTATCTAGTCCCAGATAATAATCCAAAATATTAACATCATTAGATGCCCATCACCTCCCTGTTGCCAGTTAAGATTTTCCAGGATGGGGGGGAGAGGAAGCAGTGAAGGAATAGGAGAAAAGAATTCTTACTTGGCTGGTACCTGGCCTCCTTCTCTGGGATTGGCAGATATTTAAGGCTGAGATTCAGGAGTCATTCTTAGAGACCTATGGAGGCTCCCACACTAGGTTCCTTGCTTCAGTTAGGACAGAATTGTTTATGTAGTGCTAACAAATAATCAGCCCCCCAAATCATTGGCTCTGCTCACTCACCACGTACCTCAAGAGTGAGTGGGCAAAGAGACTCTGTTTACTGTAGTCATTCAGAGAGTTAGTTAAGAAAGGCTCCACATCACAACACATTCTGCTAAGATCAAGGCACCAGAGAAAGCACATAGGAGCAAGCACCAGCTCTTACGACGTCTGCCCATAAGAGACACACAACACTATATTCACCTGTTGGCCACACTGAGTTCATCAGGGCAGGAATTTATAATCCTCCTGCAAGGAGCGGTACTGAATACAGGTAAACAGGACTGCAGACTACCACTCAGTCTGGCTTCAACTCCTATGATAATGGGGGGTAGGTCTTCAACAAGACATCCCCAATCCTCCCTATACCTCTGATTTTCCAATGCTAAGCTTACACAAACTCAGTTTTGTGGCCTTTCATCCTGTGGCAGAAACAACTTTAGGCCCAAATTTCTAATTATATCTGTTCCCTGGACTTCATGTGCCTTTGACCAGCTGTTTTGGAGGACCACCATTAATTCCCCAAATAGCAGCAATTTTCTTTCTCAACCTGTCCTTGCACGAGCAGAGCTCACCAGAAAGTTGGCAGCAAAAACAACCCCACAATTTCAGGGGTTACATACCATGGACCCACCTTGGGATGAAAATGCTGATTAACAAGGCAACCACTCTCCCCAAAGAAATCTTGCAAATCCCCCTCTCCTTTCCATTTTCCCTAGACTTTTATATTCATAAAGCATCTAAGAGGATTAAAAATTGTAGAACCAATTCTTAATATTTTTCATTGACAATTTTGTGTATGGGCTGTCTCTCACTCACTTTGGTATCTGATATCTTGACTCCTCTATGAAAATTTCCAAATTAACACTCCAACCTATCCTTTTATCCTTACTTTGGGGCCATATGGCTCAAAATGATTACTGGTGGTCATGTTTGACTAATAAAACCCACATCCATCTCTTTGTGATAAAATTCCTCTGGCACCTATTCAGCCACTAGAATAGATACTTGTCTCAGATTGCATCAATCATAGTATCTGATTCTCCTGGTCTCAATGAGTGGTTGAGGGATGTGACCTCACCTATACTAATCAGAGTTCTTCTTTATAGAGAGAAGAGAAATGTTTTCCCCCTCCTCAGATTTCTGAAGGATATAGGACATCTACTCCTCATGAGAAGGCTGGGTTGGAGGAGCACTGTTACCATGCCTCCAAACCATGGAAGGAATGGCTAATTGAATTGGTCAGAACTTGACATTCGCTGGCTATGTGGTGGGATGACTGATCTTCAAAATAAGTAATAAATTTCTATACCTCATCATGTTGCCTGTTTTATTGGATCTCTAAGAAACAAAATGGTCTCTTTTTTCTTCTCCTTTCTGCCATACAAAGTTAGGGTCCATAAGATCTACTTTCTACAGACAAGCCCACCCAAAATATCTCCCCCTTTCTCTCATTTCTGCTAGCCAAGGAATGTCTGAGGTGGGCCTCCAATGTTCTGTGAAGTTGGGTAGTTATGTGGGCTGTAGAAGCATTCTGTAGAAACATATGGCTATCAGACAAAGTTGAGGAAGGTGTAAGCCTATTCTATAATCACTCTATTATTTGTGGTGGTTGACTTTATGCATTGATCTCAGTTGTCCTAATAGTTGTTACTGTTCATCCTCTTTCAGTTAGAACCCAGGAAGATGCGAGGTGTGAGTAACTGGCTCAGGAAACTTTCAGCACCAGAGAATTTACTAACTAGAACTAGGAGGGAAGGAACTACTTTCTTCTCAAATTATGGAGCCGGAGGAATGTAATTTGAAGTTCCTACCACACATGGAGAAAATCCATCTGCATTAGTAAAAAAGTAAGTCCAACCCACACAGAAGAAGAATCTCAAAGGTGATGATCTCCATGGTCTCCATCAACCTTAAGACCAGTTCCATGACCATGCCAACTGCATTTGGGTTATAAGAACCAATAATTTGCTCATGCTAATTTAAGTTGGGCTTTTTGACACCAGCAATTAAAAAAAAAACTCAATTGATATAATTATTGACTATTTCTTTATTATTATTATTATTATTATTATTATTATTATTATTATTTGACTATTTCTTAATACTATCAACCACTTCTTCTTTTTCAGCAGCCTACTCTATGGCCCAGTGTACTGGAGATCTAATGAGAATATCTTTTAGAGCCAAACTATGCTGAGAAGGACATGCATTCACCTTTGCCAAATACTTGCTCATTGATATTTCCTAACTAGTAATAAAATAGAATAAGTAACTGTACATACTTTGAAAAAAGAAATAAAGACATACAGGAGGAAGACTCCACCAAAAAACTATTAGAACTGATAAATGAATTCAGTAAAGTTGCAGGATACAAAATCACTGTCCAGAAATCTGTTGCATTTCTATACACTAACCATGAGGCAGCAGAAAGAGAAATTAAGAAAACAATCCCATTTACAATTGCACCCAAAATAATAAGATACTCAGAAATAAACCTAACCAAAGAGGTGAAAGACCTGTACTCAAAACTACACAACACTGATGAAAGAAACTGAAGATGACACAAAGAAATAGAAAGACATTCCATGCTCATGGATTGGAAGAACAAATATTGTTAAAGTGCCCATATTATCCAAAGCAATCTACAGATTTAATGCAATACCTATCAAAATACCAACAACATTTTTCACAGAACTAGAACAAACAATCCTAAAATTTGTATGGAATTACAAAAGACCCCAAATAGCCAAAACAATCTTGAAAAGGAAAAGCAAAGCTGGAGGCATCACAATTCCAGACTTCAAGTTATATTACAAAGCTGAAGTAATCAAAACAGTATATAGTACTGGCATAGAAGTAAACACATAAATCAACAGAACAGAAAACCCAGAAATAAACCCACAATTATATGGTCAATTAATCTTTGACAAAGCAGGAAAGAATATCCAATGGGAAAAAGACAGTGTCTTCAACAAATGGTGTTGGGGAAACTGGTCAGTTACATACAAAAGAATGAAACTGGACTACTCTCTTACACCATACACAAAAATAAACTTGAAATGGATTAAAACCAAAATGTGAGACCTGAAACCATAAAAATCCTAGAAAAGAGCACAGGAAGTAATGTCTCTGACATCAGCCATTTTTCTAGATGTGTCTCCTTAGGCAAGGGAAATAAAAGCAAAAATAAACTATTGGGACTACATCAAAATAAAAAGCTTCTCCACAGTGAAGGAAATAATAAAACTAAAAGACAACCTATGGAATGGGAGAAGATATTTGCAAATGACATATCAGATAAAGGGTTAGTATTCAAAATATATTAACAACTTATATAACTTAACACCCAAAAACCAAATAATCCAACTAAAAAATGGGCAGAAGACATAAATAGTTATTTCTCCAAAGACATCCAGATGACCAACAGACACATGAAAATATGCTGAACATCACTCATCATTAGGGAAATGCAATCAAAACTACAATGAGATATCTCCTCACACCTGTCAGAATGGCTAAAATCAAAAACACAGGAAACAAGTATTGGCGAGGGTGTGGAGGAAAAGGAACATTCATGCACTGTTAGTGGGAATACAAACTTGTGCAGGCACTGTGGAAAACAGTATGGAGGTTCCTCAAAAAGTTAAAACTAGAACTGCCCTACGATTCAGTAATTGCACTTCTGGGTTTTTACTCAAAAAAATACAAAAACACTAACTCAGGGGGATACAGTCACCCTATGTTTATTGCAGTATTATTTACAATAGCCAAATTATGAAAGTAGCTCAAGTGTCCATCAATAGATGAATGGATAAAGAAGAGGTGAGATAGATATAGATATAGATATTTATATCATATATATAATGGAATATTATTCTGCCATGAAGAACAATGAAATCTTGCCATTTGCAACAACATAGATAGAGCTAGAGAGTTTAATGTTAAGCAAAATAAGTCAACCAGAGAAAGATAAATACCATATGATTTCACTCAGATGTGGAATTTAAGAAACAATTCAACAAGGAAAAAAAGAGAGAGAGAGAGACAAACCAAGAAACAAAACAGACTCTTAACTATAGAGAACAAACTGATGGTTACCAGAGGGTATGGAGGTGGGAGGATGGGTGAGATAGGTAATGGGGATGAAGGAATGTACTTGTGATGAGCACCAGGTCAGGTATGGAATTGTTGAATCACTATATTGTACACCTGAAACTAATATAACACTGTATGTTAAATATACTGGAATTAAAATTTAAAAAATCAATGAAAAACACACACAGTGAGATCAACCCATCTAGCCCCTAACCATGGCCCATATCACCATCATTCAACAATTTTTGGCTCCATTATTTCCCTTATCACATTTACTTTCTGAAAAAAAAAATTGTAGTTTATGTCAGCTGTTAAACTAAAGCCAAAGACCATATTTATACTAAAGCATCTTTTTTCTAAGTGTTCACACACAAGAAAAGAAATCTTACTATGGGGAAGGATAGAATCATATGGATCCTTAGTTATCATAGAGAATTATTTTATCATCCATTCAGAATGGTTTTACCTCCTTTATGTTGCAGCCCCCCTGTGTAAATCATAAAACCATTACATTTGGTGAAGGAAATGAGAAATTTTAAGGGTTGTTAGCACAATGAATTTTTATCACAAGGAAAACCTGCATAAAGTTATATAGCATGTTTCTACAATTACCCCGCCTTGAGAAAATATGTAGTGTGTGGTATTCCAACCTGATACTAGGGAGACACAAAGTTGTAAGTGCAGGGAGTACGGGGAGGGTGTACTCCAGGATATACAGATATTATTTTAAAGTGGATGTTTAGATGTGGGAGAGGTAGTGAAGAAAATGAGTTCCTGTAACTCTATTTCTTTATGTTCACATTAGTTGAAAAGTGTGGTATATATGAAATATCGAAAGGAGGTCACAGCCACAAAACTCCAATGCTTTGATTAAAACTGCCTCGAAAGTGGAAGCATCCTGTAAAAAGCATTACAGGTGCTAACTCTACCTCAGGACCAGGAAGGAAAAATAACTAAAAAAATAACGTGTATACAACACACCAATGACATTCTGATGGATGTTATTTCCCTCAAGGTGCTTTTAAGCACCTGTTGCCCTGCAGTGTATTTTGTTGTTGTTTTTGTTGTTGGTGGTGGTGTTCTGGGTTCATGAAAGGAGTAAATCATTTAAGAGAAATGAGCCGGAAATTTGCAATGTTTTATTACATAGTCTATGCTATATAAATGCTAAGTCATATTATGTTATTAATGAGAAAGGGTATGTAGGCTGTTGGAGACAGCATTGACCTGACCAGTAACAAGGCTGTCCTCTTAGCCCTACCCTCCGCTCTCTGCTTTGCTTCTGCCTCTTGCATGTGTGTTTTCAGAGGCAGCAGAATGCAAGAATGAACCTGCTAGAATTTTAGGTACACCACGTACATAATGGGTCTTAGTCACAGCCCTTAAATTGTGTTGTGAAAAAGTATGCCTATTTTTCAGTCACTTGATTTTAAAAACAATAAAGATAAAATGATCTGGCTTTCATTTTCCATATTCTTAGTGAAATATGGTCTTAGTAATATAAAGGAGATTAAGGTTAGGCATCATTTAAAGTCCTTTAAAAGATTTAGTTCTCAGAAAGATTCCAAGACCAATAAGGCTTACTTAAGTAAAAATAGAAAACAAAACAAAATAAAACACTAAAAATATTAATAGATCCTGACTTGAGTTCTGAATAAAAACAATAGCATATTAAACATCTCAAATATTCACCAGACCTTTATTAGAATTAAGACCTCAAAACAACATAAAATGTATATAATATGTGGATGGATTGTGGGTATGTCAGCAGACAGTTTGCGTTTTTTCTTTCCTTTTGATTATTTATTTTATCTTCTGCACCAGTAGAGGAGAAAAAATTGTGCTGAATGTGTACCTTAATCCAACCTAATTCCCTTTCTCTACCAGTAAACTGTATTAATTGGTTTTCTGAACCCTAAATATTAGGACTACTAAGTGGAAAATAATTTGCTGTAAGCCTTCTAAACACCGTGGTTGTCTTCAGTGCACCACGAGCCTGTCTGTGCTCTGAACACAGCTGTAAAAGTCACCCTGTCCTGGCCAAGATGCGAGGGACGATTAGCAAGTGGTGGTGACTTCTAATGAAAAATGAAAACCAAATAGACTAGGCTTTACGATATTAATCAGTCTTAGTACAAACATATTCTACTTTGGCACTCTGAGAGAGCACGTAATTAAGCTCTCCGCCGCAGATCAACAGATGAATTCATATCTACTGCTTTAAGAGAATGAGCGTGAGCATCATAGCCAGCACTGGTGCCTCAACTCTGGTTATGTTTTCCAGAGGCATCTGCACCTTAGGCATTCAGAAGAGAGAAGACAGTACTAGTGAGAGGGAGTGAATAACTTTGACAGAGTCTGAAAGTAGAAGTAGCAATCAGCAGCACCAACTGAAACTGCTTCAGGTAGAGGATCATTTCAAAATACACCTGCTATTGATGGATATTGCTCATTCCAAAAAAATCTTAACTAAAGTAATATATGTTACACACACATATATTCTACACACACACACATTTCTGTGACACAGGGTAAAGAATAGTAAGTTCCAAAGACAGCAGTGTAGAAAGATCCTGAATTCACCTCCTCCCACACCAAAGGAAAAAGACCAGAAAACTAGCTGAACAGCTTCTCCACAACAATGGAAAAAAGGACCACATCAAGAAGGGTAAGAGATGCAGAGATGTGGTCTCACAAACCCCACCCACAGTGCAGCGGACCACAATCAAAAGGAATTTCACAAATAAAAAGCGCATCCCCGAGGAGTGAGGGGTTTGTGGCCCACATCAGGAACGCCAATCTTTGGGACCTGCCTGGCAGAGAGGAGCCCCCAAAATGTCTGGTTTTGAAAACTGATGAGGCTTATGTCCAGGAGACCCAGAACGGTGTGGGGAACAGAAAGTCTGCTCTTAAAGGGCTCACATGCAGACTTACCCTGGGAACCCAGCACAAAAGCAGCAGTCGGAAATAGTCACACAGACCATACCTGAAGGAGATTCATTAATTAGTCTTAAAGCATTTACTGGAGACGCAGGGGTTTGCTGGGACTTCTTTCTCCAGGGACAAAGGTGCTAACAGGTGCTATTTTTATACTCTCACTGTACCTTGCTACTGAGCCTGTTGGTTTGCCCTGCCCTCTCCCACCACCACCAGCAGCCCCACTGAGGCCGGCAGCCTTGCCCAGCCCTTAGGATTTCCCACAGTCCTGTGACAGTCAGCAAGCTTGCCCTGCTCTGCACACTCCTATGGCCCCACTGCAGCTGGTGGGCTCACCCTTGCTCCAAGCTCTCCTGTAGCCCCACCACAAAGAGCAAAACTGCCCTGGCCCCAGGCTCCCCCACAACCCTGTCCAGACCTGTCAAACTGGTGCACACAGTCCACACAGGGGATGTCCCTTAAGCATCTGGCTCTAGTGGCCAGGAGAGCCTCCATTTCTGGGTCCCTCAGGACTGAAACAATCAGAGAGACCTTTCTTGGCAGGCTACCACCTCCAGGGCATGGCACAGACAGCAGACTGAAACACAACTCCAGACTTCCTGTGAGAAAGTCCTATTTACTTGTCTTGGAGTTTCAGCCTGAGGGGCAGGCTTCATGTTTACCACACATCTAGAGGCTGTGGAGGAGCTCTCAGGGAATGTAGACTGGGGCATGCTATCTCTGTATTCTCTATTGGCCTTGTTACAGTTTACTGGTACTTCCCAGGAAGTACCATATACATCTGTCTGGAGCCCCAATATTTGCAAATGTTGCCAAGGAGACACCTCTAAACTGCCTGGTCTGGAGGCCAGCATGAGTTACCACTGTGGTCCCACAGGACTGTTTATATTTGCATACTTTAAAGGCTGTTGCCTGAGGGTCTGGTTTCCAATAACTCTGAATCTAGGTGCAGACTGAACTTCCTCCCTTTGGAACAGCACAGAGCTTGGCACAACCTCAACTAGGACCTATCAAGAACAAATCAGGGGCGTCTGGGTGGCTCAGTCGTTAAGCGTCTGCCTTCGGCTCAGGTCGTGGTCCCAGGGTCCTGGGATCGAGCCCCACATCGGGCTCCTTGCTCAGTGGGAAGCCTGCTTCTCCCTCTCCCACTCCCCCTGCTTGTGTTCCCTCTCTCGCTGTCTGTCAAAAAATAAATAAAATCTTAAAAAAAAAAAAAGAAAGAACAAATCAGACTGCTTAGACAATCACAAAGGTTTGAAAGACAACCAAGAGCTAGGGCAAGGTTGTACGATAAGATTCATCACCAACACAAGGCCATTACTTCAACACTGGGATAGGTAGCTATTTCACCTAATATATAGAAAGAAACATGGGGAGACAAAGAAAATGAGAAAACAGAGAAATAGGTTTCAAATAGAAGAACAACACAAAACCCCAGAAACAGTTTAATCAAACAAAGGTAAGTAATTTACCTGATAAAGAGTTCAAAGTAATTGTCATGAAGATGCTCACTAAACTTGGGAGAAGAATGGATGAATACAATGAGAACCTCAATAAAGAGATAAGAAAATATATAAGAAAATACCCAAACAAAAGATATAGATATAGATATAGATATAGATATAGATATAGATATAGATATAGATATAGATAGATGATAGATATAGATGATATAGATATAGATATATAGAACATTGCAGCCCAAAACAGAAAAAAATACAAAAGGTCAATGAAACTAAGAGCTGGTTCTTTTAAAAGATAAACAAAATGGACAAACATTTAGATAGACTCACTAAAGAGAGAGAGAGAGAGAGACCCCAAAGAAAATCAGAGATGAAAAAGGAGAAATTATAAATAGAAAGGACAGTAAGACTTCTTGAAAAATTTTACACCAACAAATTGGACTACAACCTAGAAGAAATGAATAAATTCCTAGAAACATGTAGTCTTCCAAGACTGAATTAGGGAGAAACAGACAATATAAATAGATCACTAGTAAGGAGATTGATTGAGTGATCAAATAACTAACAACAAACAAAGTCCAGGACCAATTCACTGGTGTATTCTACCAAACATTCAGAGATTTAATATACATCCTTCTCAAACTCTTCCAAAAAGTTGAAGAAGAGGGAATGCTTCCAAACTCATTTTATGAGGTCAGCATTACCCTGATACCAAAACAAGACAAAGACACAACAAAAAAAGTTAAATTACAAGCCAATATCCCTGATGAACACAGATGCAAAAGTTCTCAACAAAATATTAGTAAACCAAATTTAACAATATATTAAAAGGATCATACACACTAATCAAGTGGGATCTATTCCAGAAATGCAAGGATGATTCTACATCTGCAAATCAATCAAGTGATATACCACATTAACAAAATGAGGGATAAAATTCATCTCAATAGATCATCTTAATAGATGCAGAAAAAGCATTTGACAAAAATCAACATCTATTTATGATAAAAACTCTCAACAAAGTGGGGCAGAGGGAATGTACTTCAACATAATAAAGGCTGTATATGACAAACCCACAGCTAACATCAGACCTAATGGTGAAAAAATGGAGTTTTTCCTTAAAAATCAGGAGCAAGTCAAGGATTCCCACTTGTACCACTTTTATTCAAAATATGATTGGAAAGCCTAGCCACAGCAATTAGGCAAGAAGAATTTAAAAAAAGTCATCCAAATAGGAAAGAAGTAAAACTGTCAGTATTTGCAGATGACACAATACTATATATAAAAACCCTAAAGATGCCACAAAAAATGTTAGAACTAATAACAATAGGGGCACCTGGGTGGCTCAGTCGTTAAGTGTCTGCCTTCGGCTCAGGTCATGATCCCACGGTCCTGGGATCAAGCCCCACATCGGGCTCCCTGCTCAGCGGGAACCTGCTTCTCCCTCTCCCACTCCTCCTGCTTGTGTTCCCTCTCTTGCTGTGTCTATCTCTGTCAAATAAATAAATAAAATCTTTAAAAAAAAAAAAAGAACTAATAACAATAGAGTTGCAGTATAGTAAGTCAATATACAAAAAGCTGTTGCATTTCTATACACTAACAACAAACTATCAGAAAGAGAAATTAAGAAACCAATCCCATTTGCAATTGCATCAAAAAGAATAAAATACCTAGGAATAAATTTAACCAAGGAGGAGAAAGACCTGCACACTGAAAGTTCTAAGATACTGATGAAAGAAACTGAAGAAGACACAAATAAATGGAAAATATTCCATGCTCATAGATTGGGCAAATTAATATTGTTGAAATGTTCATACTACCCAAAACAATCTACAGATTCAATACAATCTCCATCAAAATTTCAATGACATTTTTCACAGAACTAGAACAAATAATTCCAAAATTTGTGTGGAACCAAAAATACAAAACAAAAACAAAACAAAACAAAAAACCCAAAAAACCCAAAACCAACCAAACAAACAAAAAAAGAAACCATGAATAGAGCCAAAGCAATCTTGAGAAAGAAGAACAAACTGGAAGTATCACACACCCTGATTCTGAACTATATTACAAAGATATAGTAATCAAAACTGTATGGTATCAGCATAAAAACAGACACATAGATCAGTGGACTAGAATAGGGAGACCAGAAACCGTTAAACACTACATCAAAAACTAATGATGTACTATATATTGGCTAACTGAACATAATAAAAAAAGAAATAAAAATTAAAAAAAAAGAAATGCAAAAAAAAAAAAGAATAGGAAGACCAGAAATAAACTCACACATACATGGTCAATTAACTTATGACAAAGGAGCCAAGAACATACAATGGCAAAAGGACAATCTCTTGAATAAAAACAAAATAATAACAGAAAAAAACTAGACAGACATAGGCAAAAGAAGGAAACAGAACAGATTGGTGAGACTGGTGATTGTCGGAGGTTGGAGATGGGTAAAATAAGTAAAGGGGATCAATTGTATGATGAAGAATGGTAACTAGACTCCTCATGGTGACCACTTTGTAGTGTATACAAAAGCTGAAGTATTATGTTGTACAGCTGAAACTAATATAATGTTATATACCAAAAAATATCACATGATTTTCTTTTATTATTGCTATTATGAATTATAATAGGCCACTGATACGAAACAGTTCTGAATAAGTACAATTTGTAAATATTGTAAAAAAATAAAACTAAAGTGTTTAAAAAAGAATAGGAGGTTCCATTTGATCAGGGCCCATTATACATTAGGCACTGTACTAGTCATTGATAGAAGCTATCTTATTAATCTTTATGAGAATTCCATGAGCAACTGTTATTTTGCCCATTTTCATGATGAAATTGAAACCCCAAGACATTAGACTTCCCAACACTGAGCAACCACTAAGCTTTGGAACATACTCAAGCTTAGGTTTCTGGATTTCAAATCTTGTGATTTTCAATTCCAAAATTATTTCTATTCAGAGATTAAGAAAATATACTATTTGAATATCAAATATTGTTTAAAGGATCTATTGAAGATACAGATGATTGTGCCTACAGACATGAAGAAGGGTTCCTTTCTCCTCCATCTTGTGGTTCCCATGTCCACACTCATCTAACACTCCTCAAAGTGTGTTTACCACCCTGAAGATGCAAAAGAACTGCTGCAGAACTATAATTCATGCCAGTTATCTTCACCAGTCCACCATACAGATTTTTTCAAAGAGCATTCCTTCTCCCACTTCTGAAAGAGAGAAAGAGAGACAGAGAGACAGAGACAGAGAGGGAGGGAGGGAGGGAGGGAGAGAGGAAGGAAGGAAGAAAGGAAGGAAGGAAGGAAGGTTGGTTAAAATTAGGCTACATGTTCCAAGGTAATTTTATAAAGTTTTATATGGCACAAGATATTTCAACAATTTATATCTTCTATTTCTTCATAATTTTTCCCTGTAAACATTATTGCCTAAGAATAATTTAAAGAAAGACATTTTTGAGAACTACATCTACCTAACATTTATCCTTACAATACAATGAGAATATGGAAATAACAATCAACTTGACCAACATCCATGGCAGAATCCAGAATGGCCTGGATCTCTGGATTATATCATTTAGTCAGTTTGGAAATGGGTGTTTGAATGTGCACAGAGTGGGTCCAGAACATCATATTCAGTTTATGAAATACATAATAATGATATTCTGTTCCTGGATTACATAGTAGAGACTAAATACAGTGCAGCCAGGTCCCCCCCCGCCGCCCCCACCCCCCCCCGGCCCCAGTATTAGAGTAGATCACTGTCTTTTTGGTTGAGCACAGATGTGCTAATTTGTTTGTATTTAGGAACCATACATCTGCCTTTAGCTCAGGTCATAATCCCAGGGTCCTGGGATCGAGTCCTGTATCGGGCTCCCTGCTCAGCAGGGAGTCTACTTCTCCCTCTCCCTCTCCCCCCGCTTGTGCGCTCTCTCTGTCAAATAAATAAATAAAATCTTTTAAAAAGAAAGGAAGGGAGGGGAAGGGAGGGGAGGAGAGGGGAGGGAAAAGGAACTGAGAAAGCACAGAGAAAGTAGACTGAGAGACAGCCACAGATTCATATTTCAAATTTGAAGTTCACTCCAAATGAGATACGTACGCAGTGAGTGGTGAACATATCACTTGCCAACATTGTTGAAATTATCATTTTGCCCTTTTTCCTTTCTTTTTTGAAAAGTCGAATTTAATTAAGTCAAATGAATCTGTAATGGGATTCCATCATGCTGATATAGTAATTACTAGAGTACATGAAAAGAAAACATTTTTTGGGTTATTCTTACTGTTTATAGAAAGACAGGAGTCAGTATCCAGAGGAGAGTCACTGTAACCAGTACTACTCTATACTGATTTCCTAGGACTTCTGTAGCACAATACCACAACAAGGTAGCTGAAAATAACAATAATTTATTCCCTCACATTCTGGATGCTGGAAGTCCAAAATCAAGGTGTCAGCAGGGCCATGCTCCTTCTGATGGCTCTAGAGAAGAATCCTTTCTTGCTTCTTCCAGTTTGTAATAGTCCTAGGCATTCCTTGGCTTTTGGCAACATAACTCCAATCTCTCTGTCTTCACATGGCCTTCTTCCCTGAGTACACGTGTCTATGTCCTCTACCCTTCTTATAAAGTAGATTTAGGGCCCATCCTAAATTCAGAATGATTTCTAATTACATCTGCAAATACCCTACTTCCAAATAATGTCACATAATGACATTCTGGGTAAACATGAATTCTGGAGGGATCCCAACCCTGGTCCTCACTCCCCAGAAAGCCTCACATATAACAAACAAAAATATGGCCACACATACAGATACACATGCAAAAATACATTTATTACAGAATACATGAGCACCTCTGTAACTTGAGGTCTGGCAGTTAGCACTATCAGAGCCCAACCCATAAGTCTAGACACCTACTCTGCAACTAACACAAATCAGGCTCCAGGGAAACACTTCTCACATATTGTTGTACGCCCTTAGGAAAGGTATCTGTATGGGAATGCCCTAAGTATGTGGGTTGACAGCAGTGGTTCTGCATACAGCAAGAGTACAAGTGGTGCAAACACAAGAAACAAAGAGACTCATTCATTTGCCAAATATTTCTTCCCAAATAGCATGAATGAAACAGACTGTTGCTTAAGTATTGTTTCCCAGTTAGTGCTGAGTGTCCATTTACTTGTTTCTCTTTTCATGCTTTAGTTTGTGGATCCAATTTGCTATCCAAAATGTGTGTGAACTAGTACAGTATTCACCAAAGGTTCACTTGGCAGCTGAGGAACATTTTGCAATAGTAAACTATTGATTTTACTCAAACTCGTATACATATTTACATCTATTACCTATCTATAGATGTCAAAATCTGACATGCATCAATACGATTCTCTTTACTTGGTTCACTACATGAACAGTGAACATGAGAACTGAATAGTTTTACTTTTTAAATATTTAATTAGCTAAATATTTAAAATAGTACTTTTATTTAAATAATTTAGATCTAGATTCTTATTTTTACTAGTTTTAACTTGAAGCCTACATTTTAATTTTGTTAGATGATATTGCATATTTTAGAAGAAAACTATGAAATAATTTTAATTTTTTGCATTCTATTTAATTTATATTTCTGATGATAATGTATTCAAATTGTATACAATTTAAAAATAACTACACTTTAATTTCTATTGCAATGAAGATATATTCAAATTATGTGCAATTTAAAATTAATTATAATAGAACATAAATCAGAAAAAAATCTTGATTACAGTTAAATAATTAGTGGTTGTGCTGAAATGAAGACAAAAATAAACTTGATACAATAAATATATAACTTACAAATTTCATATGCCTTTATTTTATTACCCCCAACTTTGCCAGCTCATCAACAAAACATCCATATCTGCACAATAATAATTAAATTCATCTGACATTTTGGTTACTTCCAATTATATTAAAACCATAGCTGAAACATATTTTTAAATTATTATCATTTTAAAGCTATGTCAATGCAAAAGGATAAAACATTTGTATTTGACAGTTTGCTGGATTTATAATTGTTAAATATTTAAATTACTGGGAAACAATAGTTTATCATGCAACAATCTATTTTATTCATGCTAAAAGGGAACGATTTGATCAATCAATTATCTTCCTTAAGTGATATATGGGGCCTCCATATGTTCTGTTTCCTCTGGCCCTGCAAACATTAGCAGTGAACAGGGTCTGAATATGCTTTCAAAAGACAGGGAGCATGTGACTGGTAAATGGACAGCTAATTTTCAGGTATTCTTATTTTATTCATTCGCTAGGTCTGCTGTAACAAAGTGACACAAACTGGGTGGCTCCAACAACAGATATATACCATGTCACAGTTGTGGAGGCAGGAAGTCTGAGGTCAAGATGTCAGCCAGGTTGATTTCTTCTGAGGGCTTTGAGGGGAAAACCTGTTCTAGGATTCTCTCCTTGGCTTGCAGATGGCCATCATTTTTCCCTGGGTCTTCGTATAGTCTCCCTCAGTATGTGTGTATGTCCAAATTCCCACTTCTTACTCGATTAGGGTCAGCCATGTTCCTTTGTGCCTACCCTAAGGGCTTCATTTTAACTTAATTATCTCTGTAAAAGACCCTATCTCTAAATACAGTCACATTCTGAGGTACTGGGGGTTAAGACATCAACATATGGATTTGGGGACAGGGCACAATTCTGCATATACTAACTACACACAGATATGAAGAGGCTTGCCCTGTTTTGTTTTGTTTTGTTTTCCTATGGGATTGAATTCTGTTGTCCATAAATACTTGGGCATTTTCTGCAAGACAATTAATATACAACAAGTGGTTTTAGCCACAAAGGACAAAAGTTATATAACATGATCACTTTTTCTGGGTTCACATTGACTCTCATGTCCTTAAAATCATCAACAAAATTTTATATGATAAAAGCTCAGCTAATAGATGTAATGTGGCATTCTCCGCAAAAAATCTATTTTTGCTGTGCTTGACAGAGGAAGTAGTTCTCTTCAACTTCATTAAGTTTTAGCAATGTTCCATTTTTTTGAGTCTTATGCAATTACTCTTCAAGGTAATAAACATGAGTCATTCTTTTATGATTGCTAATCTATTTTTATGTATCTGCAAAATATATAGTTGATGAACTTTAGTAAAATCTGAAGTGAAATCCCTTGAGGCCATTTTCAGATGATTTTGCTACAAACTTCAGTGAGTAGCAATCCAGTTAGCTCAGCATACAGTGTGTTCCCCTTTAAAATAGATGGGCTAATGAGAAGCATGTCTGTGCTGGCCTAGTATAATGGCCTGGCCTCAAAAACTGGTTGTTAAAACAAACTACGCACCATCCAAGACCTAACTGCCAATGATTCAGTGGTGTAACATAGCTTAATTGAATATACTTTCAGCTTGGAAAAGGTAAATAGGAAACAAGGCAGCAAGAATAAGCATGTCTGCAAATATGCCATCTAATTCTGTTTCTGGAAGAAATCCAGGAGATTACAGGATTAAGCAAAATCAGATAATTCAACCAGTGTTCTCTTCTGAAGAAATGTTCTATCCCACGTAATCAGTAAACAATTGAACTACTTATGGGTTCTACTGGGAACTAAACATTAGGCTGACAATTCTGGCAGCAGAAAAATTTGGTCTCCAAAATGCAATCCCAAATACTTCTTTTTAGAAGAGCATCCTCTAGTGTCTTTCTCTATCATATTTCTACCAAATAGTATGTATATTTGCTCTCCAAATCATACTTCTCTTCTACATGATATTGTATTTTATTACATACATGTCTACCTCCCCTCTTTACTGTAAATCACTACTCTTCATTGTAAATCACTAATGAAAACTCATTTCCTAACCTTTTATTTTAAATTCCCAATCATAATGTGTTACACAATTTAAAAACGGGATAGGAATGGAATGAAAATGAATTTTAAATTTTAAAGTCAGAGAATAAAAAGGGTCTTCAAGAAGCCAACTTACTGAATTCCCCATTTGCAGGTAACTGGACATCTTTACTAGTGACAAGAATCCCATACAAACCCAGAAACATACAGAGAAGTGCCATGAACCTTTAAAAAATGTTTTTTAATGTATAAGCCTATTGCTAATGGCACATTCTCTCAATAGTGACATTCACTGTGGCCACAAGTGTGTCAATGTATATTTCTCTTATCAATGGAAAGTAGAGAATTGGTAGCTGGGTATCAGTTCTCTGTCCTTTGGTCCCCATATCACACAGAAACCTAATACCCACTCAGTCCCAATCCTCTGAATCAATGGTCATTTTTCAGAAGTGTTATGTCAATAGGCACTTGAATACCCAGGGTGCTTTGAAATTAAGATGTCAAAAGTGTTCTTCTTACTTTAGTTACTTTATTTATGATTACTGACTATTACCATGGGCTCATGCTGATTGAGACATATATTTATATATTCAGATTCAGGTTAAAATTTTGTACATATATGTATCCATTTTCTGTATGTGTCAATTTTCCATATTCTATTCCACTAACAATTTTCACAATTCCTTAAGAGCAAAGTCTATTCTTCATCTTATTTCCAAAATTCCCAGAAAGCGTCTGACACATTAATAGGTGGTCACATATACCTATTTGAGTTTGGAAATCCATAAAAAATGATGTTCTTGATGGCACCTCATAAAGACTAGTTTATTTTTTACTCTGAGGGCTTTACATTCCAGTTTCCCTGTTTTGTAAGAGATTCTTCTTTATTTACAGCCAACTGAAATTCCTCTTGCTTTAATGTAAACCAGTTTTCTCATTTACATATTCCTGGACAAAGGAAACATTAATGTAGCATCCCTCATTTGTGCATAAAACCTTTTGACAATCAATTCTTATTTCTAGAGTTTGACCTTCCCTCCATAACTCTGCCATCTATTATCAGAAAGTGGCTTCAATTACAAGTGTGTGTGTGTGTGTGTGTGTGGTAGGGGTAGTGTATTAACAGAGATGGCAAATTAAATATTATTTAATTCCACTCGAGAAACCCATGAGTTATGCATCATGTTCTATGCCTAGCATGGGCACAGACCCATTCTTAGAAACAGAAGGGGATGCTGACAAATCACAGTGCCCTCTAGTAAACTGAATGTGAAAACTAGCTACTAAAACATTAAAAAATAGGAATACCAAACAAAACCAGGGCATAAGACAAAAATCCCTACTAAAGTTTACTAGGAATTTACTACACTGTAATCCAAACAGATATGTGTAATCTATTTTTTTTTTGTAGCTGATGTAACTGGATGTAGGAAAGTATACCAGGAACTGTGTGTGTGTGTGTGTGTGTGTGTGTGTGTGTGTGTGTGTGTGTTGGAGGGCAGACTGGAAATTCTTGGCAACTGAAAAGATCTAGATTTGTTTGATGCCAAGATATGCTTTCCCACTATATTTGCTGGTAATTATCATATGCTTAAATCTTTGGAAAAATACCACTTCCCATTAGACATGCTAGATACCACCTCCCATTAGACATGCTAGTTATCATCTTCTCTGCTACTTACCAATTTGAGGAACCTAGGTTAAATTTTCTAAACTTGAGCTATCCCATCCCTTAAAGGAGCGTAACAATACCTCCTAGGACTGCTTTAAAGATTAAATGGATAATTTCTACAAGCACCTGGCAAATGGTATTTTAATAAATATGGGTTAATTTTCTTGGCATAATATCTTTGGCATTGTAAAAACCTCCAAAATATTGGTGAAATATATGATTGAATAAAAATATACTGAAGAATATACTTTTTTTAAAGAATAATTTAGGAACAAGCGTTTATATAGGAGCCAATCTGAAAGAGCTCCCAATAGTCAAATATAAAATAATTTGAGCAAAAAATCACGTGATACTGTATTCTAACACAAAGTATAAGATAAATATGAGGCTATACTGATATAAATAATGATAGAGCAAATAAATAAATGGGGGAGAAGAGACAGATCTTTCTTATGAAAGAATTCCAAATTAACTATGTAGATAGATACTCTCCCTCTACTATTTAATCCTCCCTCCCAGTTGAGAGTGGCTGGATTTCGAATTTAGTGACTCTTATAAAGAACATAGTAGGGAAAGGGGAAAAATAATCACTTCACAGTAGGGAAATGTGGGAAACACGTCTTAACCAAATCATCAAGGTTAACCTCACCAGTGATAAGTCACATTGATATCATATGTTCCCTATAATGTGATTAATGTGATGAGAGGGACATTTCACATCTGTGGTGTTTGTCACAAAAATCCATAAGCCCAGCCTGACCATGAGAAAAATATGAGGGACACTTTTCAAAATACCTGACTAGTATTCTTCAAAACTGGTAAGGTCATGAAAACAGGGCAAGTCTGAGAAATTGTCACAGATCAGGGGAGACTAAGACATGACAAGTAAATGCAGTGTGGTATCCCGGATTCGACCCTGGGACACAAAAAGGACATTAATGGAAAAGCTTGTGAAATCCAAAAAAAAAAAAAAAAAGTCTATAAGTTAGTTAGTAGTATTATACCAATGTTAATTTCTTAGTTTTGACAAGTGTGGCACAGTCCTATAAGGTGTCAACATCAGGAGAAACGGAGTAAAGGATATAGAAATTCAGTATCACCTTTGCAACTTTTCTGTAAATCAAAAATTATTCCAAAATGGAAATTTTATTTTATTTTTTTAAAGATTTTATTTATTTATTTGACAGAGAGAGACACAGCGAGAGAGAGAGCACAAGCAGGGGGAGTGGGAGAGGGAGAAGCAGGCTTTCCGCCAAGCAGGGAGCCCGATGCGGGGCTCGATCCCAGGACCCTGGGATCATGACCTGAGCTGAAGGCAGACGCTTAACGACTGAGCCACCCAGGCACCCCTGGAAATTTTATTTTAAAAAGAAACCTTTATATGTAGCATCACTCTTTCTTTATTAACTAGTTTCAAGCACAAAGAAAATCCACACAAGAACCTGAAATCCTGCCTCTTCCCCTGGTTCATCTGTAATATTGCACTACAGTGTTAAGTGAAGTTGTAAGGCTTAATCAACTCAAAAAGCAACATTATAAAGCTCTTTGAAATCCCAAGATGAAAGGAAATTATATAAGTATGTAAATAAAGTCTTAGCTTGGCCATTCAGAAATGTTCCTGGGTACATGAGGTCTAAATAAGAGATGGATCTTTGTAAGCTGTTTTCTCTAATCAAATTCATTCTGCCTAGAACTGTGAGCACACAATGCCAAAAATAAAACTGACTACAAATAGAAAAATCCAATCAATTTGATTATTTAGCATCATGTATCATGTAGTCCCAGCCAAAAAATGTCCTTTTCCCTGCTGATTTCATCTGTGTTTTTGCTTTTTACTTTTAAAGTACTGGAATTTAGACTGCATGCAGAAACAGAAAGATATTTTGCTGTCCATGTGAAAACTGACAGGCAGCACTTTGAACGTATCTTGAGGTTGTCTGGTTGCTGGTCTGTCAGACATTCTGCCCCTCTGCAGAAATGATGCAATTCAGCTGGAATGACTGGATTGTCTTCATGGGAGTTCTATATTTTTTGACAAATTTCCTAGCTCCTAATACTCAGGGCCATCATTGGGTAATATTTAACAGGGGCAATGTTCCACTCTCTGTGGATCCTAGAGATTCCCTTTGACACCCGCCCACCAGTCTTGGCCCCAGCCTTTGACCTTCCACATCATCAAGTTTGAATTTTTGGTTTTAATTGATGAGTGAGCTTGTAGTAGTTTGACGTATACGGTTAAACACAGCCTGTAGCTACATCTATGTCAAAATTATATTTGATTTTGTCAGCGCAAAGTGATGGTCAATTTGGTGAACAAAAGTTTTAGTTCAATTATTGACCAATCTGTCCAGCTTGTATTGTTGGTTTTGTCAGAAGGTTGATTCCACTAATCCAAAACAGAATTTAATTAGGAAGTCTTCCTTTCTTGGTCTCAAAATACTTAGTTATAAGTCAGTTCATATAATAAAGAAAGCATGGGCTTTAGAGTTATACAGATCTTCCTGATAATTTTATGAACTAGCTATGTGACCTTGGCAAGCCACTTAACCTCTCTGATCCTTAATTTCTTTTTCTGTAAAATGATAATTAAAAGTATCAACCCTACATAGCTATTGTGAGGATGGAATAGATTTAAATATGCAAAAGCACTTAGCATGATGCCTGATTCAGTAAGTTTCCTTTTGACATCAAAGTGACGTTAGAGACAGTGGTAACATTCCAAGTAGCTCACAAGAAAAAAACTAGATAGCTACACTATATATGCCTGTCTCAATGAAGAACATAAATTAGAAGAAAAAGTATTGTTGTCATATTCCTAATCTTACATAGGACATTTTCAAAATGAGGGATCAAATTTGTGTTTCTACATGAAATCTAAATATCTTGATTGTTGGTACTTTAAAAGAAAGTATGTTTAATGATGAAAACTGAAAGTACATGGATTTTTTTCTCATGATTTTTGTGTTTATCTAACAAAAGTCTTTTTCCAGGCATTATGCTGGGCCCTGGAAGTAAGAAAAACAAAATAAAACAAAAAACAGTGAGCTAATGAAGATGGGTAAACTGTCCTCTTGTCGACAATCTAGTGGGGGAGATATTTAAGAACAGATTTATAATTTGAGGCTGAGATAATGCGTCTGAGCTGCATGGGTGAGAATGATAGGGACGAGGATTTCCCTGGATGATGGACACAGAAGAAGGTTAGGGTAGGGAATCAGGAAGGGTGCTCATCTATGAGAATGATCTATGGGATGAAATATGAACTGAATTGTGATTGGAGAAAACAAATAAGAGGATTTGTTTGTGCTTCCCATGAGGGAATGAGCCAGAAGGAGAAAGAACGAAATGGTGAGGAAGAGATACTGTTTCCCTTCATGATGGGGAAACATGGGAGGAGACTGAGTGTCACCAGCTCTTTGATGGAGAGACCTGTATTTGTGAGACTGGCATTTACCGCCAAGAAATGAATACAAAGGTAGTGGATCCCAGAGCAATATATAGGTATAGATCCAAATGCAGCATGCCTGGACAGCAAGAATGTTAGCAACAGGGCTACACCAAAAACCATGAGCTTTAAGAAGGAGAGTTTAAAGACAACAACCTGAAAAAGGATTTTTCTTTACCTGACAAATGCTTCAAACCTTGGTAAGTAACCCGGAATTTTCAATAAGCCCTATTGATATAAGGAATGAGTCACTCTTGCCTAATAAGTGAAAAGAATGAAGTTTTAGAAAAGCAATCAGCCTTCCCCAGCTTGAATGGTTTATTTCACAACTTAAAGTTTAACATTAAACAAATATAACTCGAGTCACAATGCAACGATGATTGATGTTTTTCATCAACATCCAATTATCATACCATCAGGCATTGTTGTCTGGGCCAAGTAAAACATAGAGCACGCATCTAGAAAGGGTTATTCCTATACCTTTCCAAAACAACTTGCAGGATAGAACTACACTTACTGCATCTCTAACTTGTTAGATCATGTCACAGGGAACCTCTACAAGTGAATTTGGGTGTTGTGTTATCACCTGTGCTTTCCAATGAATATTAATTGCTTTTGCCATTTGAGGTTAAAAAGAAAACACCTTTCATTTAGTTATTCCATTAGAACAATCTGTATCTGCGTGCTCTTTGTCTTTTGTTAGCTGTGAAGGCAGCCACTTAGGTGCTGAGCATGATGTCAGGCTGTAGTGTGAGGTCTTGCAGGAGGTGGCTGCGAACTGAAGGGATTTCAGAAAAACAAAAACAAAATAAAAACATCCCTTTGACAGGGCTTCAAAGGAAGCCATCACATTCAGGAACAACTCTTCAAGAAAACACAATCACTTCCCATTTTGTTCTGGGCTAAGCCAGGGGTTCAAAAGAGGAATGATGGATGATTTGGAGGCCACTGTAGTAAAAACGCCTCACGTTTTCACAGGGATGCCTTTTGTCTCAGATCGCTTTGCAAGCAGCTCCCTCAAAGAGGCAGGAAGCTTTCTCACCACTTCTGAAACTATTCTCCTTTGGGGAGGCAGCAACAGCTGCTTCACCATCAGCAGTTACTTGCTGAGGAACACAAAGAATGCACCTTCTTTCTGAAACTGCAGGGAGGGCTGAGCATTGAAATGTAATTAATTGCTCAAATTGGAAGTTGGCCAGAACCCCAAGGCTAACAATGTATACTTACAGGGGAGAAAATAAAAGCTTTAATGAACTTAGAAAGAAGGGATCTAAAAATTATATCAAAACAGACAACACAACATACCCTGCCATGGCTTACTTGAGCAGGGAATGGCCTGATGGGAGGAGGGAGGGAAAGAGGTGGGGTCTCTTGGAATTCTATCCACAGTGTGAATGAAATCACTCAGATGACCTTGCCCCATTTCTAAAAACTTGCCTCCACCTAGAATGATAATTAGGAAACAGATCTGGCTTGAATTTATTATTAATTTAATCTTAATCTCAGTAAAAATGGACAATTTCCTACTAAGGACATGAGTTCCTGTTTAAGTGGCCCCTTCCAAATCTCATGAAGAATCTGGAAGAATGTCAGAGGAGCACTCAGAGGCTTGAACCTTAGCCCTCGCCAAGTTAATCTCCCTCATCATTGAGGCCCACTGTGCACAGTAAATGAGAACAGAGGGAAATGGGCATCTAGCCATGGAAATTCAAATTAAATTCAATTCAGCCAACATTTGTGGGCAAAGTGGGTGCTAAGAGCTGCAGAGCATCATAAAGTGTATCCCAGATTTTAAAAAAAAATGTTAATGGGCAACTCAGGGCTTTGGAAGAAAGTAGAGGAAAAAGGGACAGCCAGTCTTTGACTTGAAACCCAGAGCATTAGAGGGAACCCAATATTAAGAGCACTGAGTACTCTGAAGAAAGGGGCTTAGAAAGCACAGCCAAATGCACCAAATATAGCACACAATGTTCAGAATTGCTGTTTCTGCATGAGCAGGACATGACAGCTGCCAAGTGGGATAGTGATTTCCTAATGGATGGACATGGCCTATGACAGAGGATCCGGGGCAGGAGAAAGTTAGCAGACAAGAACCTTGGAGATCATCATTCAGCCTTTCAACAAACACATATTGGGTGTCTACTATGTTACAGACATTATGCCGGATGTTAAGGTTTAATGATCAACATGATGGGCACTGCCATCTGGAAACTTAGTTCACAGGCAACAGTAAGCCAGCAAGGGATCTGTATTCATGGGCCAGGCTCTAGTTCTCCTTGGCAGGAAAATCAGAGGCCAACATTCAGGTCAGACTTCCCCACTCAAAACAATGACAGAATACAAATAAGTAACTAGGAGATATGACAGTCAGAGTCTACTAAATAAGTACTTTTCAAAGTTTCACAAAGCCAAGAAATACTCTTGCTTTGGTAAAGGGCAGAGAGGAGAAGGAGGTCTTCATTCTGATCAGTATATCTACATGCTTTCCTCTGGCCTCCTTGTAAACAAACCTATTTTGTCCTGGTTGAAGAATAAATTATCTCATGTAGGGATTAAACTATAAAAGTAATATCATGCTCTAATTCACAGATACTTCATTTGTTCCAAAAGCATCTACTATGTATTGGCACAGTGCCAGGTCTTTTAGATGACAAGATGAACATAATACAAGTCCTGCCCTCAAGAAACTTTTAGTCAATGGGAGAAGACAGACAAGCAGACTACCTATCACGAAACAATATAATAAATGCCTTAATTCCCGTTTCTTCCTCCACTTGCATCTTACTGGGATTCTGGTCCAGTGGACTCAAGATGGAATTTAGGTGCTAGAGGCCAGAAAATCATCACAGAGTTGAACTGAGGCAGAAAGATTCATTTCAGAGTGAAACTGAGTCAAAATGCTTCAAGTGATCCAAAGGCTAAGTGGTACTCTAAGATGAGGCAAAAAGTCCAAAACCTGTAATACTGCATGGATCTAGAATGAAGGAGAGCTTTCTCTGTGGTGGTGACAAAGAGAAGAACGCTGCTCAAAAAGTGAAAATATAGCTTCTTGATCTCTGGCTTTATAGGGAGAAGGAGCCCAGGCAAGTTTCAACAAGTCAGTAGAGGAAAAATTAAGTCAAATGCATTAAGTTCTGAGAACAGAAAGAGTGAGGGTGGCTTTAGTTGTGGTGCAGCAGGAGATGCAGGGCAGGGTGGGTCTGCAGAGGTATTAATAGAAGGAGTGATTGATTCTCTAAGAATGAGCAGGAGTTAACCAGATGTAGAGAAGAACATTCCAAAAAGAGGCAACCCCCCCCCCCACCCCGGTGAAGACATGGCAGCTTCTGAGACCCTGTCACAGTTGGCTTGATGGTTGGACTTTGCCGGAACAGCTGCAGGAGAGGAGGTTAAACCGGAAGGCAGAAGTCAGATAAATGTTATTTTCATCTTAACTCTTTAATGGAGGAGATATATGGAGAAAATGTTCCTGTTTACATTCTTTGGATAGTTGACCTATAAATCACAAACTTAAAGATTCAGGGATATTGCAGAAAACTACCCAATAAAAATTATTTTTATTGACTTCCTCAAAAATTAGTTTCTATTTAGCCCACCCTAAGTCAATTAGAATTATTTGTGTCTTGCTAACAGTCCAATTTCTTCTTCCTTTCTTAGGAAAGCACTAAATCTGCTTTGTTCAGTTAAAAATAAACACTTAGCCATTTTCATGCCTCCTGATGAAATTACAGCCCTTTATATGATCCTGGTACTTAATCACTATTAAATATAAATTTAACTGCTGAGGGTTTAAGTTGCCTGGCTTTCATTTTCAGATCTTCAACCTCTCATATATTTATTTTCTCAGATTTCCTGACTTAGAAATTACATGGGATAGATTTAGTCATTAGCCACAGATTAAAGATTTGCCACAAGATACTTAAGTCCTTTGTAGGCTAACATTCAGTTGCTGGCTATTTATGGGATTAATCTTTAAACTAAACAATCCAACATGAGGTGGCACTCAGTTTCTGTCCCATTGTTTAAAAAATTATTTGGGTGCTTGTTGTGGTGATATATAAAATACTGTTCTTAATTATAAAAATCCCATCTCTGGATCAATCTGTCCCCAGATAACATTAGTTTCATCTCTATGCACGTTCATTTAAACATCACCAAGTGCACAACCACATAAAATTACTGATTAAACTTTTGGAACAAGCAGCTGAGATCATTTGGTGCTAATAGTAGCCAAGGCAGAGATTTGTGTTATACAGAGCAGGAAACTGTGAGCACTTTTATCAGGCCTATTTATTGTTCAGCTTAGTTTATAGTCTTTATTCTGGGTGAATTAATAATAATCCTCTAGAATGACAGAACACCTTTCTTATGAGAACACAAAGCATTCTCTCATACCTTCTCTAATTCATTTTGCAACATCTCTGTAAACCAGGAATGGTCAGGTATTCAGACAGGAAACCAAAGCAGACGCTAAATGACTTTCCCCGTGACATATGGTTAGCCACAGACAGAGCCCTAATAAGAATGTGAGTCCCATGACATCAAGGTCAGTGTTGATGCCATCAGACTGGTGGTTCTCAAAGGATGATCTGTGAAGGCTCTCAGCTTATCCACAGGCTGTGGGCTATGAAGTTAGTCAGCTGCCATGCCTGAAACATTTCCACTCACTGTTACTGTTAATGTTATACAATGAATGTCTGGGATGTGACAATAGCTATAATGTTGCTGGTGTGAGGGCTTCCATCTTGCAAAAACAAAGAAATACAGTCCTTTCCCTGAACCTTTCTTCTTGGGATACTATTCTACTATTCCAATTCATTTCTATCTCTCTTTCTCTTTCTTTCTCTTTCTTTCTTTCTTTTTCTTTCTTTCTTTCTTTCTTTCTTTCTTTCTCCTTTCTTTTTCTTTTTCTTTCTTTCTTTCTTTCTTTCTTTCTTCCTTCCTTCCTTCCTTTCTTCACTTTCTCTCTTTCTCTCTCTGTCTCTATCTCTCTTTCTTTCCTCCATCAAGAACGGATGCCTGGGTGGCTCAGTCGTGAAGCGTCTGCCTTTGGCTCAGGTCATGATCTCAGGGTCCTGGGATCGAGTCCCACATCGGGCTTCCTGCTCTGTGGGAAGCCTGCTTCTCCCTCTCCCATTCCCCCTGCTTATGTTTCCTCTCTTGCTGTGTCTCCCTCTGTCAAATAAATAAAATCTTAAAAAAAAAAAAAAAAAAAGAACAGGACTAAGACATGCAGGCTGCAATGCTGGCACATCTTCAAACTAATAATTTAAATATTTCATACTATTTAGTGTGGAATGGGAAACACTGATTTTCTATTAGTAAAAACATTCTAGAAAAAACAGATACACCTAATAATTCACTTCAACTGACTGACATGGATTTGGTTCTTGTTCTCCAGTTTTATTTTTGCAATAATTGTCCAAATCAGATGACTTCTTAGGTAACATACTAAAGAATTTGAGATTTAGGCAATAAAATAAATTACTTGTTCCCAGTAAACAACACCACACCCATACATTATTCAGTTTCAGAGTTCAGCTGACTATAACTATAACTGCTGAATTAAAAGACCGGTAAACTCTCGTATGTGTGCTACAAAAGTACTAAAACAAAACAAAACCAAAAAAGAGACCAATCACAATATATGAGGGACAAGTTCTAATTTTTCACTGGAGGGCACAATCCACTTTGGTAAGAGGAGAGTGGGACTAGTTTCCATTTTGCTAGTTATATAAAGAGTCCTGTGTAGCGTCTGAAATTGCTGGCACCATATTTCTGATTTTTTCCATAGATCTGTACATCTGCAGCCCTAACCTTTTTCAGAGCTCCAGGCTCACTTTCTAATTGCCTGACTGAGAAATCCTTGTGGGGGTCACTTCTCTACATCAAACTCTACAGATGCAAATCAACTTAGCATCTCTCCTCCAAAGCTTGACTTCCAGCTGATGGCATGAGACTCAAAAATATTTCTTTCCCTGAAATCTCCTTCTGCATTTCTATGATCACTAACCTTCATTTGTTTACTCCTTCATTCACTAGTTCATTCAAGAGTCCCCAAGCATGATTTTAGTCACTAGGAAACCAGAGAACCTCAGGAAATTGCCTAATGAGCAATGATAGTTATAATAATCCAAAAATTATAATTATTACAGTGCTACACCCTAGCTCTGTTACCTCTTCCCTGAACAAATGTAATAATCCTTTACAGGTTCCTTTTCTCTTGCCTCAATCTGTCTATCCTGTTCCTCCCCTTAATCAATTCTATTCACCTCTATAAACAGATTACTTTTCTTAAATCATCATCTCAAAAATAGCCTGTGAATTTCCACAGCCAATGAAATAGCTCATATTCTGCAGGGTATGTAGAGAACAGAGCCCTCACTTGCACCTGGGGGAGCAGGGTTTAAGACTGAGCCCCACCACTGGTATGAGGGTGACAGTGCCATTTACTACCCTGTGCTTGAGTGGCCTCACTTGTAAAATGAGGCAACCAGATTAAAAATATATGCATTTCTAATATCCTTTCCAATTTTGAAACTTTATGCTTCAGTCAATGGAGAACTGCTCCAGTTACAGACAACTTGCTTTTCCCAAGCAGGCCCTGTTCCTCTGCCCCAGCGTCCTGACTCTAAAATGTCCTTCTTTACTCCTTTTCTTTTCCACTAAAAACCATGCACATCCTTTATGGTTTTGTTCAAATGTCACCTCTTAATCCTCTGACTATAAGTGAGATGCTCTTTTGAACTCCCCTACGCCTTTGTACCTACCATCTTCTTAAATTTACCAAGTATTCTATACTTAAAGTGACTTTACAGCTCACACACTCTAAGTCAGATGTGAAGAAATGTAATTTAATCACAAGCCTCAGTTTCTCTGAATAGCAATGGAAAAAAATACCCATTCTAGGTAACATAGTCGATTTTTGTTTGAAACTTAGTTTCTTGGAATTTATTAGGTCTATTTTGAGGAACATGCGTTCTTAGTTATCCCCCAGCCCTGTATCTTCTCTTTTCTCCCCAGGGAGCTTCTCAGCATCAGGAGTCCTAGAAAACATCCTGGTGGCAGGGCTGGGAGGCCCTGGCATGTGTACGGTCCTCAGTTCCTCACTGGTCCCACAGTGTTCAAATTGTGATTTACTCTTCTCTTTATCCTATATTACAATCTAACCTTAGCAATTTGTATATCTTCTGCCATATTTTTATATCAATTTGTTAGATGTTGATTATTCTCTTTTTTCTTATAGAAGAGAGAAGGAAAGCAGGTATACAGAACAGGCAGCGTTTAGGAAATGGAGTTAAACTCTGTTTTATAGCTAGAAATTATGAATATTTATCACAAGAAGATAAATTTGAAAATTAGGAGAAATTTCACTAGGATTGAACAAATTATAGTGTTTATATGATATGGAGGGTTTAAAATCTTAAATCATATTTACAAAAGTATCATATCTAGGCCTTAGAAAGTTTATCAATTAAGATTTGTATGCAAGTTAGAAAAAAAAAATGCTAGATTGCTTTAAGCAAAAAGGATCCTGTTATCTCATGCAACAAGCACTGTGGTGATGGCAGTCTATGTAGGGCAGTCTAGCTCAATGACAGAATCTAAGAACCAGGCTCCTTTTATTCTCCAGCCTCAGCATCCTTGCTCCATCCTCATATTTGCATGAGTGATGCTATACTTCCAGGCATCTTGTCCTCATCCTAGACAAGAGAAAGATAAAAGATGCTTCTCCTAGAGGATTTTTGCCTGTTCATTCAGGAAGAAATGTTCTTACTAGAGACTTCCAGCTACATAACATTAGCTAAGGATATTCTACAAGTCCTCTCCACCTCCCTGTAACTGGAAGAGTCAGAGAGAGTGAATGCTTTAATTTTCTTGCCTCTGTAATCAAAAGACACAAGGAGAAAAGAAGCATGTGAAGCAATAGCCTGACTGGTTTTTGTACTGGTCAGAATATATCTCAGATAGAGTGCTCAATTTTGAGCACCTTCTTCAACAAGAAACAGATGACCAAACAGCTGTTGCTGAAGAGAAAAATATTTAACCTGAAGAAGAGGAAGCTACATAAAACAGCAATGCTGGTCCTGAAATGTTTGGAAAGCTATCATGAGATTTGTTTTGTGTTGTTCAAAAAGGTGGATCCAGAATCAAAGAGTGAGTCTTACTGGAGAGCATTTTATCTTAGAGCACCCTCGTTTCCAAGAAAAATAAACTTAATCAAATCATATTAAGATAAAATTAGTTAATGATGATCACACAAAAAAATATCATGGAGCATGAGGTATAGCAGGTATCACAGGATCTCGAAGCCATCAAGCAGCGTCTCTCCTCCCTCTCTCCCACTTTGCACATTTGCAGCACTGATCTCTCTCCATATATCAGTTCTCTGTTAAACTCATCTTTTTGCTCATGGCCCAATCTTTTTGCTCATGGCCCACCTAAAGTGTTCCAAAAGGATGAATTCCTACACCTTAAAAAGTTGCTTTCTGGTCTCAACTTCAGATTTCTGGAGAGGAAAATACTTCACTGGACCAGCAAAAGTCATATGTCCTCCCTGGTTCTATCAGATGTAATTAAGAAAAATATGGATACACGAAACACAGGGCTATCCTTATTTAAACTTTGACAAGACAAATTCTCTAAGAAGACTTGTAGACAGAAAAGAAGTCACGGGCATATCAAGTAAATATTCCAGTGTCTGCCCTCTGCCATTCATCTTACTTGCTGTCAGATTACTTTTTCTGAAAGACAGTTTCGTTTACATCGTGTATCCACCTATTTACAACTTTCAATGACTAGACTGCCTATAAAATACTGCCTGGCACTCAAGGTCCTTCGCAATGTGGTCCCAATGCACTTTTCTAATTTGATTTTTTACAATTCCTCTTTCTTTCTAAGTAGAGCTATTCTGTCCTTTCCCCTATACAGGCTGGCTTGCCCAGGACAGTCCAAGTTTGGTCTGTTGCTTAGGTATAATTATTAAAAGTGACCCCTTTACTTACCAACATGTCCTGATTTAGATGACAAAGGAATGGTCCCTCTATGTAGAGGCCCATCCCCTTATCAACTTTAAACTCCCAAAGCCCAACTGTTCCTCAACATCCAGAAAAAAATACCAACTTACTTTTACATAAAGCCTCTTCTAACTTATTAAGGTCAAAATAATGCCTCCTTCCTCTTTACGTCTATTGTATTTTATTTGCTTCTCTTTATCATACTGGACATTTCCTATATTTTATTATAATCGAAACTTCTTATTATCTTTGTGTTCACTCGGAGGACTCAGATTATTAATTATATGATTATCTTGATTTGGTTAGGAGGTAAAACCAAGGAATGTGTTCAGCTAATCTAAGTGGTTATCACACTGCAGAAATGCAGTAAGAAAAGCAATGCTAAGAAAACACAATTGTATGGATCAGTAGAATCAACTAAAAACCAAATTTTAACATTAACTCAGTGGCTGCTATAGAAAACTGAAACAACACCCCAGCACACACACACACACACACACACTTTTTTTGTTACTTTCACTCTCAACCTCCTATTAGCTTGGGAGAATGGCTGACACATCAGCTAATACAAGAGAGGTGGCTGGGCTGGGCATGGTGGTAATTCTGGGTGCAGTTCTTGCAAACAACCACCTCAGACTCTCTTACCTTTATTTGCAACCTCCTTTCTGGTGCCCAGTTCTAAATTCAGAGGGTAGGGGCTCTCAGGGCAGACAGGTCTGGAGTCAAACCCCAGCTTTGTCACCGCTAGCTCTATGTCCAGGGCTTATTCTCTGGAAGCCTGTTTTTTTACTCATAAAATAGAGTGTTACCATGCAGATTCCATTGGGATCCCACAGATCCCTAAAATAGATAGCATGTGTAATCTGCTTTGCACAGTATGATTCTATAATTATATTTTTATCATCATATGGTTTGAATTCCAGGGAGCACTGATTGCCAGGGTTTCATAAAGCTACAAATACATTAAGCACTGCTGATAGTTGGAGTAAATAATGTCTCACATGCATAAGGGCCATTATTTTTTAAAGTATTAAATATAGTAAAATAGGAAATATATAAGTATTTTTAATACAGTTAATTTTTATTATTATTTTCTCTAGCAATATACTAAAATTCTTAATTGTATCAGATGACTGGCCAGGAGAGTTCAGATGTTAAAAGTGACTCCATTTTTGAAAAGGGTAGTAGTTCCTGCATTCACCAGAAGGGCTTTCCAATTCCTAATGGACCCTTTCCAAGGAGAACTTTCATTTAGCTGGTCTCTATGACCAGCTATTCTCCATGACATATATGCTTAGCTCCACTGGCTCCAGCAGGGCTGGGCACTGCGGCTGGGCCAGCACCTGTGACCAAGTGTTCCAGAATCTTATACTGGATGTGAGAGTGGGAACTGCTTGCCCATGAATTGTGAGACAGGAACTGAAAGTGTAACCAGGCAAAGAACTCAAGAAGTGTCAAATCCAATGCTTATGCAAATGTGCTGTCAATTAAAAGTTGTCGGGCAGGAAAGGAAAGTTCAGGTACAAACTCAAGTAGATGCAGCTTAGGGGACCCAGGAGAGACAGTGTTCAAAGAAGAGGCTACGATCTATGGCTGGGAGTCATCCCTGCCCTGCCTCAACTGTCTGTCTAGTGGAGGTCAAAGCACCTGAAATCTCAATGAGTGAACACAGATTCTCTGCTACAGCCAACCATGCCATGTCTTTCATGCAAACATGTTCTATCCTTGACTTGAGCAACAGCACTTGATATACAAAAGTAAAGTCTGACTCAAATTATATCCCACATAACATCTAGAAGAGTGTCTTGCATATATTAGATGCTCAAGACATATCTGTTAATTATTAGCACTGTTTAGCACTGGAGCAGGCTGGCTACTCTGATGGTAAACATTATATCCCTGGAGGTATTTAAACAATGTCTCATTAACAACTGTGTATTGCAAATTAGAAAAAGTTTAATAAAACATCTGTTAGTCAGGCCATAGAAGAATTAGACTTGAAGACATCTAGAATTGCTTCCAAACCCAGGAATCTTTATGATTCTATATCCTGAGGTTAACATCTATAGTTCTATGACAATGAAAATTTTGACTCAGAGTGATTAAATGGACAATATTTTTGAAAACAGAATTCAAGCAATATTCTGCTTGGTGGAAAGATTTTTTTTCAAATTTCCTATGTATTTAAAAAATTGTGTAATTGCAAATGCTCATTAGAATATAATTAAATAGTCTTCTTTCCCTAGTTACTAGTGTGTTCCAGGGTGCCACAATTATATGAGTAATTATGAAAAGGAAAATGTATTCCTTCAAAATCAAATTTACTTCATTCCTCTTAGTAAAAATGTCTTGGCAAACCTATGAAAATTATTATAGATACAGTGAAGCTCTTTGGGGAAAAGACATTAAAATAGGGAAGGGAGAAAAGAAAGGAAATCACATAATAGATGGAAATATTATATAATAATACTCCATACATGAAAATGCCTATTCTCATTTCCATAGAAAAAATAGAAGAATGCACAAAAATCTGTTCACCATCCATGGAGGTCCAAGTGTCTGAAGATGTTTTATGCACTTTGCCTTTTTATTGTACTCTGATTTTGGTTAGTTTATGGCTCTGCTTCAAGTTTACTTTTATGGAGATTAATGCAACTTATACAGTATATTTTATTTTATGATACACTTAACAATAAGTGGGTAGTAATTAAGGCTGTTTGAGATTGAGGAAAAATGCCCAGGAACTAAATACCTTAAAAAAAAAATGTGTTCTTTGAGTTTAATAGCATTTGAACTATTTAAGTAGCTTAAATTAAATTAAAGTTAATAGAGTTTAATTAAAGTTACAGTCAAAAGAGAAATATTCTTTCTTAAGAAAGTTATTCTGAGGTCATGGATATTTTTTTTTTTTGATTCTCTGTGAAGAAACAGCTTTTGGTTTTTAGGAGTCTTCAGGATTACTGTATAGTCAAAGGCTCAAGGATTAGCTACATTGTGTGAGAGATAAAGAGTATTCCACTTTCACAGGAAAAATTTCTTACAGAAAACCCCAGTGTGGGTGTGCAGAAATTGTTAACATGGCAGCCCAACCAGATGTTATTTTACCTTCTATGTTTAAACATGTACCAAAAATGGCTGGCATAAGGTAGAAATGAAGAAGTGCCTCTCTAGCCAATCTTGTGCATAAGGATTGTCAGGGATGCTATTTCCTAAATCAGACAGGTACTGACTTGCTTAGGGTTTTTTGTTTGTTTCTCATTTGGATTGTGCAATGATGGACTTAGTTCTTGAGTTGGACGGCAACCTGCTTCTAAACAGCAGGGTCAGAAGAACTGATGAGATGGTAGGAGACCTGCAGAGCAACATGCGCCAGCAGAACGTGGCTGACGGTGGGCCACAGGGCCTCTGATAGGGCCAATCTTTTTAACATCATGCCCATTGTCAGGCTCCCTTTTTTTAACCTGTATTGGCATGCTTTTTCCAGATGTATGGATTGGCCTATGGGCCAAATACCCACTCCCATTCCCTTAATAAATCAACTTTGAATGTTCTTTAAAAATTAAATTTTAAATATCTAAAGCAACAATGTTGAATTGATTCTTTAAATGCAGTTTAATATTTGTCTTTATCTTTACACATAAAATACACAATTTTTGATAAAAATAAAACCTCAAATTAGTCACACACACACACAGAAAGGTTGGGAGGTAAGAAAAGAAAACTCACAACATAGAAGAATAAGGATGATTCAACTATGAGCTGAACTCCTTTTTGTCTCTTCGTCTTGGCTTAGATTAAATGAAGCTGGAGTGATGCTAATCGACATTGTTGCGTCCATGGAAATAATAAAGGAATGACATAAAGTCTAATCTTCTATGCATGAAATCCAAACTACTTAGCTCTACTTTTGACTTTGATTTGTTTATAAATATATCTAAAATTTCTTTTGTAATCATTAGTACAACAAATGTTGCGTAGCACTTGACACAATGCAGCTGCTGAATTATAAACGAAAAAATTAATTAATCAGTGAAAGAATATGTTTCAGATGTCTTCAGTTATTTGCTTAAGATCCCAATCAAAGCTGAAAGCCTCTTTGGGGTTATCATGTGAATATTATCATAGAACAATTCTCTCATTTCTTAGAAGAAAAAAAGTACTGACTTCTTTTAACCTAACATTATTCTTAAATTATAAAACAGACCTTTAAACCCTTCAATTACTTTAAGAGAAAACAATTTCAAATGTGATTTTTCTGGTGACTTGGGTTTTTTATATTATTCTTTTGTCTACCTTTTTTAGAAAATGAATCATGATTGAAGTATCTCATTGTCCAAGTCACTATGAATGGTGTTGTGCAATATAAAAAACATAAAGAAACACACAGTTGACTTTCGAACAATTGGGATGCCAACCCCCTGCACAATTCAAAACCCCCAGTGTATAACTTCTGACTCCCCCAAAACTTAACTACTAAAAGCCTACTGTTGATTGGAAGCCTTATTAAGAACATAAACAGTCCATTAACATATATTTTGTATGTTATTTGTATTATATACTGTATTCTTATAATAAAGTAAGCTAGAGAAAAGAAGATGCTATTAAGAAATCTTAAGGAAGAGAAAATACATCAACAGTACTGTACTCTATTTATTAAAAATATTATGTATTAGTGGACTTGCACAGTTCAAACCCATGTGGAAGAGTCAAATGTAATTCTGGCTATACTTCTGATTAGCTATTTGAATTTGGGACAAGTCATTTAGCCTAACTGAACCTTAGTTTCCTCATCTATGAAAAAGAGTTTCACTCAAGAGCTGTTGTGAAGACAAATGAGGTATGAATGCATTGTAACACACCATGTCAATGTAAGACATTTCAGTAATATTTATGTAAATTACACCTTGCAAGTTAGACCAGTTAGAGATTAGAACATCTTCTGGAGAGAATGGCGAAATGGAAAGCATACAAGACTTGGTATCAAGAGACATATATCCAAGTCCCAACAGCTACCTTTGTGACCAGAGCCCTTAACCACTCTGAGCCTCAGTTTCCATCCACATCCACAAAATGCAGGTTAATAATACCTCACAGTGTTGTTATGATCTAAGATATAGAGAAAATTAAGGAGAAGCAGGAGCTAGTCTTTTCTGTGAGGGAACTAAATAGTACAGCCTTCCTTATTCCATGAAGATGAAGAACAAGCCTGCAGGCCCACAATGCCTTCCATTTCCCACCATGAAGGGTCCAGAGTCCCTACTGAAGGCCAAGTTCAGGCATGTAACCACTACCCAGTTTTGTTGTTAAATTATAGGGGTTCTTCTACTTGCTCTGGAAGCCTCCATCTTGTTTTTCCAACACCATGTCCAATCTCTTTATGGAAGAGCCACAACCAAAAGGACAGAATCACTTGGCCACAAGGGATCTCAGAGGTCATTTGATAGTAGTTAAATGTTTGCTCTTTGGTATCAGCCTTCCTGGTTTCCAGTTTCAGTTCTGCAACTTAACTGGGTGTGAGTCCTTGAGCAACATAGTTGGCTTCTTTGAACCTCAATTTTCACATGTTATAAAAGAGGAATTACAAAATCTATTTCAGTGGATTTTATGAGGATTAAGTAAGAGGATTAGATGCCTGTAATATGGTAAATTTTAAATAAACATTGGCTATTATTTGGTTTAATTCCTTCACTTTATAGATACAGAGAAAATAATAACAATAAATATAAGTAATGCCTGGTATAGCTCCTTGCCTTTTGAATATATTTTCCCATGTGTTTCCTTATCTAATCCTTTTGCTGCCCCATGGAATGGGTTATTATTAGCATCATTTTGTAGAGCAGGAAACTGAAGGATAGGCAAATGACGTAACCAACCCAGGATCTATTCCAGAACTCGTACTGCAGGTCTCTTGATTCCCAGAACAATGTACTTGCAGTTGGATCAGGCTAACCTTAGGCACAAGAATTAATAACTAACATTCACTCTGGGTTGGGCATTGGTTGAGCACTTACCTTTGCTATTTTATTTAAGCCCCACAACAACTTTACAGTAAAGATAGTATTAGAATCCCCATTTCAAAAAAGTTAAAGTAACATGCACAGAGCCAGTGAGTTGTTAACTTGTGGAGCCAAGTTTGAACCCAACCAATTTCATGTTTTATCATTAAACTAAACTATCTACAGATAGAAAGCTATGAAGGAACACAGTGTTCAGAAAAGAATGTGATCATTTAACAAGTAACGTTTGGCCTGTCTTTATCGAGCATTATGAGAGGTGTGGGAGAACACAGAATAAAAGGAGTAACAACCAAGACCTTTATATATGATCTGCTGTGCCAGGCACTTTACATATATTATCTTCATACAACCTCAAAAGGTACATGTTATTACTCCACTGAAACTGAGACTCAGGGAAATCATTCTTCACTTAAAATTATGAAGCTTATGGCACAGCTAAGGTTTGAACACAGGTGTGAGGGAGAAGCTCTTGACCTTTCCATAACAATGACACTACAGGCTATTTAGAGCATAGGGGAACTTAGACATCATCTTCTCTGGTTCACCCTTGCCTAGGAGCAAAGTGAGGCTGTAGGAACCCATGTTTTTCCTCGCAGTTAGAACTAGTGATAGAAGCCAACTTGTCCAACTCCCAGCCCGGTGATCTTTCTACCTTAACATGCTGTATAAACGTGACCTCTGTCCCAGGGAGCTATGTCACACTACAGATGGAGAAACACAATTACAAAGCAACACAATTAACATGTACTGGAGGGTGTATCCCATGTGGAAAGGGGCATGTTTTCTAGAAGTTATAGACAGGGTGAATCAATGATGACAGGCAAAGTAAGAGGACAGACACTCTTCACTTTAAGGCGTGTAAGAATCACCTGGAGGGGGGTCCCTGGGTGGCTCAGCTGGTTAAGTGTCCAACTCTTTGTTTTGGCTCAGGTCATGGTCCAAGGGTCATTAGATTGAGCCCTGGTAGGGCTCTGCACTGGGCGTGGAGTCAGCTTGAGATTCTCTCTCTCCCTCTGCCCCTCCCCCCATTCTCTCTCTCAGAGAAATAAAATCTAAAAAAAAAAAAAAAAGAATCACCTGGAGGAATCTCCTTAAATGCAGATTCCCCAGGCTGGGAAAGTCTGAAATCAGCAGTCTATGTAGTTTAACAAACAGCTCAGATTCTGAAGAATGTGCTAAAAATTCCCTAATTTGAGAAACAGGAAACTTGGGAGTATGTTGGAAAGAGCAGTAAAAGAAAGACTGGTGTGGAAGATAAGAACAGATTAAGCAACATTTTGGAAAGTAGGCAAAACAATTCATATTTGATATAATAAATAGGGCAGCTTTGGAGAAGGGGAGTGAAGTTGAGTGAGAGCTCCATGAAGAATGGTTTGAATCAGTGAGAACATAGGAAAAGGAGTAAAAAACAGAAAGGCCTGAAGGAGATGAAGGGGTGTGTTTTAGAAGCATTTCAAACAGGAAACCCATAAAACTGGCAACTGGTTGATGGTAGGAATAAAGGAGATGAGCGAATGAGCACGCCGACAGGAGAAGTAGCTGGGCCTAGCTATTGTGGTGGTACACACCGATGCAGAGCTAAAAGCTAATCAATGCTACTTTAGTTATATACTGTGACAAAGTTAAAAATTCTTCATGAAACATACAGTCATAAAAGACATAAAGTGCTCCTTTCAGCAACTCCTATGTGAAAAATGAGGCCAAACCTCACATTCCTCTCGGCGTCCTAAAAAGAACCCTTTTAAAGAACACAAATTAGAAAATGTTTTGCTGATATTTGATCTCACGCAAACTGGGAGGCCCACGGTTTGGCTTGGAAAAGGTTGATTATTTAACTCTTCTTCAGCAGTTTTCTTCATACCTCTTTCAATTCTGCCCAAAGACAGATCAGTGAAAACTAATACTGGATACTGAGAGAACTATTTTCCAATAATGTTAAAATGCTCAACCAGCATCTTTTTAAAGTCCTTTCTTCATTTGAAGGAAAGATGAGGTGCTCAAATTGGGTATCAAGGAGTTCTAGTCTGGAATGGGTAATCTTGCCAGACAAAGAAAAAAAAAATCAGTAAGATAACAGTACAACTCAAATAATTTCAGTTACACCAGATAAATCTCAAATAGACTGTGAGAATTTTCCAATTTTTTTTTTCTAACTAGAGAATCTAGGTCTTTGAAGTTTTTTCCATTAACACTTGAAAAATAGCAGTGGGGTACCACGGTCTATGTAATGTTTAAGATGAGATCTAAAATCAAAACCCAAGACTCAAAGGCAACCCAACTAAGTGACTGAATGTGCATGTTTTCTTAACTAATCACATTCTATAAATGAGCAGTCCAAAGACACTGAAGGGTTTGGGTTCTCAGGGGAAAAAAAGGCATTTTAATTAGACTATAAAGTCCAGTTCACTTGCTAAAATATTAGCGAAAGTCAACAAATCAGCATTGTTAATCTATGAACTTTGCACTTTAAAAAATTGTCTTCATATGTGATTGTCGATATAATCTAAGTTTTTTTACTTGAGAACTTCAGGTCTTATAATTTTAAAAGGAAAAGAATAGCTGCTCTTAACTAGGCAATTTATTACAGTAAAATAACAGGAATTTTTTGCTGTTATTTGTTTGTTTTGTTAAAAAAAAACATAAAAAGTATATATACTGAGAGTCTATCCATTCATCAAGGCACTGTGATTATTATAACAAATGTTAGACTTCTATAAGATGAGCTAGTCAATTTGGACTAACATTAACAGCATTTAAGTACTTCTAAAACTACTTTGGTCTACTTCAACATTTTATTTAAATATGGTCATTCCCATTTATTCATTTATTTTTGAGTAAGTTGAGCACCTACTATATAACAGGTACTGCTAGTTGTCCAAGAGAGGATGGCTGAAATGTGTGGGAAGGTGAGATTATAAAAATAAAGAGCTCATAGTCTAGTGAGAGAGAGTTAGTTAGGCAAATAGCTAGAATTTAATGTGAGAAATACAGTAATGTATAAATACCAAATGCTGTGGGTACACAGAAATATGAAGGGAAAGGTTTTATTTGAACCTGTCCACTTACTGTCCACATCATGGAAGATTATGTCCCACAGATACTGATTTTCTTTAGTGAAGGACATGGAAGGTAACAAAATGCAGTGGGAGATTCATAGCTTTGTAGGCTGCATATAGTACATTCCCATCTTCCATCTGTCTGGGTGGATCATTATCCCCAGGAGGAATTCAGGTCAGCTCTATTATTAGGGAAGTCTCCGGAAGTCAGGGTTTGGAGAACATAGAACTCCTGGCAGTGGAATATGTGATGGAGCACAAGAAATCACGTGCTGTGAAAAGTTTAATGTCTATGAAATTAAATGGTTATTTGACGGATCCTTTTCTATAGCCTACCATTTCCTATAGACCAGTACTCACATAGGATATGCACTTTGGTGACATATAAAATCAAGTACATAAATGACTACTATCACAGTTAGAAAAATGGTTTAAGAGAGGTTCAGAACACTGTTAGGTGCTGAGGAGGGTAAAGAACACCCAGTTAGTGAATCAGAAAATAATTTATAGAAATAAGAGCATGCAGCTTTGACCAATTGCATGAAATTCAATGAGCAGAGAGATTGGAAGGGAAGAGCATCTCAGTCAGAGAGAATAACATGTCTAAAGGCCCAAAGAAGGAAATGTTAGTACCTATTAGATAGTGGTTTAAGGAAGCAAGTAACAAGGAGAAAGAGAAGCATACACAAGGACCAGAAAACAGACACAGGAGGAGAGTAGAATAGCTTGACAAGGTTGGAGATGGGGAAATGTGGATAGTGGAAACAAAACAGAAATAGAGGACACATAATAGGTTACTTCTGTTCACGAGTTCCCTGTGTCTAAGCTACTTGATTTTTTGACAGAAGAAGAATGCCTTCCTCTCTCTTTCTCTTTATAAGCAATTATGAATTTTTACCCTGTTCCTAAAAGGTAAATAGAAATCCAGGTATGCTATTATGAACCTGAATAATAACAGCTAATGTTTATTGTTCTAGGCATTGTGATAATAGATTATCTCATTTAAATAACACAACAACTCCATGAAGCAAATAGTACTACCGTTCTCATTTTACAGACAGAAAATTAAAGTTTAGCGATGTTAATTAAGCTTTCCCAAGGTCAATAAATGAGGAAGTCAGAATTCAAATACCAAATGCAAAACTGAAGAAAAGAATTTGTTCATGTGCTCTAAATATATGATCTCTAGAAGGGCTTTCAAATTAGTCAATTTATTCAAATAACTAATTTTACCATTTTTGTAAAAAAAAGTGAATCTATTAAAAAATAAACATCTTATTTTGCTAGCAACTCAGAGGAATGTTTCCCTTCCTTTCAATCAATCACAAGTTGCTTATAATCTACACAATCAGAATCAGTCTAGCATAATACTGAAAAATTCCTGCCAAGCCCAAAGTTTCCAAATGACCTTGGAGGATCAGATAATCTCTTACTAAATGCCATCATCACAAAAGCATTACTTTTTTCCCTCAAAACAAAATACCAACACTAGGGGGAAATCTACCTTAAATCAAAGTAAGAAATTGACCAGAAGGATTTTCTTGGGAAAAAAAAAATGTACCTTCTTTGCAATGGTTTTATTTTTCTCTATACATGTAAGAAAGAAAAGTATGCATGTACAGCATGTATGTTGTCTTACCTTCAAGTGACTCCAAGAAAAAGTCATACTTCAAAACAGAAAGAGTATTTCTATGTAAAACCCATATAACGACAGTAACGATCTTTTCTTCAGTTTTATAAAGGCTACCCACCTAAATGAATTCCTACCTCCTAGATGGAAACTAAGTTAGCTAACAAATAGAGGGCAGGAGTTGGGGCACTATAGAAATGCCTTCTCCAAATTCTCTAAAACTCACCCACATGGAATATGTGCATTAAGCACTGGAATACAGGAGCTTATGAGGAAAATTCCCATTCTCAGAGAAGCACCAGACGAAGAAATAAGTAGTGGTACTAGTTGCCTCCCCACTTTCTCTACATTTTCCACCTTTGATCCCAAGGAAGAAGGTACCAAGCTTCTTATTCCTTCCTGGAATGACAGAAATTCGACAGTGCCTCTGAAAGCAGTGATCCTGATAAATAAAATGTCATTAAGTCTGAAAGCAGTAGTTTCGTGGACAACTTTTAAATGGTTTCCATGTGCCTTCTGCTCATGCAGGATCATCATGGTGATTGGTATATTATAATTCCCCCTGACTAAATTGGTCTCTCTCCTTTGCTTCTTCCCCAAGGAACTCAATTTGCTACCAAGGAGCCTTCCCTGCCTCCATATATTTATGTATTTTTTCATAATAACTATACTATAAAGGACTAAAGTAAAGCCCAAACTCAGAGATTCCCATTTTGCTACCACTGGCAGGCATTTGTTCCATTGAAAAGCTCATTTAACATATTTTATCCTACATTTCCATTCATTTCATTTTTGTATTAATTTCCAAGGCCCAGTTTTGTGATAAAGCTCTCAGTATTTTCAAGGAAACTATTTCGAATAAAATAGAATTTAAGTCTGTGAAGTACTGTTTTACTTTTTTTTAAGAAAAAGTTTTTTTATTTAAATACAATTAATTAACATATAATGTATTATTAGTTTCAGAAGTAGAGTTCAGTAATTCATCAGTCTTATATAATATCCAGTGCTCATTACATCATGTGCCCTCCTTAATGTCCATCACCCAGTGACCCCAACCCCCTAACACCCTCATCTCCAGCAACCCTCTTTTTGTTTCCTATGATTAAGAGTCCCTTACGGTTTGTCTCCCTCTCTGATTTCATTCTGTTTTGTTTTTCACTCCCTTCCCCTATGATCCTCTGTTTAATTTCTTAAATTCCACATTTGAATGAGATCATATAATTGTCTTTCTCTGATTGATTATTTTGCTTAGCATAATACCCTCTAGTTCTATCCATGTCATTGCAAATGGCAAGATTTCATTTTTTCTGATGGCTGAGTAGTATTCCAGTGTGTGTGTGTGTGTGTGTATGTGTGTGTGTGTGTGTGTGTGTCTATCACATCTTCTTTAGCCATTCATCTGTTGATGGACATCTTGGCTCTTTCCATAGTTTGGCTATTGTGGACATTGCTGCTATAAGCATTGCAGTGCAGGTGCCCCTTTGGATCCCTAAATTTGTATCTTTGGGGTAAATACCTAACAGTGCAATTGCTGGGTCACAGGGTGGCTCTATTTTTAACTTTTTGAGGAACCTCCATACTGTTTACCAGAGTGGCTGCACCAGCTTGCATTCCAACCAACAGTGTAGAAGGGTTCCACTTTCTCTGCATCCCTGCCAACATCTGTCATTTCCTGACTTGTTAACTTCAGCCATTCTGACTGTTGTGAGGTGGTATCTCATTGAGGTTTTGGTTTGGATTTCCCTGATGCCAATTGATGTTGAGCACTTTTTCATGTGTCTGCTGGCCATTTGGATGTCTTCTTTGCAGAAATGTCTGTTCATGTCTTCTGCCCATTTCTTGATTGGATTCTTTGTTCTTTGGGTGTTGAGTTTGATGAGTTCTTTATAGATTTTAGATACTAGCCCTTTATCTGATAAAACATTTGCAAATATCTTCTCCCATTCTGTCAGTTGTCTTTGGGTTTTATCGACTGTTTCCTTTGCTGTGCAAAAGCTTTTAATCTTCGTGAAGTTCCAATAGTTCATTTTTGCCTTTGTTTCCCTGGCCTTTGGAGATGTGTCCAGCAAAAAGTTGCAGTGGCTGAGGTCACAGAGGTTGCTGCCTGTGTTTGCCTCTACGATTTTGATGGATTCCTATCTCACACTTAGGTCTTTCATCCATTTTGAGTCTATTTCTGTGTATGGTGTAAGAAAATGGTTCAGTTTCATTCTTCAGCATGTGGCTGTCTAATTTTCCCAACACCATTTGTTGAAGAGACTGTCCTTTTTCCATTGGAAATTCTTCCCTGCCTTGTCAAAGATTAGTTGACCATAGAGTTGAGAGTCCATTTCTGGGTTCCCTATTCTGTTCCATTGATCCATGTGTCTGTTTTGTGCCAGGACCATACTGTCTTGATGATTACAGCTTTGTAATAGAGCGTGAAGTCCAGAATTATGATGCCACCAGCTTTGGTTTTCTTTTTCAACAATCCTTTAGCTATTCAGGGTCTTTTCTGGTTCCATACAAATTTTAGGATTATTTGTTCCATTTCTGTGAAAAAAGTAGATGGTATTTTGATAGAGATTGCATTAAATGTGTAGATTGCTCTAGGTAGCATTGACATCTTCACAATATTTGTTCTTCCAATCCATGAGCATGGAACATTTTTCCATTTCTTTGTGTCTTCCTCAATTTCTTTCATGAGTATTTTATAGTTCTCTGAGTACAGAATCTTTGCCTCTTTGGTTAGATTTATTCCTAGGTATCTTACGGTTTTGGGTGTAATTGTAAATGGGATTGGTTCCTTAATACCTCTTTCTTCTCTCTCGTTGTTGGTGTATAGAAATGCAACTGATTTCTGTGCATTGATTTTATATCCTGCCACTTTACTGAATTCCTGTATGAGTTCTAGCAGTTTTGGGGTGGAGTTTTTTGGGTTTTACACATAAAGTATCATATCATCTGCAAAGAGTGAGAGTTTGACTTTTTCTTTGCCAATCTGGATGCCTTTTATTTCTTTTTGTTGTCTGATTGCTGAGGCTAGGACTTCTAGTACTATGTTGAACAGCAGTGGTGATAGTGGACATCCCTGCCGTGTTCTGGACCTTAGGGGAAAAGCTTTCAGTTTTTCCCCACTGAGAATGATATTTGCTGTGGGCTTTTCATAGATGGCTCTTATGATATTGAGGTGTGTTCCCTCTATCCCTACACTTTGAAGAGTTTTTATCAGAAAGGATGCTGTACTTTGTCAAATGCTTTTTCTGCATTTTGATTTTGGTTTTGTTTTTTTTTTAGAGAGGGGGAGAGGATCTCCCCCTTTCTATTGAGGGGATCATATGGTTCTTGTCCTTTTATTTATGTAGTATATCACACTGATTTGCAAATGTTGAACCACCCTTGCAGCCCAGGAATAAATCCCACTTGGTCATGGTGAATAATCCTTTTAATGTACCATTGGATCCTATTGGCTAGTATTTTCGTGAGAATTTTTGCATCCATGTTCATCAGGGATATTGGTCTGTAGTTCTCCTTTTTGATGGGGTCTTTGTCTGGTTTTGGGATCAGGGTAATGCTGGCCTCAGAGGAAGAGATTGGAAGTTTTCCTTCCATTTCTATTTTTGGAAACAGCTTCAGAAGAATAGGTATTAATTCTTCTTTAAATGTTGGTAGAATTCCCCTGGGATGCCACCTGGCCCTGGACTCTTGTTTGTTGGGAGATTTTTTATTACTGCTTCAATTTCCTAGCTGGTTATGGGTCTGTTCAGGTTTTCTCTTTCTTCCTGTCTTAGTTCTGGTAGTTTATACATCTCTAGGAATGCAACCATTTCTTCCAGATTGCCTAATTTGTTGGCATATAGTTGCTCATAACATGTTCTTATAACTTCGTATTTCTTCGGTGGTGGTTGTGATCTCTCCTCTTTCATTCATGATTTTATTTATTTGGGTCCTTTCTCTTTTCTTTCTTCTCTCTATGCTCCTCCCCCCACCCTCTCCCTCTCTCTCTCTCTCTCCCCCTCTCTAAAACAAAAACAAAAACAAAATCAAAAAAATCCCAATAATTGAAAGTGAGCTTTAGAACCAAGTACATTTTATTGAATGGAGCACTGGGTGTTATATGCAAACAATGAATCATGGAACACTACATCAAAAACTAATGATGTAATGTATGGTGATCAACATAACATAATAAAATAAAATTTAAAAAAAGAATACTAATTTGAAAAGATTTATACACCATTATATTTATTGCAGCATTATTTACAATAGCCAAGATATGGAAGCAACCCAAGTGTCCATTGATAAATGAATGGATAAAGATGTAGTATAAATGTACAATGGAATATTATTCAGCCATAAAAAAAGAATGAGATATTGCCATTTCCAACAACATGGATGGACCTAGAGGGTATTATTCTAAATGTAATAAGTCAGGAAAAGACAAATACCATTTGCTTTCACTTACATGTGGAATCAAAAAAACAAAAAACAGGAATAGTCTCATAAATATAGTAAACAAAGTGGTGACTGCTGGGAAGATAGGCAAAATAGGTAAAGGGGATTAACAGGTACAAACTTCCAGTTATAAAATAAATAAGTCATGGGGATGAAAAGTACAGTATCAGAATATAGTCAATAATATTGTAATAATTTTGTGTGGTGACAAATGATAAGTACACTTACTGTGATGAACATTTTATAACATATATAGTTGTTGAATCACTATGTTGTACACCTGAAATTAATATAATACTGTGTGTCAACTATGCTTCAATAAAAATAAAATAAAACTGCCTGCATAGGTTAAAAAAAAAAAAAGAACCAAGTACATTTTAAAATATACTTGATATAGGAAATGGAAAAGGAGGTTTTAAATTCCAGTTCTGAAGTACGTCTTTCCTCTCATTTCCACAGAAAATTGGAGAATTGATGGTGCCCATTATCCTGGACATTGTTGCCCCAACAGATTTTTGCTTTTGTTTTACAAATTCCTTTTAATAGGTTATACATTGCTTTAAGGGATACATACGCTATTTTTCTTAAACAAAATACATATGCTATTAATGCCCCCAGAATCTCTATAAATGAAGGTAACTATCTACAAAGGAGCAATTTGAAAATAGTAAGATCCCCACCCCTTTCCAAATTATCTATATTTTCACTGTTTCATGGAATGCCACATTGGCTATGTTATTCACACTAAATTAAAACATCAATATGCATAATAGGAGTCACATTCTGGCACTTCTTAAATTTTTCTATGGGGGTATCACTGATGAGGGGGTGACTGAAGAGTGAATACATATACCCTGAGGTTGGAGGGCAGGTCCCAAAGCAACCCACCTCCAACTTGAAATTTCCTTAAAGTTTTGTGGTATAGCTTTAAAATACATGTAAATTATGCTTACTGCTGCCTAATGTATTTGTTTGATTTGATACAAAAATTAAAGTGCTTATCTGGATTAAAACTGACATATGAAGATAGTGTGGCTTGGTGCTTCTGAAACTCCCTGGAAGATGAACTGAGGGATGCTACCCTTTAAGCCATTAATGATCAGTTAGCATGTGAATACGGGCACTGGCTACTTTCCATTGAATTGATTCCTCTTTTTTAAATGCAAAGAGTGGGTGGAGATAGAGATTCAGTAACAGGGAAAAGGCTAGCAGTGAGGGATAAATGCCTCAACTCTGGTGATGCACTGCTTCTCAATGTAACTGTGAGTCTGGGAAGAAAAGGATGCCACGAGAAAAAAGGAAGTGGCTAAAATAAAAGCCTAAAGGGAAACCAAGTCAAACTTACTTCATGATTTGCCTAGGGCCAAAGAAAGACGCTTCATAGAAAATGCAGTGACTGGACTTGATGATTTATAAAAAAAAGACGCTCTTGAAATTGAGTGGAAAAAGGCAAGCAACTGCAAGTGTTCTAGCATTAAAGGAAAGATAACTTCTCATTCACTGCATACTTTTAAAAAACATAAAATTCAGTTTCTTGGTATTAAAAAGTTATATATTCTATTTCATTTTAATAGAACTTTAAATAATTGATATATCTTATCAAAAATTGAAAGAAATCAGATATCAGTGCTTCCTGAGAATATATATTCTAGATGCTTAGTGATTATACTAACAATATGGAATACAGACTTCCACACATAGAACAGATAAAAATCCCAAACACATATTCAATCAGAGCAATCAAACTTATCTTGTTTCTGAGCCCCAACCTAATAGATATGAGTAGTTGATTGCTTTTCTAAACTCTTTACTGTGTAAGTTTCCACATATGTACAAAAGATGAATTCCCACGCACCCATCACTCAACTTTAAGATTTTTTCAATCTTGTTTCTTCTATCCATGCACTTGTATGTGTGTGTGTGCTTTCTGGAATATTTTACAGCAAATCTCAGACACCATTTATTTACCCATAAATATTTCAGTATGTATATCTAATTGATTTTACATAATCTCCATTGCCATTATAATATAATCCTTTAATGTCATACTTGATTATGTTTACTAGTAAATTCATCAGTTGTATCTTACCGAATAGAGTGTATATAATTTATTATGTCTATACTATTATCTAAGTGTAAATATTTAGTCTGAATTTAGTAGACATATCATGCACATCTAATATTTTAATTGAATTGACTGGTAAATTCAGTTATAAACTGTAGTAAGGGTTTTTTTTTTTCCCTATATTAACCAGCCAAGTCCGTAAACCAATCTTTTGTCACAGGCCCCATCTTAAAAATAAGCATCTGAGTATGTATACACTGGATCAAATCAACCACATCATATTCAAGTCATATAGATGCCAGATTATGTAATCATTAGAATAGTTGATTATTAATCAAGGAATTAGATTCTGCCAAGATAACTCCAAAACATTAACCTAGAGAGGAAGTGAGGTTGTGAAAAGAGAGCTTTGGAATGCACACAAACCTATGTTCCAATCTCTACCCTGCTACTTAATTAATGCCTCTGTTAATTTCAACTAGCTAGTTAATAGCCTGAGTTTCAATAACCACCTCTGTAGTATGAGGATAAAAATGTCATTATAGCTAGTGTGAAACTTACATGAGTTCAATGTATGTAAACCATCTGCCACATGACAAATACTCTATAAATTCCTCCCTGGAGAGCCTCCTAATCAATACTCAACAATTAGATGGAAGCAATCTAAAAATCATCCTTAGTTCATATGTGATTTAAACATCTTGTACAATATTTCAAATACAACTGTCCCATATGATCAGTAACAATAGATGTTAATCATTTAACAAATGCTTATAACTTTTTAACTTTTCTATTAAATATATATAAGAATTTACTTATTTCTTTTATGTTAGATGATAAAGATAATTAGCAATCTCAACTTTTCTTGAATAAACTGTTATAGACTGAAACTTCTCATATTTTTCTCAGGTAAGTAGCTCAGTGACAATGTGTACTTTGGGAATCAAGAACTTTATAAAGTGGTTATTATTAATCTTTAAATTTATAGATGAAGAAATCAGGCTCAAGGATCCAGTAAGAGTCAGACTAGAAATTTAGACTGTTACCCAAAACCAAATGTATTCCAGGAATTTATCTCTCCTCTAATGATTTAAGGATAGTATGCAAAGCATTCTTTTCCCCCAGAAAAGAAGACATTAATATATATATATATCTGGATATCGCACCATTTCACTGTATTACATAGGAATGTCAAAACTAAATCATGATGTAGCCATGCAACAATGACCTTGTGAAATAGCATATACACACACGCATGCAAAATCCACCTGTTCTAATAATCCCAGTGTGCCTTTGTGGCTCCCTGAAACTCTCTTTGTTGATAAAGATGCTTTTTAATGCAGCAAGGTTGAGGGTTATTGATCTATAAAAGTCTTTGTGATTCAGCTGCTGTGGAACTGTCTACAATGCCTGGGCCTCAAGAGTGTAATTTTCCAGTGATGCCAAGTTGATTCTTGGAAATTTACATGCTGTTATCTGTTTGACAATAAATTGCTGTGTAAATCCTTTATGTGATACACATGCAGGGCCCTTTATAATAACAAGCTGTATATCTTAATGGCTACTTTGTCTTTCTTTTTTTATATTCCTCCTGAAAACTGGCCTTAATCTCTGCAGCGGTCACTTATTAATAGAATGCATAGGTTCTGTGTAAAGCAAGCAAGTTGTTTTAGCTTCGGATTTCACCCCAAAGCACTGATCGCATTCTGCTGTTTATCTAAGAGACAGACAAGATTCCATTTTTGAATGATTTCATTCTAAACAAAAAAACATATCAAGGGCAGAAGCTCCAAAGCCAGACTGCCTGGTTTGAATCCTAGCTCTGCCATTTACTGCCTCTGTGATCTTGGGCAAGTTGTATAATTTTCTGAGCTTTAGGTTCCTCACATGTGAAATAAGGAAATATATAAAATTGTTCCTACTCCATAGAATTGTTACAAGGATAAAATTAGTTAAGAACACTGAAAGTTCTTGAAGAGCACCTGGTACATAGTAAGTTCTCAATAAATAAGAATCATTGCTATCACTAACATATATAACATAGACCGTAAGTGATACGTGAATGCCGAATTCAAGCCAAACACAGCACCGGGTACTTTCAAAATATTTTAATCAATTTTCATAGTAATATGTACATACTATCTTCTCTGTTATGCTAACAAATAAACTAAAACTCAGAAAGGTTACTGACACTACCTAAATTTACAGAGCCAGCAAGCAACTGAGCTGAGAACTGAGTTGATGAGCACCACAGCAGTCTCACTGTCAGCCAGCCCTCCAGGGGTCATATTACTACAAAGGTTTAGGATTTAAAAAAAAAAAAAAAAAAATTCTACACTAGTTAATATCAATACTACAGTTATTTTCAAACGCAGCTACAATAACGGCTTATTTTATTTTATTTTATTTTTATTTTTATTTTTAAGTAGGCTCCACACCCAGCATGGAGCCGAATGCTGGGCTTGAACTCACGACCCTGAGATCAAGACCTGAGCTGAGATCAAGAGTCAAATGCTTAACTGGCTGAGCCACCCAGGCACCTATGGCTAATTATTCTGATGAAGTAAGTTTTTAATAAATATGTGGTTTTGCTAGTAGGGGCCATCAAAAGTAAGCAGATGGATGGGCCACAGAACTTTCTCCTGGGGGAGGTACCCATGGATCCATGAGTTTAAAGTCAAGCTCTTCAAAAATGCTGTTCCTTCTATTTATATGTGCCAGCCCCTCCCACATCCTTTCACTTTTTCATCCTTAAGCTATAAGCTTAAGTTCTCTCAGAAGAACTTCACCTGACCAACGTATATGATCTATTATTCTTCTAATCACCACCAGGTTCATGTTACTTGCAGTCCTTTTCACGATCTTCAATTTAATAATATATTTACTTCCTTGCTGAATCCTTCCATTTATAAATATAAGATCCATATGGACTGTAGTAAATATTCAATTAAAAAAATGCTAAATAATGAATGAATACATGAACCCACAAATATTTAGATTTTATCTCACATTTCTCAATTTTCTCGTCTTAAGTAGATAACTTCTAATATCCCAAATGTCCTTTATTCATGGAACTCTTTGCTTTTTAGAAATATTGTGATAGTTTAAAAAAAAAAAGCATGATACTCTTAGATATACAGCATTATAACTCACTTAAAAATTAAAAGAAACCCATCAATTAATCTTCTATTTTATATACAAGTAGATTGAGTTTTTCCTTCACTAATGTAAAATATACATTACAAAGGAAACATTACAAAATATACATTGCAAAATGAGGACAGTAATAGAACTGAATTCATAGGATAGTTGGGATGATTAAATCATGCAGGTTAAGTACTTAGAGTGCTATAGTTAGCATTCGTAATTCATTGTTATTTTTGATAATGATGATGACAATGGGTTTTTATAACCTCAGCACTGCCACTGTGGATGCGTCTCCTTCTATAGAACAATAACAACTGGGTAGAAACCTCAATGCAAGTGTTGGGGAGGTAGTGAAAGTACAGCCCCACAACATTTTATAAAAAGTCATAAGCCCTTGCAAATGGATAAAGCCTTGCACAAATTATAATACAAATGAACAGAAAATGTGTTTCAATGTACCAAACTTCGATTAACATCAGCTTCTAAAGAACACATCAGTTGGATCTGGCAGCATGACACCTGCCATAGAAGAAATCAATATGATGTGGAGCAGGGAAGGCTGTTGCACTGATTTGAGCCACAGGAAATGAAAAACCTATTAGTTCTTCATAGAGAGCTCCCAATCTCCTCTCAGAGAACATAAAGGGAGTCTTACAAAAATAGTGGTTTGGATAGGCAGTAATAAGTAGTCACTTCTCTTACTGTATCATCTTAACATTAATTGCAGAGTCTATTTACTCTTCAGGTGTGGTGCAGAACAGGGATTGGAAAACTTTTCTATAAAGAGGCATATGGAAAATACATGGCTTTGAGGCCATATAGCCTCTGCCACACTACTCAACTCCACCACTGCCATGCAAAACATCCATATATAATGCATAAATGAACAACTGTGATTGTGATACAATAAAACTTTATTTACAAAACACAATTAGTGGGCCACAATTCACCTGCAGGTCTAACTTTTGGTCTAGAGCATTATCAAAACTAATTCGTCTTGAGTAATTGCCCTATGTGTCCAGTGGAATCTCTTTCATTTCCAAAACCCTTTTTGCTCCTCTACCCTCTAAGGTGACTTTACTCACCTATTGTTGTGAAGTTTAAACAATAAAATCCATGTAAAGTGCCTGGGACAAAGTATCCAAAAACAACTTAGCTCAATGCATAGATATAGACCTGAAAGATAGATTGCCTAGTTTGAATTCTAGCTCTGCCACTTATTAGCTGTGTGGTCTTGAACAAATTGCTTAACTTCCCTGTACCTCAATCTTTCCCCTGTGAAATGAGATGATAAAAGTACCTATTTCAGAGGTGCCTGGGTGGCTCAGTCAGTTAAACATCTGCCTTCAGCTCAGGTCATGATCCCAGGGCCCTGGGATGGAGTCCTGCATCAAGTTCCCTGCTCAGTGGGGAACCTGCTTCTCCCTCTGCCTCTGCTCCCCCTTGCCTCCTGCTCATGCTCTCTCACTCCCTCTCTCTATCTCAAATAAATAAAATCTTTTATAAAACTACTTATTTCATAGGTTATTAAGAGAAGATGCAATGAGAAAATGTATATAAATTGTTTAGAACAGTACCTAGCACATGGTAAGCACTATATGAATGTTCACTACTACCACTATTACTACTACTACTACTACTACTATTATTATTATTATTATTATTATTATTATTATTATTATAGCTTCACAACTCTCATACTAAATGCTATTATTTCCGTTTAACTGAAAATCCAGAAGAGCTGCATTAGAATGTGGTATAAAGAATTAATGCTAGGAGAGCCAGGAAAGACAGAAACCAGGATGGACTTAGAGTTAGGGTGCTAAAGATAAAGATGGACACTCAATTAGGGCCAAATATGCAGAATGTTAAATAAGCTAATATTCCGGACTTCTCCCAAAGAGAGGAAATGCCTAAGGAAGTTGCTACTCTGGACCTAAACTGATGAATGACGAATAACAGTTAGTGAAGCAGACATAGAGAAGATTTCAGAAAACAAGAATTTAAAAAGACAGGGGCCCAGAGCCTCTTGTATTCTAAGCATCATGAGTACGACACTGAATAGTCGCTTGGATTTATGCCCATAGAACCTGAGTGATTTCCCCCAAAGCTCCTATTATCCTCCAGTTTATTTGTTTACCTGGAACAGGGTGGGGAGAGGGTAGGAAAGAAAGACTCAAAACCAACACGTAAAGTAAGCTTTTCCCAGAATGTAAGGATTGCAACAAGAAGCTAATGCCAAAATGAACTAATTTTTTCATACAAGATTCAGGAAGGAGAAGAAGAAACTCTAGTACAAAGACTAAAGCCATTGTACCAAATACACGAGGGAGTAGACAAGAAGGAACAAACATATTCACATAAAAAGACAAACGTCATAGTAAAGTTATACGGCATATCCATTTGTAATGGGCCATATGAGCCGAGGTCTGTATTTTATTCCAACAGCACAAGATAGTCCAGGACTGTGTTTTTAAGCACAATCTCAAACTACAGATTTGTATGGTAGAATCAGCAGAAAGCCAAAATGCACTAGAGTTCTGAATGATCAAGAAACATCACTGGAGTAGCTGGTCCTGGGGTCCAGGGACATGTAGGAATCTAGTATAGTTCTTATTTATTTCGAGCAGTGTCATCCAGTAGAAATATATTGCAATTCACATGTGCAATTTAAAATTTTCTTGTAGTCATTTTAAAAAGTAAAAAAATATATATTTTATTTAACCCAATATATCCAAAATATCATTTCCACATGCAATCAATATAAGAAATTAATAAGATATTTTACTTTCTTTTCTCCATACTATGTCTTCATGATCTATTGTGTATACTTATAGCACATATCAACTTGAATGAAAAATTTTCACTGATAATATCTGACCTGTATTTAGATTTATAAAATGTATAGCTGGAAAAGTAAACTCACAAACCCAAGTTATTCCAAACATATATAAAAGTTTTCCAACAATTGAACTGAATATTAGTTTTTAAATCTAGATTTATATTAATTAGAATTTAAGAAAATTAAATTTCTGTTCCACAGTCACACTGGTGACATTTCAAGTGCTCCTTAGCCACATGTGGCTTATGGCTACCATATTGGACAGATCAGAAAACTAGAACCAGGTAGGATTAGCCCCGGATGGGATATCTAAAGGAAGAACACCAGTAGTCTGATGCAAAGAAAGTACCTGAAAGTTTGAATGTCCTTAGGGTTTAGAGGACTGTTCTTAAACCACTGAGTGTATCATATACTATCAGTCTCTATATCACAGTACTTAAGTCTTTATGTTAATAGTGTGCTCCAAGTGGTAATTCTACACAACTAAGGGCTATCACAATTAAGAACTATCTTTATAATTATTTTGTAATCTTTACAATGCTTACTATACAAGGACATTGTGATCCGTAAACAATTGATTCATTGATTTAATTGATTATATTGCAATTCTTCATAAAACACATTAAGGTTTACTAAGCACAAAAGCCACAGGTTATTCTGATTGATTAGTGCCTCAGAGAAAAGTCTTAAAGGAAAAAAGGAAATGTTGGCTAAGATGAACAGGTAAGAATTTTTAGATAATGAGAATAGGACACAAAGGCTCCCAATAAGCTACTTCTAGGAGTTGTAAGGGAGTATGTAGTAGATGCCTTGGGGGTAGAACGGAAAGTATAAGACAGGATGTGGTTCATAGGGTAGTCTATAATGTTGAGAACCAGTCTTGAACCACAAAATTAAAGTGGGGACTTAATATGAAGGAGGAGCCACTTCGTGTGTATAAAAATAAAAGAAATAGAATAATGAAAATGGTACTCAAAGGAAATTAATTCTTGCTGTGGTGTATCAAATCCTATAGAGATAAAGGCAGTCTTGGCACTGTTACTTGTATCTGTGGAAATGGATGGGAAAGGGGTAAATCAAAAAATGTTGTAATTAATGCTATTAAAACTGGCCATGGAATGATAGAGTACTCATTTAAAACTATTCATAGAATTTCCAAACATGGCTAATTTCTAGCCAGAGTATATTTTAAAAACTGTGTAAATCTGGCTCCAAAGTTGTGTGTGAGGTACCCTACCCAACTGCACATATGGTTGAAAATGCCTGCAGTCATTCCTGAAAAATCAGATAGCTTATTTAAATACCTATTTTTCACATATCAACAGATTTTTCCAGTGGAGGAAATGGGGGCATTGCAGTTCTGGGACCTCCCGACCCCTCCAAAATGAACACTATTTGACAGTCTGCAAATGATTTAATAGTCAGACAGGGTTTGTAAAGCCAATAATTTCCGTCTCTGCAACTTTTTGAAATACAAACAGATGTGATGAATTGCGTTTGAATAGATTAACTTTCTGAGCAACTCTACTGAGCACAGATTCAAGAAAGAAATGACAAGGCAGAGATCTGCCTTGGACTGAATTATTAAAAAAAAAATTTTATTGAACCTTAGTTATTTTGCCAAGAGTAGGCAGTGCCTTGTCCTGCATAACCACAATGAACCTAGTGAGCTCCAACACAAGGAGATTGGTTTTTAGCCTTTGAAAGAAAGGAGGGCTGCACTCAGGCTCAAGCAAAGTATTCACCTAGAGCTCCCCCTTTTTCTGAGTATTAAGCTCAGTCAGGCACGATCTTAACTGAATTTTAACATAGGTTGACCTTCAGGATATTCCTATCAACATTTGGACTCCATTCCATGCCCGTTCCTACTCACAAAGTGTTCAGTGTCCCAGATCATTCCTAGTGACCAATGCCCCCTCTAACAGTCCATATACTAGACCCTAGTGACATCATAATTTACCATTTCTATCAATCTCTTCACTCTCCAGTAAGCTAATCTTTGCTAGTAGGTTTGTTGGTTTGTCACTTTTCACTAATCCTAGACAAGGTAATGTCTTAATTAGATAAAAATATACCACAACCTTTAAGTGGTCACTAAATGCCAGCAGCAAGCCAGTTGTAAAGTCAAATTGAAGAGACTGGGTTCCTTGGTACCCTACAAATAATACTAGGTAGACACCCTCTCCAGTTACATCTAGCAATAACTCTGCCCAAATCCTGATGCACACCTTCTACCTAATTCACTTACACAAGAGATATGCCCCAACTACCTAATGTACAGGGGACAATACGCTAGATATTGGCCCTACAAAGGTCAATAAGACAAGGTTGGTATTCGCAAGAAAGCCCCAGTCAAGTGTGGTAAATAAACATATTAAAAAATAATTACAATATAAGTCCTAATGAGCAAAGTCTGGTGAGGATAGGGAGAAGAGAAAAAGCAACACTTTCTGGAAAATTAGCGAAAGATTTTATGTGGGAGGTGAAAATTGGGCTGAGTCTTAAAGGATGAGTAAATAAGAGTTTACTAGGGAAAATGAAGAAAGGGCTTTATAGGCAACTGAGGGAGGAGAAAAGAGGATGGGAGAGACAGAGCAGGGAGGGAGGGTGAGAGAGCACAAGAGAAACAAAGGGAAAGAGAGAGTGTGAGAGAGAGAGAGAGACAGAGAGAGAGAGAGAGCAATTGACTGAGATTCCCAGAAGATTTTATTTGACCAAATAAAATTGGGGCAAGGAAATGGAGAAGATGGGGATTAAAGTTCTTCTCTCTACCCCCTGAGGGAATATTCTCTTCACAGTATGGAGAGAATAACTAAAAGAGAGGAAGTAGAATTTTCTGAAAGAATTTGAAATGAATTTACATCTAACCCCAATGGGTCTAGTTATAAAGTAAAGTTACTTCCTTCTTAGTCTCCAAATATCCAATTACTGGAGTTGCCTTAAGAAGAATTTGCATGTCTTTTTTTTTAATGCATAGATGGAAAATACTTTGTAACTCTAACAATGACTATTAATGTCAAATTTTCTTTGGCAAAAAATTATTCAATACATTTCAGAGACAACATTAAAGTCATTTTTATATACTCCTTTATAATAAAATAGCTGCTAACACTAAGTACTATGTACCAAACAATATCTAAGCATTAAACATATATCAACTCATTTATTCCTCACAAACACATAAAAATTAGGTATTACGAAGATCTCCATTTTACAGATAAGATTCCAAGGCACAGATAGATAAAGTGACTTGTGTAAGGTCACACAGTGAGTAAATGGTAGAACTAGGATTCAAACGCAGGCAATCTGTTTTCAGAGTCCAGGTTCTTAATTACCACACCATATAGAAAGGGAACTACCAAATGTATCAACTCCGACAAAACAGAATCTGGAAAAAAATTTAAGCACTATATTCTCTAGTAGCCGTGTGAATAGTCAAATGCCTGTCTTACGCTGCTTTGACAGTCTCCTAAGATAGCTTCAGTTTATAAAGATTCTGATGGAAATGAACAACTGAAGTTTTATTTGAGTGAATATGATTAAATTCTGAAAATGAATCATCTCTAACTCAAAAAGTACTTATTTGTGTTACCATTTTTTCCTATTAGATAAATAAAAACTTAACCCAATCCAGCCACTAAATAATGATCCTCCCTAGGGTGACAGAGGCGTAGCCTCCCCCTATTTAAGTAAATGCTGACAGCAGAACCTGCCCTAATGGGAACCAGATGGTTTCTAAGAATGGACTTCTCTGCTCTGATATAGAAAACACTTCCATGAAACTTGAAGCTGGTGCTTCCACCGCAACTCTATCTTTTCCAAGTTTCTGTGTGTGCACATGTGTATGTAATGTGTTGTGTGCATGACTGCAGTGCAATACCTCACTAAAGGGGTAAGAAATTTAACCAAAAGTGGCTGGATAAGACTAGCTTCTCTTTGTCACCTGCAAATTGCTCCACCTCTAATTACATGGGGTGTCCTCAGTGCCCTACTTTCAGGGACAGCAGTGAAGAAATCAAGAGTTACATGTACATAACTGAAGAATAGTTTTACTTCTGAAAGAAATATGTCAGGATAAGCCAAACTTCATTCTTTTGTTGTAGGGAAGGCAATTTCTTTGTTAGCAAGGAAGAAAAAAAGAACTTGACCATAAGTTGCTCACAGTTACTGGCTACTAAATAGAGAAAGGAATTATTTAAACCTCGTAGAATGTAGTCTCTTCCCTCAATGAAAAGACCCCAGTTATTTTTCAAAGCCAATATTCTGCTTGAATCCAAAGAAAGCTAAGGTGGAAATCAAAAGAACTGGACATTAATCTCAGCTCTCTGTGCCCAGAAATCACTCTACCTTTACCTTACTCTCCTCTCTTGATAATTAAAGATAAAATGCCTCAGTGGAATTAACAAAATAATAAGCATACATTAAATATTTGCATACATTAAATATTTGATAACGAATATGAAAACACTTCAAAATATTAAAAATGCTATAGAAATTGTACTCTCTCTTCAGGCTCATAATTTCAGTAGAGAAGACTTTTCCATTTTCTATATAAGAATTAAGTTATTATTGGATCAAAGTGGATAAAATAGTGTTCACAGAAAATATGGCTGTGTTACTAAAACATTCTTCAAAATATGTTAAACGTAGGTGATAATACAGAGCACGAATAGATGAAATTGTGCTTGATGGTAACTATGTAAAGATATGTAGAGGAGAGGGAATTAGGGGGATGGAAACAAGCAAGAGGTTTATTATCCCAACACCACACATTTGCTTTATGCACTGGAAAGTCATAGACAAAAAGCAAGCAACTGTAGAAGCCCATCATGTTGATTTAATTAGCTTTCAAGATGTGTTCTATGATCTCCATGTTGTACAATTGTGGAAGTTTACTCAGATGAACGGCTAAAAACACAGCTACGCATGCTGCTCTAATTCAACAAAATTGAAACTTGTAAAAAAAAGGGGGCACCCTTTCTGTGAATATCAGCCATTTTCTTTCTTTCTTTTTAATGGGTTTAAAAGAAATGTTCTCATAAAGAGCAAAAACAATAACTGGCTGGCTCAAAGCTATCTTGTCCTGAGGATTATTTAAACAAATCCATCCAATTAAAGATGGTATCATCATATTCAATTTTGATCTTCCATTTTTCCAGCATTTCAAAAAGAACTATTGATAAATTGTTCCTTAAATATAAATAGACATGTGGTCCAAACCCTTCACCCCATATAAATTATTAAAAACATGACCCACAAAGCTAGATTGAAAGCCCTTTTTTTTCTTTCTGGCCAGCATCAGCCTATTACCAAATCTGTCTTTTTGTTTTAAATTTGAGACTATTTTTGGAATTTAAATACTGTAATGATAACCCTTTGAATTGGCTATTGCATCTGCAAGTCAGATAATCAGGACAGAACGTGAATATATGCATATTTGGAAAAACTGCCTGTATGAACTGCCTATTTTTTTTTCCTAAATTCAGTCTAACATTATAAATTTATTTAAAGAACATTTTGCATTGTATTCAACTCAACTGCCAATGCTTACACATCTTCCTTCAGGCTTACTTGTTACCCAGATGCTTTTTGTGCCATTTGTTGGTCTAAAATAAATAATAAATACATAAAGTCATGGGATGCCAATAACAAACTTATTGACGAATACAAAATTTGAAAAATGGCACAATGGAACAATGCAGGGCTTCTAAAAAGGATATATACCATAGTCATAGAAGAACCGTAAGTTCTTCCTGATGATCTCAAATTTCAAAAAGACACTAGATGAGCAATGATCTCCCTAGAAAACATAGATGCTAGTACACAGTACATGCCAAGATGTCCTCTTTGACGTTTCAAGTCAAGGAACCTCAATGATCCCTAACAAGTCACATATTGGGATGTGATTCACCCTGATGTATATTTGAGGTGATTCTTCATTTAAAAATCAAAATACCATAAAACCTGGTTTAAAATATTTTAGAAATTATGCAGAGGCTAATGCCAAAATGAAGTCCCACTTTGCAAACTCTCCCAGGAGAGCTTTCCATTATCAGAAGATACTCCCTACCTAGACAAGTCTCTACAGCTTCTGAAGGCCTGACATACCCATCTCATGGTACATTTTCAGCTCAAGTTTGTTTACAGATGATGGAACAATAGAAGTTGCATTTTCCTTCATTGTATTTCCTTCAGAGAAAAAAAAAAAAAAAAAACTAGAGAAAAGGGAGAGACTCCAGACCAAGATGGTGACATAGGAGGCTCCTGAATTTCCCTCCTCCCATGGACACACCAAATGTACATCTACACACAGAGCACGGTCCTCTGAGAAAAATCCAGAAACTAGTTGAGTGACTCCTATACATCCAGCAACTGAGAAAATATCTACATTAAAATGGGTAGGAAAGGCTGAGACACAGTATCCCCATAAACCCCACCCGTAGCACAGCAGCATACTATTAGGAGAAAAACCCCAACTTCCAGCTTCTCCCTGAGGGGTGAAGGGTTTGGACCACATATCTAGCACCCCTACCTTTAAGGCTGTTCTCTAAGAGACCTGTCCCCTAATCACCTAAGTCTGATAGGCAACAAGGCATTCTTGAGTCCCACAGGATTATAGGAAACAAAAGAAGCCGCTTTTAAAAAGGTACAGAGGCAGCCACTGTAACTATATATCCAGACTTTTCAGCACAGAGGAAGCAGACAAAAATGCCCATCTCCCAGTTCCTCCTGGGAAGGGGTTTGATTATATGCTTCCCCAGCTGCTGCCTGAGGGACAAGCGCCTAATCCCCTTGTGTCTAGGTGCTGACTGCCATCCTCATTCGGGGACACTGAGGGGTCTTGGCACACCCTTAACTATGGACAGCCACTAAGAAGAAAGACAATGGCTTGGATAATCACCAAGATTTGAAAGGCAACTGGAAGTTTGGGCCAGGCTGATTGATGACATTCATCTCCTACATTTATCTAATGTGCAGAAGAAGCCAAGAGAGTCAAGAAAATCAAACAGGGAAATATGTTCCAAAAAAGGGAACAAGATAAATCCCCAGCAAGTAATCTTAATGAAACAGACATAAGTGATTTATCCAATAGAGTGGTATATATATACAGTGGAATATTCTTTAGCCATAAAAAAGAAGGAAATTCTGCCATTTGCAACAACAAGAACCTGAAGGGCATTATGCTAAGTGAAATAAGCCAATCAGAGAAAGATAAATACTGCATGGTATCACTTTTATGTGGAATCTATAAATAAATAAATAAATAAATAAATAAATAAATAAATAAATAAATAAATAAATAAATAAAATAACAAAACACACACACACGAGAGCTGAATTCAGAAACGGAGAGCAGAATGGTGGATGCCAGGAAGAGCTGAGGGTGGAGGAAATAGGGAGAGGCTGGTAAAAGGATAAAAACTTTCAGTTATAAGATAAGATCTGAGGATTAAATACATAATATGGTGACTAATGTTGATAATCCTGTATCATATAATTGAAATTGGCTAAGAGAGTAGATTTTAAGTGTTCTTATCATCACCAGCAACAAAAAGAAAGGTAAGTATATGAGGCAATGGATGTGTTAACTCAATGGTAGGAATCCTTACACAATATATGCATATATCAAAAATCACACTGTATACACCCTGTATAATTTATTACAATTTTATTTATCAATTAACCTTAATTTAAAAAGATAAAATATGCTGAATTCATTATTACTCTCTGAAGTCATATTCCATAAAATTTTCTGTACAAACTTTAACAGATATTTTTATTCCATACATCCAAGCAAGAGGTATACATTATCTTTGTGAGAGAGTTAAAAAGAAAAATCTACTTCACATTCTTTAATTTCAGTCAAAGATTCCCAAAAGATTAATGCTCTTTCATGCCAGTTTAAAAATTATCCTAAATCCTAAATAATTTACTCTTATAACAGTAAGAATCAAGATCAATATTATGAATTATTTTAGTAAGGAGTTGCAGAGATTCCTACCTAGTATCTAAATAAATATTATAAATTAAATATTGTATTTAAAACAATATTTATATGAATGAAATCATCTGGCACAGTATGTACAGTATACTCAGTATCCACTCTTTCTTGCTTCATTTCATTGATTCAACACGATTCATCCATGTTCTTGTATTTGTCAACTGCTCATACCATTTTATTGCTGAAATAGTGTTTTGGGTTTTTTTTGTTTTTTTTTAAAGATTTTATTTATTTATTCATGAGAGACAGAGAGAGAGAGGCAGAGGGAGAAGCAGGCTCCCAAGGAGCAGAGAGCCCGATGAGGGACTCGATCCCAGGCCCCTGGGATCATGACCTGAGCCGAAGGCAGTCGCTTAACCAACTGAGCCACCCAGGCTCCCGCTGAAATAGTGTTTTAGCATATGACTATACTACAACTTGTTTATCCATTCATCTGTTGATGCACATTTAGGTTGTTCCTAGTTTTTGCCTATTAGAAATAAAGTTGGTTAAAAAAATACTCATGTAGATATTTGGACATATGCCTTCTTTCCTATTGGGTGCATTCCTAAGGACTGTCTGAATCGTATGGTAGCTATATATTTTAACTTTTTAAGAAACTGCCAAGCTGTTTCCCAGCTTGCATTCCTACCACATCCTGACCAATACTTGTTATGGTCAGTCTTTTTAATTTTAGCCATTCTAATATGCCTATACTGTAGTCTTATTGTGATTTTAATTTGCATTTCTCTAGTAATTAATGATAGCAAATGTTTTATCTTGCCCTTGTGTGTCATGTGTGTTTTATTTATCTTTAAATCATTTGCCTACTTTTATTGGATTGCTTGTTTTCTTACTACTGAATATTGAGATTTATTTTGCATATTCTGAATCAAAGTCCTTTATCAGAAATATGCTTGGAAAATATGTTATACAAGTGCATGGCTGTCTTTTCATTCATTTTCTTAACTGTCACTCAAAAATCAGAAGTTTTTAATTTTATGAAGTCAAATTTCTCAGTGTTTTGTTTTATAAATTTTGCTTTAACCATCATATTTTAGAGATCTTCGCCTAATCCAAAGTCACAAAATTTTTCTCCTACATTTTCTTTCAGAAATTTTATAGTTTTAGATTTTACATTTTGAACTATATTCTACTTTGTTTTTTATTTGGTGCCAGGTGTGGATCAATATTTTTTTGCATATGTATATCCAATGGCTCCAATACCATTTGTTAAAAAGGACTATCCTTTCTTATCTTTCCAAGGCACTGGTTTGCCTTTGCACCTTTATTGAAAATAGCCATATATATGTGGGTCTGTTTCCAAACTCTAGTCTGTTCCATTGATCTATTGTTCCTTAATAGCAATACCACACTGTCTTGACTACCACAACTCTATAATGAGTCTTGAAATCAGGTAGTTTAAATCCACCAACTTTGTTCTTTTTTTCAAAGTTGTTTAAGCAATTTGAGATCCTTCCATTTACATATAAATTTTAGAATCAGCTTGTCAATTTATTTTAAAAAGTAGTCTGCTGGAGTTTTGATTGGGATTCACTACTATCTACAGGTCAATTTGAGGAGAACTTGACAATAGTTAGTCTTCCAGCCTATTCACATGGTTTCTCTCTCCATTTGTCTCTTTTCCCTTTTTATCATTAGATTGTAATTTTTAGCAAACAGCATACAGATCTTGCACATTATTGTTAGATTTATGCCTAAGTGTTTCACATTTTATCTTATTATAAATGGCAATGTTTTCTTAATTTCAGTTTCTGATATTAGTTACAAGTTTATAGAAATACAATTTGATTTTGTATATTGATCTTGTATCCTACAATTTTATTAAATTTATTTATTAATTCTAGTAGATTTTCTTGGTAGAATCCATCAAACTATCTATATAGACAATCATGTCATCCATGAATAAAGATAGTTTTACCTCCTTCTTTACAATCTATCTATTTCATTATGATGTGTCTTGGTGTAGTTTTCTTCATACTTCTTTACTAAAGATTTTTGTGCTTTATGGTTCTATACAGTTATAGTTTTCATCAAATTTGAAAACTTTTTAGCCATTATATTGTCAAATATTTGTTCTGCCTTCCGCCTTCAGGGATTCCAATTACACATACGTTGAGATGTCTGAGTTGTCCCATATCTTAGTGATGCTCTATTCAATTATTTTGAACATATTTATCCCTGTGTTTCATTTTGGATAGCTTCTATTGCTATAGATTCAAGTTCACTACTCCTTCTTCTGCAATATCTGATCTGCAAGTTAATTTCATCCAGTATATTTTTCATCTTAGAAACTGTAGTTTTCTTCTCTAGGAGTTTGATTTGGGCAAATTTGTGCCAGATGGTATTAGAACAGCATTTAGTATAAGGTTAGTTATTCTTCACTAAGGAGGCAAGACCCTTCTGAGTTCTCTACCCTGTGTGCCATGAATTGTGAGGTTTTCCCACCTGACTGGTATGACCATCTACAGCCCTTTGTGACTGCCAGTAACTCTTCCCTCTGATACTCTCAGATGGTTCTTTCTAAGCCTCAAGTATTTTCCTCACACACTTGAGCCCACCAGTACCCTGCTGAATATTCAAATGGAACTCTCCTCAAATCTCCTCATGCAGCCCTCTCTCCTCTGGCACCCTGTCCCCTGAACTCCAGCTTTTTTGATCCCTTCATATCCCAGATCCATCTCTCCAACTCAGGGAATCCACTAAGTTCTGTCTGGGTTCCTCTATTTATATAATGCCCTCAACATTCTCTCAAGGCAATGAGCTGAGACCGTCCCAGGACTCACACCATGAGTTTTCCATCTCTCAAGGAACACTGTCCTTCACTACCTGAGACTCTGTGTTTCTCATATATTTCATCTTGTTTTCTTGTTTCATATAGGACAGTTAATCCAGCCCTGGTTGCTCTATCTTGGTTTAAAGCAGAAGTCGTGAAAGTATATTTAATTTGTTAAAGCTTCTAAATCTGTTTTTTAAATTACATATATGTATTTATGAACTCAGATATCCTTTTATCCACAGGGAGGTACACTATCTCTAAGTATGAAAAAAATTTCTTATAGGAAAACCTACTTAATTCAACAATGTGTAAGGAACACATTATAAAACTATCTAACACTCCTTCTCAACCACTTCTTTCTTTAATAAAGTTGTGCAAAAATTATTCATTCAACATTTACTCAGTTTTCTTAGGCTAAGCCCTTCACTAAAGATTGGAGAGAAGGAAACCAGACAAACTGACTCCCTCCCCATGGGGCCCTATCCTTTGTTTTCAGGAGAACAAAAGAATTGCTCTTGTTAAGAACATATGAAATCACAGTGTTAACTATTTTCTGTCAACAAGATATATCCTTATTGCCCCTACATTATTCTCTTAGGGAGAAGAAAAGCAAAGGACTTTCCACATGTATCATTAGCCATGTCATTTGAAACTTTCTCATATATTTTTATTATAAAGAAAAGTTTCAAATTGACATGAAAAGTGTAAGTTGGGAAATTTTTAAGGCAAGCAAATGACTGTGAAAACTCTAGTGTCTCTATGTATTTTCAAGACTCAGTATGTGAACAAAATAGAGAGAGAGAATCTATCTCACCTAGCTAAGGAAGCATGTAAGCAAAGGGTATCACCTTTTTCTTTCAGAAGAGTAGAATTTCAAAGCCTAATAATGTGGTAGGGAGGAGTGGGGAAGGAGAGGAGTCAACTGATACCACTGAAGTTAACTGGAGATGTGAGAAGGTGTGGATAAGAAAACTCATTTTCTACTACTTTTCCCTACATTTCTTTCTTCCTTTCTTTTTTACCAACAGGTTTCATTTTTGTGTTCTAAGATACTAAACTTGCATTATAAATAAGATGATGCAGCAGGAACTAATGAGTCTATTTTTACCTATTATATATATATATATACATATACACACATGTATGTGTGTACATACATACATACATTTTTCTGATATTTCAATTTAACACTTGGAATTATAATGATCAGATACATTATTTACACTTGAAATGAGATAGTTCTTATGCAAATTTCCTATTAATTTTGACAAACATAAGTTTGAAATTTAGTAACATCATTTGGATACACCCTAGAAATCAGTAAGTTTAGTTTTCTTAAGAGTAAAACAGGGCATTATCAATGAGTGGTGTGTACAGAATCATAAATAACATCAGTAACACAAATAACATTAGGGAGGGAATATTTGCTCCCAGTGAGGGGGGCATCAGCCGCAGCTGCAGTGTGTTTGAAACCAGAGCACAAGGTATCAAAGGACACAGCGTCATGCTTGATTTGCTTAGAAAACATCATACTTATTCAGCAGCTCAATTGGAAAATGAACTTAATACATTCAACCCAAATCTGAATCATTTGAAATCCCTTCCTTCCATACCTCATCTCCCATCTAGGAGAAAAAAAACACAATTTCAATCAGAATAAATGTATACTAAGAATTTATATAAATTACTAGGTAAAATCAATATTAACCAGAGAGCAGGGCTATATGACCCAAATTCAACAAGGTAAAACTTGTGAAAGTGGTTTAAATTTACAGAACTCCTCCACAGTGCCTACCAATATGTTTTGTACCTAGAATGCATGACCAAATGATTTTAGACAAAATGGATACACAACCAAACCATGGATGATCTTTGTTTATTAGGCAAATCCCAACACTGAGGATTGGAAAATTAAAGAATTTGTGTGAGTCACTTAAATTTTTTTGAGGAGTTTACCTGTTGGATCTTAATGAACTTATCAGCATATTGAAATGGATCTTACAGCAATCCTCAATGTTTATGGTAACATCTCAGAATCCTTTCTAATTCTGAGAAGATGGATTATGTATAAGTGTCTGGCATTCTGTAGGCATTTACTAAATGTTGAACATTCTGATGATTCAGTATGAATGCCCTTTATGAGCAACAACTATGGCTTTCAGGCTCTAGCCCTTTACAGTTGCTAGTCAGATGATACTCCTAGCATTGTTATATGGAATCTAAGTACTTGAAGATTTTTTAGAAGCAGAGAAAAAGTCACGTAACTTCCCCCTTATTACTTTAACAAAATCCATATAGAGTTCCAAAAACAAAGCTAGACATTCCATACTCATTTACATCTTCATTTATTTACCAAACATTACTGAGCTTCTACTAAATGTTATACATTACACTAAGTCCTATAAATACAGAACTAATGAGGGGTTCTTACCAGCAAAAAATTCACCATTGACTGAGGATACACAAATCTAAACTAATAATTATGATACCAATGGGTATCAGGAGGGAAAGAACACATGTAGTAGATTCAAAGAGGAAGAAGTGATTAAGTCCAGATAGGGAAATCAGAGACTCAATTAAGTAGGAATGGAAAAGGGGGAGGCAATACTTGAGCTGAGGCTTAAAAAAGCAATATAATTCTGCTCATGAAAAAAAGTATGTAAAAGTATGCAATATTATAAAAATTATATAAATCTAAAATTTCTTGTCATATGAAAAAGGAGGTAGAGGGAAGAGAGTGAAGAAAGTAAAAGCACATTAAACACCATGCCTTAACTATGGACACACAAATATACGATTTTATTCAACTTTGAAAACTGGTAGACTAGAGATTAAACATAACTTTGAATAGTTTAAAAGAAACCACTTTACAAAGATTTTACTTTCCAAAAAGAGTGGAGGATATAAAAGCAAAGAAAACACAGACCATATAGAAAAAAGACAAGAATGTGTAAGGAGCAACAGAGGAGAGACACATAGAAAAATATAACACAAAGGACAACATAACAGGAATATACATCAGTTATTTAAAAATTTACAAGCATTAGATGTATAATAAGCCCATGTTAAAAGATTTGTGAATTGAATCAAAAAATAAAATGCAACTAGAGCTGTTTACAAGAAACAAACCTAAAAAAAAGAAGTCAAAAATCCAAAAGGAATAAACAAATACCTTTTAGGCAAATGCAGAATAAGTTTAGGTGTTCCAAAATTAACACCAGAAAAAAAAGAAATAAAAATCAAATAAAACCGTTTAGAAGAGTGAAATTTTAACGTATAAAGGGTAAATTTACTGTGTGTGTGCATATAGAAGTGACATATGCTTTTATGCCCTAAATTATAGTTCATTAAATATTGTTCAATACAAGGAGAAATTACCAAATCACAATAGTATAGGAGATTTAGTATTGACAGTTACTCTTGAACAGTTCAAAATTCAGGAACATTAAATTTATGTTTCAATATGCCATAGTAAAATTAACACATATTAAAAATGCAAGTCCTGGGCACCTGGGTGGCTCAGTCGTTAAGCGTCTGCCTTCGGGCTCAGGTCATGATCCCAGGGTCTTGGGATCGAGTCCCACCCACATCGGGCTCCTTGCTCAGCGGGAAGCCTGCTTCTCCTTCTCCCACCCCCACTGCTTGTGTTCCCTCTTTCGCCATCTCTCTCTGTCTGTCAAATAAATAAAATCTTTAAAAAAAAAAATGCAAGTCCTGGGCCGCCTGGGTAGCTCAGTTGGTTAAGCATCTACCTTCGCCTCAGGTCATGATCCCGGGATGCTGGGATCGAGTCCCGCATCAGGCTCCTTGCTCAGCGGGGATCCTACTTCTCCCTCTCCCTCTGCCACTCCCCGCCCCCCTTGTGCTCTCTTGTGCGCGCTCTCTCTCTCAAATAAATAAATAAGATCTTAAAAAAAAAGAAAATTTTTTTTCAAAGATTTTATTTATTTATTTGACAGAGAGAGGCACAGCGAGAGAGGGAACACAAGCAGGGGGAGTGGGAGAGGGAGAAGCAGGCTTCCCGCGGAGCAGGGAGCCCGATGTGGGGCTCGATCCCAGGACCCTGGGATCATGACCCGAGCCGAAGGCAGACGCTTAATGACTGAGCCACCCAGGCGCCCCAAAAAAGAAAATGTTTAAAAAAATGCAAGTCCTTACAAAAAGTAAGAAAACTGTCTTTCAGGGAAGAAAAGAGTTATTGCATTTAGAGAGGACTAATTAAAATTTCGAAAGGCAAACTTCTAATAGTCAAAAACAAACATGAATGTAGAAGATAATATAATTAATAAGGTTGATTTCACATACACCTCAGACTGTGTACTGCATCATGCACGGAATATTTGTAAGGAGTAATAGTATGTTAGAACACAAAATCTCAATAAAAATGAAACCAATGCAATTATCAAAAATATGGTAAACATTTTTTCTGAGTTGAAAAACAAACATACGTAGATTGAAAAGTCACACATGCTCTAGATTAAACCACTGATAAAAGCACCCATACTTATATACATTTCAGCAAAATTTTTGCAAAGACATAGAAAATATTTCAAAAATAACCACAACTAAGGAAATAGGTGCCTTACAATGGAAAATGAATTTGGTGTCTCATGTTTTTCTGCAGCTGTGAATTTCTCAAACAGGAGGAAAATGGCAAGACTGACTCTGAATTTTATATGCAGTGAAGAGGATATGAAGACAACAAACATTATCAAAGAAATGAAAGAGAATTTCAACATAACACCTTTCTTAAAGGGTAAGCAATAGACAGTTTGTATGTATTATTTCATTTCATCCTCATATCATCCTTACAAGATAGGTCTTTGGTGCCAGTTATAAAAAAAGAAACTGAAGCTTGGATTAAGCAACTTCTTCAAGATCACACATCTAATACGAGGTAGAGTCAGGATTTTGACCTAAGTCTGTTTGATGCCAAAGTCCTTGATCTTATTTGCTAATTTATATAATTCCCCTAAGTAGTTATGAGGATATCTTTCCATCACAACATTAGACAACAAAATAAGGCATTTCATGACAATCCAAGGGCTCCCTCACCACCCTCATAGTTTTCTAACCACATGTTTCTCAGGGCCTCACCATTCCTCTTCCTTTTATTGTTCTTCTTTTGAGCATCATCAGGTGGGTAGAATTAAAAATGGCAAGTATCACCATTAGTTCATGCATGTCCTTCTGATTCATATTATTCTTTCTTTCACATACTATCTCTAGTCCCACTCCTTTCCCCCTCCTATGTGAGCATCACTTCCTTTTGTTATTATCTTTCCTTCCAATCTACCTCACAGATGATTACATATGGTTTCTACAAATGCCTTCTTTGTCCCTTACAAAGACTTTTTGTTTTGTATTTTGTTTTGTTTTTTTTTTATCTCAAGTATATGGTTCTTATTTGCCTGGAAAATCTTTTTTTTTTTTTTTGTTCCATTACTTTCAATTTCCATTAACAAGTTAATAATTGACAAGGTATTCTGATACCAAACAGTAAACCCTAGACCTCTACACTGCTCCTTACCAGTGGAAGAGAGAAGCCAGAAGACAAATGCAAGTGAGTCTTTGAATAGGGACTTTTCAGCCTACTGGCTAGATTGAGAATAATGGTAATGATCATGCAATCTAGCAAAACAAAACAAAAAACATATAAGATATATGCATACATATATGTGTGTGTGTCAGAACCAGGAAAAAACTTTCCTTGCAGTCTTGTAATATTTGAAGATTATTAGGAATAGAGGTGATGAATAGAATGGAATATGCTAACACATTTCTAGTAGGTTTCTAACTTCCTCACATCCATTTATCAGAAGTCTACTTCATTTCTCTCCTCAAAATCCTCTCAGCTTCACAAGACCTTTGCCATAATAGAAATTAATCTATTCATAACTCACTGTCCTTCATTAAAACATTTATTAGAGTTAGTTGTGCTTGAACTATCTCCCAACTTGACTATAAATCATCTTGGCCATTTCTAATACAGGGCCTTATACATAGGTGCCCAATAAACACTTGTGTAATTGAATAAATTAGTGCACAAAAGTATCTTAATGTGTTTTATGATTTTAAAACATTGAGAATGTGACTGCCATCATAGGAAAAAAATCAAGATAACATTGTGAGATCATTCAAAGATAAGTGTTAAATATAACATAACATAGTATTAGTACATTATGTTTTTATTATTGCTATGATTTTAACAACTCAATACTGCCTCTGGCTTGTATGGAATTACCTTGTTTTGAAAGTACTTATCTTTTTAGCAAATTAATGCCTTTGTTCTTTTTGGCATTAGTTTTTACAATTCTGCATATTATAATACAAGATTACTGTAGACTGGATGTTGGTAACCCCCCAAAATTCATATACTGAAATCTAAGCTTCAATGTGATAGTATTTGAAGATAGGGCATTTGGGAGGTGATGAGGTCATGAGGGCAGAGCTCTTATGAATGGGATTAGTGCCCTTATAAAAGAGATCCAAAAGGTGCCCTTAGCCCTTCTGCCATGTGAAGACACAAGCAGAAGACAACAGTCTATGAACCAGGAAGCAGTTCCTCACTAGACATCAAATCTGACAGCACCTTGATCTTGGATTTCCCAGCCTCCAGAACTGTGAGACATAAAAGTTTATTGTTTAAGCCACCCAGTAGTTTCATTATAGCAGCCCAAATGGACTAAGACAAGTGTATAAAATATTTGCATCACCCATTCTAAATATTTTATCTCTGGAATTTTAAGTGATATGAAACTTAACTTTGTATTTCCATGAATTTTATAGAGCTTTCCCATTGTAATTTCTTCTATGTATTATAAGCATTTTCATTATGTATACAAAGAAAGGTAATACTTTGAAATATTCATTCTGATTGAATATTTTATTGTAAAAAAACAATTTCATTAGCTCATTGAGTAGATTTCCTTGCTGTAAAGTTACCTTTCTACATTTGTAGTACATTTTAAGGAGAGAATCTCATGTTCAAATTATTAAATCCATCCTTAACCATAGATTGCAGATAAAATGCTTGTACAGATTTATCTCAGAGAAACAGAGCTGCTCCCCTCAAATTCTTTTAATTAGCAGATGAACCAGATGTTTAAATAAACATGTGTGTCTTGAGACATTGCCCAAAGTTCAAGATAACCTGGTCTGTGTAGAATTGTAGGAGTGTATGCTCCTCATCAACAAATGCCACTGCATCTGGTTCTGCAAAGAACTTGTCTCTGGGGATACATGGAAAGAATTTTTTTTGAAATAAAGTATTGAAGGAGAAAAGAAAAAAAAAAGCAGCAGAGAAGTTTGCCTTTACAATTTGAATCCCTAGTCATTCTGAGCTTTAATACAACAAACCAAGACCTTTATCATCATACAGCAAGTACGAAGTTAGTGTAGACTGTTGGTTAACATAGACTATTTAGAGCCCTCAGTGAATAACAATAGCTAAATACAGCTAAGAGACTGGTAGCTGAGTCTTCCTACTGAAGCCAGTCAGTATCATTCAGGACAGCTCCTAAGGAGAATTTGAGCTTAGAAGCTATAAAGGCCAGGCAATCCTCAGATATAGCTGCTATTCACAATTTTGACTTCTTTGAATTACTCAGGTCTCTTTAAAAATATAAAGAAATATAAATAATATAAAAAAATTATAAAAATATAATCTTTATATTATTAAAGAGACCTATTAATATCAAAATTCTCACACTGCATCCTTCAGTTCACCCTCCTCTCAGCTTCACTGTGAAGAATTTGTTTTAAAAGTTAAAGCCTGAAAAAGTTTGCCTCTCCTGAGGCATGGTTATACTCTGTCCGATCTGATCATGGAAACTAACAAACTGACCAAGATTCCCTTTTCCATCAGAGCCAAATCTGAGCCTGAATAATAGTAACTATTTGGAGTCCAACCACCTGCAAATATTTTTCCTACCCTGCACCTGACTTTCTACTTCTCCTTATGTTCCTTTTCATCCTTATTTTCTATAGCTATTTTATCATTATTATAAATATATGTTACCACTGAAAGATAATTCAAATCCTTTATGGATCAAGGTGGCAAATAAGTAAGAAACTAAATGAGTACTTATGATTGATGTCTTTATCCACCAATTAACCTTGATCCTCGGATTAATTTCATTATCCTCTGTCCCTTCCCAAGCCATCCTCACCTCAGTTAATGACTCTGTTGTTTACCCAGATCTCATGCCAAAAACCTAGGAATTATCTCTATTTCTTCTCTTTTCATCATCCTTCACATACAATTCATCAGTAAATTCTATTGGCTCTTCCTCAAATGATATCCTGCTTGATTTTTTTGTATTTTCCCCTCCATCTCTATCACTTCTGCCCTGGAATACATTTTTACCATCTCTCTTCTGGATTACTAAAAGAGCTTACTAAAAACTCTCCATTATTCTCCTCTTATTCTACTCCAATTACTTTTTTTAAAAAAGACTTTATATTTTTAGAGTAGTTTTAGGTTCAAAGCAAAGTTGAGAGGAAGATACAGAGGTATCCTTTATACCTCCTATCCCCACTTATGCATAGCCTGCACTGTTGTGAATATCCCCCACCAGAGGGGTACATTGATTACAATTGATGAGTCTACATTAACACACATTGTGATCACCTAAAGCCCATGGCTTATATGAGGGTTTCCTTTTAAAGGTGTTATACATTCTATGGGTTTGGACAAATGTATGCTGACATATATCCAGAGAATTTTCACTTCTCTAAAAATCTTTGTGCTCTACCTATTCATCCCTCCCTCCACCCACAACTCCTGGCAACCAAAGATCTTTTCCTCCATAATTTTGTCTATTCCAGAATGTCATATAGTTGGAATCATACAGTATTGTAACCTTTTCAAATTGATTTCTTTCACTTACTAATATGCATTTAAGATACTCTTATGTTATTTCATAGCTTGATGGCTCATTTTCTTTTAGTGCTGAATAATATTCCATTGACAGAATGTACCACAGTTTATCCATTCACCTACCAAAGGACATTTTGGTTGCTTCCAGGTTTGGGCAGTTATGAATAAACCTGGCCATAAACAACTGTGTGCAGGTTTTTGTGTGAACGTAAGTTGGGTAAATACCAAGGGGTGTGATGGTTGGAGGACATGGTGAGCACATGCTTAATTTTATAAAAATTGCCACACTGTCTTCCAAAGTAGAATATCATTTTGCATTCTAACTAGCAATGAATGAGAGTTCCTGTTGCTACACAATTATCTTTTAATAGAAATGATCTTTTTAAAATACAAAGCAAATCTTTATCTTTGCTGTTTAACATCATTCCGTGGGGTCCCACTGCACTTTATATAAATTCAAAGCCTCTTTTTCTGGCCCACAAGATGCCACCTACTCTAGCCACTGCCTGAGTCTGTCCCTCCAGTCACCATGACCCCAACCATGGAGGAAATCCTTCTTCCTCAGACATGTCAAGCTTATTCTTATTTTTCCACTCACCGTTGCCTCTAGCCAGAGCACTCTGCCCCAGATTGTCTTACAGAGGCCTCCATCTTCCAGGTCTCACCCACCTACCTCAAGTGCCATCTTCTTAGAGACGCTTTTCCTCACCCATCCCCCACCCCCACAGCACCACCATCCAACACTGCCAATTCCCGTCACTTGCCAGCTCTTTCCTCAGGTTTATTTTCTTCACTGCACTTACCTTCACCCCTGTCTTTATGTATTTATTTATTTACTTTTTGCCTTCTGATATAAGTTTCTTGAAAGTAGCAGCACTGTCTTCCATGAGAACTGCTTCATCTCCATATCCAAAAACACACATACTAGGTGCTCAATAAATATTCACTGAATTAATGAATATTTAATGTTTCTCAAGTGTAAAGATCAACTATTGAAATTGGACCACTAAGAAATAATAAAGAAGAGTAAGGCACACTGCCTTCTGAGAGCTAAAATCCATTCAGAGGAAGAAGGTCAATACATACAACACAATTAAATCAAAATACAAGGACAATCTAGGGAGGGCAAACATGTTGCCACCGTAAATGAGCATGGCAAGTTCAATGAACAGGTGAGAAAAGCAGCCTGTCTAAAACTTGTAGTGGAGCAGAATTTGCGGCTCCTTGAATGCTAGGCTGGAAAGCGTGGCATTTCACCGTTAGGCTGTCCAAGAGGCAGACAGACTATACATGTTAAAAACCTGGCTCCACCTTTCACTTTCTGGGTTATTTTCTCTGTTTCTTACTTTCCTTATTTATAAAACAGTAATAGTGATAATGCCTAAATCATTCACTCAATTTTTTGAGAGTGTTAATTAGGCATTAATCTGGAAATAGTTTCATTTTTGACTTAAAAAGGCAAGGATCTTATTCTCACTGAGTTTCCTTTTTAATAGGGTATCATTATAATAAACATATTACATGCGTTTATCCAGTGAGATACACACACGGAAGTGCTTAGCACAGTACCTGGTACCAAATAACGACTCAAAAATTTAGCTATTATAATTGTATCTATAATTGTATTAGAAAACACTGTAAGATTTGGAGCAGAAAAAAATGTTGAAAGGAGTGTTTTAGAAAGAATCATCTGTTAGAAAGAAATAGAAATGATTAGAAAGGATTGAGATTAAAGGCAAGGAAACCAGTTATGACTTTTGGAATTTGTATGACCTCCTATCATTCTGCCAAAAGTAAGTATAATTCCAAAACCATATCTTCAATTTTAGTGGGATTCTGGTAACCTTCTTTAGGTTAGTTCAGTTGTCTTGCTCTTACTGGTAATGGATTCTGGCAATGAACTATATCTTGGTAGCATACTTAGGAGCAAGAACAGATAATAAATATAGAAAAGACTATGCTATATCTCAGCAAACTCTCAATTTTTACTTACTTACTAATCACAGGTGTCTAATATACTAAGTACTGTGCTGGGTATTGTCCCCAAATTAAATAATTTCTGATATCTGAGAGTTCAAATGTTAGTGGAGAAGAAAAATATAAAAGCATATTCTTGGAAAGTGGTGGGGAATTTAATATGGTAGTCCCAAGGAGAAGCAAATGGCTGTTGGAGAAGACTTTATGGAGGGGATAATGGGATATCCAAAAATTAATAGGAACTGGCCAGTCATAAATGGAAGAAGAAATAATGGCATTCTTTATTGACAGTAATGGTAATCACTAACATTCATTGAGGGCTTACTATGTGTCAGTTACTATTCTAAGTGTTTTACAAGGATTAACCACTAATCCTAATAAACCATGAAATGGCTATTACAGTTATTCCTCTTTTGTAGATGAGGAAACTAAAGCCCAGAGTTAATAAGTAACTTGCTTGTGAACACATAGCTATAAAGCAATAAAGAGATGCATTTGAACCCAAGGAATCTAATTCTAGAAACCATGCTCATAATTATGTCATACTCTTTCTCTACAGCATAGACTACATTCCACTAACCTTATATCTAATTAGTGTTCTTTACAAACAAAAGTTAAATGGGAGAAATAGATAATCCTCCTTTCAATCTCTATTTATCCAGCCACCCCCAATGTGGACGGTTCCTCAAACACTGATTTCCCACATGTTGTGAGAGCAGTGGATATAGTCTCCTTACCTCTCCCTTGGTCATGGGACAAACACATAAAAGGCTTTTGTGCCACAATCAATTAGATTTGGAACAGGATATCCATCCCTGGGAATCACCTGCTACTTCATCTATCAATGTCGCCAAAAGTATTGGTGACCTGAACGAGCAATGTCAGGTAAATAAATACTGGAAGAATTTGGAAGATGCCCAGTTTTATCAACAGTTTTCCTTTTCAAATTGGTACAAAGCTGAAGTTAGAAACTCATAGTCATTCACAGTAGGGGTGTTGCCTGACTGAGTATTGGAATGTTAGACATGAGAAGGGGATTTAAGGCAAACTATGAATATCTTGGTTTTATTGGGGAAGTAAACACTCTAACAATCAAGGGATAAAAACTAATCTATCAGACTAGTAGAATATAATTTCTATGTTATTAAAAAATGGTCCTTTTAATTTTTCTTCCAAGGGGGCACATGCACACATGCACACGCACATGCACACACACAAAAGGTATGAGGAAATTTTTTATAGCTAAATCCAACCACGAGGACTTCCTAATATTGTACAAAATACCCGCAATATAATCCAGACTTCATAGTTACTAATATTTATATCTATCCTGATATGGCTGCCTAATATCTAATTTGCTGATCTCAGACTAAAATAATCAAATAAATGTAAACTTCAAAAATTAACTAAACTTTGCCTGTTTCTAGCAATTCCATTTCCAAGCAAAATACATCATTTTATAATAAACCACATGAATAAGCTACTTTATATTTTTATATGTTTCAAGAATAGCAGTAAAGCATAGTGGTTATGAGAACAGATTTTTGAGAGACAGCGACTACATTTGAATCTTAGCTCCTCCACTAGCTAGTCATATGACTTTGAATTAGTCAGTTGACCATCCTGTGCTTCAGTTTTCCCTTCTGTAAACTGGTGAAAGGATTAACCTGTACCACACAGAGCTGTTGTGAAGACATATAAATTAGTGAACACATGTAAAGCTTATAGAACACAGGCCAGCACACAGTGAGTCTCATTAAGCATCCACTATCACTTGTTAAAGTTATTTTCACACAGTGTATCATTCGATCTTTGAATTAGCCAGGATATTTTAAGTAAAACAGATACAAGCAGTCCTAGTTTTTTTTTAAATGCACTATATACTTGTGGACTACAGTTTATGTTTGTGTGTATATGTGTTAAAACCCTGATTGCACACATGCCTTCTATCCTGATTATGAATTTCATAATGATATGCATACAACAGGCTTTCATGAAGTATATTATGATAGCAATATAGATGAAAATGATACTGATGAGTTCGTGCATCAGTTTGCTGGACATTGGTAGAAACTTGCAAATAAGTAGATAAAAACATAACAATCAGAAATAAAATTTGTTACTAGGCAATAATAGCAAACAAAAAATGCATAGATAAATTCGGATAGAAAACAAAGGTTCTGCCTGTACTATATTTAACAGTTGGAGAAATGTGGTCCCTATGAGTCTAAATGGTTTGCCTATTATGACTGTCCCATTTCCAAAGAGTTAAAATAACTTGCTCAAAGTGTCAATATTTATTTATATAAAGTACATATGTATCTCTTTTTTTGCATTACTTGGAATACAAGGCATACTACAAACCCTGTTGGAGGCACTGGCACCCCCTGGTCCCCTTCCTGGGCCCACTCGCTAACCTCGAGTGCTCAGCTTCAGATGTACTTTCCCTTGGCATTGGAACCAGCACCCATTTTATCACCCAGCTTCAGAGCTAAACCTCCAAAGGATTCTACTCCACTATTTGTTCTGACAAGCAAAATAACACTATTTGTCATAGAAAAATTGAAGAGTATTAATAAGAAGATAACCAAAATGCTGAGGAACTGGTAATCATATCAGAGAAGCCCAGATAAAGACACAGCGTTGGTTAGTACGAAAAAATTAAGGGTCAGATGTGCCTGATCCCTGCCTTGGACTCTGTGAAAGGCTGAGATAAGGAAGAGGAATTAGACTTGCTGTTATATTACTCCCAGATCTAGACCTAGAACTGGTGACTAAACCTTCGACATGGGAGAACTTGCTGATAATCAGAAGGTGAAATAGGCTCTTTGCATGGTTCTGAGAATCCTGTCCTGGAGCTGTATCAGCAGGGGCTAGACAACAACTTGTCAGAGATGCTCTAGAATCTATTCCAAAACTACCTGGATGGGGTAGATGCACTCCATGACCTTTGAACTCTCAAAAGTAGGAATACACGGGACTATAAACCAGGGAATATAAGTAAGGAAAACAGGGATAAACTGAAGCTCACAAAAATTATTTCCATGGGATCAAAGGAAGCTCTCCAATAGCAAGATGTTCTTTACATCTCTAAAATTGAAACTGTAATAGGCTACCAGATGTGCATATATAGGGTCAGAGGACTAAACATTTTATATACTGTTGTGGGTCACACTGTGTCCCCCAAAAAGCTACATTGAAGTTCTAGTCCCCAGTACCCATGATTGTGACTTTCTGTGCAAATAAGGACTTTACAGACATATTCAAGTTAAGATGAGATCAGACTGGATTAGAGTGGGCTCTAAATCCAATGACTGGTATCCTTACAAGGAGAGAAAAATTTGAGAAACGCAGATGCAGAGGGAAGAAAGCCATGTGAAGACAGAGGCAGAGACTGATGTTATGTCACCACAAGTCAAGGAATGCAAAGGATTGCTGGTAACCACCAGAAGCTAGAAGAGGCAAGGAAAGATTCTTTCCTAGAAGTAGCATGGCCCTGTCAGCACCTTGATTTTGGACATCTAGCCTCCAGAACTGTGAGAGAATACATTCTTGCCATTTTAAGTCACCTAGTTTGTGGTAATTTGCTATGGCAGCCCTAAGAAACTAATACACCCGCTTTAATTTATTCTTTACAGCAATATTATGAAAGGTATTATGATCTGCAATGACGGGTAAGTAAACTAAGATTGGAGAGCTTAGAAAAGTTGGCCAAGGCCATATACTAGAAAACAGAAGGAACAGAACTCCACCCAGATCTATACTTCTCTCACTCGCACTCCTTGCTCCATGCTACTAACTCGGACAACACGCACTCACCCAGAGAATAACACACACTTTAGTGCTGAGGGCATGAGTGCTATCGGACTTAGGCAACAGAGACCCAGTTTCTACTTAACTATTCTCACCCATCCCAGAACAGCCCTGTGTTTGGCCATCATCTGTATTGAGCTAGAAGTTCTCTCAGTATCTGATTTGAGAGGGAGAGGTAAGGTCCAGGAATAAAAACAAAGTGCAGATCCACCATGGGCTTCCCTTCACACCAGTTACATGCCCGTAGTTGCTTCCTGGGCAGTTATACATTTCCTCTTATCTCATATTTAATCAGATATGAGATATTTTATTTGCTGAAATCTGATTTATTGGAAAGAAAATATAATCAAAAGTTCCATAATGAAAACTTTCAATAAGGAGATACAAAGTAGTAGCTTGTGCAAATAAATATTCATAGCTGTTAGCTTAAAAATTCAGGAAACAACGCTGAAAGAACAATTTGAAGCCATTGCTGGTTTCCATTTGAGTCAAAGAGCTGGTCTAAAAGTGTCATAGGTTTTTGTTACATCTTTAAGCAGATTTTTTAAACCATGCAGAGAGAAAGCAACAAATAAAAATAGAATTATGCATTAGCTTCTGAGGAACTTTGATGGAGGCTGACACGCCACCTCTCACACGTGGCTATCATCTGGATGCTCATCTGCTCCTCTGCCAAGAGAAGGAGTTTTTGGCATGAGAAACTTGTTGGCTGGTGGTAAGCAGCTGCCAGGCAAGCCTCCAAGTGGTTACCTGCTTCACTCAAGTGAAACTTTTTAAAATATTTATACATACATGCTAATAAAAACTAAAAAGTACAATGTACCCAAGTACTTTTAAAAGTCATGGAAATACTGTGTCATTGTACTCAGGGAATTGCTAAATTTTACTTTTGAGAAAACGATACTTCATAGCAGTCATGCTAAAAGAATTTATGTATACAGATATATGAAAATCAGATTTGTCCCTCACAATAAATTACTAATATGGTCTCAAATCTCCAGAACATAGTTGTGAAGAAAGATATATGTAGAAAAAGTCACTCAGCCCCCACAGGAACCATCTCAACTCCTAAGGGAAAGTGGGCTGGTTTGTTTCAAAGATGATGCCCCTAAGCAGGACTTATCCCGGGATTCAATTTCCCCATCACTTACTGGGTAGATAACTGGTGTCTTGAAGCAACTGGGGTTATAATGGTGATTGAACAGCAATGGTGTAGTGAGGGGGAAAAACACTGGCTTTGGCACTAACCTCACTGGCTGTGCTGAGCATTATTCCCAGATGACACCATGCATGTAAAGCACATAGCCAGACCTTGCATGCATCAAATCTCAACAAATACGTGCTTCTTCTTTTCCCTCTCCAGTTCTCAATCCCTCCTTGATAGAACCTCGGTTTTACATACGTCTTCCTCTACTCCCAATGCCTCCACATATCAGACACATTCCGCTTAAGTAAGTCTTGTGTCCTCTCTCCTGGTCCCTGAGGGAGAAGGCTACAGGACACATCTAATCCCTTGGCCAGAGCATAAAGAGGGGACTCCTGAGAAAAAGCTGCTTGTAAGATGGTTGACATTTGTAGGTCATGTTTAAGATTTTATACTTTCTCAGAGTAGTGATAGGAGACATGAAGGGCTTTAAATGGACTTTCAGTTTGAAGGATCACTCTACCACTGGAGACTGAACTGCAGAGACAGGAGGGGATGCATGGAGACTTTTGCAATAGTTCCATCAAGAGACAGCGAGGTCCTGGGTTGAAGGAAGAGGCAGGTGTCAATGGGGAGAAAAAGAATTAGACAGCTTTAAGGGAAGATTGTTGGTAAATGTTGGACTGGAGACTGATTAGAAATGAGGCAAAGGGAGGGGAAAAAAAGCAGTGGCACATCCATAATTGACAAGAGCTTACAATAATATGTGGCACATAATGGACATTAAATGTTAGCCATTATTACTCTTGTTGTTTTACTTACTATAACAATATGTTAAAATACACTCAAATCACACATAAGTTTGTTTGGTTAGTAGAAAATTATGAAAGGATTTTTACAGTTTTGCTTCTGAAATTCTTTGGCTAGGCATCTCAGTAAATTTATAATTGGTTATATTTTATGATAAACATCTTGCACATTCAGGAATTCTTATAAAAAGGGAAATCGAAACTACAGATTGCTTCCAAATGTCATGAAAATTTTATGAATAGTAATTTTAACAATTAATGAAGTTGATTTAATATTGTATTGTGCAGACATTTAATTAAACACTGATCAATGTTAGCTTTATGGTTTTCTTTTGCAGATTTTGGAACACATCGTTTGCTTCTAGGACTCAAATATTTTCAAAAGGACTTAAAATATCTCTCAGGTCCTAAGTCATGTGCCTTTTGTGACTAATTAACAGAACAGCCTGAGACGGTGGACAACTGAGAGAGAATAAAGTGAAACCACGATCATAATACGTGGATTCTGCCAAAGGGAACAATTTGGAGAAAATGACATCACGAGATCTAATTTTCCTCAACTTTTATTAACTGGCTCCCAGGCTATCTTGTCCTTAACCTGCAGAGCTTACCAAATGTCACTGTAGTCTAACAAACACCATTTACCCTTTTCATCTTATTTATGTGTAAATAAGGGCTTATCAAATATGCATTTTGTCGGACTACTTAGGAATCAAAAATCCCTGCATATTAATGATTATCCTATGAAAGTATTAAGTTTTCAAAAAGACGTTAAACACTAGCTCCATAGGATAGCATTGTTGACCATGAAAAAACCTTAAAAATCATATAATTCAAAAAAGAGAAATGGCTTGTCCAAGATCATGTAGCAGCTATTGACAGCACCAAGGGAGGCACTTCCAGAAAGTCTGACTAGTTCTTACAGGTGCTGGTGGCTTCAAGAGCAGACACATGCCAGTCAGGGACTTATAGCCTAGAATCTCTGTCAGCTCATAAGGCCCTCAAAATGTTCACACTTTTGTTCCATGTGTAAAGGTAAAACCTTTAGAACTCACTCTGAGAACAAATTAGGGAGATGAAAATGAGTGAAACAATCTGTCAGGAAATTGGTTATTTACCATGAATTCTATTCAAGGAACTCAAACGCATTCAAGAATTTGCCTGAAATGTAAAATAGTAGAAAAAAATCCTCTGACTTTTCCATCTTTTCCCATGGCAATCATTACAACTAACGGGATTTTCTCAAGGGATTCCCTTGATCATTCATCAGAAATGGCAAAATGATCCTTGATTTACATAAAGCATAACTGTTATTCTGGGAAGGTCCTACTCGGTACTGCTAGTGGAAAATATCATGAGAAAAGTGACCTCTATACTGATTTTCCATAGGATGACACCAGCCCTACTACAGTGTTGGAAAATGAAATACTTTCAATAGCATTGTAATAAAAGAGTTCTAACTACCAGACTAATTATTCCTTTTCCGTGCAGCTATCAGTCATTAACAGCGTACTATGTGTCATGCACAAAACAAATTCATTTACTCTTCTCAACAGTCCCAATAATTAAATATTGTTGTACCACTCTCATAAAGAAACTGAGTCTCAGAGAACTTAAATAACGTATCCAAAGTTACACAACTTGTAGGCTTCAAATCCTTGTCTACATACATAAACTGAGTCTCAGAGAACTTAAACAACGTATCCAATGTTACACAACTTGTAGGCTTCAAATCCTTGTCTATATGATAGCATGGTCTTGCTTTTAAGACTATTCAGTTCTACATTTGAATTACAGGGTATCAGCCAGTTGTTAGGCATGCCTGAAACCATCCCTGTAGTTGGTTACAAGAACCTAAACATCAAGCTAGAGTTCTGAAAAGAACAAGTCATTGGTGTGTTGGTAGTAATCAAAGGAAGGGATATATTTTTTAAATCTTTTGAGGTTTAAATTTGAGACCAATTTCATTCCAAAAATATTGAAAGAATATCTACTCAGACCAGGCACCATTCTAGATGCTTGAGATACATCAGTGAACAAAACAGACAAAATGATCTCTGTCTTCTTTGAGCTTATCTTCCTAGAAGGAGTGGAGGAAACACAGACAAAAACATAATAAATAGGTAAATTATATAGTATGTTAGGAGGAGGTAAATAGTGACACTGTGTAAGGTGAGACTATGAGGGAAGAAGCAGGGAAAATGGTTGGCCTTACTAAGACTCCTGTGAAAATTCCTAATGATTCCCTCAGCAAATTACAAGTGAGTTTTCTGTCTACTTTAGTGCTGGGGTCATCAGGGTGTAGGAGGGACAAGGATAGTTTTGGAAACCACTGACCAAATACTCCTTTGGAAGCACTTTCCTAAGTGCATCTAAACACTCCATCACCCTGACCCAGCCTGTGGGGCTCAGGAAACCCTACAGCCCAAGAAAATACAATTCCAAGTACAACTCTGGCTATAACCAGCCCATTCCCCTAGCTGTAAAGAACAAACCCAAAACATGGCATCTGGGTTGGTTGGTTTCATTGCCATCTCTCCCCCAACAGTTTCTTCTTGCTCTGAAATCATGCAGTAAGAAGAACCATTGCTCAGGGGCAAGCTCAGAGCTTCTCACAGTCCAGAGTCATTATAGTTCCTCACTACCGGTTTTTCCCACCCAGCCAGCAGCAACGCAAGGCAGTCAGGATAAGCCTTTCCCATGTATGAAATACAGAGCAATAATGAATTGTGATTTCAGGGGAAGGAAATGGTTTCCTGCCCAAATGCATGAAACAATGCATTTGGCAAGGAACAACATCTACAAGTTATAAAGTACTCAACCGTAAAATGAAAGAATGAATTAAAGCAGACAAAGTTTCATATCATAAATTACATCTTTAAATAATATATTTTAACTGACTTAAATTAAAATTTTATGTGCCCAGACAGAGCCTCAAAAATAGGTCCACAGTACAAGAATTTAAAAAGACGCATCTCGAAATTCTTTTTAATGTGAATCTTCATGGTAGAATGAATACCTTTTGTTTTTGTTGCTTTGTTGCTTTTTTTATCCTAGTAAAAAACACATTAACATAAATTTACCATCTTAACCATTTTTGAGTGTACATTAGTGTTAACTATATGCACACTGTTGTGCAACAGATCTCTAGAGTTTCATCTTGCAAGCCTGAAACACTATACCCATTGAACAACAACTCCCCCTTTCATCCCTCCCTCCAACCCCTGGCACCACCAATTTACTTCCCAGCACTAAGAATGTGACTGCTTTAGATACTTCATATAAGTGGAATTATTTACTTTTTGTTTTTTGTGACTGTTTATTTCACTTAGCAGCAGGTCCTAAAGGTTCATCCATGTTGTAGCATTTGACGGGATTTCCTTCTTTTTTAAGATTGAATAATATTCTGTATTTTTATAAATAATTTTCCTATACTTTAATATAGGTTAAATATTTAAATTTTCCACAGAAAACTATATTTCTGTAGGCAACTTCTAATTGTCCAGCAAGGTATTCTTCAGCAATAACCCAAATCACTTCCTAAACCAAAAATCCTACTCTGTGCTATTTTAAGTTTTAAAATATAAGTATTTCAAAAGATATTTTGACATTTCCCTTTCCAGATGCCCCAAGGGTGAAAGAGGTAGGCCATGTAGAATGTGGGGAGCATAACTGAGCATCTCCTACATGCCAAGCTTCAATTAGGATGGCACATTAACTTATTAGTATTTGAAAAAATTGTATTTCCATGGAGAAACACATGAGACAAAGTATTATAAATATTAACTTTGGTAGACAAAAAAAACTGAGATAAAACAGTCTTTCTTCCTCACAGCCAAGATTTGCTGAAACCCAATTTTATCAATGAATGACTAGTTACTTTCTTCTTTAAAACCAGCTAGAAATGTTGACTTTACATAAATGAAGAAATTCCTGAGCTAATTGTCATCAAATAATATAAACTTACCAAAATCATTACTTCAGATACTTTTAAAAAGACCAAGTATACATTATTAATAACTGCATACATGCATAAAGAATTTATATGAGCAGATATAATAGTCCTGGAACAATTAGACATGTGTTTGTGAGGTACTGCTTGGAGACTCCACATTTGGGTTTAGAAATCCTGTATTTTTCACTCTTCTATTCTAAAATACTTTCAATTATTTACATTTGTAGGACACTGAAGACAAGTATCAACCTGCTCCCTCATCAACTTTCCGTCAGAGCAGCTAATAAGTAAAAACTAAGCAGAGAGAAGAAGTTACATTGTTTGATTCCTGTCTTTCTCTTCCATACTCCAGCTCTTCCCAGACAGATCACGGATTTTCACTCCTGGATGACTTTTTGACTTCTCCCTTTATCTGCAATATTCTTCTTTGCCCTGCTTTTACCAAACCCTTATTCATCACTCAGAACTCAGTTCAGAAGCTACCTTTTCAGGGAGCTTGACTAAACAACCTCAGACAAAATTAGCCTCTATTTCAGTTCTGTCCCTTTCTATTATAATTATTGATTTGAAAATCTATCATTCCATCACACTAGATAATTCTTAAAAATAGGGACTATTGCCTTCCTTATTTTTTTAGTTCCAGCAGTTATTACAGTATCTAGCAGATGTTGGCCAAATGGTCTCACACACATACACAGATTCTGCTCATCTTACCATACTCTATGCAGTCTCTAGTAGTAGCTTGTTTTACCATCTGCAAAGTGGAGTAATAAATATTGATAGTAAAATCTTTTGAAAGCTGTACAAATATTTTGAAAATATTCATTAAGGTGCATTAACTGATGGAGGGAGTACTCTAGGAGAAAACCTGGATCTTTTAAAATATACACAGATGACGACAATAATTATCCAACATTTGATAAATACCCCTTGGGCTCTAGGCACTCACAGAAGAGTTCTCTCTTGTATATTATAGAACTTTCCCTAGCTCTTTGAGGTGTAGCCAATTAATATTGCTTATGATTAAAATGTGGTGATGATAGTAATGATAAGGCTGATGGCATTTATTCCATTCAAGAAGTGATCTGCATCATTACTTAAAGACAGGAAGAGGTAATGCTAATATAAGGAAGGGTACTATGTAACAAAACCATTTCAAATTCCAAAGGAGTTCCCATTTTAACAGTTATTGCTTAATGTGGTTAAAAGAAATAGTTCAAAATAAATAGTGCCAACCAATGAGAGCTTCCCAAGTTCACAAAGCATCCACTTCTTTCAGATGCCTCAGTTTGTCTCTTTTGATCTGATACGAGTTAAACTCCTACACCAGTTAGTCTATCCCACTTCAAATATCTTACACAAATCAGCCAGAAAAAAACAAAAATAAAAACATAAAAACCATCGTGACCACGACACACACACCCCCACCCCCCAGGAAACATTAACACATTACCAAAAACAAAAGGACCTCAACTTGGAGCTAGAAAAGGGCCAGGAGAGAATGTTCTTAATACCTCTCTCTTCCCTGAAATTGCAGAGAGCACTTTGTCTCACTAGCTAATTCGATACAGAAAAGCTAAGAATTAGTCCAATCGTTTCTTTCACTTGCAGACCAGGAGCTTGATTTCCAGCAATGGTTTGATTTTAACAAAATACCATTACAACTAAACAATGCGGAATTTTCATGGAGGTCACAAAATGACGTTACATCTCCTCTTCCCCTTTTCTCTCCCCTCTCTTTCCTTTCTTCTTTCTTTCCATTCCCCATGTTTGAAAGGAACCTAACCACCCTTAAGCTTGCTTGCTACAAAAGACCATTTCTAATTCTTTCCTTGATGGACCTAAGTTGAAAAAAAAAAAAACAACGCATTACCAGTGGGGTCTCCCCCATGATCTGCCCACACTACCGCACCAACACGATGCGGGAATGCCAACGGTGAAGTCGCACCAGGGACTGCCAACACCCCTGAAATATCAATACAGTAAACGAGCAGGCATCAAAGGGATTCCTAAATCACACCAAGGACAGTTTTATTACCCATAAAGTAGAAAACCCACACAGAAGAGAAGCTGTCCTGGCTCTACTGTTTATTGGCCAGGTGGAACTGATTAAGAATGTGAGAATCTGTGGTACCAATAATCATGGGCTTCTTGTGTTCAACATAAGAAAGGGTTTCACAAAACCCAGCAATAGCACAGGGCATTAGGCATTAGTGCTCAAGAAATGCAAACTCGGAGTTATTTATTCTCAGGACTGGGCTAGACAGGCTGGCTCAGAGAAAATAATATTAAGAGAAGAGTGTAGAAGACAGAGAAGTGACTCAGAAACTGCGATTAACACACAACAAATTACAATACCCTTGCAAATTAATGTAAAGATTACCCCAGATGAACTCAGCAAAGGCTCCATTAAAATGATGGGTAGCTCTTAACCAGGCCTGGCTTCATCTGAAGTCCTCTTTACAAAAAAGGAGGCCAAAAAATGCATTCCCTGCAGGAGACACTTTGTTGTTTAGAGGCTGCTTTACCAGATGTGGACTGGGGAAAGACTACTGAAGAGCCACAGCTTGAAGTGAGATCAGAGAGGAGAGGCAGTTTATCTCTCCTTTCCTGGAAGAAAACAGCCCTGTTTTATGAAAATCCTGAAGTAGAAGAATCCAGAAAGATAAAACAAATAAAATAGATGGTCAATACTCATGGTGTTCTTTACTTTGCATAAGGTTCTACAGCAGCATTGATTTGAATGTGTCCCTAGTATATTTTACAAGTGGTTTTATATTTGAAAATGATATGCACTTAAAATTACCAAAGGCACTCATTGCATAATCTAAAAACACTGTGTGAAGATTATGCCAAAAATGTATATATGATTACTATACAAAACAAAGTATGACTAATGAAGACCAAAAAATCACCATAAATTTCCCAGACAACTTGACCGTTTTAAGTAAATTAAGATACGAAGAAAATAAGGCAGGTTTACAGATTTAGGTAGAAATTTGCTTTTAATGAAATAATTCATTTTATATCAGGTAAAAATTATTACTAAGGTTCCAATTTCAAAACTCTAGTAATTTCAAATGGTATTCAACTAAAGACTTTACAACTTACTTCATTAATTATAAATGATTGTCAAAGAGAATAAACTCTACCCTAAATATGCAGAATATAATTTAGTTTAAAATAAAAATAGCTCTCTTACTAAAAGAATTAAAGCAAAAACTCTAAAGAAGGGAAATATGAGCACATAATATGTGCAGAAAAAAGCACACACATTCATAAATCATGTACCAGTTATCACTAAAATAAATGTGGAGACACAGCAAGTAAAATTAGAGTTTACAATTTGATTACTATGGTATGTATTGTGCCAAAAGAAAAGAAAAGCCAAATCTGACTGTATCAGTATGCATGAGAAACCATTCTCTCATAGTACATGTGTGATTACTTATAGTGTAATTCTTTGTGACTCTGAGTATCAAAGATCATCAAGAACTATAAAGCAAAGCAAGAACTTTTCAAGCATTTAAGTAAACTCTCAAGGATGAGTCCTAAGTCTGACTTTACATTTAGAGTTGAATTTCAGATTATCCCAATTCTGTTCCATTTTAAGCAACTCATTTCTCTCAATGATCACTTTCAACTTTAAGGATTAGGACATTTCTGGAATGAGTGGCCTTCTGCTCCCTTCATATTATTTTTCCACTGTGCACATATAGAGGATTAGGCATGAAGTCATGCAACAGCTGTCTAGTCATGCATGTGCTATAATCTAGAGGAAATGCACTGCCCACCTGCAGTTAATCTGCAGTTGACAAATGGTGTCTAACCAGGTTCAATGATGATATAATGAAGAGCTTAAAAGGTATGCATATATTTGAAAATGGGGGTGGCAATGGAATAATGAGTGAGACTATTTTATTTTATTTAATGTCTAGATTTCTACTTCAATAGACAAGTTGTTTTGGTTTTTATTTTAAATAACTTTCTCTCAAGATTTTCTGATATATATTGCAATTTGTCAATACCTTTAACATCCTAAAGCTTCATTTAGAAAGTTGATTTCAGAGAGGAAATTTTCTACAACTGGCAAATGGGCTGTAAAGCTGCTCAGAGACTTAAGGGTCATGAGCCAAAGCAGCAAAACAAGAGGCAAAGTCTCCTATGGAAAAAGTTATGTTTGTTGAGTCAAGGTCTAAGCTGATCACAAGTGAAAACATGGACAAGTCAGGAGAGGCACATTGCTGCCAGGGAGAAAACTCAGGAACTCCTAACACCTGATCACTTTGCACCCAGTGAGGAGGCCCTTCTCCATCGTACCTGCCTAGCAATGAACCAATGACTCTCCATAGACTTGAATTTAGCAAGGCCTGACAACCAACCTACTTCCAACCATCCCACATGCATATTCAGTCCTGGAATGTATTTCCAGAGTGCCTTGATATGTTTGTACCTGCTTGGAAGGATCTGAGCTTCTAGAAGACTGCCACCAAAGAGCTCAGAAAAATTCCACCTTCATCTTGCATGACCCCATCCCCTAGCCCAGCTTATTCTCCACAGGATGATCTATCTTACCAAGTGCAAATTTGATCATGTTCTTTTGCTTTTTAGCAGCTTTCAAAAGTAGTATTTTAAAACAAAATTTTTTCACAGCACCTGGGTGGTTCAGTTGGCTGGGCGTCTGACTCTTGACTTCGGCTCAGGTCATGCTCTCAGGGTTCTGAGATTGAGCCCCGCATCAAACTCCATGCCTGGCAGGGAGTCTGCTTAAGATTCTCTCTCTCCCTCTGCCTGTGCCCTTCCCCCCACTCCACTTCCCTCCCCCTCTCTCTCTCTCAAAATAAATAAATAAAATCTTAAAAAAAAAAATTTTTTTTCTCAACTAAGCTTTCCATCTTTCTGTGGTAGAGGGACTAGGGTGCCCTGCATACAACCCTATAAATATTGGTTACAATTCATTATTATTATTGTTAATATTGTTATTAATATTATCATTATTATTTCCCACCTTTCTCTGTTAAGCTATCAGCTTTATAAAGATGGCTACTTGTTCAGGGGCATCTGGGTGGCTCAGTCGGTTGAGTGTCCAACTCGTGATTTCAGCTCAGGTCATGGGGGTCCCCCTCAGCGGACCCCACATTAGGCTCCGTGCTCAGCGGGAGTCTGCTTGAGATTCTCTCCTTCTGCCCCTTCCCCTATTCGTTCTCTCTCTCTCTTTCTCAAATAAATAAATCTTTTTTTTTTAAAGATACTGCTTGTTCAATGCTACTTCCCTAGTATAGTATCTAGTATAAAGTAGTCACTCAAAAATAGTTGTTGCATGAATGAAACGTGCAGCACTTGGCTACTATTGCTCGTCTCTGTGTTACAAAAGTTATATTTTGAAGGAGGAATATTTGCCCTGGAAAATTCAAGAACAATACTTTAAAGGCTATTTTCTTTCATATTTACACATAATATAGATAATGAGTTATATTACATATAAGTACATACATATGTAATACTTAGAAAGATTCAAGACTGCTGGGGCTTTTGCCATTTGTACATACATAAGAAACCAAAGCCTTCCCCTTCTTGCCTTTGTGGCCTCATGAACTTGGCATAGTAACATAACCTTGATGTCGTGTTAATTAGGCAAACGGAGCTGCTAGGATTGCCACAAATTACCCCTGGTGAATGAATGTTCACATCAGTGAGGTCTTTATACAAACAAGAAATAAGGAGCCCTAGAATAACAGCATAAAAATACCCTTGCTTAGATCATCCTTCAAAAGATTGCAAGGTTCAAAACACCAACTTAGAGACAAATGCCAATTGGCATTTGTTAACTTTGTATTTCTGCTTTCCCCTTTCCCATTACAATTTCGAACTAAATCTGTTTATATTCTTTAGGTTTCTCCCTACACCACCCCCCTTTTTGTACACATCGATTTCCATGTGGTACACATAGCCAGGACAGGAAGACCTTCGGCTTCCCTCAGCTTTCTGTGTTCTCCTGATTGTTACAAACTACTTCAGTGAACTGGATTCCCTTGACCTTTAACTTCTCTCTTCCTGGTCTCCGAAATAGAATCACTTACAGATGAAGCAAGGCTGAAAAATTGCAAACATTTGGGTGCTAAGATGGCTGAGGCTTCCCCCAGAGTAGTTCAGTACATTGTGTTTTCCTGTCATCCATTTGATTTCCAGCCCCTGATTTGGCCCAAAAATCAAAAGGAAGCCAAGGAACTTAACAATAAAAGCTGGTTTATTTTGTTTTTAGAAAAGAAAAAGATGCTAATACATCAAAGTTTTATTTTTGAAAATTAATTCACAAGCACCTTAGATCTCAGGTCTCAATAAAACTTATTCTTATAAAAAAAAACCTCAATAATTAAATGAAACAAACATTTAAAGGGTACCTAATTTGTGCAAATCACTACACTGAGTACTGTGGGAAGAATGCCAAATAAATAATACATAGTTAATGCTATTTTCAAGATTAGATTCCAGTGGTAGAGACAAATGCACACATAAAAAAAATTCATATACTACACTGAACAAATTCACCTTTTATAGAGTACTGTGTATTGTAAAAACAAGTACATACATACACGTATATGCACATTTGCACACATATGTGTATGCATTAGTGCATGACGAAAATTTTCTGTAATTATCACAAAGTCCCTGCAATACTCCTTGTTATTATTAAACAACAAGCTTAAGAATAATTTGCCCAAGGTCACACAACAAGTAAACTAGTATGTGTCAGGGATAGGCTTTGCAGTTCAGCCTCCCTAATACCAAAGTCCATGCTCTTTCCACACAGCATCCAATATAAGTACTATACATTATAAAAGCCCAAGCAAAGTCAGATGAAATTGTAGGAGGAAAAAAAAAGACAAAACAGAAACAAGCTACTGTTAACATAAAGATGAGGAAGTAATTAATGTTTATGATAATTCAAAAAACACAAAAAATATATTCATTCCCAAGTTTTTAACCTTTACTAAGCCAAACAGAAAGCTAAAGAAACAAGAAGGGGACTATTCTCACCTCACACATTTCAATTCACACTAAACATAAATTGGCCCCTCAGAATTGTGGTGCCAGTCACTCACTGGCCCATTCTTAATAAATTACTTGAAATTTTACCGTAATTAAGTATCCATGACATAATTTATAACTTTGACCTAATATAAACTATAATGGATGCTTATGTGATATTATTTTGTGTATTAAGATACTAATATTCCAATGAATATAATGTTATTCATCTCTCTTGTAGGTGTACTGAGGACTCCAAAGTTAAACAGCATCCTTTTTGACATTTTAAATAGGCCCACCAATAAATAAGAGAGGCGGTAACATTTCCTACCACAAAAATCAGGTCTCTGCTAGCACAGAAAAGTTAGAAATTGAAGCTCTTTCCTGGAAAATTCAAGAGAGTCTGGGGAAGAATACATCACAGAGACTAGGTTCAAGCCCATCTCAACCACGTGTGTACACAGGTCAGACACTCAAGGCCTCCAAAGTTCACATAGATTCTCAATAGAGAACTCTCCATGCGGCCATTTCCCTAGTCACCATCAATTATTCCAAATGAATAGCTATTTATACATACCTCTTTCCAAGTCATTACAACCACCTGATCAACTTAAGGACAGAACAAAAAGCCAGCACATTTAAGAAGTTTGAAAATAATCTTCTAAGACCAGACCATGGTTATTTGAATACCTTAAGACTAAAGCTGTAAATGTTGATTCTCCCAAGATCTAAGGGTAGAAATTTTATATATAGCCTTCAATGGCTCAGAACACTAGGAGCCACAGTGTATGTTCCCAAAGCACCCATTTGGACACAAAGAATGACAAGGCAAAGGGGGGGGGGGTGGGAATAGGTTCTCCATTCCCCAAAATTCACTTTCAAAGCAAGGATTCCCTTCAGAGATGCATCAATAAACATAACAGCAAATCCGTGTTGTAACCCTAACCATGTGGCATTGTCTCATGTTTAAGCTTCCCCAAAATACCTAGTTTCATGTTAGCACTAGTTTTCCTTAAATGAAAACCCTCCTCAAAGGACGTGGAGCAGGGCAGCCACCCAGTCTCACAAGAAGATCCCATAGTGGAGAAACTATATTAGGTTGTTTCCTGACATCTCTTGTAGCAAAGGTTAGAGGGCAGGACATATTCCAGAAGGACTTTTTCCATCACTCTCTGGGGCTTCTACCAAGTTCTTGCCAATACATGCATCTACTGATAACAAGGAGGACCTACAGCTTTGCTGAAAGGGACAATTGTGTCCCTTTGGACTGAGCTGTGAAAGTAAAAGTGCAAAGATAAACTTTTATGGACACATCATAGCCTAGTGCCAGAACCAGTGTTTCAGAAAAATGAGAGGATTTGTTTTGATAAAGCCTGAACATTTACCTTCCCATTCCAAGGCACATCCCCTTAGACAGCCAAGTTACCAGTTTGGTGTAGATCTTTTCCAAGTTTTTTCTATACATTTGCAAACAAATATGAAATCACCAAGTATATATGCATTCTAAACAAATCTCATATCATTTATTCTTATTTAAATGTCCTCTTCTCAATGATATATCACAGATGCATTGACATGTCTACAGTACATTACAGTTTCTTTATGTTTAGACACTCCCCTACTGATAAAACAAGGTAAGTTTCTCAGTCTTTCAATTAACCGTTCAGTGAATATCTTTGCAAATGCTTCCTTGTTCAAATCTCTCTGATGTCTACTGAGAAGTAAACTGGTGGCTCAAAGGTTATGTGCAATTAAATGTTAATAAATGGAGTCACATTGCTCTCTCAGCTGTGTGTGAGTGCCTATTTCCCCATACCCTTCTCAAAACACGCTATTAGCAAATACTTAAAGACTTCCCATCTGGCGGTTTAAAACTAGCAGCTAATTTCTGTTTTATATTTTCTTGATTATTAATGAAGTAAAATATATTTCTACACATTTATTATCTAGCTATACTTCCTTTTCTACACATTGACTGCTTTATACCTGTCCATTTTTCTACTGACTGGTCTTTTTCTTAATGAAACTTTGCAGTTTTTAAAATGTAAAATATAGACACCACAGCCCTTTGTTATATGTGTTACATGTAGTTATCCCATCTTTCACTTGTTTTTCTTTTAACTTTATTTACAATTTATTTTTTAAATTGATTTTCAATTTATTTATGAAAGCCTTCACTAGCTCGAGGCATTAAAGATACTATTCTATATTTTCTTCTTGAAGTTTTCAATACATTTTATTTTCATTCTTTAAGTGTGGGAAATAGAGACACAGTTTGTATTTTCAAAGTAGAGTTATCCCATAATACTTGAAGTGCCATATTTATCATATATCAACTTTTAATATACGTATTATCCATTTTGGAGATTCTATTGTATCTCCCTGATTCATTCGTCTAGCCCCACACTGTTTTAATTACTATTAACTCTTTTTATTCAGGATACAGTAGAGCAATTGTTTCTTTTGTCTTCTTTTTAAAAAAAAGTCAATTCTTAGACATTTTTCTGTATCAGATTTGGCTTGTCAATTTCCATGAAAAAAATTGTGACATTGTAATATAAATAGTATTTATTTTAGAAATTAATTTAGGAAGAATTCATGACTGTTTCATGATTGTGACTCTATATCTATGATCATTATCATTATATGGCTCTATATATTTAGATCTACCTCTCTAAGCCTTTATAAAATTTAATTAATTGAATTTAATTCATTGATTTTTCATTATTAACATCTGATAATACTGTTAATACTAGGCTATCTCCAACTACTGCTCCATTACTATTCTTTTTCAAAAATTTTCTACCTGTTCTTTTCCACTTACTTTACTAAATAATATTTAGCATAGTTTAGTTCTAAAATAAAAACTGTACTTTATCTTCCTCATTAAGAAAAGCACACATATTTCAGGGCGCCTGGGTGGCTCAGATGGTTAAGCATCTGCCTTCGGCTCAGGTCATGATTCCAGGGTCCTGGGATTGAGCCCCACATCGGGCTCCTGGCTCAGCAGGGAGCCTGCTTCTCCTTCTCCCTCTGCCTCTCTCCCTGTTCATGCTCTCTCTCTCTGTATCTCTGTGTCTCAAATGAATAAATAAAATCTTAAAAAAAAAAAAAGAAAAAAGAAAAGCACACATATTTCAAACAGAAGTGAGAAAAGAGACACTGGGAGGAGTAGCTTTCAGTACTCCAGGAAAAGCTTATGCAGAGACAGAAGGATAGCATGTGACATTGTTGGTGATTAACTGTGATGTTGGGAGCACAGGTTTAGGGGGTGGTAGGTAATGACAGGAGGTCAGACTACAAATGTAAGAGTGGGTCAGCTCACAGACGACTTGCATGTTCCACAGGATTTGACCAAACACTATTTAGTTGACTATGTGATGGCACAAATTTAAACCTAGAGTTCTATCACTAGCATAAAGTCACCATATGTTTAGATGTGATTTCAAATTTAGAGATTCCTAGCATAGATGTGGGCTGCATACTCACCTGCAAGTTAGGAGTGTCCTGGGTTAAAGGATCCATCTTAGGAGAGATGTGTCAAATCAGTAAATAAGCATCATCAGAGAATGCAGAATGAACCAAGTCAGGTGGATGGGCTTTTCTCCTTTGTTATGAAAATTAGAGAAATAAATGCCCTAAGGATTAGCATATAAATCTTATCCTGAGCAGCAAAAGCAAATGAATTTTGAAGAAAGGGAAGGGCGAAGAATAGGAAGATCAGGGAATTGGGTTAAGAGCAGAGGTTTCTGAGAACCACAGGGCAGTCAGAGAAGTCAAGTGTGCCCAGGTAGTCTCTTGCTTTTCCCACTTCCCTCACCTCCTTCAGGTAATTATTTCCACCTGTATCTAGCCTCTCTTTTCTCCTGCCTCCCGTTCCTGTCTGCCCTGATGCTGCTCAAACAAAGCACCATTTTTCACTTCCCCCTTCTAGAGAAAAAATTCCTGGCCCTTTTGTTATGGACCGTGTTCTCAACTAGATGGCAATAGGTGGTAATCTATCCATCAGATGAAGAGATCTTACTAGTGAATGATTTAGTTCTCTGATGCTGCTTCTTGAGACTTTTGCAGTTTATCTCAGATCAAATGTCCACGTTCGAGGACTCAAGAAGACAATTTTGGTCAGGGAGGCTTTTAGCATTGCTGTAATCAAAATAAGCCACTCAGCAGAGTGGCCCTGGTAGGAATGTTTGTGCAGAAATATTGTCATGAGGAAAAAAAAAAAACCCTGAAATCTAAGACACTGTCTTGCCTAATGCAGGACATCTGGTTAACTTATACTAATGTCGTCGGTACATCAGAAAAATAAAAAACGCAGCACACTGATGGCCAAGTTAACTTCCCCACATGAAGCTTAACCCTGGAATTTCCCGTATGTGTATTTTGATTGTAATTCATTTTCTAGGTTTATTCTTCTCATTCTCCCTGAAAAGAGGTGAGGGAGGGCCTGAGAGGGAGGAGAGCGGGAGGAGAGAAAGGAGAGAGTGGGAAAGAAGGAAAAGAAACAGGAGAAAAAGAGAAAGTGTTTAAAAGATTTGTGAAGCACGGGCACCTGGGTGGCACAGCTGGTTGAATGTCTGACTCAGTTTCCCCTCAGGTGATGATCTCACAGGTTGTGGGATCAAGCCCCACTTCTGGCTCCTCACTCAGCGGGGAGTCTGCTTGAAAGATTCTCTCCCTCTGCCCCTTCCCACTCTCTCTCTCTCAAAATAAATAAATAAGTCTTAAAAAAATTTGTGAAGCTAACATTGAAGGCTCAGTCCCCCTCACAAATGGGGGGAAAAAAAAGTCCTTAGCTTGAGGAAGAGCTATTTTAAGCAGACACATAAGGAACACCAGCAATCCAAAAGGGTTTATATGTGTTTTGATTATAGCAAACACCATAAAACACTTAAACGAAAACTCTCATAAAGAAGACTCTTAAGTCACCATTATCAGCTTTGCCTTCAGAGTTTTTCCTGTCAAATGCCAGGATAGTAGTTTTAGCTCCTCTTCGGTCACACACATAGAAATAAGGCTCAATTCAGACCAAGAGTAAGAAAGGGGATTTGACGATGCTAAAACATTACCCCAAAAGGCACCCACGTCACACTGCACAGCCCACAGGAGCAAAGTCCTAGCTCCCAAATTTCTTTTCGTCAAAGTTCTAAGAAGCTGAACCGGCTGAGATCTACAGAGTTGTCTTCATTAAGAATTTGAACAGCAGGACACTCAACTATTCACTTGCGGTTTCTCCTGTTTAGTATGCCAAACAGCCCAAGAGTACTCTCTAATTTCATACAGGGAAGTAACTTACATACATAATTTTGGATGAAAAACACATAATTCTTAAGAATCCAATTTATAAAACAGTGGTAAAAGCCTTATCGAAAAAGAACTACATCTTGATCTGAATCTACTTTTATAAAGAAAGTTGTTCTTAATTTTCTGAAGTAGACAGGGATGTCTGTGAAATTGCTGGACTTGCCTGACTGAACCTGGGAAACATGCATTTTCCTCTCTGTTTATTAATCCGTGGCCCTAACTCTGCCCCTTGTTCTCCCTCTTTCTCCATGCGTGTAACAGGCATAATCAGTGTTGTGATAAAGCTTCCTAGTACTGGCTCCCGAGAGCTGACCTTGCCATTGCTCTTCCCAATTCCACATACAGTAACCTTAGTAGCTTGAAATTGACCATTGTGAAAATATTTACACCACAGACATGGGCAAATACTACAAAAATCAGAGCTTTTCTCCAGAGACCAGCTGTTAAATATTTATCACACAACTGACAATGAAGTATGGTATGCTTATTCACAGTGTGCTGACAAGTTTCAGATATATTGTTGAAAATGTTTGACTTTGCTATTTCCTATATAGATTGCAACTATTCTGACTTGGAAAGCAATCACCGAAGCAGGCCACATGTTTATTTTGTTTATTATAAACCATTAAGACCATTATAGAAAACCATTAATGAAGAACTTGATTCCCCATTATTTTTTAAAGCAATTAACTTTAAAAATTGGGATTGATCTCAGACTAGAATTTAATGTGAAGTGACATGTGTACTTATTCTGTGATACGTCTGACCCATCACAAAGCTCCATTTGCCTCTTAGTGTAATGGGGGATTTACTGAAGGTGTCATCAAAGATCCTCAAAACGTTTCTCACCCTATGCCTTCAAGGATTAGTTAGACCGGGCAAAAGTTCCAGAAGGAGGAGCTAGGAAGTTTGTAGCACAGTTTCGAGTTTGATTGGGTAATTTGCTTCTCCCTCTTTGGTCAGCAAGGATAACAGAATGGAACAGTCCACAGTGGAATGATCCCACCTTTATGCAGAGCTACATGATACTCCTATGATCAGGACAAACCTGTCAAGAGGGCCTCCTGAGAGGAATTGTGTACTTGCAAAACCACAAACCATGGACTCAAGTCTGTTTCTATTAGAGAATTCTCTCCCAGACATTATGTCATTTTATTTTTCTTTTAATGTTGTTTATGAACAGGTCTCTAACTTTAGTACAGGAAATGTGTTGATTATACTTATCACAATGAAACTGTTTTCCAAACACTTAACCATTTTCCTGCCAATAAAATAACTAGGAAGATCTGGGGCAGATAGACAATTTATTCATTAAATTGTTTATATATTCATGTATAAGGTTATTTTCCATTTCAAATATTCAAATCTCATAACTAAACTATTCTCTCCCTTGAGATTGAAGCATTTTATCTAGTTAAGAAACACAAAAGCAAAAATGTATCAATTTTTCAAACAAATGATTAAACTGTGTGAGGATACTTACAAGTTATTTTTTTTAAGCTGGAAAAGTGTATGGTCAAGTATTTCCTGAATATTAAAGGAATTTAAGTATAATGTATTTACCTACGGTATAGTAGCAATACAGAATCAACGGCTTCATCAATATAAAGGATGAAGTCTCAAAAAAAACAACAAAGAACTATAGAATTTAGAAACTGGATCTTAGAAATCATGTCTGATTTCTTAATGTAACAGAAGAAGAAGCCAAATGGTAAGATTTGTTGGGTGCATACATGTGGCAGGCAGCTGCACCCTTGGTCCTAAACCAGGCATTCTGATTTCCAAGAGCATTTTCCTTGGCACCACAGTCTTGCCAAGATATACACTAAACACTCCAACATGTCATTTCCAGTGTCCCAGTTGCCCCCCCACTTCTCCAAAGGAACTTTAGTAGATTTCAGATAAATCAGTTTACTTGGTATCTTTTTTTTTTTAAAGATTTTATTTATTTATTTATTTTAGAGAGAGCACACGCACATGTGAGAGAGAGAGAGCAGGGGGAGGAGCAGAGAGAGAGAGAGGGACAAACACACTCCACCCTGAGCGTGGGGCCCTACTTGAGCTCGATTCCACAACCCTAAGATCACGACCTGAGCCAAAACTAAGAGTCGGACGCTTAACTGACTGAGCCACCCAGGCGCCCCTGGTGTCTTCATTCTTCAAATTATACTTTATAATGAATCACCTTTATAATACATATGTTGAAATATGAAGTCATCCCATTTGCCAGGGGTAGGCATTGTATTTCTGGGGATACGTTTTGTTTTCCATGCTACAGTCTTTATCTTTCACAGTTGCCTTGCAAGAGCTAATAACTACATTCACTTCTAGTGAACCAAGAGCAGAAACACTGGTTTTAAAAAGAAAGAATACATCTAGAGGATGCCTGTCTATGTATCCTGAAGGCATGACAATAAAGCTCCTTATGGTTTGGTCACTTCCTCAGCCCAGAAAGTACTTCCACATCTTCAAATATCAACATTTCTGGAAAATTCTGAGGAATTTTCTCCTGCTAGCATTTCTTCACCTTATGCCTTCAGGGTTAGTTAGAGCTGGCAAAAGTTTCAGAAGGAAGGAGCTAGGAAGTTTGCACCATTGAGCACATAGCTTTGCCTTCCCACCGTGGGCCTATCAAACAAATAGAAAGTAGCTTCTTTTCACTGGGCAGTCCAAACAAACCCCCCAAGCTCAATCTGGAAAGGAGACAGAAAAGCATGTGTGTATAGGTTAAATACCAAGCATCACTTCCAGTCACCTGCCCACAGCCTCCGCTCTTGGAGATATGTTCTGAGTCCAGTACAAGACACTATGTTTCAGTAAAAATGAGGATTCACAGTTAGAGAAATTAAGCAAAAAAGATAACTTAACATCCAAGCCACAGTCATAGTTAGATCATTGCTTTTTTTCAAATTAGATTGCTTTCCACTTAACTACACATCAATTTAATTTTTAGTAACACAAAGGAAAACCACAAGAGCAGCCCAGTGGCTTTAAATATACACAGCAAAGATTTACTTACAGATGCCTCTTCAGGGATTCTAATAAAGCCTTCACATGGGGGAAAGCCCCCAATATAATGGAGATATCACATTCTGAATTCAGTCCCCATGTAGGAAAACCCTACTACTAAGATGGAGGTTATTCTTTGGAGAGCTGATTCTTTCCAGTCTTTGTACTCTACCCAAATCCCATATCCATCTTATATGTGTGATTTTTTATTTGTGATGTTCACTTATTAGTTTTAGACTTTTAGAGTTGGAAAAGGTCTTGAAGATCCTGCTTAATGCAAGGATTATTTGAGCATTGCAAATAGTCATGTAGTATCTTCTTAAATATCTTTATTGAGAGGGAATACATTGTCAGAAATCTTACAAAGGCCCTATTGCAATGGAACAAGAAGGGTGTGTGTGTCACCTCTATGGTATACTTTTCCCAAATTCTTAACACCAGTGTAATTTAAGAAAACATCAGATAAATCCAAAATGGAGGATGAGTGACATCATCAAGATGTCATAGGCTGTTCCTGACTTCACTCCCCCTCACAAGAAAAACAAGTAACAACTATTCAAGAACAAGACCAGTGAGGGAATCCTAGTACATGGGAATGAGGCTGAAGTACCTCCTGTACCATAAAGACCCAAACAGACTGCATTAAAAGCATCAGGGAAGTAGCTACAAAGTGACTGCATTCTCCCTCCCCCAGGGCGCCACACAGGGAGGTCTCCCCTGAGCCTCTAAATCCTCCAGTGGGAAAAGATAAGCTGGTGGGACGGGGACAACCAACTCCCTCCCCCCAGCATGGTGAGTTGCTTCAAGGGAGCCCCTACTCTGATCTCACACCACAGGTATTGCAGGGGAATCTGAGGAGCTCAACCACAGGGAATCTGACTATGATGGAGAAGGGGGTAGAGGTTTGCAACAACCAGCACATGCATCTTGGTAGACCAAATTCATACCTGCAGTGCTCAAGTAGTAATCCAACTGGTGCCTTTGCTCATCTGTAAAACTAAGTTGGGGGCACGATCCAACCAGAGAACTCAGTAAGGTGAAGATTTGTCAGATTTGGATCCTGAAATGAGGTGTTCTGCCAGCCCTAGAGCCTGATTTGCCCATACCATGGCAAGGAACTGAATCACTGGCCCACTTACTGTGGAAAGTATCTTCAGGCCCCATCTGACAAGAAGGACTATGACAACTCCTGGAAGCAATGCAGCCCAGTGGCACTTGAGCTGAGAGACAGGTGGGCAGAAGTGACTGCCCCCAGAGCAAAGCCTTGCTATGCACAGGCAGGGGAACTAATTCATAGCCAAGGGCTGAGGGTAGCTCCCAGCCCTTTCTAACCTGAGAGCCTGTTTGGGAAATTGACAGTAAGTCTAGAATAACTCCTCCCCCTCCTACCTAGGCAAGAAAACTAAGAACAGCCCCACCTACTGTGGAGAGTGTCTTCCCACCGCATCTGACCAGAAGGGCTAGTGACAGCTCCTGGAAGCTGTGCAACCCAGTGGTACTTGAGCCAAGAGGTCGGCAAGCAGAGCCAATATTTTGCAAAACAAAGCCAGTGGCTCTGTTCAGTCAGGACACTTGGGGCACAGGTCAGCTAGAGGTTAACACAGCAAACAAAGAGTTTTACCAGCTTTAGAGATGCTTCTCCCACTGCACCCCACAGGGAATCTAATTCATAATCTCATTCATCCCTGAATAAAGCCTCAGCCTTTCTGATTAGGGAACCTAACCAGAGTACATGGGAAACTACAGAGCCTATTCAAAAGCCCTACATACATACATACATACATACATACATACATACATACATAATGGCACCTGAACAAAGAATACAGCTCATGGGCTTCCCTCATCTTCAAAGCAAAACCAGTGGCTTCACCTGACCAGGGAATTCAGTGCACACTCTGGTCTAATATGGATCCCCTGACAATGAGCTGTACAGGCCTTGAGGACTGAACTGCTGACCTGCCAAGGCAGGGAAGTTAATTTATAGCCCCATGTACTACTGAATACAGTACCCAGTTCCATCTAGTGAGCCTGATCAGAGAACCGCATAGCCCATCCTACAGACTCACTTGGATTGGGAACCAAGCCAGCAGTCTTATCCAACTGTCCTCAGCCACTGGTACACCCCCCATCCCTATCCTCAACCTTAAACAGTTTCCTTGACCAAAAATAGACCATAATCAGAGGCCCCACCTGCCTAAAGACACTACCAGCAGACACAACCAGAAACCCAAACTGAGCAGACTGGTGAAGAATTATCCCTACCAAAGCAAATCTGCTAAGACTGCAAGAGGAGACCAATTATTCAAATGTATAGATGCCAATATAAGGATCATAAAAGTCAGGTAAATATGACACCACCAATGGAAACTAATAAAACTCCGAAAAGTGACCTTAAAAAATGGAGCTCTATGAACTGTCAGACAAAGAATTCAGAATAATCCCCTTAAGGAAGTTTAGTGAACTACAAGAAAATACAGACAACCAAACAAAATTAAGAAAATAATGTGTGAACAAAATGAGAAGTTTGACAAGGAAATAGCAACCATCAAAAAAAAACAAAAAACAAAAAAAACCCTAGAAATCCTAGACCTGAAAAAATATAATAACTGAACTGAAGAATTCAATAGAGTTTCAAAAGTAGACTCAACCATGCAGAAGAAAAAATCAGGAACCTGGAAGATAGGACATTGGAAATTACTCAATTAGAGGAGCAAAAAGAATAAAAAAGAGTGAAGAAGGCCTATGGGAATTGTGGAGCACAATGAAAAGAAACAATATTCACATCATGGGAATTCCAGAAGGAGAAAAAAAAAGAAAGGGACAGAAAGTATATTTAAAGCAATAATGACTGAAAATTTCCTAAACCTAGGGTGAGAACTGGACATCCAGATCCATGAGGCCCAAAGGATCCCATATAGGTAGAATCCAAATAGGGCTACACTGGGACATACTATAATTAAATTGTCAAAAGTCAAAGACAAAAAAAAAAAAAGAAAGAATTTTAAGAGCAGCAAAAGAAAAGAGAATAGTCATGTACAAGGGAAGCCTTATAAGAATATTGGCAGATTTCTCAACAGAAACTTTTCAGGCCAGGAGAGAATCGGATGACATATTCAAAATATTAAAAGAAAAGAACTCTTTTTTTTTTTTTTTTAAAGATTTTTATTTATTTATTTGACAGAGAGAGAGATAGTGAGAGCAGGAACACAAGCAGGGGGAGTGGGAGAGGGAGAAGCAGGCTTCCTGCCGAGCAGGGAGCCCGATGTGGGACTCGATCCCAGGACCCCGGGATCATGACCCGAGCCGAAGGCAGACGCTTAACGACTGAGCCACCCAGGCGCCCAAAAGAAAAGAACTCTTAACTAAGAATTCTCTATCCAGCAAAGCTGTCCTTCAGAAGCAAAGGAGGGATAAAAACTTTCCTGAACAAACAAAAGCTTAGGGAGTTCATTACCACCAGACTTGCCTTGTATAAATGCTACAGGGAGTTCTTTGAATGGAAGTAAACAAACACTAATTAACATCATAAAAACATAAAAAAGATAGTGTAAATCTCACCAGTAATGGTAAATATATAGTCATAGTCAGATTCTGCAATATAGTAATAGTGGTGCATAATTCACTTACAAATCTAGTTAAAAATTAAAAGAAAAAATGTAGTATAAATAACCAGAAGTACAATAACATATTATTAGTTATACAATATAAAAGATGTAAATTATAACACCAATAACTTAAAATGTGAGGGGGAGAAGTAAAAGTGTAAAGTTTGAAAATTATGTTGAAGTTATTATCAGTTTAAAATAAGGTATTATAAGTTTAAGGTATTTTTTTGTAAGTTTCACGGGAACCATAAGGAAAAATCCTGTAGTAATTACATAAAAAACCATGATAAAGAAGTCAAAGCACATAAACACCAAAACATCAAAATATAAAAAAGATAAAAGGATAAGAAACCAGGAATGATGGATCTACAAAATAATCAGTAAACAATAAGCAAAACAGCAATAGTAAGTCCTTACCTATCAAGAATTACTTTAAACATTAGGGGATTAAATTCTCTAATTAAAAGACATAGAATAGCTGAATGGATTAAAACACACACACACACACACACACACACAATTCAACAATACACTGCCTACAAGAGACACAGTTTAGCCTTGAAGACATACATAAGATTGGGAGTGAAGAGATGGAAAAAGACAATTCAAGCAAATGGTAAACATAAAAAAAAAAAAAAGGCAGGGATAGCTATACTTATACCAGACAAAATAGACTTTAAAAATGGTAAAAAGAGACAAAGAAGGTCATTAGAATATGAAAAAGGATGAATACATCAAGAAGTTATAACAATTATAAGTATTTATGCACCTAACATCAGAGCACCTAAATATATAAAGCAACAACTAACAGAACTAAAAAGGACATATAAACAGTAACACAATAATAGTTGGGAACTTTAATACCCTACTTTCAACAATGGATAGATCATCCAGAGAATCAATAAGGAAACAGTGGATATGAACACCATACACCAAATGGATCTAACAGACAGAACATTCTATACAACAACAGCAGAATAAAAATCCTTCTCCAGCACACATGGAACATTTTCTCAGATAGACCCTATGCTGGACAACAAAACAAGTCTTAGCAAATTCAAGAAGATTGAAATCATACCAACTATCTTCTCTGACTACAGTGGCATGAAACTAGTTATCAATAATAAGAGGAAAACTGGAAAATTCACAAACACATAGAAATTAAACTCTCTTCTGAACAACCAATGAATAAAAGAAGAAATTAAAGGGGAAATAAAAAAGTTTCTTGAGACAAACAAAAGTGGAAACACAACATACCAGGACTTCTAGGATGTAGCAAAAGCAATTCTAAGAGGGAAGTTCATAGCAATAAACACCTACATGAAGAAGCAAGAAAGATCACTAAAGATCACTAAGATCACTAAAATAAACACACTAACTCTACACCCTAAGGAAGTAGAACTAGAACTGGACAACCTAGAAGGAATGGAAAAATTCTTAGAAATATACAACTTACAAAGACTGAAAAAGGAAAAAATAGAAACTCTGAATAGACCAATTACTAGTAAGGAGATTAAATCAGCAATCAAAAATCTCCCACCAAAGAAAAGTCCAGGACCAGACAGCTTCACTGGTGAATTTTACCAAATATTTAAAGAAGAATTAACACCAATCCCTATCAAACTCTTCCAAAAAATCAAAGAGGAGGGAACACTACCGAACTCATTTTACAAAGCCAGTATAATCCTGATACCAAAACCAGAAAAGCACACTACTAGGAAAGAAACTACAGGCCAATATCACTGATGAATATGCAAAAATTCTCAATAAAATACTAGCAAATTAAATTCAGCAGCACATTAAAAGGACCATGAAATGCATCCCTAAAATGCAAGGATGGTTCAATATAAGCAAATTAATCAATGTGATACATCACATTAAAAGAATGAAAGAAAAGAATCATATGATCATCTCAGTAGATGCAGAAAAATCACTTGATAAAATTCAACATCCATTTAGGATAAAAAATCTTAACAAACTAGGAAGGAAAGGAATATATCTCAATGTAATAAAGGCCATATATGACAAACCCACAGGCAACAAAAGACTTGTTATCCTTGACAGTGAAAGGTTGAAAACTTTTTCTCTAAGATCAGGATCAAAACAAGGGGGTCCATTCTCACCACACCTATTTAATACAGCAGTAGAAATCCTCCTAGAACAATCAGGCAAGAAAAAAAAAGGCATAAGAACTGTAAAAAAGAAGCAAAATTGCCTCTATTTACAGATAACATGATTTTATATATAGAAAATCCTAAAAACTCAACCTAAAAACTGTTTGATCTAATCCATAAATTCAAGAAAGTAGCAGGATACAGAATTAACATACAAAAATCAGTAGCGTTTCCATATACTCACAATGAATTTTCTGAAAAAAGAAATAAATCAATTCTGTTTAAAATATCATCATCCAGGATGCTTGGGTGGCTCAGTCAGTTCAGTGTCTGCCCAGGGTCCTGGGATCGAGTCCTGCATTAGAATTCTTGCTCAGCAGGGAGCCTGCTTCTCCCTCTGCTTGTGCTCTCTCTCTCTCTCTCTGTCTCTCTGACAAATAATTAAATAAAATCTTTAAAAAATAGCATCATCAAAGACAATAAAATACTTAGGAATAAATGTAACTAAGGAGGTGAAAGATCTCTGCTCTGAAAACTGCAATGAAACTGAAGAAGATGCAAATAAATGAAAAGGTATCCTGTGCTCATGAACTGAAAAAATTAATATTATTAATATGTCAATACTACCAAAAGCCATCTATTAATTCAACACAATCCCTATTGAGTTTCCAATGGCATTTTTTACGGAAGAAAAACACTCCTAAAATTTATATGGAATCACAAGACCTTGAATAGCCAAAGAAATCCTAAGAAGAACAAAGCAAGAGGCATCACATTCCTGACTTTAAGCTATACCTTAAAGCTATAGTTATCAAAACAGTATGGTGTTGGTATAAAAACAGACAAATAGACCAATGGAAAAGAATCAAGAGCCCAGGAATAAACCAAAGCATATACAGTCAACTAGTATTAAACAAGGGAGCCAAGAATACTCAATGGAGAAAAGACAGTCTTTTCAATAAATGGTGCTGAGATAATTGGATATTTAAATGTAAAATAATGAAATTGGACCTATATCTTCCAATATTCATAAAAATTAACTCAAAAATAGATGAAAGACTTGTATGTAAAACCTGAAACCATAAAACTCCTAGAAGAAAAGGTGAGAATAAAGCTCCCTGACATAGGTCTTGGTAATGATTTTTTGGATGTGACACAAGCCACAAAATCAAAAACAAACAAGTGGGACTACCTCAAACAAAAGCTTCTGCACAGCGAAAGAAACCATTAACAAAGTGAAAATACAGCCTATGGGATGGGAAAAAAATATTTGCAAACCACATATCTGATAAGAAGTTAATATCCAAAATATATAAGAACTCACACAACTCAAAAGCAAACAAACAAAAAACCCAAACAACCCAATTAAAAAATGAGCAAGGGACCTGAACAGACATTTTCCCAAAGGAAGTCTAAAAAGGCCAATAGGTACATGAAAAGATGCTCAACATCACTAATCATTAGAGAAATGCAAATTAAAATTGCAATGAGGTATCACCCCACACCTGTCAGAATGGCCATCATAAGAAAAGACAAGAGATAATAAATGTTGGTGTGGATGTGGAGAAAATGTAACCCTTGTGCACATTTGGTGGAATTGTGAATTGGTACAGCCACTATGCAAACAGCATAGAGGATCTTCAAAAAAACAGAACTGCCATATGATCCAGAAATTCCACTTCTGGGAATATATCCAAAGGAAATGAAAACACTAACTCAAAAGGTATCTGTTCCCCATGTTCATAGCAGCATTATTTTCAATAGCCAAGATATAGAAACAACCTAAGTGTCCATCAATGGATGAACAGATAAAGAAGTTGTGGTAATTATGGAATACTATTTAGCCTTAAAAAATAACAAGGAAATCCTCATTTTGACAGCATGGGTGAACCTTGAAGGTAATATGCTAAGTGAAATAAGTCAGAAAGAAAGGCAAATTCGGTATTATCTTGCTTATATGCAGAATCTAAACAAAACACACACACCCACTCATAGAAAAAGAGATAACAGGAAAGTCGTTAAGGGTGTAAATCCTGTAAGATCTCATCACAAGGAGAAATGTTTTTTCCTTCTTGCTTTTATTCTTTACTTGTTATTGTATCTATATGAGAAGATGGATGTTTGCTGAACCTATTGTGGTAATCATATCACAATATATGTAAATCAAGCCATCATGCTATATGCCTTAAACTTACATAATGACGTATTTTAATTATTTCTCAATAAAATTGAGAAAAATACATTAATGGGAAACCTGGAGAAATTCAAAGGTTAATTTCTTAGTTTTGAAGACTATACCATGGTTGTAAACAATGTTTATATTAGGTATTACATTACATAAGATGTTAACATTAGAGGAAGCTGGGTGAAGGGTATATAGAAGGACTGTGCTGGCTTTGCAAAACTTCTCAAAGTATAAAATTTTGTTAGAATAAAGTCAAGTAAAAATTATCCTACAAAGATATTATTTCCATTTTATGGTGAAAGAAACTGATTGACTAAGGTAAGAGTTAAAGAGTGAATTTTTAACCTCAGCCTGTCCCTAACCATTTTTTTGTATCTTAGTCATCAACATTTTGTTGAGAGGCTACATAAGAATGAGTGTGCAGAGTCTTGTTTTGACCTCTTTGACCAGTTTCTACCACTTACAAACAGAGGCAAATTTTCTAGGATATAAAATGTCAGGGTGATTGGCACAATATGTGAGCTCAATAACTGTTAACCACCTACTGCATACCCACTGAAGGCACAGAAGCTGACTTAGCTAATATCCAAGCAGCCACTTAAACAGCAGTTCCCAAACCTGGCTAAGCATCAAAATCAGCTGGAGAACTTTTGAAAAGTATAAATTCCCAGGCCCCATTGTATTTTTATAAATCTCCCCAGGTGATTCAAATGTGCAGCCAAATTCGGGAGCCATTGCTCTTTAGTATTTAGAGACTCACCAAAAGGAGTTCTTTACATAGTGTTCCTTTAAAGTCAAGAATTTAAATCTAAAGCTTCAGAATAAAGAACCGATAGATCCTTTATAATAGGTAACATTATACATAGTTCTACCTTCCCTGAGGGAGCATTGGGAAGGGGGCATTTGTATGTTATTTAAGGAAAGGTGTAACTGCAGGAACTTAATCTCTTAGCCAATCCTAAATGCATATTGATGTATTCTCATTGTAACCACTTTGTATTTAATCCTCTCGGTTTCATTTTTCAGTTTACCGGAGCCAGGAACATGTCCTCTCATTTAGCTTGAATTTGCTCATTCAATTACTTAGCTGTCATTTTTCAGAAAATAGTCGTGACAAATTTGGGCCCAGATGGGAAAACCTGTCCAGGACACAGGACAGCAAGAAAACAATGAATGAGTGAAGAGAAGGAATAAAGACAGAACATTGAATAATGATTTACATTTTCAGCTGGGGGTCAGGCCTATTGGTTAATGAAGACAGTATATATTTAAAATATCCCCAAATATATGTGTGTTTGCGCACACGTGTATGGTTTATACATATAGACACACATGCATATACATGTGTACACACATGTATGTAAATGTATATATGTATATAAAAACCTAGATAGAACCAAATAAATGGTTTTCTAACTTTTAGAGTCCAGGGAAGGATAGCAAGGTAGAAGATACAAGAGAACCTATTAGAGGACAAGAAGAGAGCAGCATGGTGGTTCAGTAAGATTGGGGTCAGGAGATGGGATTGAGAAAGCCAGGATGAACAACAGAAGAGAAGCATTGAACAAGAATACAGCAAAGAGCAGGTGAGTTACCAAAGGAAGCAGACCACATTTTCAGCTACTGAATCACACCAACACAAACTTAGACCTACTCACTGTACTGGAGCTGGCTTCTGCTGTGAAAATACAGACATTTGTAGAGAGTTCATCATGCCTTTATTTCATAATGTACCTTCAAATTCCCATAGTCATGCTAAATGCTACTTTAGAACAGAGTTCTATTTTGTTATTTTTATTTTCATGTTACAAAGAGGTCTTTGTGAATTGTGATTAAAAACAACATGGCGTGTGGTGACTTTTAAGTATCTACAGAAGCTTTGCAATCTCTGTCCTAATTTCTTTTCTTTCTGTGTGTCCCTAAAAAGCTGCTCTGAGAAGACAGCCTATTTAAAAGCAATGGGCAATCCATGTGTGGATTAGCTCCAGGGGTTTCGTACAAAGATAAGGCAGTGGCTTATTAACGAGCAAAGGTCAGGCTGGAGTTAGAATGGTTTCCCATTGCTTGGACCCCTGCCTTCTCTCATCACATCATAAAAGCTTCTAAAACGTAGGTACTCCCATTAATTAACTTTTAAAGAAGACCTGGAGTTTATTTGTAGATGGGGTAATTTTTTCCAAAATTAACTTGTACTCATTGTAATTTTAAAAAGTGTGACATTAAAATGTCTTCATAGTAAGCAATAATTCTAGGCTTCTAGAAATCTGTCCTAAGAAAATGATAAGAAATGCTAAGGTTTACATAAAGGTAACTTAATCATAGCACTATTTATCATATCAAAAATCTGTAAATAACCTAAATGCCTCACTTAAAGGGAATAATTACATATAACAGGATATAGTCATATAATGATGCATTGGGTGACTATTTAAATTATGTTTATGAAGAAGTTATTAACATGGGAAATCCTTGTTATAATACATTTGCAGGAAAAAAGCAGATGTTACATCGCTTCTGAAGTATGATTTAAACTAAATATAAATGAGCATGTATATGAGACAGCAAAGGGTAATGGTTAAATGTTTAGACTCTGGGGTAAGACTGCTTAAATTCAATATTCAAATACTCCATCACTTTACTCTGTGTGCTCTTGGGCAAGTTACTTAACCTCTCTGTTTTAGTCCCCTACAATATGGGAACAGTAATATCACCTACCCTATAATATGCCTGTGAGAATCAAATAAGGAAACTTACATAAAGCACCTAGAATATATAAAGCACTACTCTATGTGCTTATATTAATTTCTTTATTTGATAAATTCAATAAATAAACTATGAATTTATTGGTTCATAATTCTTAATAAATGTTATAACTATTGGCGTTGTTAGTATTATTATATTATGATAATGATTAACTTTTTTTTAAATCTAGGAGTAAAGAAAACCCAAATGTTTACAGTGGTTACTTCTACACAATAGGTTTAATATGGGACTATTATTTTCTATTCATATTTTTCTGTGTTTTATAAATTTAGGACAAGATGCATGCAAGTCTTTTAAAATCAAAGAAAAATAAAATCACCTGATATAAACATTAAAAAAATATTGCTGTGACAATTTTCAGACCTTGAAATGCCAAAGTGCATGCACTATAGTGATACTCATTGCAAATAAGGATTACATATAAGAACTTCTAACATACTAGTGTTATTTCTAAGTTACAGAATTCAGCCTCTTAGAGTAAGAAAGGATTCCCCAACAGCGGAGCTATAATTTAAGCCCGTTCCGACCCACTTAATTGTTAAAGTCAGACCAACTCATTCCTAATCGATACACTTTATTTATGTCTTCTCTTTGAAGGAATACCCTTAAGTACAACACAGTCAGCAATGGGTATTGGCTTGTTTTGCTTAGTTGTGCTCAATCTCTAGCATCAAAAAATATAATTAAAATGAAAGACAACAGTCCAAGGAATAGAAAAGAACTTCCAATTCTGAAACAAAATGACACCAACCCAAACTAAGTAAGATTATTACTCCAGGAAAGCGTTGAAAAACTATCATGGGATTTAGATACCAATAGTGACACATCTTAATTTGTTTTACACACTGCCACCCCCAAGAGTGTAAATAAGATTTGATAAGACCTATAAGCTTTCCAACTCTGATTTATTTGTCCCTTCAGTCCAACCGCCTAGCACTCTCTGAAAGGCTCAAATTTCCACTCTGGGAATCCCATGTCATGTTTAATTCAATTGACACATGCAGAACCTCCTCCTCTAAGAAAATCTTAAAGTCTCAATTTTCAAAAGAATCTTTTCATATGTTTTATATTTAAATCTATAAAACTAGAACCACCCAAATTCTGGGAAAAATAACATGCCAGTTCTAAGATAGGTTTGTTTATTTTCATTTTTCTTTTCTTTTTTTTTTAAAGATTTTATTTTTTTAAGTAATCTCTACACTCAATGTGGGGTTCGAACTTACAACTCTGAGATCAAGAGTCACATGCTCTACCAAGTCAGCCAGAGCACCCCTCATTTTTATTTATGTATTACTCAGGATATAGTACATTGTACCATGCAAATGTTAAAGCTGAAGAAGTCCTCCAAATCAATTCTCCCAACAAATGGGATAATTAGAAAATAGACCACTCACAGCTAGTTTATAAGATCACCGGTAAGGCAGGCAGAAATAGTATTTCATTTCTTTGGCAGCCAGCTCCTGTCACATACACAGGTAACAGAACTTTCAAACAGACCTAAATTAAATCATCCAGAGTAATAAGAGGATGTGCCTACTGTTTGAGGCCACCTACAATAAAGTATAGATATACTTTTAGAGGAAAAGGGTGAAAGAACAAAAAAGCCACCACATGTTTCACGTAACTGTATGCCACAGGAAAAAGCACTAGAATTCAGGGCAGGAAGCCTCATTCATAGGTCCTGTTGTGTTATCAACCAGAAGCACTAGGACCCCAAACAAGTTACCTCATCCCTCCAGATGTCTGTTTTTTCTTCATTCTGAAAATGAAGGTTTGGGGCAAGAGATGGAAAATATGTAATATATGCTTAAAATACATGTAAGTGAAATTGATTTTTTTCTCTATTGCTGCCTCATGGATTTTCACTAAATTTGGAGGACATTTTGGGGTGATCTGACTTAAGATATAAGCTCCACGGAATATTCACATTGAAGGCCTAGTGGCATCTCAAACGTAAGACAATCTCCACTGCCAAAGGATTGAGAGGAAATATACTCCGATTTCAAAGTCAAAAGGACAGACAATCTGAATATCAGGAGCTGATTATTAATAGAGCTACTTCTTACTTGGGTAATTCCAATAGCTAGCTCAAGGGTGAAGAGTGGTAAGAACTTATTAGTTTGAAGATTGCTAATTATTTTTCTGGAACAATGCCAGTCTAGTTGTAACACAGATTTAAGTTGGCATAGAGAGAGAGGGAGAACACTACTGTTTTAACGTGTGTTTGCAAAGCACTTCAGGGTGGTCTCCTCAGAAAAGTATCACTATTCTTTCCATGGCAACTCCATTCCCACTCCACCCCCAACACCGTCTCTAGAGAACCTACTTTATCCATTATCTCCATATTAAAGTACTTTCAACCATTCTTTCTTCTCTAACTCCTTTTCAACATCCTAAAAACATGCCATGCCTCTTTCCCTCAGTCTAAAAGACTCAATACCTTATATCTACCAACATTCTTAAGAAAGCAGTCTATCTTTGCTGTTGCTACTCCCTCACCCCCACTCACTACTCAACCCAACACAACTGGACTTTTGATCTTGTACCCTGACCAAAGTACCAATGACTCTTCCCACAGCTATATCAACGATCACCTCTCAGTCCTTGTTCTGGCCCTTTCGGCAGCATTTGATGCTGTTTGACCTACTCTTTCTGGAACACTGTACCCACCGCCATGATTTTCACCACCATCTCCACATTGGTCTTTATCGCTGGCCCTGACCTCACTCATATCAGATCTATTTGCTGACTGGCTATTTCTCCCTGGTTGGACCACGGACATTTGAGACTCAAAATCTAGATCCATGAATTTTTCTGAATCTGCTCAGCCTCTTTATCCCATTAATCAGTTGTGACACCACCCTTCACTCAGTCACTCAAACCAGCAGGTACCCTGAAATTAACCTCATTTCCATTCTTCATCAACTTTCTAACACAGTTTTACACCTAAATTGTTTTCCATGTCAACCTCCATTCTCAATGTTCTCATTAACTCACAGAACAAACATAGGACCAGCCTCTGAAATGGACTCCATGCCCCCAGTCTCACCTGCTCAAATCCACTGCTCATACCCGAGTCTCTCAAGGTTCTGTCCTTGGCTCTGTTTTCTCCGTGGAACCTTTTTCCTGGATAATTTCACACTCTCAGAAGTGCAGTCATTACTCATCAGCAGGTAGCTCTCCTATGATAATCACTAACCCTAACTTCTGTTCCAAACATCAGTATAAAATTACCAGTTGTCTGGTGGATATTCAGCATATAACAAACCTAATGACAAAAACTTAACAGATTTTTTTTTCCTCCAAAAAGCTCTTCCTCCTTCTCCTGCATTCAATATTTGGGTTAGTTGCAACTCAACAATGTCTAAACTGAACTCAATTATCCTCCTCCCAAACCTGCTCCTCCTCTTATTTTGGAGAATGCATTTGGCTCTTCAGAAAAACTAGGAATCATCTTCAGCACCTCCTTTTTAATCATCAACCACATCCATGGGTCAAGAAACCCTGTGTATTATAAGCCTTAAATGTCTCTTTCAAACATATTCTTGCTTTTCTGTTTTGGTTTTCTATTTATTCATTCTTTTCTATTATAAAAGTAATTAAACTACATGATTTAAAATTTATAATTAGAGGAAGAAAAAAATCTTCAAAACTTGACAAAACCATTTGTTAGCATTTGATTTATTTTTGTGTTTTTTAAAGAGTGCCTTTTAAAATACAGCCATAATTATAACATATATGCAAGTTATATTCTGCATATGCTAATTATTATTTTCATCACTTTTTTTTAAAGATTTTATTTATTTATTTGAGAGAGAGAATGAGATAGAGAGAGAGAGAGAGCATGGGGGGAGGATCAGAGGGAGAAGCAGACTCCCTGCTGAGCAGGGAGCCCGATGTGGGACTCAATCCCGGGACTCCAGGATCATGACCTGAGCCGAAGTCAGTCACTTAACCAACTGAGCCACCCAGGCGCCCCTCATCACTTCTCTTTATGATGATACATAGACTTTATGTTATCATCTTAAATGGCTGCAATAATTAACTTAGTGCCTAGTGCCTCATTTATTTCACAGCTTCCCTAAAATGAATTCTTTTGGGACATCTTTATTCTGATACCCTTTATTCTGAACCTCCATAGGCAGTTGGAAATCTGACAGATATTCATAAAAAAATCTTTAGCTAACAGATGGAACATTTAAAGAATGTTTTCTTCAGCTTATCTAAATTATAATAGGCAATGTTTCTTATCAGAGCTTTAGTATTTACCATTGGTCACCCAGAGGACATAGATATTCTACTAGATCCTCAAATCAAACTGATCAAGAATGTTAGTATCAAATGAATACTTAATCCTGGTGTCACAGTAGGATCGCCTACACTGGGAGTCATTTAGTCTTCTCTTACCCCTAAACCACAGTGAGAGATTGAAAATATAGGCTATGGAATCAGAGACCTAAGTTCAAAACCTAGCTAATTTATTCACTTAACCTGTGATTTCAATCCAATTTATTTAGCTTCCTTTGGCCTCAGTTTCCTCCTCATAATATGGTGGTAACAAAGTAATTACTATATAGTGTTGTCAGGAAAGTCAAGAGATGATATGAGAGATATAAAATTCTTAGTCAAGTTTCTAGTGTATCACAAGCACTAAAAAGTATAGTCCATTATAATCATTTCTCAGTCTTGTGAAATTTGGACTCTGTCATTTATGTTCTCATTGCTATGGAGTAAATAAGCCTGAGCCTATCTCTCATTTTTCACTTTATTTACTAACACACTCGGGTTTTCTTGCCTGTCTTATTCCTCCATCCTTCATCACTGAGAGATGGTAAACAGTCTGAGTGAACAAGGATTTCAATTCAGTCCACAGCTCACCATTTCTTCTGTCACCCATCAGAGAGAGCTGTGGACATTGTAACCATCTGATCCACTTTCATGAGGATGCGTATCCTACCAAACCAACACTGAGATTTGCTCCTCTCTATATAACTCTCAAAAAGCAAAACATGCACTCCAGATCATTTGTTTTAAGAAGTCATAAGTTCAACTGGATCTTACCAAACTGAATTTTTTATAATTGCTACGATTCAATGTATCCATGCTTTTCATCTATGTAAACATCAAGTTGATCATCACCTATTTTCTCCTAATTTTGAAGGAAGTTGTGAGATAGTGTTGTGGAATTTTTCTAATGAATGTATTCCTTGGCAAGAATGTCTCTGTTATTCCATGTGTATTTATTTGATCTTTTCCTTTTTTCATTATCTACTTAGGTTGACATATGAAAACCTAGGTAAGAAGACCAAGTGAATGAAAACAAATTATAATTAGAAGTGATCAGCCTACCACCACCCTCCATGCATCCTCCAAAATTGCAAAGACTAGCTACATCTTCAAGAAAATCTAACTTTTCCTCTTATGTAAAATATACCAAAAGCACCTGCAAATTGGTACTATATACATGTTAGCTTGGTGATTAGTAACTTAATTATTAAAATACTATAAATATGATAAATAAAAGATCACCTACTTGATCAGTTTGAGAAAATTACTAGACAGATTTTTCAGGTTTTTCATAAAGAAGCAAAGTTTCCATTTTCTTTGTCTTTATTTTCTTTTAAAATACTTCTGAAGTTAATTTCTTATAGTAGCTGCATATAGCCCCAAGCATTAAATAATCAAATTCAAAAGTCAAGTGAGATTGAAATAGTATCTCCATAAAATATAATTAATAATTTAAGGGCAATATTTCAAGTTTCACCTTGAAGGTTATATGTTTTTCTCCCAAGGCAATGCATATTTTTAAAATCCTAAAGTAATCCCCATTCATGTAGCTAAGACATGACTTTATTGTTCTTACTATTAAATGGGGGAAAAAAGTTTTGAGCCATTAAAGACTGAATGTTCCCAATAAAAAATAAGGCAGGAAATTCAACGCTTATCAGCACAATTTGAGTTTTATAGGCAGTTGATTTAAATTATTCACTCTAAACAGTGACAGTCTTCCTTCCTTTGCTCTTACTTTCCTTCCTTTCACACACTCTATTTTTTATTATAACTGAGCTTCCCACAGGAAAGTGAAGCTCACAACTCAGAATTTAAATGCACATAAGCCCAGCTTTTACCCATTTATCTCTTGCAGAAGGCTAGGAGTGAGGTGTGTATGTTCAATTTTTTTCTCTAAGGATACACCCCAAATCACAGAAGTGTGAGATATGTTCTGTGAAATCATAACTAGTCTTACTCAGTGAATGTGCCCTTTCCAAAGTCATTGAAAGAAAAGTAAATGTCTCGAAGGATGAGCTAAAATAAATCCAGTTGT